>NW_026087853.1:24808660-26008660 GCF_022539395.1 Myiozetetes cayanensis
TTTCACACAAACATTAATAAAGGTATTTTCTACATTTTTTTTTCACTGTGAATTTAAAAGACAAGCTACTTTTATATTTGCATCATTCTGGTCACTGCTTTTTACCAGCTCTTAGGAAAGTGGTCCAAGGCCAATTCTCTAGCCTATTCTATTGGTCCAAGGCCAATTCTTTCTATACCCCATTTTCTTTTGCTGTTTTCAGTATATTAATCAATTCCTACTTCCATTGAACTCTGAATTCAAAACTCAGCCCTTTTAATCCCAAGGCTTCTGTCAAATTCCAGCCCCATGTTTCAGTCTAATCTGCCTCATACCCATCTCCTTTTTCAGCTGTTCTCTTACAAATAAATATTATCTTCCTTCCCCCTAAATGTTGCTATCCTTGCCTTTCTGTGAAAGGAAAGAGACACATCATGATAAACATTCTTGATGAACTTTGCTTAACATTCAATCTTTTCCAAAAAATTTCAGCTTAATAATTTCTGTTTATCCATAAATACTACATACACACACACACTCAAAATTAGATTAGTTTACTAAAAGGCCAAAATATTTCTGAAAAACACCCCACATCTCATGAAATTTTCTAGTCCGGAAATTAGACATGGCACTGAAGTTTCCTAACTCTACTACTAAAAGAAAAGGAGCTCACCTCCAAATCACCAGAATAATAGTATTTTATTAACCTTTAAGCAAGATTTGAGTGAACCGTATGCATAAACAAAAAGTACTTCAGAGGCAGTTCTTCCAAAATAGTGATTGGATTTGAAACAGTTGTTGCTTTGCTGAATATCGAGGACTAGAGTTAGTTGCAGCAGTTTCCTGAAGTTTCTCACGGTGCAAGAGTGCAAATTTCAGGATCACATGAAATGGCACAGTTTTCGAAAATGCTAAAAGTTGGGCAATATTGCTTTTTATGTTTATGATGCACATGAGTTTATATAGAGTTCTGTAGAGCTGCTTTTTTTAAATCTTCTATAGAAATATTTGTTTCTTGTCTTTCATGAGCCTCTATATAAGACTATTTCAGCAGGTTCATTAAACTAAATTTAAAAAAAAATTATCTGAAGGTGCTGAAAGTAAACATAAAAAGTCTCAAAACATTAAAAATATGAGCAAGGAATAGGTCCTGTAAACTATACTGTAGTTAAAAGTTGGTGTCTACAAAGGTACCCACTACTTAACTCATGCATCCATCTAAACACCTTTAAAACTGTGACTTTTCTGAACACCTTCCGAGCATGGCCTGAAGCCACTCAGCTGTGTCAGGGCAATTTTGAGATATTTTACAGGATTCTTTTCCTTTCAGTAGGGGACTGTACCATTCTCCCACACATATGTATGTTGGCCCACTCAGAAAAGAACTTAAAAACAGTATTTCACAATGGGACATATTGAGCTAACAAAAAGAAAATGATGAAGCAATCATTTTCTGCTGACCTCTGTTTTGTTGCTAGGATTTCAGATGGCTTCTTTTTTGCAAATAGGTTAAATAATGGGACTAATTTTTATTTGATTCAAATATGTAATATTTCCACACCAGAAAGGTCCCATTTTCCATTTAAAACAAAAGACCTTCTTGGCTTTAAAATGTGTGCATTATACTTATTTACTAATCCTACATAAATCTTGGTGGTGTGGAGCTAGCCTACTCCCTTGCAGGAACAGTGCATCTCAGTAAATTTTGATATTGGTAAGAGAACAAAATTTCCATTTGGGGGATAGTGATACTCTGGTTGAGAGTATTCTTCCAACACTATAAATATCCCACGGACTGTTCAGAGGACTACCCACAAAAAATCTGAGACAATAACCTCCAGAAGAGATTATCACTCAAGAGCAGTAATTCTATATGGGAACAGAATATACAACACATTGCTGAAGTTAATAACACCTACAGAGAAAAGCATTTAAGAAAGAAAAACACTGGAAAGCAACATTTACAGAATCACGTAACTTCCTGTGTTACACATCAAATATGTCCTCACTCAGCAGTGGTTAACATGTGACACCACTGATCCATTCAGCCTTTATCTCAGATGTTAGTTTCCTCCTAGGGCTACCTTCAGCACTAGGAATGTTATTAAAATCTTCAGGATGAGAATTCACGTGAAATGCAGAGTGTTAAAACAAAGTTACACACAGGCATTAGAGCCAATGAGATCTGAATCAGGTTAGTTGCAGGTGACAACTGCAATTAGAACCTAGTTGTACTCACTTTCCTCATGGAATCACAACAATCATTCAGGTTGGAAGGGACTGTGGAGGTCAACTAGTCCAATCTGCTCCAAGCAGGGTCAGCGTTATGTGTAGAGCAAGTTGACTAGACATAAAATTGTCATTAAATCCTACAAGCCATTCAATAGTAATAGTTTGACAAAATACCTTGACGTAAGCAAGGAAACAAAGCTTTTTAAGTCAAAGAAAGATTATTTAAATAATTCCTCTATTATCCTTGACCTGTCCAGATACTTAAGAGGTGTATGTATTCCAGGTAATTTCAGGGCTGAATAGAAGAGTTAGGGAGAGTCGTTCTGTCGTTTCAAAATAAAACCATTTCAGCACTCACAGTAAGTTTCTCCTACAAGTATTTTATCGCTTCCTTCCTACTCTCCAGGTTTAATTTCTCTCTCTGTGATCGGTTAACCTATCCACCTCAGCACTTACATGACTCTTCAGTAATAGTAGCAGAGTACCTTAACTACACATGAATTTATGATCATAATTTTATTGAGGGATACGGAAATATTATTATCCACATTTACTGACAGAGAACAAGACAAGGACAGATTAACAGATTTGTCCAAGGTCATTCAAGAACTGGGAACTAAGTTATGTCTCTTCAATTCCAGTCTAATGCTTACACCCTTGAGCTACTGCTCTTCTTTCTAAAACAATTCTGTTTTCCTTTTTTTCCTATATAGTTGTCTCAATGGCATGTTTATCTTTCAATCTTAAGAGTGCAATGTGCCCTTTTGCTAGCTTCATCACATCTTTCCTTGCTCATTTGAACAAGATCATCATCTTTTCTCATTTTTGCTAATGTCTCACTTTCAGCTACAAGAACCCAATCACCTTCTCTCTATTTCTTTAGCATAATTTTCCTAGTATATAAGGTTTCATTCTGTCCCCACATCCTACACACAATATTCTGAATCACCTTTAATTAAATATGCCTAGGATAAGACTAGATCATTTATTATCATGTCATATTAGTTTGTAATTCACAGTAGTACATAAACAACTTCCAAAGTAGTCCACACTGTGGTCCTAGTCTGAAAAGCCACAGTGCTTCAGCCCCATAAACCTGGCCCAAACTGGAAATGGACTACACTTGAGGTCTGTCCTTACAGACACTGTGAATGCAACCGGCTAAAATCACTTGGCTGTGTGAACTCAAGCACACCTGATAAAAGCTGAACTACAGCCAGAAGAGCCCATGCTTTTAGCTGCTTGGGTAACCAGCTGCCTGATTTTCTAGTACAGCTCCTGCTCCGGTAGACTTTGAGCTCATAGATATTTTCTTTATTTTCAGACAGCTATGTTGCATTTAGGATAACTCCACCTATGTTAAAGGACTACCACTCCTATTAGAGTGTCACACACTCTTATACCTCTTAGCAACCTTCAGCAACATCAGCTGGAAAGAAACATCATGTCCTGAAGATCTGGCGTGCCGAAGTGTACTGACAGGCTTCAAACAGTTATTCTCAAATTTGTGCTGGAATAATTTGTGTGGAAAATGGCACGTTAACAACAATTCATTCTCAGAGCCCTTGCCCCTCGAAGATTTATTAACCTAAGCAACAGAAATGTTGTATCACTAAAACAGAAAAATTTCCCCTAGGAAATAAGCAGCAGGCAACACCCATTTAGGATTCTTTACTACACACTGCACAGAGGCACTGTCCTGTTTGTCCACAGTATAACAAAGGTCAGCCTCTGGATAGAAACACACCACAGTTGAGAGAACAAAGACATACCGGTAAAAGCAAACAAGAGAAAACAATGCAAATGTGAGGATAGGTAAAACACTTTGTGGGACAAGACAAAATCCATCTCCTTTCACTGAAGCTGGTGTCATTAAGTAAAATACTTTGTAGTCTTCTGGACCCTGCCCCATCACTATAAACCTAAGAACTAAAAACTGTCAAAATAACTTATATCCTATACAGCTGATTCAGTACCTTAAGTCTTCCAATCCTAACATTATGACAAATTAATTTAAGAAAATTCTGTCCAGCCATTCTAACTCAACCATCAGTCTACACCATCATCTCATACTTCCCCAAGAAAGCCATTTCTCCTGTTTTCCTTCCAGTCAGTGGGTATCCTCAGTCTTACTGAATTCATCTTTTCTAAAGTCAGAAAACCTGGTTTTTTTCCAGCTTTCAGTGAGTGGCAATCTGTCATTAAAAAGTGTGGCTTTTACACCTTGATCTGCTCAGGTTCTCAGCCAAGTGAAGAACGTGAAGGCTACTGATGAATCAGATGAAATTCAGAGCCTAAGGAAAATGTTTCTGCCCTTAGAATACTGGAGTTATTTCTTTCCCCTGCTTTTTAATATACATCTAAAACACATGCTCAAGTAGGTTGTCATTACCCAGGCAAGTGAGCCAACATTTCCTAATGGGATTACTATGTAAATAACAGCTACAACATTTGCAAGGAAAGGCCTTCAAATGAAGATTTGAAGGAAAAGGTCCTTGAAGTATTTCTTGTGTATTATATTGCTATGACATCTCATTTTCATTTTGTTTTGCTTGATCACAACTCTTCACCTGAATTTCATAATAAAAACTTACCATTTTCTGTTGCACTTTTTAAGAAATGCTAGGATGTTACTCCAACTTGCCACTCTACTGTGCAGTCTGAGAAAGTACTCTCTGCTACATGCAAGCTGTTAAAATATCAATACAACTGGACAAGTACTGATTCTATAGCTGTGCAACTCTTCCTTCGAGTCTCTCTTTTGTTCCTGAAAATCTTACTACACATAATCAAATGAAATCAATGGGATTTGATTTTTAAGTAAGTGATACAAATATTGCCTACTGTGAGGTATTCTACTTTAAATAGAATCAAGTACAGCTAGAATAGTACAAGTACTAGAATTATTACTCTTTTATACATAATCAGGACATCAATCTAGGTTTGTTAAAACAGAAGGAATTATTTAGACTTTTATAATTAAGTTATTTTTATAGTTAGAGTCCAGTGCACATATAAAGGTATAAATTTGCAGTGGCTTAAAATCAATGCAAGTCTTCACAGTGGGAAAGCTAAAACCAACACAGTGAATGACTTGGAGGCTAACAAAACAGCAGAGAAAACAGGAAAAAGCAAGTGCACTTGTGAAAAGATCAAAATATATAGCCTTTAAAAATCTTACAGAGACACCTAGTTTGAAATATGCAAATATCCTGGTGCCTGTAACGGGCTTATTCACATGTATAAAGTTAATCAGGTGTGTTCATTTTGGAAGACCTGGATCCAAAAATAAAAGGAATGCATCATAAAACTTTATTTCTTATTTGCACCTTAATTTGACTAAAAACTACTTTGAAGCCCCCTTCAAAGACCTGAGTAGCAGATTCAGCTCTCATTTCAGTATAACTCAGAATAAGAAGTTCTTTTAGAAGATGTTTTCAATATTTAAGACAATAATAATGGAAGATGTCTGATTTACAAAGAAAAAATAACCTGCTTATCACAACTTCCTAATCTAAACTGGTTTTTGAAAATCTTTCTCACCTACCATACACTATACAGCATGGGCAACAAGCAGAAGCACATTTCCAAAGAGATGCAATAGAATGGCTTGAACCTCTACTACCAGTATCATAAATTTTTGAGCTTTTTGGACAGAAATGCTGCATGAAATTGAATAGGAATACCACTTTATCAGCTAAATACTCAGGTTTGATAGTATGCATACTTCCCTTTGATGCTTAATTTTTATAAAATTCTATATTCATTTTCAAAAAGCACATTTATTATAATTATTAGCAATAATAATAATAATAATGTTTTCTCACGATAAGTTGTGCCTTGTGTGCTAGTGACAATATTTTTTATAACACTTATATGATGTTTATTACAACCTCCCTAGCTTAAGGTGTCCTGATATGCTGAACACTCACACAGCTCTCATGATAGTTATTGTTATTAGAGCCTTATGAATACATAATCTGGACTTTTACAGTATCTGTTACATTAAAAAAAAAAGTTCATAGTAACTATTAAATGGTAAAGAAAATCCAGAAACACACCAGTGACAAAGGTTGCCATCTGCATGATGGCTTTATAGATGTTGGATACTGTCTAAGGCTTCAGCCCCAGGTTTGCATAGTACCTACCAAAACCCACTTAAATAAATGGGTTGTTAAAGATGCTTAAACATTTTGCTATCTCTGCTTCTTAGATATTGTTTCTTAGATATTGCTTCTTAGATTTTACAGCACAGATAACATCAGTAGCTGGAGACTGCAGGAAAATCTAATAAAATCAAAGGAGCTCTTCTTGCCAAGTACAGTGAAAGGTTGTAAGACAAACCAAAGCAGGTTCTTCTATCCTTATGCCTGCACTAATGTTCCTCTATTGTTTTGCGTTTGTTTGGTTGATACTTTATTTTTGAAAAACTTTGATCACACAGAGTATCCAACAGAGCTTCAATGATCACAAAATATTAAAATCAGATCTTATGTCCTCATAGAGCTAACAGGAGCACTTCCATAAGATTTGGTATTACTACTACATCTGCTAAAATTCTTCTTCATGATTGACAGACACCCACTGAATTACCAGAATTTTCTCTCTTATATTGCTGTGGCTTCCTTTTAAGGCAACTCACACACTTAGAGACCCTGTCTAACTGCTATTCAAAATTTGAGTATGAAAACACTCAAGAGGGTGTGACTGTGATCCTAAAAATCCCTCAACATTTTGATAGAAATCTGAAAATACATTCTTTAATTATTTTTTTCATTCGAACACCAGATTCTAAATATCTTCAGTTGTTAAGATAGATTCTTGGTCTTACAGTACCACACAGGTGGTTACCACTTTCTGCTGAACTATTGCTTTCAGTGGTAGGTATATAAACCTGGAGGTTTGTCCCTTTATACTGAGTGCAATTTTAGATCCCAAGACATCTCACTGTCTTATAATCTAAAAACCCATACTCCCATGTCTTTAAATACTTTTGTCATAGAATATAAAATTATGTTTAACAAAATTCTATAGCAAACACAAGGTAGGTTAATTTACCCATTACAAGACATGTTAAGACTAATGGTCTTGAAACTCCTGACTTAATTCTGTTATATCTGTTTTAGAAAAGTTACTTTTAGTTGAGTTATTGCACAAGGAATACTTAGAAAAAGTCACCTGCAAAGTTTAGAAGGCAGTAAGTAAAAAAATACACCATACAAGTTATCTTGTTTAGAACAAAAGAAAGAAATTTCCTATTCTTAGGAAAAGCCTATAAAGGGTAAATCATTGCCATTCTGACAAAAAAAAAACAAACAACCAACCAAACCAAAACAAAGAAAAAAAAAACACAAAAAAACCCCACCGAAAGCTACCCCTATATAATAGTAGTGCTTTCCACCAACTCTTCTATTTCTTAAGTTTAGCTTTGGCCAACCTAAATTTTAGGCTGATACCTTGTTCTCTGGAAAGAGCTATCTTTTTCTTTTTTATAAAAGGTAGGTGCTGGTGGTCATTACTGGACATGGACATTCCGAAAAAAAGGACTCATCATGACCAATGTGGTGGTGGTTCCCTAAGTTTTAAAAATAGCTGCTGAGGGTAAAATATTAGGTTTCAAACATGCATTTTTTTATCCTCTGTGCAACTGGTTACTGTATCTGAGAACTTCAAAACTCTTTTAAAGTGTGAAATGTGCTATGGGCTGCTTATATTGAAATGTTAAGCAAACATTGTAATACTTCTAGTATTTTCCCAAAATATTTGTATATTCCCCATGGAAATATTTTTAGGATTTTAGAGTACAGTTGTAATAATATCTGGGTTTCCTCTTTTTGTTAAGTTACTGGTCATCCTATGCTCTCAATTTCCAAAACTGAAAGGTCAGAAGAGCTTACAACCAGGACTTAGTGATTGAGATGGTTTTATGTATCTCTGTGCACATACTTCTCCCCTCCCCACGAATTCAAGGAAGTAAATTACTGTTCATTTGCTGCAAGAGATATGAGAATAATGGTGGAAGTCTGATAGTGCAGTACGTGATGGTGTAAGTTTTGGCATATAGGATACTACTGCAGAAGTTTGGATAGATGCATTACACATAAATGAAAAACAGGCCATCACAAGCAAGATCTAATAAAACTCATATATCATCATTTTTTTCATGCATTCTTTATAAGATATATTTAACAGGAATACTATTTTAAAAATTTATTAGTAGTTTCTTAGAGAGCTTTAAAACATTTTATAGGAACTGCATTACATACTTTTTAAACTATAAAATCTCAGCACAAGTCCAATACACAGCCCTCTGAGAAAGAAAAAAATGGAGCAGAAAAAAATTTAAAATTATCTGAAAGCTACCAGAGGAACTTCTGATTTGTAAGAACAGAATATCTTTCAAGTCCAATATTTTTAGATTTTCCAAAGTTATTCTGCGCTCTTGTAGAAAGCTTGTTGTACTCAATTGTAACATAACTTTTAGATTTGAAATACAATGCTTTAATTCTGTGAAATAGCATGCATTTTTGACCCTCACCTAAGTAATTTCTGGCCTCCACCTAAGTAGCTGATGGGAAGAATGAACTACTTTTATATTAGATCTTAGAATATCTAAAAAAAAAAAAAAAAAGAATAAATTCTGGATGTCTGTAAGGGAACAGTATATAAATGTCAAATCACAGGTTCCTCATGATGGCAATTAAAAATTTTATCACCAACACTCAATATACTAGCAATGCTGAAGTTTGATGTATTGCATCACTGTGTGCTGAAGTAATAGTTGAGTGTTCTCAAGAGTAATCTTGATCTGTTAATCTTGATTTACAAAACTTCCAGGTTTTGATGTTATGTTTGATGAATTGTCAGCATTTGATATTTTATCATGATTTAAAGCTGCTAATGCTTAAACTGCCATTTCTTATTTCTGCATATCTACCCACAGAAGAAGAAAACCATCCAATATAGAATTTACTAGTTTATAAGTGTCATAATTTATAATACATATAATAATATACATACATGTATATATATGTTCCCATCTGGTTGCCAAGGTCTGTTACTATATTTGATCACAAAATCACTATATTTTCCCTACTCTTAATTTTCCCGTGAAAAAAAACATTTTCACCTATCCTTTAACAACCAGTCAGCTGTTCCCGACCTCATTCAAGTATGTCCAGCCAATCATAAGGGTAAATACAACAGATATTTGGAAATCTCATACAGCAACTAGAATCAATATCCAAACATGCCACTACTCCTGCCTCTGGGCCTAGGAAACATGTATATCTACCTAGGTGTTTGTGAGGAAAAGAACACAGTCAGAGTTCAATCTATGAAGGGACAAGGAGGGATCTGTTTGCTTGTGTTGTATTTTGGAGTCCACTTGAAAAACCTACCACAATGTGATGGTAGTTTTTGCAGTGCCATGTTGTGTTGATTCTAGTCTCTGTGCCCCTACCTAACTGCAAGATGGTTCCTGCACCTACTCACAAGCCATCTGAAGCATGGTGGGACCTCTCCAATCACAGAGGACCAAAAGTGCACAGTAGTTCACAGGATCAGAGTTATAATTATTACAATTAATAACATAATCATAACTACAACTAACTAATTAAAATATCGATTCTCCTTTAATGAGTGAGATAAGAGTTGGAATTCATTATGGTCATACCACTTACATTAAACATTTTTAGCACGTAATTTCTTGAAACAGATTTGGTTTTGATGAAAAATAGGGGCCCAATATTTCATGTTGATTTGGTGTCTAAAAACATTCTAATCATTCTTAAGAAATATGTCATCTTTCTACTCCTTTGTATCTTCTTATTCCACTCAATGACAAAATAATTGAAGTCATTTGTGATTGATGCTCAATTCTTATTACAGTTATTTCTTGGCTGTGAAATTCTTCCTTCCTGATCTGCCTTCTCGTTCCTCCCTAGAGGTGTGCATGATTTCTCTCTTTCTTTAATTCAAAAACTCCTAACATATGGTTCCCACCAAAGCTTAAAAACTGTCTACTTTTGTAACTGTACTGATCATGACAAAGAGGGAGCAAAATGCCAGATTACTTGCCAGACTACACGTCATTTTATTCAAACATTCACAAGCACCTTTTCAAGAGTTACAATAAATTTGTCATTGTAATTTTTTAAAGTGTAATTTATCTCTCTACTCCCTCTTTCTCTTTGTTTCCCAGTTAAAACCCTTAGTGGTGCACCCAAGCTTAATGACATGCACTCTCCTGGGACTTAACAGGCAATGACTGGTGAGCACATGTATGACAGGAACAGCAAAATGTTTTGCCTTCCTCTCTGAAGGCTATCACTTCCTTTTCTTAATAACAGGAAAATGAAGAACTGGTGGCCTCCCAGCAGTGGGGAGCAGGGTGTGAAGGGAGAGCTCAGATAATAATGATTTGTGTATTTTCCAGTAGTGTTGAGAGGAAAGGTAACCTATTTTCTTCTTAATAAACTTACCTCTTCCATTTTGTCTTTTTTTATCTGTCTTGGTCAAATAAGCCATACGACTCTTATAAATCCTCTGAAAAGGTTTTGTACCCATTTTCAAGGGTGGGAGGTGATATAAGTAAGTTTTTGAATAAAAAAAAATAGTAAGCTCAGATGACAGAAAATGCATTTTAAAAAATTTTGATATTGGTTAGGTAGAAATCTGTTATACATATGAAGAATTGCACATGTTTTGGGGATAAGGTGTTTCACAAAGCCTAGTATTTATTTCTGTGTTATCCTTACACAAACTTTATAAAAAAATATTCCTACAGGGAGCTACAGTTATCTTTTTCACAGCATATACTTTCAGAGTTTACCTTTTGCTTTCTTTCTCAATCATCCTATGATATAAGTTACCAACTCACTTTCCCTTGTACAATTTCTCAAGTGTCTCCCAAGCCAAAACAGGAATTCCTGAAACCAAGATCTTCAGTATGGCACAGTCATGGTTGCCTGTTTGGCTCACCATTTGTCAGAAAGAATACTGCACTGCCAATACTGCTTTTAGTAAGAAAAACACTTTAGTGCTACTAGCTGCCATGTAGATAATCTCTGCACAAGGAAATTAACATTTCTTCTGTACTAATTTGTTAAACCTCATTATCAGCATATTATTTAAATGGACCGACAACACACCTTAATGTGCTACTGATCTAAACTGTCTCTTTTCTGAAGCTGGGGATAGTAGAACTGCTACCTTCTCAGTGGAATGCTTTCAGTGGAATCCTGTCCTCTTCTTATTATGCCTTCTCAGAGTTTCACTTGAACAGATGTGACTCAGCTTCAGGAGGTTATGTGTGGTGGCAAAAGCTTGAAACATGTCCAGCATGTATAACTAACATTGGCACCGAACAGTTAAAAGTGACTTCTTTGCCACCTTCAGTTTTACTACGGGGAACTTCAGTACACAAATAAAATCCAACTCATTCAAAATTTCTTTACAAATTGTAATCCCAAGAAATGAGAACTCCCACCAATTCTCAACTGAGTAAGAACACTGCATATTTCTGGCTTAACAGTCTGAACCTCTTCTAGAATATTGTAATGGGATAGAGATCCCAGGAAAATATACATTCCCTATGCATATTCAGGCTACCTCCTCAACCTCTCAGCTTCAACCAACTTACTTCCTAGTGCTATTTTTTTCCTCACATGTTTGAAAACTCAAGGCACTTAGACAAATTCCAATTGCTCTGTGTTCTCATCTACACTCCTGACACATTTCTGCCTCAGAAAGTTTGGGGCTTGGTGATTGTCATTTCTCATACAGTAACAGATTGGAGGCTGGGGGAGGGGTTGCTACTCGTGCTGATCTTTTCCTACTCCTCCTGAATGACTTACAACTCTATACCAGTAAGCACTACCACACCCACAGTAACTTAGAACATATACTTTACTCAAACCATTGTTTGCAGTTACAAGGAAACACTTTTCTTTTTAAATGATATAGAGTACTTTACAGAAAGCCTCTTTAAATAAGTACTCTATATTTTTTCTTTGTTTCTAAAAACATGCCTCTTTGCAATACATTCATGCTTGCACTGAAATGCTTCACCCACATCTTAAGAGTGATATCATTGTTATTCCTATATCCTTTCTGAAAGAAGGCAAGTGATTTATAAATATTTTCCACTTCACTACGTATTGCATAAATCACTAGACTGACCTGTACTTCAGTGCTTTGTCTGCTCAGCCTCGCTGTGGTTTGGGATCTGGAAAAGGGCTTTTTTATCTCAGGTCACTTTTCAGGTTTGTCAAGATGGAAAGTCTAGAGAAGGGTTACTTTGACATTTTTTTCCAACTTTCTTTTGCTGTTTAAAAAGAAGTCAGCTCCCAGTGCTGTTGTGTGACAGCAGTAAAGACTAACATAAAATAGCTTCCTTGTAACTTTGAGGTGGGCATTTTATTGGAAGAAGCAAACCAGCATTATCCTTTAAGGTATTCTCTCTTTTTTGCACTAACGCAGAATCCTTCCTGTGCTGCCTCTTGCTACACATTTAAAGCAGTGTTTACTTCTCTTGCTTGAGAGTGAAGAGTCCAGAGCAATCACACACTCTCTCTCCTACAGGAGAAACGAAACAGGGAGACCTAAATTTGGGAACAGCTTGGGCACTTGCGCAACAACAATTCTCTTATTGATTCATCTTCACACATATATTGGGAAGAGAAAATGGTTCTTTCTCCTTTTGGTGCATGAGTTTATGGAAGCAAGAGCAAGGCTACTGTATGTGGCTTCTGAATTGTTAGGTCTACAAATTCATCTTCTATTGCCACTAGGTATTACAGCAAGAAAAGTCCATGAGGCTGGACACAGATTTTTCACTGTTTTCATGTCTTTATCAACTGCACATCCACTTCCAAACTCTTATTCTGTATTCAGAGGCAACCCGTTGTTGCAAGACCACTCTGTTAAATTTCCTGGTTAACAGCTCCTGAACTTAGCTATCACTTTCCCAAGCAGTCTGTTCCCTGGCTAATGGTATCTAAAAATCTGTTTATGCTTGCAACCAAAGTAAGCTTGAAATGTTTTTGCCTTTTCACTCCAGATATAATCTCTAAACGTCTCCTTCAAATTATTGTATCACTGTAAGTCCTTTGTCTGATTTTTTTTTTAAATTAGTCTTGTCTATCTACCATGAGAAGTCATTGTCTCAGATTTTCTGTGCTACTTTGCTAAACAATGATGGATTTTCACATTTTAAACTGAAGTGAATTCAGTTTCCATTCTGCTTCTCTTCTGTTACTACAATCACTGTTTAGTCTCCTGCATTCCTATGGTTGCTGTACCCAGGCATGATGATAGCTTGCATCTGCTTTTACCTTTTTTTTTTTTTAAATTGACATTTGATTGTTAATACTGCCTTTCCCAAACACCATATTCTCACCTTATTTTCCCAGCCTTTCTGCATCAACATCTATGTTTCATTTAAAGATCTTAGATTAATTTATCTTCCTTTCTCCTCTAGTTTCTGCACTTACAATATAAAATTCCTGGTAATTAAACATCCATCTCTTTAAGCTTTGCCTGGTTTACAAACATACGTGTCATCACCTGACAAAGACCACCTAACCCAGGTGGTTCATTATACAATGCTCTGTATTTTGAAGAAAATCAACTTAGTAAGTAAGTAATGGCCAGTCTTCGCGAGCGAAGATCCGGGGAAGGTCTTTCCACCTTCCAGCCTGCGCATTGGATTTTTTAGGTGAGACACAGTGTGCGCGGAACTGAGCCCACCCTTTAATCCTAAGGTTCATCTGCCGGGGCCAAGCGAGCTTGGACGGTGGCAGCGAGGTCCTTAGGACGTAGGTGGGTTGCCTTTAAGGGCTAACGAGCCCCACCTGCCCGGGAGTGGCCCTGACCGGGAATCGAACCCGGGTCTCCGCGGTGATAGCGCGGCGCCTTTACCACTGGACCACCAAATCAACTTAGAGGAGTGAGAAATCTCCCTGCTGCTTTTAAAGATGCTCCTTCCTCAGCTCATGAAACATCTTATGATCAAATACTTCAGGTAAATAAAGGTAATAACATCTTGAACAAGCCAAGTCCATACAGACTTCTGTAAAACCTGTTTGGTCCAATTAATATTTCAGTTCATGAGAAGTCTCATTCATTTTAAGACAGCTACTTGTGCATTTGGATACACTTTAATAGCAGTAAATGGATATAGCTTGCTGAGAACTTGGAAGTGTTCAATTATTTGTACAAAAAATTTTCAGAAAGACAAATTTGAAAAGCAAGATATTTTCAATAGACTTAACCTTGTCTGATAACAGCTTGAATGGTTACCAAAAAAACTTGAAAAGGTCTGCAAGTCATAATCTCCTAAGGAGAAAGACACTGGGTTTTAAAGCCTTACATCTTCTGCCTACATTTCCTTGATGTGCCATGCAAATAGACAGACTGCACTTTTCTGTTCCCATGAGTATATATTGGAGTAAAACTGTATCTGTTTTATTTGGATTTTTGCTGTGAGTGTCTTCTACTGTTAGTATGCAAGGGAGATAAATGTAGTTGATAGCAGAGCTGGGAACCTTCTTTCTCAGATATGACTGTTCAACAAACCTTTACCAGTTCCATCACTGAACATTTCTTTGCAGTGACACAAGCACAGAAGAAACTTATGCCTCTCCTTTTCTCTTTTGCCTGGACATCTCCAGTGTCATAGTACTGGGAGAACTGTAACACCTCATTCTTTTTCAGGATACACTGAAAATATCTGAGAGTGAGAAAAGTGAAAAATAAGGATTCAATACTCTGGATATTTGACCAACTCAATCCTTATGGAAACTACTGCTGCTCTTGAAACCTATACACAATATATTTATAACAGACAGTAAAAGCATTATTTCAAAATTCTGTTTTCCTGTGTTATTACAAAATGGCAATATTGTTTTTAGCCTATTTCCTTTAACCAGATTGACAGAATTACAGGTTGACATTACTGTGAAATTTTATGATATATTATGTTAACTGTGCCAGTTTGATTAGCCTTGATTGACAGCTAGTACCTGCACAGAAAATTAAATATCTCAGCAATGTAAGAGCAGTGAAAAGTGTATTTACTCCTTCGTTGATATAAATATACAGGTAACTACAAGTAACAAGAAATATATAACAACAGAAGAAGTAATAATATTACATATAGCATTAAAATAATAATCTTCATGATAAATAAATGTATTAATTTAAATTTAAAATATGGATCATTTATGTTTTCTCTCACCTAAAACACTCTGTGTTTGACAAACTTTTTACATGCACACTGACAAACATAACAAGTCTGAAAAAAATTGAGATCTTTCATTCTACAGACATGCTGTTCCTAGAAATGTACTACCACAACTGAGGAACTAAAATATCTCAGCACGTGTAGTGGCTGCATCTGAGCTATCATACCATAATAATGCTCAGCATAGAAGCTGTGCATTCTCCCTCTGGCTTTGGGGGTTCAAGCCTACACCGTGAAACAGGTGTGTTTGGAGGTTCTTGGCTTACCCTTTAGATGACAATAATTCATGTCACAAGGTCACTGCATGTTACAAGACATAAGAGGACACCATTTCTAGAAATGGCTCTGCACTTACTTGTACAGAAGTAGGAGAATTTAGGAAGGAGTGCAGAGGGAACTTGAACTTTTTTATGTGCAAAAAATTCTTTGACATAATCTCATAGGCGGTGAGTGGTTTAGACTTTCTTCACTTTATTAGTTAAATGTCTTAAAAGTCAAGAGATGAAGAGTAGAAAAGAACTTCTTTTTCACTGAGTTTGGTACTCTATTTGCACAAATCATCATCTATCTTTTCAAAACCATATTGATTGCCCTCTGAAAAGGACTTAATGTTTGCCCCTTTTGCTGTAGTTCTTTTAGGTTCTGATTACTTTAGTGGCTGGATGTCTTCCATTAAATTTCCATCTTAAATTTATTTGTGGCCAGCTAATATGAAACTCTTCCTGAAACTACATGATCCTCCAACTTAAAATGGTTTCGAGGGTCCCTGTCATTTTAAACACCCAGGGAGAGCAATCATTTCATCTTCTAGCCTTTCTTTGTGCTAGTTACACCTAATTTCTGTCCAAGTTTTTTAAAATTTCTGCATTTTTCATTCTCCCCATCTGCACATAAAGAAGCCATTCTCTTGATGATCCTCAAAGTCTTTATCACCATCTTTCACACTTTGAATTCCCTTTTCCTCAGCACAGGAAACTCCATGCCCAGCCCAACAGTGACAGCTCCTCCTTTGGAACAGTTGGATACCTCCACAACAGAATGTCATAACCCTCAGTCAAACCTTTCCATGTCTCATTTCTCTCCTGTGCTGAGTATAAACCCATATATGCTCATACAGAGCTTGCCAATACAACACCCTGAGACAGGGCACACACCCTGGAGGCAGAGGGAAACCCTGGAGCAAGATTCACAATAGTTCTTGGTTGGTACTAACCACTGGTAACCAGTATTTAATATAACTTAGTATAAATCATTCCTTTCTACACCTCTACCACTACCACCCAATCTCCCCCAGAACCATCACTCCAGCCTTAGGATTACATTTGACTTTATCATTGCATCCCAGTAGTGCCTTTTAGGCTCTTGAAGATCGATTTCTCTATTTCATTCATTCCTGTCTGGTAGAATTCCTAGCTCTAAGAGAATTTAGTACTATTAGTCCCCAGGTGCGGCATTTTGCACTTTCTGCTATGCAATTTAACTCCATTTCTGCTACTCTAGTCCTCAAAATTATTCAAGTCTGAATGCTTCTCTCTCTTAGTTTTGTGTAACTAGTCAACTTTTTTCAGATCTTGAGAAGTTCCTTAGAAATATTCTCTCCTTTAGGAAGTTCCCTTTCATTGCTATCTCACTTAGCTTAATTTCTTACCCAATCCACAAATTAGCAATTCTTATGCTGACACCTATACTTTTTGGTTGAATAAATAATTTCTGAAACAGCATTATAGCAAATTATGCTCCAGAAAGACTATTACTAGTTAGCATTTTTTCCAAAAAAAAGTCAGTTATCTGACTAGAAAGATATCAGGTTAATCTTGCGTGATCTGCATTTTCTTTTTTTTTTTTTCTTTTAGTGAAAGTTTGATTTCATGATTCTTCAGCCAGGAGAACAAAGTAAAATGTCATGTAATATAGTCTGGGTTTATATTTATGTATCTTCCCATAAATAACTATGTAACCTTTCTAACTTCCATTTTTAATTAATTAGGTCCATATAGACAAACCCTTTTGGCCTTTGTAATAACATCCTGAGCTCAAGCATGTTGGAAGGGCAAATCATTTCATGTAATGTTTCAAAATAAATGCCTCTCCATCCATAGGCTTGTAGGAATTGCTTCAAGGGGAAAAAATGATCAGAAAATAAACAAAAAATCCCAAAGGCTTACTGTCCCACATAAATGTTTAGTTATAATTTTAAACCAACTAAGACTAATGCCAGGGACTGGGAGCAGCAAATTTTGACTAAAAATATTTCTTCAGAATATACTGCTAGCAAACTGAATAATTAATTCACTTACCAGGATTAGTTTTTTTTAAAAAATATCTATCATGTTTTATGAGAAAATGACAATAGGAAATTTTTCAAGAATAGCGGTTTTAAAGAATAGAGTGTGTTGCACTTTCTTGTCTTTAACTTGCATTACTGATGTCATAGAACAATAATGTAACCTATTAATATAGCTACCCTTTAAATAATAAGTTACATATTTGCTTCAAGTTTTCTTTAAGGCAACGGGGTTTTTTCTGTTATTACGTTGTTATTTTTACACAATTCAGATTTACCTCCATCCCTTAGTTCAGAATGCAATCCAGGCATTTCCGTGAAAAGAAACATTACTGAGGTACTGGCAGAAATAGAAAGTGTGTTCTCACTGCAAACTTCTTTGTGCATTTACTTCATTTCTCAGTGGACGTGCAAACACTCAAGGGTGACTATGGTTGATATCTTAGTAACAGTCTCTTTAGTTTTCTGTCTTACTCCTACAACAACAGTGAGAAGGTTGTAAAAAACTGAGCTTAAAAGCCACTGCACGGAAAATTAAGATGAGCTAAAATTATGATTCTAAGGCACATCTGAGCATCCTAATTAGCTTCTTCTGGAGTACCTCACATTCATGCTATAATGGTACACAGGAATATGAATTGATTCCAGAGGGAAGCCTGGTACAGTCAATCAGTCTCTCCACTCATGAGGAGACAACTACTCATGAGGAGACAACTACCCCGGTTGAATAAGCCCGTAGACCACTGGGAGATCATATTCCTTCAGCTACAAAGCCCTTTTGGAGGCATGTCCTTAGCTTGCAATGAAATCTTTAAAAGCTTTCTTCCCTGGTGAGACATACATAGAATATGGATTTCCTTTTGCACTACAAACTCTGCCTAGAAAAAAAGTACATATTGCTGTAACATTGGCACTATTGGACTGGAAGATAACAGAAAAAGGACAGTAGTGATGAGAAAATATAACCAGAATGCATCCTGCCTCAAAAAACCTCACCAACTTCTATGTATTTGGAAATGTAGTGTCTATCAACTGTCACTTCCACGAAGAAGGTAACTAAAAATTACAGCTGGACACACCCGGAGTTAAATTCAGAAAATGGTCAATGAAAATAAAGCCGGTTTATTTTGAAAAAAAATAAACATGTTAAACAAATGTGATAGCTGTGGTCCATGGTGTGGAGAATAAAGTGAATATTTATCTTATTTTCAAAGCAAGTACCTAAGCTTATTTATATGAAATCAGCCTGCCTTGCATCATAATACCAAACCAAAGTTGGTTAGTAGAAAGGCATAAGAAAATGAAACAAAGGCAAAAGTAAAGCATCCCATCCTGGCACATGCTCCAGGTATTGCGTTTGGCAGGTCTGAGATGCAATTTGGCACACAGAGCACACACAAGCCTTTAAATGTTCTGCCATTCAAGCCCAGGTATCTGGGGCTGTATGTTTAAGTTCATGGTTAAAAGCAGCCCAGAAAGTTCAACAGACAACAGGATCCAACTCCAGAAGCACTAGATTGTCTGGGGGGAGGGGAACCACTGGGAGTGCTGCTTCAGAGAAAGCTGATTTTGCACAGAAGATGCTTAGTCCAAATAGCAACAAGCTGTTAATTCAAAGGTTGGAATGGTGCTGGCTGTAGAGGTCCCTGATCATTTGCTGATGATGTTGGAAAGTATATGAAAATGGATATCTGAAGAGTTCAAGGGACATGCAACAGTTTTAGTATCATAAAAAATATGAACAGAAACCTACGTGCCAGAATGTAGAGGTGTAAAGACAGCATTTAAACATCACATTAAAACATAACAAAGGGAAATAGAGCAAGGACATTTTTCAGTGCAAGCCCAATGATCTTTCCTAGCATCATTTTTCAAAAATTCCAAGTATTTGGATTATATCAAAGTATTTGCAACAGACCTTATATGCATGAAACAGTTGCTTCACAGAGAAAGTGCATGACATTTTCCCTTTGAATGCTGGCTTGGATATATTAACATGTGTTCATCACAGCTTCAATGCAGTAGTTTAGCAGTTTCATGTAGTGTCCTTTAAAAAATTCTAGAAAGATTTTTTCAGTACTTGTTTTATGGGAGATTTATGTTTGGTTTTGTTATTTTAATCTGTGCTTTGATCTGTGCACTATCAAAGACCTAATTTTTGATACAGGAAGAATAGATGCTATATGACCATTTTAGCAGTTCATTACCTCATCACACATATTTGGGTTAATTTACTGTTAACCTTTCATGAATTTTTTGAGTACAATTCAGATTGTTCTAGTTCAAGAACTATTATTCATGTTTCCTTGTTTAAAACTTACAGTCTTGTTTTGATTAGGTCTCCACTGGCTTCTGTTAAAGTGCCACATTTTCAAGCATTCAAAACTTGCTATTAAGAAATAACCAGTTAAAATAATGTCTAGATAATCATTGCCCTAAAAAATCTGGACATTTCCCAATTTCTATAATTTCCAGATGATATACTAAAGCGTAGAGTTTTCTTCTTCATCGTTATGCCTACAAGACCTGAAAATGTGAACCATCACCTTACATAAATCAGATTTCTGCTTTTGGCAAGATCATATAAAATATATTCCCACTGTTTTTTCACCTGCTCAGATTTTCACATAGAAATATTTAAACATGTATCTTTTCAGAAAGTGTCTCAATGGTTTTTCATTAGGAATAAAAGACAAAGAACAGAGTCTCCAAACCATGTAGTTTTTATATTTAAAAACTGCACAGGGACAACCATACCAAATAACACTATAATCTGACTACAAAAGAAATAAAAATAAAAAACTGGCTAAGTCTGAGAGTATAAAAATCCAAATTAAGTCTAAAGGCACTAGTTATGACTTCATTATTAGAGCCATGCTAAGGTTTGTGAGTCAAAATTGACCAGTAGTCTCCAGTCACACATTTCTTGAAATAAGTTTCTCTACCTCTTGCACTTTCTAAGAACATCTTTAGGCATTAAATATTTCAAAACATTTTGAATTGGTGCATAACCAGGACAACTGGAATTGCTGTGCACAATGTTGGATTTTTTTAAATAACTTATATGCCACCCTTGGCTTAGAGGCAAATGGTCTAGTGAAATGGCTTTCCAAATGGTAGATTTGCAAAAATAACCCAGTGGCTTTCTTTGGCAGTTCATTTTGTAGACAAATAAATTTTGGCAGATAAGGGGGGTGTTGAATCCTTACTGCACCTCAAATAAAGCTTAATAAAAACATATGACATACTGTTCGATAATACTGAATTCCCCTTCCACTGCCAAATTACCATTCCAGTTACTGGTTCTTCTCATCATGGAAGACAATGATGTACTCAGGCTGAATGAAATTGTAATTTCATTGACAGGAGAATGGGCAGGTGTGCTCTGTGCATAAGTGTACAGCAAAATGTGGAGATTAAAAGGGAAAACATTTGAGATGTGCAGCCTGCATATTCCCATAGCTTACATAAATATTCTCCTAAATATGCTGTAGTTTCTTCTTTTAAAACAGATGTGGTCAATATAGCTGTAAAAATAAAACATATGTTTGTACCAGAAGTAATGTAAGGTATGTTATTGTAAAAATGCTAGTTTTTCTTCAGTGTAGAAATTACAGAAATAAACAGAAACAGAGACACCCCATCCCCCTCAATCAAAACAACAAAATGTAAACATTCAATGCAGTAGAACTGAGAGCACATATCGTTTATTTAGAGTGAAACGTTATTGCATAGCTGCAACTCATTCTAAAATAACATCTTGATTGCTAAAATTAAAATGGAAAAGAAGACTTTTTTTAATATGGCAAATTAAAGGTAAGACACCATGAAAAAGAACTCATAAACAAGTTTCTTTCAAAACAAAATTAAGAAGATAGTTTCTAAAAAGTCACTGTGTTTTGTCAACCTGTGATACAAGTTCAGTATACAACTGATGTCAAGAGAAAACTTTGAAGGACCTTAGTGCTACATCTGGGAGTGCAGTCTGGTCTCCACATGTGCTCAGTGTCCTGTACACCTCCAGAAGAAAGGAGGAGGCCTCTTTTGTAACATCTAGTGGGCCTTTTGTCATTTTCCTTTAGAGTGAAATGCACAGCAGTAATGTTGGTTTTGGTACTGACAACCACACCTACCCAGATCTACCCACTCTGCTGAACAGTTTGCCCAAACAGTATTGCCAGATTCAAACGAAGAGATGTACAATCACAGTAGAAAGTGGACTCCCTTACAGCCAGCACTGCTTAAAACAATTATAAGAGTAATATGAAGCAGAGTGCAATTTTTATTCACTTAGCTAAAAAAGCCAACTGATTTTTCTG
This sequence comes from Myiozetetes cayanensis, assembly GCF_022539395.1. Classification (NCBI taxonomy): domain Eukaryota; kingdom Metazoa; phylum Chordata; class Aves; order Passeriformes; family Tyrannidae; genus Myiozetetes; species Myiozetetes cayanensis. Next base: position 24,830,721 of record NW_026087853.1, read on the forward strand.
AAAATTAATTTTATAGGTTCTTTAACATCTGTGTAGAGGAAGTTCCAAGTGAAAAATGAACATCTCTGCTCAGACTGTCTAGGGTTAGGCCTGCCTGTCTGAGTATCATTTGGAATATTTCAAAACAGAACATTTAGGCAGTTTTAAAAACTAGTATATCTAAGTTTCCCCTATGGACTGTGATTCCATATGTGTTCATACTTGCCCTGTCTTTATTCCAAAAAATATTCTACCCTAAACGCCGTGTCATTTATTTTACAAGTGTAGCAGCATGTCTTAAGCTCCAATAGTAGCCCTGAAAGCCTACAGTATTCATACTCCTGACCTGCTACAGACTAACACACTAGCAGACTAGTTAGAAGACAATTAGTCCAATTTCACATTTCCTAGCAGCCAAAAAATTTCGTGTTATTTTAGTCACAGTGGATGGATGCCAAGTTCACTGGAAACAACCTTGCTGATTTACCAAGTCCATTTTAATACTTTAGAAATACTGTTAAAACATGGCTGCCCTAATTACACAGGGATCAGTGCAGTGTCCCTCTCACCCAGGATTCTCCCAGAAGGGCTGCAATCACCTGCATTCTCCTTAATTTCACCATGCAATTCCAACTAATTTCATCCTAGTACAGTGCTGTCAGACAACTCCCATGTCTCTGCGGTTTTAATCGATTAGCTCAATGTCTCTATAATGCATCACCAGCTGCCAGGCACAGAACTGGACGCTTTGCAAGCATTTCAACTAAAAGACAGTTTAATTACTACAGCACCATCTCAAAGGCATAGGCACAAGGACTTGCAAAGGAATTATTAAAATAGTTGGTGTCAACAAACCACTTTATAACTGAGCGAACAGTGACAATCAAAATGGAGGAAAGAAGGAGAAAGTCACATTTTTAAACAGTCCATTTTAATAGACTCTAATGTATTCAGGCAAATGGACTGCCTTAAGTATTACTGTTTCCACAATGCAATTGTGCTTTACGATAATTGTTTAGCTGCAATACAGACATGTAAAAATTGACATTGCTGTCAATAAATCACAATATAAGAAAGATACCTTCAATTAGAAAATAGTTGAAGTAAGCAAATTAGACAATAAATAGACTGCCTTAAATTAATAAATTACTGAACCAGACTGTAAACTTTGGTTAATTCCTTGAAACACTTCTGTGCACTGCTGTTCACATGAGTGCAATGAAATGTTCTTGTGGATGTCTGTCTGAAGTGAACACATGCATAGGGGAAATCAGACATTTAAATAGCAGCACTTTTAACAGAACCAAAAGTAAGGTTGCAGATCAATGAGACAAATGACCACATAAATTTATGGAAAATCCTTTCCTCCCTCTCAGTACAAAGTTACAGTATGGTCAAAAAAGAGTAGTCAACTTTTCTTCTTCTGTACAAGCAGAGACAAAGAAGCCAAGCTATACAAATCCCAAACAGTCAGATCCAGCAGCTCTCTCACAAAACACACATGGAACCCTGCTTCACCAAGACTCAAAGAGTATGACTGCAAACCATAGCAGTATAATTGAATTTAAAGCCTTTTCCAGCTGACATAAATGCTCACTCATTTGCTCAAAGCTCTCCTTCCACATAAGGCTTACAGTAACCTCAGCCAGGCTGTATCCTAAAACTGGCTATTGATGGGTTGGCAGGTGCTGGGAAAGAGTTCAAGGTCACATGCTCCACTCTAGTGGGAGATGTCTATATTTGATCTTGGTGACCTCTTTCAGCAGTCTGAAAGAATGGCATTGACAGAAGCTGCATAAATGCTTGCCCATTTTTCTTTACTACAAGTAGGGTCACTATGATTTATCACCTTTGTGATGGGAAGAAAAGAAAGGGATGGACAAAAGAAAACTTACTGCACTTAAAGTTCTAACAACCTCAGGGCAACACTGCAGGTAAATGGGAAATAATAACATTACAAAGTGTTCCATCCACCCACTGTGCCAATGTAGTATGTGAGCATGCGAGACTACAAGTCATCACATTTCTTAGCTGGCTCATTTACATCATTTAAAACATGCTGTTTCATTTGATTAACTCTTTTGGTGGAATCTCAACCATCTGATTTTCCTCAGGGCTATAAAACAAATCTGGATCACAGGAACATATAAAATCTGGGGTCCTCTGTTTTAAAAGCAGAAAACTCTATTAAACATTTCCGCTACCTAACTCCCATGCTAGCTTTGCAACATACTATCTCACAGCAAGTTCTTGCTTGGAAGAACTGCAAGAACCCTTTTTCTTTCATTTACCCTTTTGCATCCTGTAGTATTCTGTACTTAAGTGAAATGCACTGATACCTCAGTTTTCACTTCTCTTCTGGAAATATGAGTATGCAAGTCTGCTTGGTAGCTAAAATATTCACTAGTTATCAGAAAGCTCAAGGCACTGTTATAAAGTAAATGGTAAGTTAAAAGATACTTTCTTAAAATTCATATGAGTATAATCAGTTCAGATTTAACAAATTAACCATCGTTATCACTTTTTTTCTAATCTGGACAGGACATAAGCCTATCCTCATATTTATAAGTATGATCCAGATTTTTTTACCTTTAAAAAGTTAGCAATCAGTACTCAGGGTACAATATTAGCTTCCATTCTTAAGGCATTTAAAGGCACAAGCATTGTCAAGTCTGTAATACATTTACAATTTATATTTTAAAAGTAAAGCCTAAAAAATTAATTCCCCTTTGAATTGTTGTTTTCTTCATGCAGGTAATAATGCTAATGTGCATGGAAGACATTGGTGTTCAGTCAGAAAGTAATAAGAAAGAACAAGTGCAAAATACCCAAAATAATCATAATGCACTAGGTTTGTGTGGCTAGGTTTTGGCAGTGGGGGTGCTACAGGATTGGTTTCTGTGAGAAGCTCCTAGAAACTTTCCCTGTGTCTAATGAAGCCAATGCCAAGCAGCTCCAAGGCAGACCTGCCACTGGCCACACAGAACCCATTAGCGATAGAGTTAGCACCTCTGTTAAGAAGGGGAAAGAAGTTATTGGGCAGAAGAAAATTGCAACCATAGAAGAGACAAGTGAGAATATGTGAGAGGAACAACTCTGCAGACACCAAGGTTGATGAAGAAGCAGGGGAAGAAGGTGCTCCAGCCACTGGAGCAGAGATTCCCCTGTAGCCTGTGGTGGAGACCATTCTGAGACAGGATATGTTCCTGCAGCCCATGGAGGTCCATGGTGGAGCAGAGATCCACCTCCAGCCCTGATGAACCCCAGGCTGAAGCAGGTGGATGTGCCCAAACGAGGCTGTAACCCTGTGGAAAGCCCACACTGGAGCAGGCTCTGGGCAGGGCCAGTTGCCCCACAGAGAGAAGAGCCAATTCTGAGGTTGCATTATTGGTGAATTTGTGACCCTGTGGGGGACCCATGCTAGAGCACTCTGTTCATGAAGGACTGCACCCCATCAAAGGGATACACATTGGAGCAGTTCATAAAGAACTGCAGCCCATGCTGGAAAAGTTCATGGAGACTGTCTCCCATGGATGGGAACCCACATTGGAGCAAGGAAAGAGGGTGAGGAGGCCTCCCCCTGAGTGGAAGGAGTGGCAGAGACCATGTGTGATGAACTGACTGCAGTCCCCCAGTCCCCATCCCCCTGCATCACTGAATGAGAGAAGGTAGAGAACTTGGAGTAAAGATAAGTCCTGAAAGGAGAGAGGAGTGATGAGAAGGTGTTTTTAAGATTTGGTTTTATTTGTCATTATCCTCCTCTGATTTAATTGGTAATTAATTAATTATTTCCCCAAGTTGAGCCCATTTTGCCAGTAATTGATGAGTGATCTTCCCCTGTCCTTATCTTGATCCATGACTCTTCCCTTATGTCTTCTCTCCCAATGCCCAGCTGAGAAGGGGACTTGGCAGAGTGGCTTTGGTGGTCACCTGGTATCCAGCCAAGATCAAATCACCATATATGGTAACACTGCACCAAAACAAATCTACCTAAACTCACAGTTGCTATGATTTCTGTTCTTCATTAGCACATTACCAGTCAGGTCTACGGAACGGTTAATTTACATTTTCCAGTATTTACATAGCATCTGCAAGGGCAAATGCAGTCAGCACAAAGGCCTGAGTTGGTTTGTTCATTTGCTTATTTAAAAGATTTTATTGAGAAACAAAAGCGATCACATGACTGCAAACTCGGGGATGCAACAGGATTATCAAAGATGTTATCTTACCAATGGACCCCTACTAATATAAAACTATTATTTAATCTGTGTTTAGGTGAAGGGTTAATGTGACTCTTGCTACACTGACTTGTTTGTTTAAAAATTGATTTCTAATTTCCTTGTCTAATTATGGTAAGCACCAGGAGGAGGCTTGAGGTTTGATGTTTCTGGGAGGTTTTTTTCAGAGTAATATCATACATAGACAACAGCATATCCTTGTTATTTTTTTTTTTATGCTGCTTTGTAATGAGTTGAGAACTGCTTCTTATTCATAATGTCTACAAACAAATTTAGCCATTTCACCCTGGAGAATTATCCATTGGATTTTCCAATGTCTGATTAACAAGTGTCTAGAGACCATTGTTCCCAGGGCTATCAATCTTCTGCTCTACCTTAATTTTTGTCCAAGGCAGATTTAACGACAGCAGTTCTCTTCCCTAGAAGTTCTTCGTTTTTGGGAGCACAACACACTGCAAAATTATTTAACTTTTTAACAATTAAGATTATACATTCACTTAATTTTCAAGGATCTAATAGAAGAAAAAGCAACCAAACAAAAAAGACAACTAACTAGCATGTGGTGTGGAACACCTATTTCTCATGTGCAAATCTGACTCTAGATGCTGTAACTGCACACAGGCACACTCTCCAAATATAAATTCTAGCTCAGATTCCTTTAATACTGATTTGACTTCAGAAGAAGGAAAAGGTATTTAATTCATTATCACCCATCCCTGAATTAGAAAAATGAATGTGAAAATCTCTGTTACTAATTTTAATTGCACTATTCCCTCTCCACAGGAGGCTGTTAAATTGGTTTGGTGAAATAGTAGTGAATCACATCAAAGTAGTGGGATACATTTTATAATATATCTAAATAACTATCCCATTTTCCCAGCATGTTGCTGTGTATTTTAAGTATTAATATTATGACTCTAGTTTAGAAGAATGTAGCTTTATTTTATTCAAATAAATTTTCCTAGTACTGTGTGTTAGCACTGTTAAAAATCAGGCTAAATTCTAAGTGGCTATCAAGTAATAAAGGAGAAACATTTACTGCAGAAGCCAACATGAAAATGTGTTTGCCTAGTCATAAAACACTCATGAAAGGAGCTTGCAGATGCATCATTTTGATACAATAATGGTCTTTCCCATCTAATCCCACTTTTTTTTCTCCTTCAGCTGCAATGTTTATTACCTGAACCTAGAATGGGTTTGCTTGTTTGCTTGTTATGCTTTGTTGCAATTCCATCAGGTTAGACACTAACATTTCTCCACAAATTTGTAGCATTATTATTTCCACATATCACCAACTACCACCCAAGAGTGCGACATAAAGTCAGACACTACCTTTGGCACTGGTTTCATAAGAATGCAGAAGTCTACATGGCTGAAGAGCTTGACAAATGTTCAAAGAGCAAACTTTGAAGAAATAGACATCATACTGCAAGAAAAGGTGTTTAGAAGTGAAATTTTCAAAACATGCCTATATTAGGCTGATAAAAGAGCTAAGTATTTCAATGCTTAGAGACATTGAGTGCCTGTATAAAGAAAGAAACTATAACTAGTCTCAATACTGACTCACTAATTTGAGGGAGCATGCAAGATAATCAGAATGGCTGGATTGGAAGGGACTTCAAGGAGTATCTAGTTCCAAATACCCCACCATGGGCAGGGATGTCACTCACTTGACTAAGTTGCCCTGGACCTCATCCAACCTGACCTTGAACACTTCCAGGGATGGGGCATCCACATCTTCTCGGGACAACCAGTTCCAGTGCCTCACTATCCTCACAGTAAAGAATTTCTTCCTAACATCTGATCTAAATCTCTCCTCTTTTAGTTTAAAACATTCTCCCTTGTCCTATCACTATCTGCCCATATAAAAAGTCCCTGCCCCTCTTCTTTATATGCTCCCTTTAAGTTCTGGAAGGCCTCAATGGGGTCTCCCTGGAGTCTTCTCTTTCTTCTCCAGGCTGAACAACCTCAGTTTTGAACAATCCTGTCTTCACAGGAAAGGTGCTCCAGCCTTTGGATCACCTTTATATCCCTCCTCTGGACCCACTCTAACAGGTCCACATCTTTCTTGTACTGGGGGCCCAGATCTGGGTGCAGTATTTGAGCTGGGGTCTCACAAGGGCACAGCAGAGGGGAAGAATGACCTCCCTTGATATGCTGATCAGAATAGAGATTAAAATTCTGCAAGGAGTACTATTTATTAGACTCATAACTTAAAGAGAAATTTCAGATCAAATTTGGCATAAAGATTCATTATCTTGTTCTAGATTTTCCATCTTGATGTAAAATTTCTTTGTAAATCTGAGACAATTTTGTGTGAAATACTGACATATTCAGTGTTTAAGGTGAGCAGCTATATTGTATCTTGATGATACACAAATAGAAAGACATGTTTCCTTATAAAGTTTTAGACGGGCAAATAAAGTAATGCCAGACAGAACTAGAATTCCCTGCTTTAGAATGTGTACTGATATTACTCCTCCACCATCACTGCTCATTGGCCAAGTTAGTATCCATCTTTTGCCCATCAAATTTAACAGGTTTCATATGTTGTCAATGTCTTAAACACTAGATACTATGCCTATTGTGAACAACTTACCTTTACATAAAACATGCCACAGATTTACATGGCAATTCTGAAGGGACTCAATGATGATGAAATGCTTCTGTAACAGGAACTTTCTGGAACAGTCCATCAGAATACTGCATTTTCATTCAATGTCATATGTAGCTATGAATACTTGCTCCAGCAGCTGCTAAGAGGTAAGTAATGTAGGTTCTAGAGAAATCCCAACTCTATTAAACCCCATAACCGCCAGAAAGAATCTCTTTCCAGAAGTCTGTTCCTCATTTAAACAAAAATAAATGAAACAAAAACTATGGAAAGAACATCAAGCTATATAAGAGAACATGTAGTAAGACGATTCCAGTAAAGGAAAAAGCTATGACTACATCAAGCATTTGGCAAGCTGCTATGCAGATCTGGTTTTCTCCTAGTTTTCACAAACCCCAGATAATCACTGGTAGCACCTGGGTTTCCTCTCCTGGCTTTCATCCTCCAAGCTGTAAGAAATAGGCTCTCTCTGCTTACCCTGTCAGCATGGTGAACAGAGAGGCTCCTTTACCCAAGTACTCAGTCAGCTGAGGGCAGGACGAATGGAGCAGGAGGCTCTGAAGAAGGGTCATTAAGGATGGGGCCATACTGCATAAGATAAGGAAGAACACATGTGGTGTAATGACCATGTCTCAGAGCTCCCTACTGCTGAGGACAGTTAGTACTTAGGCTGACTTGGCATTTGTTCAGTATAGACATGCTCCCAGATGAAGGTATTGAGTAGGAAGCTGAGGAGAATGAAAAGAGTGAGAGTGACCTGACAATGGAGCAGAATGAAATCTGAAAAAGCAGCAAAGGCAGAAACAAATTATTTTAATGATTTTAATTAATTTATGACATAATTTGTCTGAAAGACCACACAGACTTACGGGAAATTTGACAGCCTGCTTCCAATGAATTCCAATGAAATACAAAAATTAAATACCTAACTATAGATGGGGTGGCCTGCGCAAAATACCATTAGTACATGTATGCATTGACCACACATACAAAACATCATATGCTTTAAAACAGGAAAACTGCTCCTCATTATATCAGATCACCAATGGCAGAAACTCCTTGTCTTTGAGAATTAAAGTCATTGTAAATGCAGACATTGGACACCCAAGGATTCCTGAAAAAATGGGATTTGGTTAATTAAATACGTAATTTTATTCAATTCTTGCTGAAAATTACCCATTTGTGGTTCAACAATTATTGCTTTCTTTGAGATGCATTTTGTAGAGGGAGAGATGATTGTTGCAATTTCTGAATGCAAAATGTGTGAAAAAGCAAGTCAGAATTGTATTATGTCCAAGTAATGGTGAAAATATCCATTCTACTACCCTTGCTGCAGTTTTAGATATTTTTTTGAATTATTTAAACTGCATAGGGCCAAAACCTATAGAACTTAGACCTGCCACTGCATAAACATATCAGACTAAATTTAAGAAGTGACAGGTACCTGAAATGAATACATACTTGTTTATTTCTCTAGTTATCTGTCTTCTCAATAACATCAGTATTTTAAAACTTGTAAAAGAATAGGCTTATATAATTTTAAGTTACATACTATTATATCCCTGAAGTAATTTAGAACTTAAACACAATGTTTTAAAAAAGAATTTTAACAAGAGACATCAGTTGCAATCCATGATTTAACTGTAAAATGTATCATCACTTAAAATTGTATAAATAAATTTAAATACATGGCAAGGTAAGAAAGATTGGGAGAAAAAAAGTGTTAATTTAATTATGCTAATGGTACTCTAGTAAGTGCAAAAACAGATGGCAGAATGAACAACAATAGATTTTTTCTTTTTAATCAAGCAATTCTGAATAAATATTTTTGTTCAAAAGCAGTAAGCACCTATAGCTTTGCTGGAAAGCAGTAAAAAACTAACATCTATGGTCTTATCAGTAACATTGCTTCTGATCTACCCTAGGGAATATTCCCAAAACAGAATTAATATCCTGGTTACTGAAAAGTAGGCTGATCCCAATGATGCTTTTGAGTAGAAATGTGCTATGGTTGGCCTTCATGACAGACTATGCATGTTACTTTTAGCATATATCTAATGGATATAAGCAACTGAGAACGTACAAAACCAAAAAGCTGGTGCAGAAAACAAAAAGTTCTTTGTTTGCATAGGTCTAACACTTTAGTCAGCATTCCACACAATTAATTAAATGACCACAATGAACTTTAGAATCATGGTAGATAATCTCTGTTTTGACCTGCTGACACATTATAAAAAGCTAATAAAAACTGTTCATCCTCTCACATATATTTTCGTAATGATTAGTTGTAATTATCAACTTTAAACTGTTGAATACTGCAGGCCATAAGCTAAGGACATTTAAATAAGTTAAAGTGCACAGCCTGTTTTTCCAGAAATCTTCAAGGTTAGAAAAAAAAAAAAAGATCCTTGTGTTGTAGCTATTATTTATATTTTGATAAAAATATAGAGAGAAACAATTGCCTGTCCTTATCATCACTCCATGTACATTTCAAGCATTGTGTTTAAGCAAGTTTTGCCAGTCATTTTATACACACAGTCAATTTTGAATGTTTACATAGGTTAACTATATACATATAACATTGCCTCACATTCATATACACACAACAAATGCACACTAAGATAGTCCTTTCTTTTTAAAAAATTCCTCCAAAGTGCATGCATCAATAAACCCAAAAAAGGGCCTTTCCCCACCATATCAGCTAGCCTAATACAGGATATTAATTGTAAACCTTCTCTTGCTTACATTTATGTGGACATTTCTCTACAAAGAAGAAAAACAAAGCATCCAGATGGCATTCACACTACTATATTACTGGACAATGTTGTTTTATTTAGATGTGCAGGTGAGTACACTGTCCAAGCTGCCAACTGCTCTTCTGCAAGCAATCATTTTACAAGTGCAGTTATGACACTGTGATCAAATCGCGATGCAGGCCAAGTGGCCATCCCCTAGAGTATTCACCCTCTTACAAATGAAATTAGAAAGGATATCACATATGTCATCAGTGAAGAAACCTAATATAAATTTCAGCAAAATGATCTTTTCTAATCGTACAATCTTTGTAGATAATTACTGAAAGAGTGACTGATAGAAATCTTGAAAGAAATAATTGTTGAATTATTATGAAATACAGCTATCATTTTTGTCTTCACCTTAATCTGCAAAGCCTTTGATCTTTAATACTTATAAAATAAATAGATGACATACCCTGGCTATTTGGGGACAGCCTATGGCAGTTCTGGATTATGAGCTGTTTATTCTGTTTATGTGGTAGGAAATAAAGTGACAGAAAAAGCATCATTTGTAAGGTGAAAAATTAGTTAAATGACTTGAAGTTAATATTTAACTGTATATTCTGTAATATAAAAATAAAGTGATACAGATAACGACAAAAAAATCTATGAGAATATTTCATTGACAACTAAAGTGTCCAAGTTCCCTGAGGTTTTCAGCTCTATTTCATAATCTTTATATGTCTAAAAGCCATCTCAGTATGATGAGGGAAGGACAACAGGACAATGTAGGATGCCTAACAGTCAGCAACTTCTTCACATCACTGCAAGGATGGAAAGTACCCAACTGTCCCAACACACACTATCTCTGATCAATGGGCATCCAGAGGTTTCAGGAAGTTTAAGGAGAGTCTGCAATCGAACTGCATTAGAGTGGCAAGTGCACTAGGACTCACTGGGATTTACTTTTTAAATCTTGTCTTCCTATTAAAATTTAAAGCAATGTATAGAAAATGCTTTTATTTCCATTAATTGTATCACATACATGTATATTTAATAATTTGGATTATTAAATAACATGCATTAATAATCCGCATTAAATATATAACCTTGGGTTTTGACTGAAATCATTTAAGTTGTGTATCCAGCAAATTCCAAGGGAATCAGGTGAAAATATGACCTTTCAGATAATAGCATGCAACTCCATCAATCAGCTTTAACATGTACTGCACTTCAACCCATCTGCATGTGTAATGAATCAGAAGAAAATAAGAAAATTACTGCAACTAATTGATCTCTTAGTTATATCTTTTACTTCTATTGAACTCAAGTTCAGACATGTAAAAAGTATTGAACATGTTCCTGATCTAGAAGCGAAGCTGAGAAATTTCGTCTGTGTAAAAGTTATTTTTTTAAAATGAAAGCCATGAAACTACTTGACAAGTAAAATATATCTAACTCTTATCTTTGAGTTGTCTCAACATAAAAGAAAGTTGGAAGCAACTATGGAGGGAATATCAATAGCATCATCTTCAGCAACACATAGCTATTAATTTGAGCCCTACAGGAAACTTAGCAATTATTTTTAGTGTCAGATGTTCTGAAACGGGGTTATGAATCACTACCAAATTTAAGTATTAAAACTTCTTCTTACAGTCAGACACCTCTCTGCCAAAGAATCAGTGTATTATGTAAAAAAGGAAATTTAAAAACTAACCCATTGTAGTTTTGTATAGCACATACATAACAACTACCTGTCTGGTGAGAAAACTGGAATAGTGAAATACGAAATATTCCTGATTTCAAGTTTGTTATCAGGTGCTTATCTATTCTGACATTCTTTAAATACTTCTCAAATGGAACCATATCTACTCATTTCCACTATACACAATAACACTGTTCAGCAGCTGTGCAACAATTTACATAGGAAAGAAAAAACAAACATTCAAAGAAACATGCACCTCCTTAGTAAGATTTTCCAGCAAGTTCATGAACTGCTTTAGACCATGAGTCTTACTGGATATGAAAACCAGCTTTCACCTTCAGAACCATAGCACAGATCTGTCCTCAGGTCCAAAGTGAAATGCATTTCAATGTCTGAATTCTGTCCTCTGGGAATTATTAAACAACCTTACAAATCCACTGCAAACAGTTCAGTTTAGCATGATTGGCAGATTACTTAGGACGTGCCCTGTACTGCTTTTTAAAACTATACTACTTTTGATGCCCAGAAAGGACAGTTTTCATAGGTCAAGCTTCAAATCACTGGTAGCAAGCCTAAAAGCCTATATCAAAGTTATCTGCACTATACCTACCTTTAAGTAAATAAAGAAGAGTTCAGCTTCTAATGCCAAAATGAACAAAGAGAACAACAATATTGGTTTAAATCAATATTTGCTTGGCTTGTTTTCCCAACTAATTTCTATACTTTACAAGTAAATATCAACTTTCATCTGAAGACTGACCAAAACCAGTGTGACTGGTGACCTCCCTCCCAATACTCTTTTGCAACTCTCCATCAGTCTCTCCTTATTGCTAGCACTTCTTTGACATATTTTTCTAATTTCATTTTCCAAACTCTCCACTTGCCACACTGACCCTATTATTACCTGTCTTATTACCGTCCTTACTCAGTTTTCCCTCTGCATCGTTCCCATACTCAACCATGTCCTTTCGTAGTATACAGAAATAGTTTATGATCTTCCCATTCCAGATCCAACCTAGCATACTTCAATCCCACTTTGCCCTCACCATCTCGCAAGGTGCTACAATATTATACTGAAGTTTCCTCTCTTTGGGTCTTTAATCCTCTATGAGCAAATTTCTCCAAACATCTCTCTCTCTGCTTGCCAATGACATCTTCACACCATTAGAGTGCATCTCTTTATTAGTACCATGGGCCTCCATACCCACGTATATCATAAAACATGATGTCCCAATGACTTCTTACACTGATAAGTGGTTGCTTTAGCAAGGAGTACAGTCAATAGCATAGTATTGCTGGCTTGTGGAATGGTTGCAACAGCTGATCTCTCCTTGCTGTCTTTGAAGATATTATTACTCTAGAACATAGTCACTGAACCAGCGTCCTTAGAAATTAGCAGCACAAGCCCTAAGAGAAATTGATTATAAAAAAGAAAAACAAAAAAGGGTCAGACTGACGAAGACGGAACACACATAAAACAGAAGAGATGATTCAGATGTTGTTATTCATTTCTCTATAGATATATGTTTCTTTTAATTGTGAACAAGGGGCAAGATTAATCAGTTTCTTAGCCAATAAAGGCTTACAGGCAGCAATTAGGCCTTTGATAATAATGTGCAAATATACAATTGCCAGAAGTGTGCAGTACAGACAATTGTGAAAGAACAGCTGCGTGAGTCCATAGCTCTGAAATGCTGGAGAATAGACTGGAAATAATAAAATAATCATCAGGTATGACTACAGTAAGTAGCGCACTTCTTCATGGGGTAAATCAAGAATTGTAAATAATTATGTTTTACAAGCAGTAAATAAAACAGGTACATAGTAACAATATTAAACCAAAGAAATCTTTGTCATTATCCTTTTGTCTTTTAAACAAAATGTGAACTTGAGAAGAAAAAATACATCCTTTTAATTAACTGTTGCTTTTACCAAACATTATTATTTTACCAAACATTATTATTTTTGCACTATATCTTAAATAACAATCAACAAAATCACCATATTTACTAGGTAAATAATGTTTTTAAAAAGAATTCTCCATATAAGTTTCCATTCAAAATAAGACCAAGCAATACCCTAAAAAAACCCGAAAAACAGGGATTCTTCTGAGCAGGTCACTGGTAAATCAGATAAGTGTAGGGGAGATATTAAGGATCTGATCAGCAGTTATGTAAAACCTCACTTACAGTACCTTTTACTTCAAATTTAATAAATCCCATCAAAACTTTTTATTCTTTCGATAAGCTTTTTAAAAAGCAAATGGAACATATTTTTGCAGTAAGAGTTTTATCAGAAATTAGTGGAAAGCAATTATTCACATGGTCTGCTTTTATTAGGAAATCAAAGGGGTTGTTTCTTAAAATAATGATTTTTCTATCTTGAATTATTTTGTGCAAGGAATACTTCTGCTTTTCTTCTTGCAAATTGGTAGATGCATTTAATCAGTTGGAAAAGTATTTGATTAAGCCTATCTTCTTCCCCATCCTTACAGAAGAGCCAAACAAAATCAGAAATGAGGAAAAACTACCAGTAAACAAAAACTCTGTAATCTATCTAAACACAAGACTAGAGATATAAGAAATGTTGGAGAAACCTTTAAAATTATTTAATGCTTACTGAACAGAGTGGACAAGGTAATAAAGCAATTAAGACATCTCACAAAAGACTCAGATATGTCAGTTTGGATCATGTTTCAAATTCATGCAACAAGCTGTTTCCACTCAAACCAAATGTATGAGGGAAGGCAGTCAAGAGCTGTTGGTTGTGATGGTTGCTACATCATTCCCTCACACACCGCTGGTGAATGGAATTGGTGTCCTTTGATACTCTCAGTTTGCTGACCACTTTTGCTCAGAAAGAACCTTTGACCGGGCAAAGAGCTTTTCATTGAAAGATAAAATAAAGCAAACATTATCTGCTGGTAACAGAACACATAACTTGCCCATGATTTTTAATCAAATATTACCAAATAAAATCTCTCTTTATTAACAGACACATAAAAATGGTAATATTTTTATAAAATAGTAATATATTTTATATTATATATATTATATATCATATATTATATATATTATAAAATAGTAACATTCTTTAGAGTGCAAAATGAAAAAAAAAAGATAATGTGGGCACATTACTCAGTGGAGGGGGACACTGGTAACACAGGACACAGAGAAGGCAGAATTACTGAATGGCTTCTTTGCATCTGTCTTCACTGACAAGACCAGCCCTCAGGAATCTCTGACCCAGGCGACCAGGGTAAAGGAATGTTGGGGTGAAAACTTTTTCTTGGTCAATAAGGCTTGAGTTAGAGAACACGTAGGTAAACCTGATATCTACAAGTTCATGGGCCCCAACAGGATGCATTCATGAGTGCTGAGAGAGTTGGTGGAAAACATAGCAACATCACTCCCAATCATCTTTAAAAGGTTGTGATGATCAGGAGACGTGTCTGAGGACTGGAAGAAATAAAATGTCACCTTATTCTTCAGAAAGGGTGAGAAGGAGGACCCAGGGAACTACGGGCTAGTTAGCCTCAGCTCAATCCCTGGAAAGTTGATGGAATGCCTCATTCTGGAGACCATCTCTATCCTCATGGATGACAAGACAGTGATCAGGAGTAGCCTGCATGGAATCACTAAAAGTAAATCTTGCTTGACCAAACTGATTCTATGACGAACCAACTACCCGGATGGATGAGGGGAGAGCAGTGGATATTGTTTACCTCGACTTCAACACTGTCTGTCACAATATCCTCATCAGCAAACTCAGGGTGTGTGGACTGGATGAGTGGACAGTGAAGTGGATTCAGAACTTGCTGAATGGCAGATTCCAGACAGTTGTAATCAGTGGCACAGGCCTAGCTGGTAGACTGTCACTACTGGTATCCCCCAAGGTTCAATACAGGGCCCATACTGTTTACCTTATTCATCAGTGATTTCGATGGAAGGGCAGATGCCTCCTCAGCAAGTTCACCGAGGACACAAAGCTGGAGGAGTGGTCGATACCCCAGAGGGCTGTGCAGCCCTTCAGAAGGACCTTGACAGGTTGGAGAGATGGGCAGAGAGGAACGGACTGAAATTCAGCAAAGGCAAATGCAGGGTCCTGCACTTGGGGAAGAATAACCCCGGTCACCAGCACAGGCTGGGGGCTGAACTGCTGGATGGACAAAAAGCCAACAGTGAGTCGTGTGGCCGAGAAGGCCAATGGTATCCTGAAGTGCAGCAGGAAGAGCACTGCCAGCAGGCTGAGGGAGATGATCCTGCCTCTCTACTCAGCCCCATTGAGGCCACATCTGGAATGCTGTGTTCAGTTCTGGGCTCCTCAGTATAGGAGAGACATGGAGCTCCTGGAGTGGGTCCAGCAGAGGGCTACAAAGATGATTAAGGGACTGGAGCATCTCTGTTATGAGGAAACCCTGAGAGAGTGAGGCCTCTTCAGCCTCCTGGAAAGATGACTGAGAGGAGACCTCATCAATGTCTATAAGTCTATAAAAGGAGGGTGTCAAGAGGATGGTGCCAGGCTCTTCTTGGTAGTGCCAAGTAATAGGACAAGAGGCAACGGACAGAGAGCGATGCAGAGGAAGTTCCACCTGAATACACAGAAAAACTTCTTTACTGTGTGGGTGACTGAACAGGTGAACAGATTGCCCAGAGTGGTTGTGGAGTCTCCCTGACTGGAGATTTTCAAGAACCACCTGGACACAATCCTGTGCCATGTGCTTTAGGATGACCTTGCTTGAGCAGGGAGGTTCAATGAGATGATCCACTGATACCCATTCTGTGACTCTATGATCTACTTTCACATCATTAACTGGACTTAGCTATAATACTTGATTTGTTTGGAGTATTTTAGTGATCTGGATTAACATGAGGAGGTTTACCCAATTTCCAATACAAAAAGCAAGTAAAAGAACATACACGTTAAAAGATACCTCCTATTCATTTAATTCCTGAAAGATTTCCTAAAATTACTATCTGAAACCCACTTGAAAGTTTTGTTTGAGAGCAGGTGAGTACTGTACATATTGGCAAGAATCAGATGGATTTCAACTCTGAACAGAGATCACACAAAAATAACTGCAGAATATGTAACTAAACACAGAGATAAGCCACAACTGCCAGTAAACATCTTTTCTAATATATGAGAAGCATTTTCCAGATTAAGGGCAATGTTCTTTGCCTGAGTGCCTACAATACTAATACTCCTCATTTTTTTTCATGTAATAAAGGTTGTTTATCAGTAAATATTCTTTGTGATTGTCTCCCCTTTAACTATTTTACTACCAACCCATACAAAATATACAGCTTCCCTACCCAGGAATTATTCGAATTAAGAACTACAAACTGTGAAGACTGAAGATACAGTAGCACAAATATTAGAAAGATTATTAGTTTTATAAAACATTAACAGCAATGACATTTGTATTTCTCCTGAAGTTGTTGATGGTACACTAATTTGTAGCACAATCTTAGACATTTCCAGGCACAGTATGAGGAAGAATATGTTTCTCCCACCTGCTGCTTGCCATATAGTGCCATGAATTTGCCTACAGTCCTCTTTCAGAAATGGAGCCATCCTTGTTTCCATTTCTGATCAATATGTATTCCTGTGTCCAAGATCAGGTGGAGGTATTAGTTAGGGCAGAGATACTACATATCCTTATTCATTTAGAGTTCATTTCCCAAACTGATGATGCTACCATCACATCAAATAAACCCCAAAAAGTGAAGAGATGGTTCAAGTATGTCAAAATGTTTCAATATTTAACTGGCTTTAGGATGCATAAACACACCATAAATGTCAATCAACTGTGGCCTGAAAGGACAAGATCTATTTAAATTTTGTTATTTTTCTACCCTAATTAAACTGTGAGTCAGATACAAATCTTCTATCACTAAGCTTCTTAAAATTTCAACATCTTCTCTAATCACCTGCAATTTACTTCAGTTGCAGCTGTGCAGTAGAAAGGGGCAGAGGAAACAATTACAAGATATCACCTTCTTTTCCCCTCCCTTCCATATTTAAAAATTGTAAATCTACATGTGAAACAATGACATTCATTAAGTCTAAAAAGGCAAAGACTTTACATCTCTCAGTTTCTACTGAAGATATCAAAGTAAGTGAAAAGAAGCTTTTGTATTTGTTGGCTTTGGCTGGGAGAGAGTTAATTTTCTTCTCAGTAGCTAGTCTGGGGCTGTGCTTTGGATTTGTGCTGAAAACTGTTGACAATTCAGGGATGTTTTCATTATTGCTTAGCAGTGCTCACACAGAGTCAGGGCCTTTTCTGTTTTTCACACTGCCCCACTAGAGAGTATGTTGGGAGTGCACAAGAAGCTGGGAGGGGACACAGCTGGGATAGCTGATCCCAAATGACCAAAACGATATTCCAAAAGTAACATTATGTGTGATGGAACCCTGCTTTCCTGGAGATGGCTGAACACCTACCTGCTCATGGGAAGTGGTTGGCTTTGCTTGTGTGTCTGGCTTTTGCTTTCCCTATTAAACTGTCTTTATCTCAGCCCATGAGTTTTCTTACTTCTACTCTTCCAATTCTCTCCTCCATTGCCCTGGGGAGTAGGGACCAAGAGTCTGTGTGGTGTTTAGTTGCTGGCTGGGGTTAAACCATGACACATGGTTTGCACAGATTTTCTGAAAAGTGTACTTCTGGAGTTTCTATTCTGTAGAAAAAGGGAATATCAGATCATTTCTAGGTTGCAGAGGGGGTGGGGGCTTGAAGAGACAAGAGGTATCTGTTTTTTCCCACACAGAAGGGGAAAAAAAAGAGAGGTTGCTTAAGGGATTAGATTTTTCCAATGTGAAATGATAACAAATGAAACACAAGAAAATGGCCAGGTTGGATGAACTACTTATATGTACAGCAAATGATAATTCTCATTCTTTCTGTTCCTTCTTGGTCCTGCAGTACTATATATTTACAGACTTTTAGTATATTCTGGAGAAGAGGAGATTTTTCTCTCCTCAACGCCCCAGCTATGCCAAATTACTGCCTTGAAAATACATAAAAATAGATAGATTTAGATTAGACAGAGAGATAGATAAAATAAGGATGTGTGAAGTAAGGTTTAAAAAAAATGGGGTGGGGAGAGGGAAGAGATAGTCTGCCATGCATTGTTTGAGTATTTTTAAAATCAAGCTGGCTACCATTAAAACCAAAACCAACCAAACAAAAAACCCTAAAACAAACCAAAACAAAAAACCAGCTCCCTCCCCCCATATCACATGTCCCTTATAAAAAGTTATTTAAATGTAAGGGAAATGTAGAGTTATTTTCACCAGAAAGGGAAGGGATGCATGTAAAGGACCGCTGTAACATTTCCTAGACATCAGGTTTTTCTTCAGTGTCCTACATATGTGGATTCAGCCTTGGGAATATGACAAAATGGTAGACAACAATAACAATCCATGGACATTCTAGCTACAAACATCTGATAGAGCTTCCTTATCCAAGAACTTTCCATTACCCACAATCCATTATTTTCCCAGAACCTCAGTTTTTTCCAAAACATTTTCAGTTTCCTCAATGCATGTAGGAATGCCATTATTTTTTTATTCATGCTACCTTTTAAAATGTGTACTTATCTACCAGATAAACAATTTCAATCTTTTAAACTCCTACATTTTGTTTTATATTAGTCTAGTTTTATAGAGCCACAGAATAAAATAAAGGTAAACATACTGAATGCTACTGATAAGAAAGACTGATTACTTCAGATTTCTCTTTGTGTTTACTGACAAAAGGCAGTGTGAAGTACCATACCAGGTTTCTTCTGAGTGAAAAATGAAGCCTAGTTGGTAGATTAACCATCTACAAAATGATTCCTTGCAGAGTACAGGATGGTTCTTTGCACTCTAGTATCTTATGCAGCAAATCTACCTAAATTACATCTTTAATAAATCATTTAGTACTTAGCACGTTTTGCTAATTATTTCAAAATACTGTAATCCTACATTATTTATATGTTAATTTTTTTACCTAGAAGAACAATACTGCACATAGTGGTTTGGTGCTTTCAGTAAACAGCAATATGAAACATATATCTACCAAGAGAAGCCACCACAATTATGCAGCAAAGTGCTCATTTAGGATTTGGATAAGGCTAAACACACAATGCATTCTACTGTGTGCCACTAAATATCCATACCTTCATACCTCTAAGGTGGAAAAATCAGAAGTCACAAAAATCAAGCTGCAAAATATGAGAAGACAGATTTGTAATTGCAATTATGCACAAACAGTTACAAATTTCAAATGTAAAGATCATTAAAATAAATGTAACTGATGGATAATCCTCATAGGGTGCAAGTCAAAGTAAACAGACAGTCCACTTTAGAAAGTGTCTAGTGAATTGATTTAACAAGTTTAATGTGAGCATCAGTGTGGGGCTATTACTGATCGTAAGCTTTACTGATGTTATTTGTTCACTTGGAAAAATACCGCTCTTTGGAATGAGCACATTAAGGCTAAAATTGCAGAGAAAACCCTATTACAACTTTATTGCTGGCAAATTGGAACCAAACCTTGTCTGTATATCAATTACTTAGAGTTACCACAGAGATAAATCCTCTTTTTTTGTATAGGCTCAATCTTGAAGACAGTGATGAGAAAACTCCTTATTATACCCTACCAACATCACTAGGTTTTCTTAGCAATTTCAAGAAATTGTCAATTAAGTTCTTTTTATTAGGTTCCAAAAGCTGTTAAGTCAAACACAAATCTATCATAAGGCTTGTAACAGCATGTTATTTAGGCACAGTTCAATGTTACACTCTTTCATTATCCACCTACCCAAACGCTAATCAAAAGTTCTCATAAAGTGAAGGAGTTTTCAGTTCTCCCATCTCAAGGTTCAGATAAATTTAGAGCAAGTGAACTCTCATTTCTTGTAACTGGTCATATGAGTAATGTCCATTAAATGAGAAGAAATATTATTATTTAGATGGCTTTAGATAGAAACGCTGTTACATGCAAGATCACTAATGCGGAATGACACATTGCTGTGCATTTGCTCAATAGTTAAAGCAATAATATTTACAAAGTCTACCAAATATTAGTACAGACTCACCTATTTATATGTACCTTCCTGCCTAGTAGGGTTTCCTTTAAGACAAAGAGCTACCTCTAAAAATGACAGTCGATAAGGTAAGTTCTTGTATGGATCCCAGAGCTGCAATGCTTAAATGAGTTGTACTCCTTGCTCCCTGAGACAAGAGAAGCCAAAGTCTTTGTAGGAATGATGCTTTCAAGTCTCCAGGAAGAGTAAAGAATCAGTCATTTCACATAGGAACAACACAAAGAAGAAACAATCAGGTCTGCTACCAAGATGTTCCAGCCTGACACAGAGTGCTTGAGAAAAAGTAGGAGGGAAGGAAAAGAAGAGAGACATAATTTTGATGAAGAACTATGTCTAGTCACACTTCAATATTTCTAAGGTTTTCACACTTCAGACTACCTTCAGAAATGTTAAAACCCACTTACATTCTGCACTTGGTAATGCACAATCCAAACTTGCTATTAAAGAAATCGTATGGTTCTCCATCTGACTGTCCCACCTTCCAAAAGAAACTGGAAACTATTTTGCACTCCTTTAGTTGGTGCCCACAAACTGATCAACAGGGCTGCTTTTGTTTGAATAGAAAGAGCAAAACATTATAAGTAGTTATAAATCTGAACATTAAAAATGCTACCTGTCTGAGCTACAGGTAAATGAATATCCATAGTGGATAAAGATATCTTAAGATAAAGTACCATGTTGCAAGGCAGAAAATGTGAGTAAAGTAGCTCTAGTGCAGGGGCAACAAAGCAGCAGAAAGATCAAAAAGTTACTACATAGACTTTTGTGCTTAAATATTCCCTTTTTTTGGCTTCATGTACAACCATCCCAATTCATTCTATGGCATCCTTACTAGCTGGTCACAGGCTAACAACATTTGAAGAGGAAGAAGGTCAAAGCTATCATTACAGTGGTGACAACCAATCACAGAGGGAAAAAAAAGTTTTATTTATTACACTTAATATAAGAAACCTTTGCTGTGGAATATAATTGTACTGTCACTACACACCAGAGATTTTTAATCCCCAATCATTTCAACATATTTTACAGTTCATTACCTTTTCAGTTAGATATTGTAGGAAAGACTCTACTGAGTCCACACAAAAGCCTTAAAAATTCTACTATTTTCACTCTCATATTTCACCTATAAGAAACAGTGGATGATGAATTTCAGTGAAGGAAAATAGACATACTTTTCATGAGGTTAGTAAGGAATAAAAAGGGGGAAAAATAGTCATAAAATTTTGTTAAAGTTTTAAGATCTAACATTTTGTGTCTGAAGCATGAAATCATGAAATATCTATAAGTAAGATGTTTATAAGAACTTGTGTATGATTCTGTGGCACTCAGTATAGCATAGTCTTAGCTAAATAAAATGGATTATGTATCTCCCCAATAATACACAGTGCTCTAACAAACAAATACAAAGTTATATTGCCTCTAGGAGGAGATTACCTCCTATGATTCTCATAAGTTATAATAAGTGTCACTGAGGAAAGGTAAGCTATTGTCTCACTGTGAATTTTATTTTGTAAAAATCTATCACATATGGTCATTTTTCACGTAGTATAGCTCACAAGCCTTATTCTGCACTGGCTGAGTATAATCTAGACTTCAAACAAAAAAAGGACATGACATAATGGAGTTAACTATAGTTAGTTAACTACATCATGATGTAAAAATACATTTTCATGTTCTCCTTTTTTTGTTTGTTTGTTTTTTGGTTTGTGGTTTTTGATTGGTTGGTTGGTTTTGGTTGGTTGGATTTTGGGCTTTTTTGTTTTTAAATTGGTAAAGTAGGTCCTAAGTCAGGAAAGTACTATACATATGGAAAGAGATCTATTTTGCTGAAAGTTGTATTTCATTTGGGAATTCATTACAATCTTCAGCCCAAATGGCCCATGCAAAAAATAATTTTTTTTTTTTTTTAAGAAATTAACACACCACAGCACATTTACAGCAAGGAAATCTCTGACCTCCCTACACTAGATTTCACTGAGATGTCAAGAAGCCTAAAAACATCATTGTTTTTCTCAAGATTTTTCAAGTACATATTTTTTCTTTTTAGAATATAAAAGTACACTTCTTCAGTGTCAAAGAAGAAGTAGAAATACAGTTTGGGACATATCAAAACAATACACTTGAAGAAAGGTAGTGAACAACCAAAATAGAATTTGTGCTTTTTTCCCTGTCTTTTTTTTCCCGTCTTTTTTTTCCCTTTTTTCCTCTGAGTTGTGCAATTTGTAAACACTCTAAAATTAAAGTTATATGGTCTAAATGTTGAATTTACCTGAAATGACCTTTATTCTACCAATTAATTTTCTTGACAAAAAGATGTATGGAAAAAAAAATTAAATTCTAGAAGACACAAGAAGAAAGTGCCTAGGTCTAGTAAACAAGCAATAATAAAGTAAAATTGAGCCTCTCTCAACCTGAAATAGCAATTTAGAAAAACTATAAAAGAGAATCATGTAAATAGAGAAAAAAAGTAATAAGAAAGCATGAAAATTAATTCTTTGCTACTCTCCACCATATTTTTTTTAATACCAGTTAAAGCAACATGCTGACATGAAGCGCATGCAACACAATACAAAAATATGTCCTTCAGTTTGAAGAATCATTCAAAAGCCTTATTCTCATAAGAACCAGACACCACACAAAAAAGTATTTCAGAAAAATGTATCAGAGTTTGGCTTGCCAGACAACCTTGGGATATCAGCATCAAAACAAATTAATTCTGCAGTGGAATCCTGATATGTTGAAAATAATTTTCTATTTTCTTTGGCAATGGAAAGGCTGGCACTATTTTGCCATAGGGTCAGTGTCACTGCACCAGGATTTTACTTGCTGGCTGATCATTTACAATGGGAATTCATTCCTGAGAGGCAATTCTTTAGCTGAAGATAAACTGAGAAAAATTTTGGCTATCAGAACACTCAGTATAGATATAAGGCCCAGAATAACAGTAAAAGCTAACCTCTAATAGCAGTTCAATTGAATAATAATTTTCAGTGAAGGTATTCCATATTTATACCAATATAAATATGACATAGCTAGAGGAATGCGAGCTTCCCAGCTGGAGTTTTACTAAGATTCATCAACTACAATGGAGAGCTTATCCACTTGAATCTGGTTGGCATGATATAAAACATCAATGACTAGACTGTCACTAGTGATAAAATTCTGCTTAATCAGCAAACTGATGAGTCAGAAAGTAGCCTAAAGTAAGGAAGCTGAAAGATATTTAAGAATATTTTGCACTTAACTCTCAAAGTCTTTCTACAAGGCTCTCTCTAACGGGAGAGAATAAAAGCATGGAGGAACACAATGCTGAGAAGTGAAGATTTGTCATGAGTAGAAATCTAAGGTAGACTTCTACCCACATTCAGCTATCAATTCTCTTTTCAAGGAGAGTAAGGCTTTGGCTGTTGAAAGAGACCAGACAGAGCCTTTATTTACCTCAGTTCACCTGGAGTTTGTTGGTCTAAAAGGCTGATATTTTTATGAACTTTTCTATGGGATCAGAACGGGACAAGCAATTGGACATCCAGTTACTACACCTATCAAAGATACAGAAATCTTTTTTCCTACAAAAGGTGAGACTAGCTGAGGCTGACAAGAGATTTTCACCTTTTTTTTTCCATAGTATATCAAACATCACTTTTATGAGCTTAAACCGTTACGTTGAAAACCAGAGCATCTGGCACGGCAAGATGTCACACTTATAGAGTATAATGTACTTACCCGACCAAGGTTATAACAGAAGTTGAAATCTACCATTCACTTCTGTGTCTATGCATTTTCCTCAATGCTTCAGAGTTTACTCAGTTCTAGAATTCTAGCACTGACTTATGAAGTACATCAGTAGATTAGAGTAACTTAAATAACATTCCTAACAGAGAAGTTACCTGTCCATAATGTCCAAAAGGCAAGGTTAACTTAGAAGACTTTCTCATGGGTAAACTTTTTTATTAAAATATTCTTCTCCTTTTTTAAAGGGCCAGGCAAGCTATAGGTTCTCTTTTTAGAGAAAGTAGTATAATCAAGATGTGCAAATAACAGTATTATATACTGGGAGTGTTTGTATATAAGAACAAAAGAATGTTTGGAAATGTGTAAATTTCTAAAGGTACTGCTATTCTTGGAACTATGGAGATGTTTTTATACAATTAAGGAAAATACATATTTTCTGAAACAACTTTGTCAGAGATGAGTAATTAAGGATTCAACAATAAATATTTGGTAATACTTGGTTAATATACGTAAACTCTAAAATTGCTAGACTAAAATAAACATTTAAAGATACAGTGTAGTAATAGAAAAGTATTTGTTATCTTGTCACATATCTTATTTTTCCTTTTTTTTTTTTGCTTCTTCCTGTTGGTTTCCTTCTGTTATGCTTGCACCTATTAGCACTAATTTCAGCAATCCAGCATTATAACAACAGGTGAAAAATGGCAGAGTTTATACCCCATTGAAAAGCTGGATCATACAAATCTGGTACAAAAGATAGATTTTTAAGTATGAGAGGACTGCAAAATTGTTTTAGTTTTTTACAGAAAATTGTCAGAAACAATAGACAAATCCTAAGACCAGAGTTATTTAAAACTTTAAAACTATTTTCATGTTGAATCAATATGCATGTCTAGAACCTTGTTTAAGCAAACTATTCACCATGTGAAGTTTTAAATGCACAATATCAAAGAATAATTTTTGACATTTTGATTCATACATGCTTATAAAGCTCCAAGACAACATGGTTTAATTATAAAACATATTTCTACTGCCTTAGTCATGCCAATTAAATTTGATTGGATACTTTCTTTATTCAACAAGCCCCTTTCATGTCATTTTAATTTACTGTCAAAGCAGCCTGAATATTGGAAACTAAATTATTTACTACAGCCCATAAGCCAATAATGTTCCATTTGTCTCATACAGAGGGAGACTAGACTAACAAGATTATTAAGGACATTACTTGTAATAGTGAATGTCCTTCACTTTATTTGAGCTTCATGCTGTGCTTTCAGAGATCATACTTCAAAAGAGCTCCATTTCATTCCATCACAGAACCTCTGATATAAATTATTCTTTACTAGCTTTGTATTACTCTGATCATAGAGAAAGTGGACCCAATCTTGTTGGGTAAAAACAGAGGCTTCTTTTCTAAGATAACTACATAGTTTATTTGTGTTAAACACCTTTGATGCACTCCCTTGTGCCAATAACACAGAACAGGCAGAAAACAGCTAAATCTGTCATACAATGATAACATCTCAGAGATTTAACTCACAAGGACTTTGGGCGTCTTTGTAATGATTTGAAACCAAATTCTGCAATCTAAATGCATGTAGTTAAAATCAATCTTGTAAGTTCTTAAAAACACTCTTTAGAGAATGCAGTAAATTTAATGCAGAACAGACTTCAGGAAACCAAGAGATCTAGTATTTCACTTGAAAAATAGAATAAAAATTATCTAAAATATAAGCCTGCCATACAGACTGATGAACTGACAAAGAATTACAAACGCAAAGAAAGAATAGTTAAGATGAGGAATGTAATTCTTGTCCTAATGTCAGATCCAGTCTTTGCTTTTTGTTATGACTCAAGTTCAGCAAGACTCACAAATGATTACTTACTCAAAACAAATGAAAAATCTAGTTTAAATCCATGAAACTTTTACATGCCTAAAAACATGTTTAAATCTTTTTACTTAATTCAGGAGATTTGTTACTTATGATAGCAGAAAGTCTTTCAAAAAGTCAAAAACCAGCAATAAAAAGTAGAAAGGTTTTTTTTAAAACTGCCTAGAAAAAGTCTTTAATTTTAGAAAAAGCCAGCTATCATATGGGAAAAAAATCCTCCTTGAAAAACACAGGAAGAAAGAAGGAAGATAAGGTAATTCCTCTATCCTCACGTACATACACAAGAAAAACAGCCTTGTGCAATTGACTGTATGCTGAATTTCAGATACCAGCACTAATGGGGAAGAGGCATGATTATTAGATACTATCCCATTTCTTTTGCATAGAAGGTCGACTATCCTGAGCTAGAGACAAATTTGAAATACTTGTGAAGAAAGTAGCAGGAAAATAGCTTAGCATCAGTACTGTAAGTCTCACCTACTTACTAGTACTTGTGAAAACTGGGATTATGTTGGGCTATTATGATGTAGATACACCCTGAAAGCTCATGATACAATGTGATAGCTGTGAAAGAGGAAGATGTTGAAAAAGATACACATCTCTTCATATTTGTCAAGAAAAAGGTGGAATAGCCAGGGTTAAGATTAAATTTCTTAAATTAATCTGCTAAGAATGGACTTTCATCAGTATTTCTGTATGCCTGTGAGGGTACCTGCTCAAGACATTCACTAGGTAGAAGCTTTTACATGATGTCTGTTTTTTCCAAAACAAAACAAAGTTCCTGAGTATGTAGGAATAAAAACTAGGAAGAGACAGCAGCAATGTTTAATGGACAAAAAGCACTTTCTTATGACGGAGGAGGGCGTAAGGTGATAATTTAGTGTTCCAGCACAGATTTACTGGATAACAGCCAAATATTTCAAAGCAAACACAGCTGTAATGTTTATGTTAAAAACAACAGGCTAGAATGGCAGTCAATCAGACATTCTGTATCCTTCGAGTACTGACAACAAATTGTTTCTTTCCATACAATAAGGACAGAAATTGCTAAAGTCTAACATGACAGAAACCTCTGAGAAAATGGTGTCCTCCTTATAGGAAGGAATTTTTATTTGCTTTTTCGAGTGCCTCTTAAAGACAATCCCACTCACTAGCATCACTTAATAATTTCAAGGAAATTGGAACTGAAACTGAGAAGTATTGCTACTACTAATGCTGCTGCTGTCAATGTCCAAATCCAAAAGAATGGAGAGACATTTTAGTTTAGAATATCTTCAAGACTATTTTGAATCTCTTTCACAGACCTGTACTGGAACTGTGTATGTTATATATATATAAACAGTACATGAGAATAGCTAAAATCTTCTCTGAACAACTGAGCAGAAATTTGTGTTTAAATGGGAGGACTTTATTGAACTGAGAATTGCAGAGTTTGATTTTATAAAAACAGATATAGCAAACAAACATATCCTTTTTATTTACCATGTTAATATGTGGCACCTTGACTTCAAATCATCTGCCTTATTATAAACTTATTGGGACATACAAAATGAAAAATAACTCAGTAGTCCACATTAAAAAAAAAAAAGTCTTACTGTAATATTTATATATTGAAATGCATTTTATAACTCTACTACACTTAAGATATGCTTCCCTATAAATGTTTAAATAAAGATGGTCCTAAGGCTTACAGTTTACTTACCAGAAAATTTAAGATAATATACAATCTTGAAAATAATTCAGGTTATAGAATTTGCATTTTCCATTTTTAGATTCCATTATCATCAGCTGTTAAATCTAGATTTCAACTAACTGGAAGTTAAAAACACATATTGAAATGCAATGGTTTTTATTCATTTGACATAGACTGATGGATGAGAATTTAATGAGCATTTCTTTCAAGCCTTTGAGAATTTGCTATCAGTTGTTCTCACAAAATAAATATAAATATTTCCAGCTCAGATAAAAAACGTGAAATAAAAATTGAGAATTTAAAAAAAAAACCAACCTAAATTCAAAGCATAAATCCCATCAAATCCATGTAATTGTCTATAAAACAACATCATAGATTCTAAGAGTTAAACTGAGTCTTATAAGCAGTAATCCTGATTAATGTTTTAATACATTTTTATAAAAGTAAATTTTAAAAGAAAATTGATAAGAATGTATGAGATTTTCATATTCTGCAGGTTAAAGCATAAATGCAGTATTGAAAAACCTCGTCACACTGAAATACGTATTGCACTCCTGTATAAGGCACATTAAATTTGCCTATAAAGACGTGTGCTCCATTTAGGTATTTTATGCTTATGTATGCATGAATGTATATGTAATATAGACATGAACAAAAAATATAAAAATATACTATATTCAAATTGATCATTAAGATTCACTTCAGCAATTCTATCCCTGAGAAAACACATAAAGTGTAGCAAATTAATACATTCCCCATACATACATATATACTTATATGTATCCCCAAGATACACATAATATGAGTTGGAACTCAGCTGAGGGAATTTTGAAATCCAGTCTCCCGGGTTTTTTTCCAAACATTTATTTCATTTGGGCCTAGGTGATAGGATATCCTTCCTTTTTTATATATTCATATACGTTTTCATAAACGGAAATCTAAAGTAATTCAGTGGTAAATTAGGCCTTGTAAAACTATATAGAAAGATGTCCAACAAGTAGTTTCATGTCACTTTTCTTGATTTATGTTACAGATGTGTTTGTATTAAAAGACAAAAAGCCTGAATTCTTTAACATTTGAGTATGAAAAAATATGTGCATAAACTAACGTGGGGTTTTTCGTGATTGAACTTTATACACCATGTTCCATTTTGACTGAAACAGTGAAATAACTAGCATGTTGCCTCTCTGAAGCCGAAAGCAATTTCCTTTTCTAATTTTAGTTATGCAAAGCCTATGGGCATCATCAGCATTTAGTAATTAGTTTTATAATTACTGCTGTTTTGCTCACTGTCATTCAATTTTTCTTACAACATGGTCTGGGATTGAAACATCCCACATCCACAGCTGTGTAAATTGCCATCCATTTATAAGACAAAAAAAGTAACATTCAACATACATCATTATTCAGTCAAGAATGTGTTATTGGTTCTTAGGTGATGCTTTGAGTACATAAGCTGTTCAGTAAAATGCAAAGAAAAATATAATGCAAATACTTAATAAATGCTATATAAGACAGGGAAGTCTGGAAAATTTAAATTGGAAATAAAAGAATTTCCATTAAGTAACATTTCAGTCAATTATTGATACCAAGATCTGTTCCAAACATGGGGAAAAAAAGTATCTTTTTTGTTTAAAGAAATATACTGAGCTGGAAAACAGCTGAATTCAGAGTTGTCGATGGTAAAATTTGGTCATTTTGTTAGAAGTATTGCTAGTCTGGCAACTAGCTACAGAGTCATTTAACCAAGAATTACCTATCAATATAGTATCGATACATTTAGACATGATATTCCAAAATATTTTACATCATTGACGGGTTAATTTTATGAATCCTAAAAATACAAATGGTTCTAGGTATGACATATTCACTTAAATACAGCCATTTTTCTTAATGAGATTACACCCAGCAAAATTAGAGATTGACTAGAATTTCAATGTTACTGTTTTACAAACATTAAATTCCAAAATCTGTAGTTGTTAAAATTTCTAACTTGAAATATAATGTTAGTTATGAGTTTTTAAAGGCTAGAAATACAATAGTCAAATAAGAATAAGAAATGGATACTTTTTTCTTAAACATAATTTCTTCAGTGAGCAAGAACTCATATATTTTCTAGAGCCTCTCTGGTTTAAAAAAAATAATCACGGCAAGAAGAAAATTCCTACAAAAGGTTCTGCCAGTGTCAGTCAGCCACCATCAATGTCAATCTGCTAGAGTAGGGCTGTGCTCTTAGAGGAAACCATCTTCCCTCGGCAATGGAGAGACCAGAGAGCACCACCACGAATGCTCAGAATGGAATGTCAGCAGTGGGACGATTCATATTTGCAATTCCATCCTTCCTACCAGAAAGCAGAATAATATAGACCTTTTAATCTTATTCCCTATCTTTGTCAAGCTTAGCTAGGAGAAAACAGCTGCTAATAAACATAAAGCTGCTAGACACAAAGAGCTAGACTGTGCTCAGCCCAGCTGAAGGGGCAGAGGAGATATGCCACTGCAGAAAAAAAAAAATTTAGGCAGGTTACCTTTAAGGATTTTTGTGGTAGTGTCCACTATTTTATGTGACATATTTTATGTTTTGCTATTTTATGTGACACAAATAGAGTTGCACATTTTTGTCTCAAGTGAGAAAATAATTCTAAATATTTTTGACTATTTTTTATTGGTGAAAAAAAAAAATCTTGATTTAGAATACTTCTTCTTGGATATATAGCATTCAGTATGACCTGAGTCAGAAAATTCATTGTTTTCCCAAAGAGTAAAATTTTAGACCTTTAAACAAAGCCTGAATAAGCAAAAATAAATTCTTTGTCTCCAGTTACCTAGAGAGTATGGGATGAGATCTTCAGAGTCAAGCCTCAGGTAACTGTCATAGTGGTTGCTTATTGCTCCTGCAGTAAGGGAAGAACTGTTCTTCCCTTACAATTATTAGTTACAGCCTACTCCACTGCCCACTGTCCCTCAGAAACTCTATAGCCCACAAATTGCCTTTGTGGGCCTCTCAACGTTATTCATGCTTTAGGAAGGCAGCAGGATGTACCTTTACAGGGTTACCTGCATGACTGTGCCATGAACACAGCCCAAAGCGCCCTGGTGGCTGTACATCCCACCACAGCCTGCCCAGCTGCAGTTCAGCACAACTGCAGTCCCTCGGAAGGCCATGCAGTGACAAGGGTATCTGTCCCCAGGGATGCAGATCAGTCAGGAAATCTCTCACAAAAACATGAAGTGTACCTTTGAAGAAACGATGCCTACACACTATGCCAATAACTGGCTTTTATCTTTTCTGAATTTTTTTTTCTGTTGGTTTTGGAGTGGTTTGGGTTTTTTCTTTTTCTCTTTTTTTTTTTTTTTTCCTTAGTATATGAAAACCTGTGCATGGGCAAATATCACTACCATCTCTGTCTTCCTTCATTCCTTAAAAAAAAAAAATTATCGCACATAATTTTTGAGTAAAAGAAATAATTTCTTCGTTTGAACCTCTTAAAACAGCTGGTTGGGGAACTACCTGGTTATATGTAACTAGATGATTTCTTTTAGGGAAAAACAAAAACAAACAAAAAAACCCCAACCCAGGAATCCAAACACAAAATCTGTGAAATGCAAATTTACACATTTGCACCTCAGAAGTTTTGGCCTTCATCACTAAAACACATATATCCATATACAAAGCTTTTTCATCTCTGAAATATGTAAAAACACTTTTACTGAAATACTGCAGGAAATACACCTGAATAAAATCTGATTATTTCTAAAAGAACTGAAACATTGTGTGCATTGATACACCATTCAAGCTAGATGAAAAGCATGTCATACATTATGTCTTCCCCTTATTTGAATGACATGCTACACAATATTTTAAAAAAAAGCTGCAAAATACACTCTTTATGTATTGTTCAGGACAACTATTACTAATGTACAGGAATACCATTACAGAAAGATATTTTAGAAGCTGGAGTAACTGACTGACTAGAATCTATTCAGATGCCTATTTACAAGTAGGGAGACAATTGGACGGCAAAAATCTGGAAGAAGGGGTTGAGCTAACCTTCCTGCACTCCCAACATGGAGAGCTGCTTTGGGAAATCTGCCTGAAAATCCCCTCTTCAGTTTGTATGCATCCAGTAAATCATTGCAAAGGGAGACGAGGAGATTCACTATGGGAGAAACATAAGTTATTAGCTGTAGTACCCTCTTTTTTGCTAGCTTTTGAATATACTCTGCAAGAACATGTGCAAAGTATTTTGAGAGCTTCAAATTACAATTCTCATATAAATGTGAAGTAATATTGTACATTCCAGAAACCTCTTCATTCATAAAATATTCCTGACCATATGTCTGTAAACTAATAGCAATTAACAAAATGGCATGAAACATGGCACAAAAAAGTGTGAAAAATAACACATGACAGAGATCTGATACATCTTCAGGGAGAAGTTTCAGGGGAAAACACTCCAATGTTAGCAATATTCAGTGGCTATCAGAAATTTATTTCTTCTCATTTTGTCATTACTTATTAACCCCAACTACACTGACAGTCAAAGGTTAAAAAAGGGAATAAATTAAGATTATTGTCAATCATTACATATAGAAGAATAATTAACTCAGTATGTTTATTTATCTATTTTTGCTACTTGATTAAATGAATGATTGATGACAGGTTCCTTGTTTTCTTTTCCTTCTTTTTGTCAGTGTGAATGATTGGTACGAAACTAAACGGAGGAATTAAATCGAAATTGTCAGAAGCACAAAATATACGCCAGGTGGATTTAGATGATTTCAAACTTTCTTGTTACTCTTGTAACTTAGTAAAATGCATTTATATATTCACAAAGAACTCCATTAATAGCAGAAATAAGCTGGAACCTGACATTTTCCTCTCAAATATTACATATTAATATTCGGGTTTCCCTTTAAAAAGAGTCCTTCAATAGTTTTGTAGAGAAGTTGTGCAAATGGATGCACTTATCCAATTTATCCTTGGACAAATATAAAATTTGTCATTGGATAAACCATAGGTAACAGTTTGTGCAAAGATGTCAAAGCATTTTTAAATGCTAACTAGTGTTCTGAGTAACAAACCCTAGTATATAGCCATGGGAAAGAAATCAAGGCAAATACGAGTACTATCAATCCAAAAATTGTTGGTAATGTGAGATGAGGGAAGAAAGTAACTGAGACAGAAAGCATCTGTCTCTTCAGTCTGCCAGTAAGAGTACACTCAATCTCCTCCCAGCAGAGCAATGGTAAGTGAGACCACTTCACATACGTTTTCTTCTCTTACTCACTTTGCAAACAAGAGACGCAAGACCTAAAGTTCTGAAACCACTTCAAATTTTTGGAGGACAGATGAAAAGCCAAGGCTCTGAAGTGAGGACTGAAGCACAGTTTCCCCTAAGCTGACCAAAAATTGCTGGCTGGGCTAGGAAAGTTAACTAAATGCAACTGCATTTTTGAAAAGTTAAAGGAATTGACCCTGAAGTCTGAGGAGGCAGCTTTTATATGGGATTAAAAAGAAAGTCAAATATCTTTCTCCCAAAGCATTTCACAGTGGTAAATGGTTGAGAGCTTGAAACCTTTGTCTGTTACTTACAGAATTTACTGTTGAGAACACAAATTGAAGGAAGTCACTGTCAAAATCTGCAGCTTTATTTCCACTTGTGAAGAAACTACCTCACTCTGAAGCAGTCACCTTCTTGTTAAGGACATGGCTCATCTCTTTTCGCTACTTGGAAATACTGGCGACAGCTGAACTCAAATCATGCAGGTAGTCTGAGAAGGAGTTCACTTAACTCTAATTTTAAACCAAGGAAAGTGTGAATTCAGGACGAATTATTTTCTTCCTATTTTCATACAAATTCTAGCTCCAGTTCATATGCTGTTTAAAAAAGTCAGTTCCTTTTCCCTGCAGATCCCTAGGTTCTGTGCACCACCAGGATTGTTGAGGTGACTTTGAGGCAGGTCTGGATTGAATGGAACCTTTTTTCATACTTAGGAAGGATCTCCTGAGCTCACTTAGTTTGGCTGTGCTTTCCTGTCCAGCTATGAAATTGATACCCGACATGACAATGCAAGTTCTCTGAATAAGACAGCTATCAGACTGGAAGGTGTCCAAAGGAACTCTTCAGACAATTCTGCATGCAGATTTTTGTTTCCAGAAATCTTCTGAATTCTGTGGATAAGGTAACATTGCACGTGTACCTATCCTGGCCCATTCAATATCCTAACCATGAAAGCCACTTACCCCAGAAGATTACTTCCCAAATCTCACCTTGTGGTGCCTGTTCTCTATTTTCAGTTCATTCTATCACAATCTATTCCTACTGAAAAAATTATGCCATTGAAACAAAATATAAAATCAAGGTTAACCTTCAGCATTCACAATTATTGATGAGAATTCACCTCCTGACATTGTTCAGTCCTTATCAGCAAAAGGAATCCAGAACCACACCACAATAAGGGAGAGATTAATGTTAATTCCTAAAGTAAAAAAAAAGAAACCAAAATGACCCATCCATATCACATGAAAATGTATATTGAATACATATTACTGGGTTAAATCTGAGAACATCACACTGAAATAGTTACTGCAAGTGTTACTTTAAGTTTTTATGACACTGCTACTGAAATACTGTGTTCAGCTATGGTTTCTTCCATTCTGAAAATATGTTAGAAAATTGGATAGGACTCAAGTAAGAGCTACAAGAGTGATTAGACTTCTAAAAGTCATTCCCTGTAGTGAAAGACTAAGAAAGCTCAATTTATTTAGTTACTGAAAAGAAGGTTAAGAGGATCACAATACCTACATGTGGAAGAGATTCTGACAGTAGGCAGCTCATTAATCTAGTGAAAAAAGGCATAACAAGATCCAGTATTTGGAAGCTGAAGCTGAAATAAGACTACAAATGAGGCACACTTTTTTCACAGTGACAGTAATTAACCATTGGAACAATCTGCACAGGGATGTAGTTGATTCTTTATCATTTAAATGCTTTACATCACCATTAGATACTTTCCAAAGAGATAAGCCTGTGTCTCAAAGAGATGCAGAAAATACTGGATGAGGTCCTCTGTCTCGGGCCTGCAAGAAGTCAGCCTGGATGCTTATCACAGCTTCTCAATGTTGTACCTGAACAAAACACTTCTGCAAGTGCTCTGCACTTCAAGGACCAATCATCTCATGTCCACGGTATCTAACCTTTGTGTGTAGTTCAGTTCAGATTAAACAGATGCTGTCTCCAAAATTCAGCTTCCTATTTGTCAGGTAAAATGATAACCCTTTCAAGGCAGATACGGACATCTTCACAGATCATCTCATGCCACATTCACTGTCTGGCATAATCACTGCTGAAGACCAAATTATATCACAACTGCTCATAAACACACACTGCAAAGCTGTTTGAGCACTGACTTTGCCTGATGCTTCTACCCAAGGAACCTCTGTTGGGCTGACTCCAAGCTAGTGATGAGTGAGTCAATATGTAGGTCTTGTAAAATGTTGGAGCTTTTAGTCTCGAGGGTGCCAAATGGCCTCTCAACATAGCTGCCTGTGTGAAAAATACAGTTCCTTTATGTTTAATGAAGTTGTTAAGAAATCAACAGCCTCCATGAGGATGTTGAAGAAACCAACAGAAGCAAAATTTATGACGAGGTTAGGTGAGCTGTTAATTTCCTCTCAGTGACTTAATAACATTTGTGAAAGAAAACTTGCCCTTTATGTCTTCAGGATAGGACGTTGAAGCAGAAGAATAGCAAAGGAAAAAAAATCCCACAGAGATAGAAACTACAAAGATAAGAACAAGAAGAGTAAATAACAGCATTTATACACAAAATAAGCAGAAACAGCTGACATATAATGGTAAAGAGAAAAGTGTGTAAAGTATTAAATAGACGACAAAAATTCTTACCTTCAGAAAAACAAAACTAAACACCCCATCTCCTCATCTCCAGGTAGGGACAGAGAAAAACATTTAAAATGTAAACAAAAAATAAATACTATGGCCTTGGAATGTGGTATGAGGGTGGAAGTCCACAGAAAATCGCACCTGGACTTGCCATACATTATACTTGCTACAGGTTTCTGTAGGTTTTTTTAGAATACTTAGTATATCTATTTTTTTCTTGGCAATGGACTATAAAATCTTTAAAAATTATGAAAAGGAGTTTTTATTATAAGATACACCTAATTAAAACAACACAGGGATGCAGTATAAAATGGATTAGCAATTCCTCCTATTTGACTGGTTCATTATCTACCTTGCATGCAATTCTTTATGTTATTCTGAAAAATATCTCCTCACAGACATGGGTTAAATCTCTAAATGGTTAAATTTCCTTCTGATAAATATAGCATTCTTACAAAGGACATTAAGATAGTGTTATTGCTTAAGAACTGGACTCTAAGTCCTAGAATATGGGAACAGGGCTCTATTCCCTGCTCTAACAGACACTTCTCATGGGATATTGAGCAAACCCCTCTCGGCTGGCTTTGCAAATGTGCTCAGCAGCTGCTTCTTATGATCAGATTACCAAAGTGCTGAAATCTTTAGAAAATCTGGCTATTTATTTTGTAGCTGAATAGGATCAGAGATCTTTTGAAATCCGGCTCCAGTTGGAGTGCTGCGCTCTTTTGAAAAGCTCGCCCTAAATCTGTATATGCCTCAATTTCTCTATTAGCATTATCAGCACTGTTCTACATCAAGAGGATGAGAAACAGCTATCATACACAGTAACTCAAATCTGAAAAGGGACATATACATTTTCAGTTTCTGTGATAATTGTAGAAATAAAGTAAATACTTAAAAAAGCAAATAAAAAGTCAGTTCCTGATTTTTCCTAACCTTTACACAACTGGTTTTCTTTAAGACCTGAAGTGAGATAATGTTGATGATATTATTCTGCTTGCTATAGGTAAAGTTTTGGAATTGTCTACATGTATAAAAATGTGAGCAAAGACATTTCTTCATCTTCCTTTTATGATTACGAATATTCATTTAATGACTTTACAGATGATGAAATAAGACATAGAATTATGTGCTTGCATGTGGTAGTACCACATGCAAAGCAAAGCAAAAACAATTTTTATAGGATACAAATAGAATGCAAAGTGACAACACACACATGCTTGTGCAGATGCACTCAGCTAACTCTCTGACTAAGAATTACAGGGAATGATATGCTCAAGCACTGAATTTAAGGTAAGAATTTTCTAACAGCTCCATTTAGGAGGATGACTCTGGCACAACTGGTGTTAAGTAGTTTGTTAGGTATTTGCCTATCTTTTCTTCCATAGTAACAGAAAGCATGGTATGACTAAAGCCTTTGAAATTAAAAATAAAAATATTCACCTTGGCTGAAAAGCTAGAAAACAGATGTCTCTTAAGGGAGCTTGATATTCTAAAACAACGCAAGTTCCCCAGCTGTGTAGAGATTCTTATTTTGCTCGTGAACTCAGATAGATATAGAGGCTTACATGTTCTCTAAATTGTAAGCTCTCTATGAAGGGTGTTCTCTAATTACTGACAGCTAATGAAAACAGTTTTTACTGATCTCTCTAATGTCCTGGGAAAGTCTTTACTATGGATTCATTGTATTTTACTTTATATCCCTGATTGAAATGGGAGACCACAAGAGCATAGGGATTTGGTAGAAACTCGATTTCCTTCCTCAGGCTTCAAAGAGAACAGTTGCAGAAATTAGGCTACGTTGATATTGTGGTCAAACTTTGGTCA
The DNA here is from genome assembly GCF_022539395.1 of Myiozetetes cayanensis. Classification (NCBI taxonomy): domain Eukaryota; kingdom Metazoa; phylum Chordata; class Aves; order Passeriformes; family Tyrannidae; genus Myiozetetes; species Myiozetetes cayanensis. The sequence continues at coordinate 24,868,138 of NW_026087853.1, forward strand.
TATTATGGTTATACTTGCATGTTATATAGATATAAAATCATTGCACTTTGGTTTTTAAGATTTCTGGGTCTACCTTCAGTTTGCTCTGTTGACCAAAGGTATCTAATATTACTATTGCATCAAAATAAGAATTATTATTAAATTCATATACTTCCAAATTCACTTCCAGGGCTCTGATTATTATTTACTCCAAATATTGAGACAGCCACTTTGGAAAATACTAATAAAAATATAACTGCAAACATGTAAGATGGGAAGATTTACTCCTTATAATTCAAAAAAATTCTTTCATTTCAAACAAAATATTTAAGTCATAATTTTTTACTTGTAGCATGGAGTGATGCAACTCTTAGTAAAACAGATATTATAAATGCCCATTTATTTATTTGCACTGCTTTATTCCCTCTAGGCACTCCCTGTCTGGGTTTTTTTATTTGTTTGCAGTTTTTTTAAGTTTCCGTGACATTCATTATCAGTTGGTTAATCTATTTCTTCATACAGATGCATTTATTATCCCTGCAGCAGACTCAACAAGATCTAAAAGCAGCATACATTCAATGGGAGATATACAGTAGAAGTTCAGATGACCCAGAAACAAATAAACTACAATAACAGAAGAAACAAAGGCTAAGCTGTATTGAATTTAGCAAGGTTTTTTGTACATCTTTACAGACTCTGCCCAGCTGAGACTAAGGTATGAAAGACATACTGAAACTCTTAAATCCAACCACAAGATCCAACCCCTCGACATCTCTCATTTGCAAAATGGCACACTACAACATTAAGCTTGACTTTGAATTTTTCGAAAACATTCTTCATAGCAAAGGCACTTTCCTTCTGTTCAGAAAAGGGCAAATAAAAAGACAAATAAAAGTTCTATCAGACATTGCAATCTACAGATAGCAACAGCCTTTTTTCATTTTACATACCAAAAACTACAGCAGTGATTACTGTTTCTGATTGCTAAAAGCAAAAAGCAGAACAAGCTCTTTTGGCACACCGGATTCATTGCACATCTGTAATTGGCTAACTCCATCACGTGCGTTATTTGAAGAAGTTCTGTAGACTGCACATATAATTTAAGATATTCATGTTTCTAAAAAAGACCACCTGGAGCTAACCCATGGAACATAAAACATGAATCCAAAAATCATATGGAAGCATTTTATTAAGAGCTTTGGAAAAGAGGACCATTGTGGCACTGACTTTTACATAGAAATTTCTACTGGATGAAAATCCATATCATTACATAGTGACAAGAATTTATATTGGTTTTAATTTGAAAGTTTTTCCTAGTTTATTTTATTATCATCACTAAGGTTGGAGCCCATGCAACTGCCAATACTATATTTCTCCTCACATATTTACCTCTGCAAGTCTGAAGCCTGTGCTCTTGTCAAAACTCACTCAGTCAATACCATCAATGTTCTCAACAATTAATTGTAATGACAACACCCACATCTTTTAGGTGGAATGAGAAAGGTATGTTCTCAACTCAGGAGTGAATTTTATTGATATGATAAGTACTACTGTGCACAGAAAGACATGAACATTGAAGAAGAAAAGAATGAAGTGAAAAGTTAAAAACTTTGGGGTTTCTTTTAAATATTCATATTCTTCACCAGGTTGTTTTCATTACCAAGACTGCATTAAGAATGCAAAGATGTATAGAAAAATGCAGGACTACAAAAAAGAGAGAGTCAGCACTGGAAGCTGCGTACAAGACAAAGACATTATGCATATTCAGTGTTTCATCTATGGACCCAAAAAAACCCAAATGGCTAAGAAAAATAAGCTGTATTAAAGAACATAATGAAAATGCAAAAATGACAAAGTCAGTGAATCAGCACAGGAAGAGAAAGGAAGATAAATTGCAGGGTAATAGAATGGAAATACAGTAGTGGCTGGGAGTGAGAGAAAAGATGTTAAAGTCACCTTTTCCATTTCCGTGCTCTTAAAAACACTTACTGTGTGGTTGTTTTCCTATTTAATTGTTAAGTTGTAAGGTGGAGTTCTAGCAATAAACAACTCTTCCAGGGACTGACATCTGATTGACAACATTTTAGAAAAAGTACTAATTTGTTACTAGCAATAAATGTTTTGTGTCTCCACAGAAGTGATGGATAGAACTTTTTATGATACAAATAAAACACCATGAGAAACTAAATCATTCTATCATTTCTGGTAGCAAAACTGGAAGGAGCAGGTAGGCTCTTTTTACGCCTTTGTTCATGCAAGAAAAAAGGACATCTGAACTTGAAATGCTTTTCCCATTATTCCTGTTCTGCTTCAGAAAGAACCCCAAATCCTTTCAGTCCTTTAACTCCAGTAGCCTGGAGTTTAGGACAGCAAAAATAATAATAATATTAATAATAACAATATTCTTATATTAAAACAAATACATTTTAGGAGGTTTGATTTACTAAACTGCATAGATTGTCATCTATGATCCAAACATCATTTTGCAAATTCTAAATCAGCATTTATGCCATGTTTACTACCAGTTCATTGATGTTCCTGTCCAGAGCAGTTTCTGCAGAAAATCACAGAAACTCCTTTCTCAGTAGTAACTTTCACTTCGATTCGCTTTCCAATATCACTTAGTTATACAATTAATGTGTATAATTTGGTTCTGCCTATATAATGTTCTTCCAGTATTTTAAAAACATAATTCTTATGGACTAGGACACCAAATGCCTTACAATTCTTCAGTATACAATGTATATCCTAATTAACTGGACTTGAAATTTCAGAGAATTAACTTGGGTTTGTATTATAAGAATTTCTTCCCATTTATCCAAAAATACACAATCTTACTTTTATCCTTTTAGGCCAAGAAATTTCCTAGTATTTTGCCTACAATTGCTTTGAGGCTAAAACAGATTAGCGCTACAGACTTCACACCACCAGCACTTTGAAAGAATGGATGAACCTGAATAAGGCTGTATCAAGGTAATCAGAGTGATATCAGAGGTAACCCAATCCTTGTCTAAAGAACACAGACAATTCATTCAACAGTTCTGGAATATCTGAGAAACATTGCCAGCTGGGATTCAGGATGATGATGCTCAAGAGTTTCATATTCCCTTGCTTGTACCATGGCAAGTAACCTATCAAAGCAAAACGGAACTGCGGCAACGACAATGGGGACATGACCAAGAATATTACAGAGATGTGAGGGGTTTTCTCACTCTGTTTTTTTTTTTTTTGCATGTCCAAGACTTATATCCTTTTCCAAGTATGTTTAAAGGTTTGATATAGGCACTAAGGAAACATTTCTTATTTTCACAGCAAAAATGATAGCGACAGAATTCATCATGTATGAGCATAACAAACACAGAGGAGGAAGTTCTTGGAGCCTCATGTTTGGGACTCCAGCATTTGTATTCCAGCAGCAACATGCTTTTGCATGAGAAGTTTGAGAGAGAAACAAGGATGATCCAAAAGGATAAAACCCACAATAAGTTATAATAATCTCATATTGATGAAGAAGATACGATATAGGATCAGATAATCATTTAGGTTGGAAAACACATTTAAGATGATCCAGTTCTACTGTTAAGCTAAACCTAACTCTGTCAAGTCAATCAAACTATGAACTCTGAGAATCAAATTCTCCTCCTTTAGTTTTTCTAGTGTTGATGGCTATGATTGCATATGCTCCTTAAACACTGCCGTTAGCAGTAACCTGACCTGTAGAATGGATTCTGTACAGGCAAGTATTTAAATAAACTTTATCAATCTGTTCTTCCTTTTCTGTATCAGCAGAAGTTTTACTGCACCTTACTGCTAAAGAGCCTCTACTGTCTCCAAAATGGTTTCACATTTCTAATACACATACATCTATTTTTTGTTGAATTTTCTAACTCTTTTAGATTTTTCCTTAAAAAGACTAGTCATTCTGCACCTCAGACATTCCAGTTTATCTTGCTGTGTATTTCCCTTTAATTCCCTAAGTTTTTTATAAATAATCAAGCATATTTTTCAAAATAATTATTTTATTTTCATTCTGAAAAAGGATGCAGTTTTAGAGTTCTCAGGTGCATAGAAAATTATAATTTCATAAATTTTCTTCTTTAAGAGTTCTAGTCAGCTTTTGTTCTAATCTTTTCCATCAAAATGTTTTCTCACAATCAATTTCACACATAAGTTTCCCCATTAGGTAATTAGACCCTCAAAAGTACTAAGTATATTAGTCAGCATGCTCCTCCCTTTTCAGAGATTGAAAGCAATCAGGTTGTGATCACTTGTCACCAGGCAATCACCAACTTTGAATCCCATATTCAATTCATCTTATCTATCACAATGAGATTCAAACTGAGCTACCTCATTTTGGGTTCCATATCTTTCATACCAGAAAGTCATCAATAGTTCTCATAAAGAGCATTAATGTTTTACCACTGACATCCTGAAATTTTCCGCATTTGATTTCTACATTCAAACAATACCTAATCATCTTTAACTTATGTAATAGGTTGATGACTAAGCTATCTACTCCTACAGCTGCACTTCCCTTATGACCACATAAACAGGTTTACAGTGGGTAAACATTACTCTTACAATCAGTGTTTGATACTGATACACAGTCAGAGCACACTTCACAGTGGCCTATATAAAAACAGAGATCAGATTCTCATAAGAATAATGCTTGCAAGACAGGGAGAAATAAATTATAGGGCTATCAAAAACTCTCCAGCACAAGAGCAGAAGTTCTGCACAAAGTGGGATAGCAAGATTTGGAGACTCTTTTCATAACAAGGAATACCTCCAATTCATCTGCATTATGCTCTTTTCATCTGGTTGACTTTTTCACTTTTTAATGTGAAAAACAGTGTCTTAGGCCAAAAACACTGAGGAAAAAAGTAATTCCTATTTCTTTGCCCCTGTAGATAGTTTCCCTAAGACAGAATTGTGTAGTGGTTCAGAACAAAAGGCCAGTCTTAAGGGAAGGCTTATGGATTTTAGCAGGTTTTTGTACTATCTTGCAACTCCTGCTCAGGAGACAACACTCCACTTTAAACATAAAAGGCTAACAACAGGTGATGTTATTTAAAGTGTTTCCACAATGAGGTCATGCAGAAGAGAGCAACTTATTTTTCTGTTATAAATGCCTACATATCCAGCACAGAAATTATCAGAAAAAAGATATTTAAATTAATAACAGTAATTCCACTTGACATTTGGGATAACAATTACCACACTTTCCAATTATCATTATTGCTTATTTTCTTTCCCACAGAATTCAAAGTGCTGGACTTATTTCCTCCACCCCAAGTCCTACAGTATGACAAGACATCAAGTTCATTTTCAAGGTACACTTACATACTTTGTTTATTTTGAGAATGGATCCTTTGAAAAACTTGCTAGACTGAAGGAAATAGGTGTAATTTTGTTTTAAATGTTTTCTTCGTATCATTAGCAGGTTTTTTTAAGATCTCATTACCAGTGTAGAATTGAAGTAACATTGAGTGCTTTATTGCAAGTGGCTTTCAGTCGTATTTACTTTTATCAAGCAAGAACAATTTGGGCGAGAAATATTTCAGTTCACTACAAATACTTCTGACAGTATCTGATTTCTTCTCATACTGATATATACTAATTCCAGAACACAAATGTAAAACCACCTAATTGCAGAACATGAAACACTAAAAGTTGAGATGGCTAAACTAGAAGTGACATTCTTTATGCAACCTACCAGTCAGTCAGTACTATTTACTGAAGTCCTTTTCACTCAGCTACACTCGCATTCATCTCTTCTCTTACAGTAGAAAAGTAAGGTTATTTTACTTATGTAACATAAAGTGTAAAGATTTGGCTTAAAAAAATAAAACTCATAATAAACCAAATTTTAACTTGACATGCCCAAAGTTGTCTTACACACCATAATTTCCATACGTCACATAATTCAACAGGAAATTACGGCCTTACAAAAACACTTGTATCTCCAAAGACAGAAATTAACACCTCACTTGAATGGAAAAATAATTAAAATTTAATAATGACTTTGATATCATCATGGCAAATTTCAAGGACAAGGGTTTGCAAAATTAGGCACAGAAAACTGTGTCTAATTGCTTCTTCAAAAGAAACAAAAATGCTGGGAACTTTGTTCAAGACAAACTCATGAGCCTTCTTTTTTTTAGTGACAGTGGTCCCAAGTCAGAAACAGTATCACGAAGATTGTCCAAAAACAAAATACGCAGCATGACTTTACCTCAGCAAAACACATTCAACACACCAAAGAACACCACTGGGACTCATGCTCCTCCCCTCACTTCCTCTTTTCACTTAAAAAAAAAAAGGAAAAAAATGTGACTTGGTAAAATCACCCACAAGGAAACTAGAAGTCAATCATTTGAAGACCCTATTCCAAAATAAGAGGGTTCTCACAAGAGTTTGATGTTGGGACAGGACTACAGGGCCTAATATCAGAATGCACCAGATGTTTTCAAATGCCATGCCAGATAAAACACCACTTACTGGCTGAACACACAGTATATACTATGAAAATACCTCTATTCCCAGATAACTTCCAGAAAACCCACCTTTGAGTTAAAAATATTGATCAGCAGCTCATTTAATATTGTCGGAACATACCCCAGACTCAGAATAAAGACTTTTGGAATGATGGAAACAGAGGTACTGCAAAACAGTACATATTTCATGAATTATCAAAGAATGGCAATTTTATTCCTACTGACTCTAAATAACTTTTCTGATTATTTTCTGTCATAGAATCATGTCTGGGTCTCTAAGAATTGTCTTTAAACTTATCTTCTATAAGTTATATGTCTATTTATTTGCAAGGACTAAGACTTCCTATACACAGAAAGCCTTAGATAACATAGCAAAGGAAAAATAAGTGAAGTCTGCTGTATTAGAAGATGGAAAATATTTCCATTTTTAGCAAATGTCAAATCATTGTCTATTGCTTTTAAGATTAATAAAAGATATAATGGTTTCTAGATCACCTCTAAATAAAGATTACTATGAATGGAGAAATGATTTACCAATAGTAACCACAATGAGATTTCTTTAAAGGTTACAATCATCAGTTATTTAGTAGAAACACTGCTGAGAATGCCTGGTCATTTCTTGAATAATGCATAATCTTCATTGTTGATTTGATCTGTATTATAAAAATACAGATATTTCTACAATAATGGAGAAAACTAGCTGTTACTTTCCAATTGCTCAAGATATTTCCATGAAGTAATTGACTCTGGAAATATTATATGGAGTTACCTGAGTGCTCATTTGCAAGCACAACTTGTAGTGATCACTACACAATAGGCATAAGAAAACTAACTCATCGGCCTTTACAGACTTGTAAGAAAAGCTCTGATAAATACAGGGCAGAGTAAAGGACCTTCCTGAAATATTATATTAAAATTATTAAATTGCTGCACATTACTGAGGGAAAATTTAAAACAAAGCTTTTACATTTAATGATTAACACAAGCAGACCAACATATCTGGGGGGAAGAAAAAAAAAAGCAGTTGCCTACACAACACAAGTACCTCTCATATAATTTTCCAAATACCTTTAAGTCTATTCAGAATATTGCTTGGGCACACACAGAGTATAATTTCTAGAGTTTTATTGTAGGTTTATCAACCATAGTTCACGTGAAGCTGTAAACTATTTTTGTGAGCTTGTTTATACAAAAGAACTTCAAGGGCAGCAAAAAGCAACCTAATAAATGAAACTGAATTTCTTTTGATGTCATTTCATGAATGTTTGATCAGAATGTGTTAACAGGTTTCTATATAAGAAGAACTGGTGAAGTAATAAAATATACCTGTACTATACAGTTAAACCTGCTTATGGGAAATTCTTATACAATGAAACACTGTTTCATCAAAATTATTTCAATATACTGACACATAACTAATACAATACTACTTACTGTAAAGCTAAACGCACAAACAGGGGAAAAGAAAAAGGCAAAACCCCTTCCTCAGCACCCACATACCCCTTATCCCAAAAGGCATGGGAACCATATCACCAGATGGGTGGAGTAGCAGGGTTATAAGATAGGGTGAACAGGCATTAAACACTTACCCAGCTCTTTTATGGGAAGAAAAATGTTAATCTAGGTCAGACTATTTATGCTGTTGTCTAAGAATAAGATCTCATTCTCCCTTAAAATTCCTTTACTCATTAGAATCTTTGTACAAAAAGGAAGATCTAGTATTCAGTATATGTTCCACAAGAGGATAATGAAAAACAGATCCCAAATGCTCTGAAGACATTCAAAGAGATCTGCAGAGCTTAGACTTTCCGTAATACAGGACAGCAGAGTCCACTTTAAATCCATCTTGAAACACTGTTTAACTGCCTGAGAACAAACTCTCATCCTGAAAAAATGGAGAACATTTGCATATTATATCAGAAGCCTGATGAACCACATTATACTCATGAATGATGTAACTATTACCTTTTTGCCTCCATGAGAATTATATATGATGTAGCAGATAATATAAATTAAATATATAAAATGAGCAGCTACTAAATCCTCAGCCTGAAAGTGTTTCAGTTTTTGCCCTCCATGTCTTTCTCCATCCCCTGAAAATTAAAACTTTCCTTAACTAATATCACTTCTTTTAAATGGAAGAGCAGGTAAAAGCCTTTTGCACCATCAATAACAGTAACCCTTCATGGACAGTTGTGGGATGATAAAATTCTATCTCCACCTCCTCCCTCCACCTTTAAAGGTGGCTTTTCTTTTGCCTCATGCTATATATGTTCTATCTAGTTTAGTATAGATTAAGAGTTTATGTTTCATAATGTGTGAAAAAACCTGAGGTGCTCAAATGACATATGCCTCTTTCCAAAATATCTTTCCACAAAAATGTGAGACTGGTAGCTAAAATAAAGTGGAGAGTTTTCTATGCTGTCAAAGCCAGGACAATCAGAAATCCCAGATTTTGGTAACCCTGATTTCTGTTAATGCAACTTTTAATATTTAAAATACTTATCAGACAGTAAGACTACACTCATCAACATAAGTAGCATAAGTAAAAAAAAAAAAAAAAAATTAAAAAAATCCACTTTACACAAGTAATTGGAATCACTGCTTAAGACCATCAAGCACACAACCTCAAAAACCACTGACTGATTCTTCCTTCACCTGACTTTGTGGCAAGTCACATCTAAAACTCTGATTTTACTGCATGACTGCTTGTTCGAGCATGAAAAAAGGTTGTTTAATATTGAAAAGTCTATTTTGTCTGAAATGTTGATAGATGCCTAGTAGTTCAGAAGTCAAAAAAATTCCTATAGATATTACAAGATGATGATAAATAAAATCCTAGTCTCTCACCTCAAGGTTTAAATATTTGAATGTGATTCTCTCAAACTTCAGAAATACATGATTCTACATTTAAGGTATAGCCAGAGAATGAAGAGATTGAGTTCTCAAGGAATAATGCCATGTTCCTCTCAAACGCATCCTTATGTAAAATACTAAAACAAAGCAACACAACACTAGCTAAATAACTTGAAACAACTTAGTCTACATTACTCAGAAGACTTACAGCTGTAATAGTTGCATCAATAGGTTTGTTGTTAAATAAAAAATAAATAAAATAAGAGGTTTATTTCACCTTCACATGGTGTCTTTCTCATGCAGACCTCAGATTTCCACATTTGAATCCCTTTAAAGGATTTGATATGCAGGGAAAGAAGAAAGGATTATGGTAAAAATTTCAATTTAGAGGCTACTAAAGGCTGCCATATTCGATACTACACAACATATTTTCTCCATACCTTTTACTGATGTATTCGGTGGAGGTCCTTCCATTCTCAAGTTCCACGGAGGATCACCTTGATTAGCAAAATCCCTCATTTTCAGATAGCTAATTGTAAGTCGAATGATGGATGCCTTGTCAAGCTGGCTGGTAATGGCTGCAGGCAGCGGCAACAACTTTGCCAACTCATAGAATTCAAAGTTCTCCTTTCCCCGGCGAGAGCGAGCAGCATCTCGAGACTTTTCCTTCCTCAAAGCTTGTAAACTGAAAGAAAATAAACAAAGTCGTACATTCATCAATATTAGTGTTCTGTCACATTTAACCAATTTGCTTTTTCACTGCTAGTCTTCTCTAGAAATTACCACATTTTCAAAATGCTGTCACGTATGGATCTATAGACTACAGGATATATGAAATGGTACTCCAGACTTGAATGATTAAAACTCATGATAATATTTGAGTTTCAGTAGCAGGCAACATAATATGTAAGTACTCTTGAGTCATTTCAGCCACTTTCTTCTTAGCCTGCCCTTCCTTTTTCTGCTGTCAGTCTTAAGAAAAGATTTGCAAGGATGCTGCCTACATGTGGGGCTTATCTTCCAACGTGCCATTTTTTTCTCCTGTATCACTGTAACCCAATTTGATCCAAATGACCAAACATGTTGTACAGTATCTTCTAAACCACAGAAGGTTAATCTTGAGTAAGAATGTAAACCTTCCTGGGTTTCATGGAGCTGCTCTATAGGAGTTGTTCAACTGTCTTTGCAGTGGAAACAGTAATGTTTGTCAGAAGGGTGAGCAAGCAGTTTTAAAACAGTTGTGTGCTTCACATTTCTGATTGTAACTCACTACCACACACATGGCAGACTGTCAACTTTTTGGTCAGAAACGACCTTCTGCTTTACAGTGTTGGAGCTGTTGGAAATGCAAAGACATTAATTTAGACCTGTTGCATCAATGTATCACTCACTACCACCCATACAGAACAGGCAAAGGTAACTCAGATTTTAATCCTGGGCTATTTGTTTAATTGGAGTAAAAATGCTGTATGTACAGTGTGATGATAGTGGTTAACCACTAGGGTCTTTTCCTGATCTTTCCCTGTAACTCAAGTTTCCATATATAAAAATACAACTTTGCAAAGGAAAAGTGATTTAGTTTTTTTCTTGAGTGTTTTGGGGAGACAAGAAACGTTCATATTGGTTCATATTGCCTCTTTTGATTTTAATAACAGAGTTTTCAAGTTTTTGCCTTTTTTTTTTAACAGTGTTTTAACTCAGGATATCATAAGCTTCAACATCCCTCTACCTTGGTGAGTACAGAGTGGTGCTGATGCTGGGACTGGTGTCTGTCAATTGCTGCATAAAGCAAGTATAAACTGTTCTTGTCACTCACTAAGGGTCTACCTTTCCTTTGCCTCATTTTTTTACTTATTAATTTGATGAAGTTAATGCCACAATTCCATTAAGGAGTCATTGGTTTACAATAGAACTAGAATTTAACTAGTGTATAATGGAATAGCCAGTGCTTCTCCCAGGCTTCCACAACCCTTCCAGAAACCCTCGATCTTATCCACAAAAAAAATCATAATGGTAAGATCTACAAAAGCACTCTGGCATATGAAGTAAATCAGTAGAATTTAAGCGCACAGATATAACACCATGAATCTAAGAGCTCTGTTTACCTGCTTTTCTAATTTGGAAATAAACTACAGACGTTATCTCATTTTAATGTTCTTAGCCACCTGCATTTTTGGAGCATCTCTGCTACCTCAGACTTGAAAGGGCATATCAGCTGGGCCCTTAACACACAAATTAAATCCCTCCATGACATTTCCTTGAGAATGGCCAACACATTACATTCCCTACACAGTTCCATACCAATAGCAATTATATTTAAAAAGACAATCTAGCTAAGAAGTAGGGATAGTAAGATAAATATACAGGAGGAAACAGCACATCCTTACCCACAGGTAAAGATATACAATCCTACTGAATCACACAGTAAAGTACCTACTTGTCTATGAACTCTATGTAGAATGCTAGCAGTTTGATTTGTAAATTATATTCTAGGAAAAAAAGTACTTGAAAAATAAGATTTCACAATACTCATTGTGCGTGCATCTCTATCCAATTTCAAATTTTAAATATCTACGACCATAGATGTGGAAAATTCCTCAAAAGGTGCATTAAATATAACACATAGAAGTATTTTATGTATATACAGAAAGCTGGTAGCTATGGCTCTGTGAGGTATGAACCGTCCAATTAATTCTAGGGAAGTAGTATACACTCTACAAGTATCTCCAACAGCAACATAAGGGAAAGTCAGGTAAATGTCTCTGCCCAATGGCTTGTAAGTGAAAACTCAGTTTCATGTTACAAGGCATGGCCTTTACTACCTGTTACTACACTACTTTTTCTCAGAAGCCAAGCCTGAGAACCTCAGGTCACCAAATCAAATCTGAGGAGTCCAGAAGAACTGAGATTCTAGATCTGTTCTGAAAGTCTGCACCAAGAAGTTCACACCTTCTTTCCAAAGCACTTAATTATAACCCTCTATGAGAGGAGAGCACTTTAGAGATCCCTAGTAAAACAAACCAGAAACAAACCTCAGCAACTTCTGAAACTGAAAAATATTATAAATTGAATAGTGATAGAACATTCCTTAGCAACACCAAAATCTGAATCTGAAGTTTACAGGTCCAGTAAAGGTTTCAGGAGATTGCTGAGACTGAATAATATATTGAAATGTAAACTTATACAAAATTGTACTGCATCAGTAACAGTTTGCAGTGGAAGTCAGTTAAACTGAAAAGCGAGGTTACTACGTCAGCAAACAGAAAGCAACCTATGTGTATTCAAACTTTTACAATAAAAAAATTAGAAGGGATCGGGAGTTGACATAATAGATAAACAAAACTCCCAAGAAACAGTATTAAGAGTAACTTGCCTTTTCTCCCAGCCATTTGGTATTTTGTGATTTGTGGAAGCTTCACATAGTGAATCAGGTCAAGGAATTTGTAATTTGTAGCACTGTCCTCTTGGCATCAGTGCATTAAGCTAAATTTAGAAACAGTGTCCATCAATATGAGCATACAAGTCCTAATTTCTACTCTACATAATTCCCCTAGGGAAATAGACTTGTAGTGTCAGACACTGCAGTTATGCTGATAAAATGGGTCCTTAATTTGAGAGCAGTGATTTCCTCAGCAGGATGCAGGAATTCATTAGATATGACCTAAACATCACTGTTAATCCTCTCTGGCACCTGCGATTCTGATAGGCAACATCAGCTTCATCGTAAGATTCTTTCAACAAAGCAAAATACTGGTACTGATAATCCCAAGAGTATGCTGGAAAAGAGGGGTGTGAAGCTCACAACAGAAAGCAGTGGTGCTGACACTGAAGATAACTCATCTTAGGTCCTGTCATATGACACTGGGATTAGACGTGGTTCTTGGCAACACAGATGAACTTACTAAAGTATTGGGCTGCAAAAACTTAAAAACACACAGGATTTCCTGCTAATGGGAAAAATAAAAGTGTGGGAAACTACACCCATATTTGCTATGTGGATTTCAAAAACGGTCAGAAAGCACCAAGAAAGCAAGCATCACAGGTTTAAGAGCTCTAACATGACAGAAAAGGTTCCCCAACAGACAGTTGAAACTACATATAATATCTACAATACCAAAAAGAAAGTAACAGTGGGAAATACACCCCAGGGATATACTGCTCCCTCTTGCCTTCTGTGGAGAAGGGGAAGGAGCTAAGAAAATTGTATCAGAGTGCACCACTATAAAATATAAGAGGATGATGTTGTCACACAATGGTGAAACTTCATACATTCCTTTAAGAACATATTTCTCATAGAATTTCCATATAAGAAGTCCACTAAAGAGGTTTTCAGCTGCTAGCTCCTGATAATTCTGAGAAGCAGCACCATATAAACAGCATATTCAGTGTCTTGAAAAATAATGCTTTTGTTAGATATGGTTTCTAAAATATATTTTTTTTCCTTTTAGGGCCTTTCCAGATGGACTGATATAAAAGGGGTCTGGCTTTTACAGATGAGAGGTACAATAAATATTATCATATAATTCTAAAATGGTATACATGACATTTCTAAAGTAGATTTTCCATTGAAGACACAGCAGATGCAGAAGACGTGATAATATGGTGTTGCATAAAAGTTTTATGGGTACTCATAAGTCACTTGTGCTTTCATTGTGCTTGTGGTCATTCCAAGTTTAACCTGCTCCATATTTTATTTCACATAATTTTTACATACTTTATATTCATAAGCATATACATGCATCCATATCTGTATGCACACCCACAATCTTCACATCTGACCAATCGACATCTGTCACTTTAAACCTGGGACAATCACAGCTGCTAATTTTTGCAGCATTTAATGGCTATCAAACATGTTGCAGCACATCAACAGATACACTGACTTGCATTAGCAAGGATTTTTTAGCATATTTTCATACAGATTCACAGAATATTCTGAGTTGGAAGGGACCCACAAAGATCATAGCGAATGGCCCATACCGGGATCAAATCCCCAACCTTGGCATTATTAGCATAATACTCAAACCAACTGAGCTAACCTCTGGGTCATATCAATACCTTGCTTTCATGTCTCTCTTTGGATACTAAAAAACAGTGAAAAAATTTAATTATGTGAATTCTGAATGAAAACAGGAGGATGGTTGCAGTTATAAATAAGTATTTCTGCCTGTGATTTCAAATACAGCTTGGAAACAGGTGTATCACCTGCTTTTAGAAATGCAGCTCACATTTGCATTTCACCTACTGTTCCCTTAAACCTGACACAGCCAAGACTCCTAAAACAGGGCTTCTCAGAAACATTGATTTTCCCCTGCACAGTCCCACGTAACAGCACTGATGGGGTTTTATGGTACTCTCTTTGGACTTGTCACAAATAGAGACTGAATTGGAAACGAAGGCCACAAAACAAAGTTTGAGGGACAGATGGACTGCTGAGCTCCAGATATGATGGGCCTAGACAGTGGACAACCTGTCTGCAGTGCATCATCATAGTTTTTGCTCATTTCCATTAAATACAAGCAGAGAGGGACGACATACTGTCACAAAGGATGCACAGTATTTTTTAGAATGGCATTGAAATCATCCCTGATTTCAGTAAAAACTTCACAAATGAAACAGTATAGCAGAACATAGCACTTTTTCTTGTATTACTAAACGTTTTCATACTTGTTAATTCAGTTGTTAATGAACACTAGTGAATTTCTTTAGCCTCTAACAATAATATAGATTAGCAGCAGCAAAAACAGGTACAGTGCAAAAATAACATCTAATACCTAATAATTTTTATAAAAAGCTTTATAGAGATTGAAGCAATATGTGTGTACATGTATTTTTATATTAGTCTAGTCTTTTAAATTCAAGGATCAAAAGGTCCACTATAAACATTATCTAATTCTCCAAAGGACACAGCCAGATGGATGTTATATCCATTTCACAGAAAAGAAATCAGATATATGGAAAGGATGTGCAACATTAGAGTGCACAATGAAACTGCAACAAAAAATATGGACTGGAGATAAGTCATCCAGCCCCCTCACTGCCCTGAAAGAGACTTTCAATTACGTATGTCCCTGTGCTTACAGTTTTCAATATAAAGAACACAAGAACGCTCACTTGCTATTGACCATAGTTATAGCATTACATAAGGAAATAAATTTGTGCTTCTCCTGAGTCCATAGGTGTGCATTTGTGCAATTTGATTTGAGTTACACTAGAAAGACCCTCTTTCCTTTTTTTTACTGTGTTCCATGTTAATATGATGTGACAGAGTATCACCATATTTTGGACATTTTTATATTTAGATCCCTTCCTGTTTTATTAATCACCTATTTACATATTTTCAGTATCTATGTCAATGAAAAGTAGGGAATGACTATGAACATTTAACTAATACAAATGTTTATACATTGTGATATAGAGGACTAATCAGTTACCTGTGCCCTCATAGTCACATCCTTAAGAATCTTTTCTAAGCCTCAAGCTGACCAAGCACAAACAATAAGGGTAGTTAAGCCCATTTATAACAATGAATACATTTAGAAGCTGACTCTTAATGCCTGGGCAATTCATTAAGAGAATGTCTCACTCCACCTACAGATGACCACCCATAGGCCATGTTCTGGCATATAAAAATCTGTTCTCACTTCACTGATGTTGTGAAACAATTACACTCTATTAGAAGTTCAAAGAATCAAATAGCATCAATAATTAAATGACCCAATTATTTGGAATATTTCTTTCTTTATCTATTTATCTATTTATCTAATTCTATTTGACTCTTCTCACTGCTGAGGTTTTTTCAAAAGTTACAAGTGACATCTCAAAACCAGCGTTCAGTCCAAGTGGATATTAATCTTTCAGACTCCAAAAAAATTATTTAGACTGGAAGAAAGATGAAGGAAGCAAAGCAGAGTAGCCTGCACTGAATAATTGCACATATTGCAGTTGAAAAGTCCACTCTAGCAAGCCAAACATCATCACTGGTGGCAAGCAGGAGCCTAAAGCCTATTATTATCAAGGGTTTTTTTGGTTATTGTTCTGGTTTTCAAAAGCTTATGCTCTAGAGAGTTCACAAATATGCATGGAACTGGATCTTTTTTCAGTATAGTAGATACAACTGAATATAAAAGAATGAAGCAAGTGAGTTAATGCTCCTGTAAATGTGAATTAAAAGAAGAAAAAATCCCCTCCCAACTTCCTAAGACTAATTCAATTAGTTCTGAAAAACTGATAATGAAAGTATGTTACTATGTTTACCTCTAATTTCTACACTGCATTTTGTTATCTTTGGGGATTTCTTTTCTTTTGAGACAACTTTTTGACTTGACATTTTCTCTCTTTCTTTGCCTTTTTTTTTCTGCTGTCCTATTCATAGATTTTCTTTTCACAAAGATTGTTTCTGAATTGAGAGTACAAGAACTTCAAGAATAATAATAAGTTAAGATGTTTAAAAGAGAAGACTACTTTCATGAGGGAAAAACCTCCAAAAAAGAGGAAAAGAAGAAAATCAAAAGCCACATTAAATTTTACCTTCTTTCTTTTTAAGTAGATCTGAGAAACCAGACGGTAGATTTTTATGGATTTTTCTACTTGTTTGCTTAGGAGATCCGAACATTGCTCAGTCTCGCTATTTATCAATTAATCTAGCATGCAGCCTCAAAGGAAAAAGGTCGACTTGTATTAAAAATTCATCCATCAAAAATTCATCAAAGACTTCAACATTTTAACTTGTGAACCTTTGAACACCTGCATACTTGTTAGATCTGTGGTCATAGTTAACTGGAATCTATAGTTACCACAGTGCCTGTACTTGCTCTGACACGAGCTGCATGAGGAGACTTTCAGGTGAAAGTGCAGTACATAACCTAGTGAGGCAGACTGCTTCCTCAAACTGTTTTTTTTCATCAGACAAGGGTTATCTGATATCTGACTCAGTTCAAAGACAGTAAAATCAGACCTCTTCAATGAGCATACACTTTTCAGGGCTGTTCATTTTTTGCCCCACCATAATTATCACCACTTTTACAGGTAAAAATTTACCAAAAATGTAAACAAAACCATTAACTGATATTATCATCAATGGCCTAGTCTACAAATTAAAGCCATTTAATGCTGTCCAAGAAAAATTAATGTTTTCAGAAGACTTCCTTTAATATGTGAAGAAAGCTGTATAGTATATGCTGGAAGTTAAAGCTGGAACCTTCAAGTTCAAGGTAAAAACTCTGCTGCTTAACTAATGCACTGCTCATAGCTGTCATCATTAATTTATGTTAGCCTCTGTAAACATCAAGAGTATAATAGGCCAATTTCACAACTAAATATAGATGCACATTTTGCCCTTATATAAATGGCAGATTGCTGCTGTAGATCATCACTGCAGCAACACATCAGTAAAGATGCACTGTTTGATGGTCTGATGCTCACACAATATATAAAACCAGTTGTAATGGTTGTTTGGAAGCAAAGTGTAACATAGCAGCAAAATTTCATTTGTTCCACAAACTCAGGATATATTAAGCTTGGCTGACAAAGACTGTTTGATGTGCTAAATCAGTTTGACCTTCATTTTTGCTTTATATTTCTCATTTAACACATGAAATGACCATTATTTTTTCACTATATAGGAAAATATCACAGAACCGATTTCTGTTAAAAATGTTTCTTTTCCTTGTAGACACCAAAAATACATTTGGCTAGAAGTGCTTTAACAATTATTGCAAAAATAACATGAAACTTATGAAAAAATAATACCTTTACTAAACCAAGCTTTTATTGGTATCAGTGAGGCTTAGGTTGATTTTTTAGGGGTTGTGGTTTCACAGAAGAGGATCCTTTTATTTTAAATATGTAAACTTGCCAAGGAAAAGGTTTGTGTATGCTTGAACTAATCATTAAACTGAATGTTTTACCATCAATGAGCACCTTCGTTGCAATGTTTAAATAACAGGATTCACTTACAAAGTGAGTCATTAAAACATAATAATAGGAACATGGTAGGTTTTTAAGGATTACAAACTTGCCATCCTGCACAATCCTTTAAAACTAATATACACTTTGATACAGAAACCATTAAGTGAGCTGTGACACATTTCTTCAAACACAAACTCTACAACTAGAACACTAGTGTTTTGATCTTTTTTTTCTTCCTATGTTGAACTAAGCAATTGCCAGTCTCATGATAATAGAGAAACTGCAGTTTTATCAAGCAATTTTGCAGCACCCAATAAACAGCACTTTACCTTGGAGCAACTTGTACATTTCACACCTTAAATTTCTATTTACCAAATCAGCTAATCACTTCACAATTGAACTTCTCAGAACAAAAAATTATCAATTAAAGTGGTTGAAACTCCTGCAAATTATCATTTAGGAATGAAGTAATTGCTTTCATCAGGGCAGAAAAGCCCGCCAGAACAGAAATGTCACTTCAGATTAGTGTTCTCACTCCTGAAGCTATGGATGACACAGCTGATATAAGACTAAATGCCAAGACCAATCAATTGCTTTTGTGGCTCTGTTCTGAGCTGCTGTAAAAGGGGCCATTTTCTAGGATCTACTCTTCATTATAGTAAATGCTATCTCCCTGGTAACATAATTCCATTTCTCATAAATTCCTTCTGAGAGCATTGTCCTAACAATGGATGTTTGTGGAAAAGAATGCTGTTGGTTTAATGCAAAGAAATTAAGTGTGAACGGCTGTCAAAGTACTATAGTTTGCTTGTTCTTAAATATAAATTGAAGTCTTTACATTAAAAACAGAATACTTTGGCGGAAATGAATGTTCTGAACAAGTGTGATATATTGCATTTGGAAGTGATGTGTTTCTGATTGAGAGTTTAGAGTTTTCTTGAATACCTATGTTCTGTCTATAGTGGGCACACTTGTCCCTAGGAGAGATTTGTCAGTTTAAGAGAGAGTAGATAAACACTCCACTTATTTCACAGCAGTGCACTTACAAAATGTGAAACTGTGTAAGAAAACATGGTCTCATTATCATATGACATGCTATTTGTTAGCAGACTCATCTGTGTATAAAAGCATTCTTTGAACTGAGTCTTTACTGGAAATATATGTATTTCAATTTGTACTGTTCAGCTTCCTAAAATACTAAGAATCTGAGTTATGGTCTCCAATTAAAAGGATATCTGAGAAGCTAATTTGGTGGAACAGCAGCAATTTCCTGCTCTGCTCTCCTCATGACTGAAGTTTAGAAACAAATTCAAGATTACAGATTTTTGTTCAAAACAGGATGAAAAGTATTCCTCCCTCAATGAGCATAAGCAATTCCAATTAAAAATAACAAGAGTTATGTGACAGGAGAATATATTGCTGCATATGTAAAGAAGTAATTTATTCAGCATTAGGATAGAAAGTGCAATTTTACTGTAGTATTTCTATGGGTAACCAAAGAAAGAGCACAGGTACACTGTTGCCAGATTGTGATTGTAGCCCTGAATGATGGCAATCACATAAATATGAAAACCAAAACCCATTATGTGATGTGGGGGAAAACAAAAGAGGCACAGTGTCACTGTGTGTCATAGGTACCTGCCTGAAGTAAACATAGCCCTTTAAACTGCAAAGCCAGGTAGCTTCAGTCCAGGTTGTCCACATATGCTATCTCATACACTGTACCAAAAATGCTATATAGCATATTGCACTTTAAATATAAGCTTTACACTTTGGCCTAGGTAGCAGCTACTACATAAATAAACCACTCTGAAATGAACAAACAGAATCCAAATTTCTGACTATACTCCTTTTGTGAGTACTGTCTTTAAGAAGGAACACTTTAGGTTAGGACTTTTTTTATCTGGTTCTGAATTAATATTTTCAAGAATGAGTAAATAGCTGGTATTTTCCTCACCTATGTCAGACCTATTGCAGAAAATTTTGCTGCAACATTCATATAAACTATGGCCATTATTTTCCATAGCATTCTTTTACCAGTGGTAGCTCTGAAATAAACAGCTGAAATAAACAGAAGAAAAAAGTTTTGGTTTTTTATTTTTATAAAAGTTGCATCAGGTAGTTTATCTATACCATTTAAGTTTTACTACTGCCAAAAGGCCTAAGAGCACAATGTTGCCTTCAGGCAACTCAAGTTTGCTCTTTATACATGACCTAAATAGGGATTTTGTTAGAGTTGGCTGTGCTCTCTGTAACTATCCACTTCGATTTAGTTCCCAAAGCCAGGAAAAAAAGACAAGAATTCTAACCTCTCTTTCACTGCTGCCACATAAATAATCTCTTAGTGGTGTGTTCTCAATTACTACAATACTAAGACTCTTTCCAAAGAAAATAACATTCTTTGTCTCCTTAGCCACTCTTAAAATTATCATCCTCATCATCTCCTAGTTCTCCTTCCCATCTAAAAGTTATGCATACTCTGATGGGTCTATGTGGAACATACACAAGTTCTAGTTTTGAACCCTACTTAAGGGAGTCTTTAGAAGACCTGTGAAAAAGTGTTGAAGGGATATAGGATACACTGGCACCGCAGTCCAAAGGATCTATTCCAATTCAGAGTCATAATTGAGCTATCTTAAAACTGGCAACAATATAACTTCAACAGGACAGACAATAAGCTACACTACCAGTGTCAGCCTTGAGTCCTGAATGCCTTTTGCTGCCTGTGATAAAACCTGTTCTGATAGAGATCACACTGTCATTGATACTCAAGCTACCTAGTTTTAAAATACCTCCAGCACATCTTAAAAAAAACACAAAGATCAAAAACAAAACAAAAAACCCAAACAAACAAACAAAAAGCAAACCAAACCAAAACAAAACAAAGTGCAACAAACAGCCTGGACGGTAGTATAGCTACCTCCATGGAATGCTCAACATCAAATAATGCATGCAAATTTTTCCTTCTGCTGTCTTAGGAATATCCAGCTGCTGCCTCCAGAAGCTCACTGATGGATTTACTGAAGCTTGTTTTCCTGGAAGCATGAGCCTCACTCTCCAAGGTGCAGTGTTAGCTGTTGAACCATTGACTCAGTAGAGTGTGAATGAGCTTCAAGGCCTTTCACTTCTAGCCCTCTTGCTTGAACCCTGAGCAGTTTAGAGTAAATGAATGTCATCAGATCACAAGACAGCAAGATTTTCATGAGCAGGCATCTCTTTTACACATACCACCAGTGACATAATGTTTTTTACTGCTTACATATTCCAGGACAGGCTACGGCATCCACTGACTTCCTTTGTAAGTTTTTTGTTTAACATATTTCCCATATTTTCCATTTAATGCTCTGGGACAGGGGACAACAAATATCATGCACACTGGTAAAGGGCAGAAGGTGTTATGAAAAAGGATATTGTTAGATTTTCAGCACTTTTGATACATTGGGATAGAAATTAAGCCCATATTGACTGTAGAAGGAAGACTTCCCTCCTTGTTCCCTTTACAGTACTGGCCACACACATTACTGGGCTCATGTATTTCCTGAAATGCCAAGAATACTGTCAAAGATTATGCATTCAACCCAGACCAGGAACTGCCTCACATAGTGGTAATTGCTGTGCTGGAAGTATGTCCCTGTGTATTCTAGTTTTCAGGCACTTGCAGCAGACCCAAGATTTAATTTCTAAATAAAATTTTCAGCCATTTTACAGCAAAAAACAATTCTCCTCAGAAACTATAATTGGTCAGAGTAGACCTGATGCCACATGCATTTTATGACCAAAATAATGGTATACCAAAACCCATCCTTAAAACACCCACCCTATCAATTACAATGCTAAAACTGTAAAAACTAACACTTAAACAAAAGCCTCGAAGTTTTAACAATTGAGACATAAATCTCATGTCCTAAGTAACTCTTATCTTCTTTGATAATATTCAACTACCAGTAAGAGCAGCAATATCCTAAATCCACCAGACTGCGCATATTAAAGGTATTAAAATTATCAGGGCTCTGAAATACTATCCAGCAGCTGCCCTAGTTACATTGCAACCAAGTACTATAAGATCCTGCTAAAAAAAATCCACAAAAAGGGCCAACCAGACTCACCGATGAGAAATATGAGTTACACAAAACCACAAAACAAAACAGGATCCAGAGGTAAGAGCCCTCTGAAGCTCCTTGCCTTGAGTGACCTCTTAGTTACTCAGTAGATAGAGCACCTTCCTGTAAAGTCTCACAGGTCTAGATCAGAGAGGAAATCAGAGAGGAATACTATGATTATCTAGGAACTATCTTCATCATGAGGCAGGCCATATAACATTACCCTGTAATTCCAGTTTCTATTGCAAAAGTATCAATCCTAATCTGGAAGCTCCAAGATGCAAAGAATTTCTATTGCTAAGCAGCTGCAATGTTTAAATTAGCCTCACCATTAACATTTTGTGAGCTTTTTTCCTGTTTCAACTTTGCTGAGTTCAGCTTTCAGTCACTGAATCTTGCAATTCCTTTGTCCACTAAACAAAAGAAACTCCAAATATGTGCTATCTTCTCCCTGGCTGGGTAATTATAGTCCATGATCAAGACACCCTCTTAACCTTCGCTTTGACAAGATTCTCAATTGACTAAACAAACTCAGTCATTGCATGTTCCCCAGTCTTCATTTTAGCAGTCCCTTTTTTTTTCAACAATAAAACAATGAAAAAATGTCAACAGTGAATGTAGCAGCAACAATTATAATTTCCACGTTTGATATTTCAATTTATACATTTAAAGATTATTTTACTTCACATCTGAAGTAGCATCATAGTGGGCTAATGTGTTCTGCTGCTACTCATAAGAGAACTGAAGTCTTTTGATTTGGGGTTCCTAGAAGAAAAAGAAACTAATATATAGCTTTGAACTGCAATGTCAGTTATGTGTTTCTCCCCTGTGTTATTCCTGGTCACTGATGGGTTCTTTTGTTTCAGAAATGGAAATCGATCTGATTAGTTCCATAAGCCATAGAGAATGTAAAATGAGAGAAAAATATTAATTAATAATGTGAGAAACCAATATGTTTTCTCTCAGGCATGTAGAATTATCTCAGTCTAATCTGGACTAATTTTCTGCAAGCACTTTTTTATTTTATTTCTGAGGGCTAAAGGAATCTCAAGCAGGAGAGAACTTCTTTTACACCACCTCAAAATTTTCGGTGTAAAATTGCAGAATCAGGTTAAAATAGCCAAACAGAAACAAGAAGAAACATTCTGCAAAATTATGAATTCTTGAGATAATCCCCAAAAGTCACTATTCACAGAGATGTTCAAAACAATTATGATTTTCAAAACTACACAGTGCTGGCAAATCCTGCTTCTAGTGAAGAGATGCACAGAATGCTGTGTTTGAAAATGCCACCTTTCTGTATTTAAAACCTGTCATCACTTGGATAACCTCAGTCAGGTAAACTAGAAATGATTTGGAGTAAAGAGGAAGTTTACACACATAAACACTGCATGTTAATCTTGGAACTTACCTGTTGATAGACCTACAAGCTCATCAGAAGAGGAAAGAGGTGGAATGACTGCTAGACTGCTAGTAATAGCTAAATGAGTGATACTCAAAACCAGTAATTGTATTAGGTTTGTGGGTGGGGGTTTAGCTACAGAAAAGAAAGAAGAAAAGAAGGAACCGTCACAAAGAGCTATTATACCTGACAGGCTCTACACAAGGCAGATGAAATGTGAGTTTCAGTATTCAAAATAGAAAGGATACAATCATATGTCTGGTTAACTTACAGGAAATAGTTCCAGAGACAATTTTATACTAACTACAGTGATTTGAGCAATTTTTAAAAATAATACCAACCAATTTCTCTCCATTATACTCTGCTGGCAGAAAATAAAACAGTTTTCTTTTAAATTATTGCCTCTGGTTTTGTTAAATCATGCAGCCTGTCAACATGTGGTCACCAGTTTTACATGATCTTTCTGCCTCTTTGGAAAAGAATGAATTTGCAGCCTGATCCGTGATATAAATACATAATCTGGCATCAGTTAAAGTTGCTGCTATTACTACAAAAAAAAAAAAGAAAAAAGACAGATAAGCAACAGTAATATTGTAATGTGAAGAAAAATTGAAGTCAAAATCATTTGTTTAAATTTAAATATGACAGGGTTTTGTTTTTCTTAAATACTAGGTCTGGCAATTTCTGCTATAGAAGAATTAAGAGAATAAAAAAGAAGTACAGTCTAATTCTGTCACCAGATGTGCCTGCCCAACTCCAATGATTTCAAAGGACAAAATGGACCCTTAGTGCTAAGCGATTTCATAAGAGTAAATATTTGAGAAATAAAATGAGAAAAAAATGTGGAATCCTTCTTTTGGTACACAGTTGTTTCAGGAAGCTCAGTACAGCTGAACAAATTAAATCTCCAACCATTTGCTGTCAAGTGGGAATCATGTTCTAATCATCCTATAACTGATTGGGATATATGCTCATCTCAGCATTGAAAGTGAATGGGTAACAAAACACAGAAAGGTAAAACACATGCAATTTTACTTTACTAAACTTATGTTGCTTTATGAGACACTTTGCTTCTACTCAGAGAATTGACCTACTTAGTCGTCTTTTTAAAAGAGGACTTTCAGGTTTGCTGTCTTCTCTAAACTCTTTTGTAAACTGGGTACATTGTACTTCACAATACCTTTTCATCTCTTCTTAGGGATGAAGAGATATACAGTCAATCTTTGTAATTAAATCATGACTCTTGTCAACAGCAGTTTTGCTGTGATTTCAGCTTATACAGCTATTATTTTTATTCTTAGGAATGTTTGCTTCAAAATCACATGACAGCAAAAATCATGCTCTTAAGAGCAAGTCAGAAAAAGAAGTTGAAATGTTCCCCATAATGCCAAAGAAGTCGATTTATCTGTGTGATGCCTAATGCCTTCCAGGCACTTGAAGACTCCACTGAGCAACAGGGTTACCTATAGCTTTAATAAGGTGCAAATGCTAATTCCCACACTGCTAGCCTGCTGACAGACACTGCTGACATGACAAAATGGGATCCTGACTATTGTGGTTATATGACCAGTGATAGGGGCTGGTGAAGTTACACCCACATGTACCAATCCTCCCATTTACAACTGTCTCCTGTAGAGAAATCAGAGAACAGGAGTCTCATAATTGCCTCCAGCATCCCTGAAAACTGACAGCCATAAACAGACTAAAACCAGTGCCAGAATCCTGGCCAAGTAGATGAAACTTTTTCTACTGAGTAATTTTTAACTGAAATGCCAAAACCACTGAACAGTTTCAGAGTGTTCCATTATTGACCATATAAAAAAAGGTATTAGCCTGATATGCAAGAAGAATAAACATTAGGAGGAGATTTGGGCAGTAAAAAGTAATGACTGTATTACAATAACAGAACATGATAAACCAGGGTAGAAATTTGATTTTCTGGTTACTTCAAGATTTGTTTAGACTTACAGCCTTCAAAAACTAAGAATTCTTGTGCCAATTTTGAAAGTCTTATTTAAATTATTTTATGATTTCAGTTTACATTAAAATCTCAAATAAAATAGCATGAATGCTTTGTGTGGCCATCTGCTACTTCCATCAAGTGTCTGTAGTGACGAAAATGAGGATTCTAGTAGTTTTACTGTGGAGATAATTGAAGCCTTTCTAAGAATAATTTCTATTCAATTCTTTAGAGCCAAATTTTGCCCTTGGATCTGCACTATATCTTGTAATATTGGAACATGGTTCTTGTTTGAGCAGTTAATGTCAGCCTCTGAGTATAGAACATAAGCTACTAGTATTCTTTCATTCTTTTGCAATATAATATGTATTACATATTTTGGCAGATGCTTTTTGGGGCATGCTGAGCACAGTTATACATTTGAACTAGGAAAATAATGCCAATACCAGAGGCTGTTTGTTAGTGATACAAGCTTCTAATTTTAGTCCTACCACTAATTTCTAGTTTAAGTAAGAGCCAAACATTACCTTGACCATCAGACTCACAATATCAACCTGAGAGAAAAACTGTTCTCACATTCAGTTTATGTAATACATTTTCAAATCCTCACAGATACAAAACTAACCAAGAAGTTTATTCTTAAAAGTAATACATTAATTGCAATGAGAATACACACAGATCTCTTGAATAAATCAGAATTTATGATTTCAGGCTCATGCAGGCAAATCCAGCCTATGGGTTAGGTGACAACAAACTCTGGTGTATCTAAATTGCAGTCCTGAAAACATATATATAAAAAAAGTGTGTACTTCTTGTTGAATTGATGTTGAATTGAAGATGTAATCCCTGCACCAAACATTTTTAAAACCTAAATACTTGAATCAGCCTCATTGCTATGGGATGCTGCCTCCCACCGCTTTTATTGCAGCTGCCAAAGCAATGCTCATGTGAGCTGGGAATGCTCCAAAAAGCTGCTTCCCTTTCTTTGCTACAACCGCTTATCAGCTTTCTAACTGGCCCCGTATCACAGCACATCATATTATATCATGACACAGAAAACATTTGCCGTTCAGCTTGTCTCTCAATAAGTCTGGGGAAATCTGAGCTGACCTCATCTTAGTGAGCATTTCCTCAAGGGTGGTTTTTTCCCCCAACATGGATAAAATAGCCAGAGAGAAGGGGGAAAAGAAAGAGAAAGAAAGAAAGAAAGATAACAAATCTGAGAAAAGAAAGTGCAAAAGTGCATTCAGCTTTGCTATTGGAGACTATAAGACAAGTGAGTGGTAGTAGTCCTGGTATCCACATCACCATAGGCCAGCTGGAAGTTGCTGATGGATGGTGAGCTCCCATCAGTCTCAGAATCCAGGACACACAGAAACACATGCATTAGGGATGATGTGTAGAAGCTAGTTTGTACCTATATTAGCTGTTGAACTCTCCATACAACACCCAGGGGGTGTGGATATAACTTTCTTTTTTTCTCCCGAAAAAGAACAAAAGCAAATTGAACAGATGTAGGAACCTTCATCAAAGTACAGACTGTACCACCTTGACTTCTCTGAAACATGTTTAGCCCTTCACTTGAAACAGATGGACACCAGTAAATATAGATATTATTTCATATACTGCTGAAAATAAGTTATATTTGGGAGCTGTGTACAGGAATAAATAACAAGATCCTGGCTACACAAACACAATAATCTGGCATAGACATACACTAGCTTTACAGCTGAAAAAAATTCCTTTCCTCTCAACGTTGGTACTGTATTCCCAGTCTGTATCATCACTTGCCTTGGAAATAGCTAAGGTTAAAATTATGAAGTGATTTTTACTGAATTAGTTTCCTTAATCCAGTTTACCACATGGACGTATAAATGCCCACATAAGCAGGGGTGGCACAGAATGAGTGAGAACACAACTCTAAGCACTACCAGCTTACCATATTCATGAAGGAAAGGCGATGATAGAAGCAAGACTACATACTCAGCTGAAGCTGTCAGAACAATAAGGGTTGCCAGAACGAAACTGCCCACTTGGAATCTGACCAAAATTACCATTCCTTTAAAAATGCGTACTTAGAATTATGAAAAGGGCTAAACATTGATAAACACAGCCTGTCAATATCTTAAATTCTCTCTCGGCATCAGCAGCAGCCTAAGGCTGTGTGGGGGCAGTGGGGTGTTTTGGACTTTGGTGGAACTCAACCATATACTGAAACCACAGATACTGAACCAAGTAGATTTCAATATAATTGACAGCATATGTTTCTATATCTTTATTCAGTAGCTGATAGAAATAAATAATACACAGCATGCCAGTGATAACCATGGCAAATACATCAGCCAACTTCCTGAACTGCATTCTAATGTGATCTTAGAAATGATCTAAGCCAGGTTCCTCAAGGCCTCTGTTCACTTGATTTCTTTCCCTTTACAGTGGTTTGTATCAAATGCAGCAAACCTCATTAATTTATTCTGCTTTCCAGGTTCAAAAACAGTTTGTTGCTCTGAAAGCCTTTTTCATACCATGCTAGTCTAACTTTTTGTGTCGGAATCCTTTGCTTCTCTGTCTTAAAATACGCAGCAAAGTCTTTGAATAAACTAAAGTTTTACTACTGACAAATCCTGGTTCAAAACAGCTACATCTTACCTGAAATAACATTTTCATATGAGGCTTTTCAGATGTGTAGCCAACTGGGATCTGCCTGGCCTTGTGAACTGTTTACATATTCTTAAGCCATCAGAGGCCCTGATGGTAAAGCCAGCTTTTTATCACATTTTGTGACTCTATGACAAACTAGGAGAATTGTGAAGGCTTAAATTAATAAAAGCATTATTTTAACCCATACATTCAAGTACATTTTTTGTTTTGTGCTAGAATATAATACACTTCATTTTAATATTTAACAATATTTTAGAGTTGGTGTTATTTAACTATTTTATAATAGCAGGGGCAGTTATGATCTCCTATACTTCTTCACAATTTAGTAACTCCACTAACTCCAAGCATGCAGTTTTGGGTTCTGCCAGAGTTAACTTTGAATCCATCTATATGCAACTTAAGTAAAACTTAAGCACAAATGATGCAAGTTCAACATCAACTCTCCTGTGTAGAGCTTGTCTTGTGGCATGTTCGGCTCTAGCTCATGCCAGGTGACTATAGCCATTAGATGCCAAAAACCCAGCTGGGGATTGTCACAACATCTGGTTCCCTGCAATACTCAATTTATTCTAAATATGCACATCTCTGAGGGAACCACATCCAGAAGTACACACAGATTTTTTTCATTAAAGCATGGAACTCTAAAATACAGATTATTTCAAAAGCTCAGTTTGCAAGAAAATATATAAATGAAAGTCCTAAATGTAGAGATTATTCCTGACCCCTCTCCCATCTCTCCTCTTACTGAAATCAGAAATTTTCTTTTCCTGCCTTGAATTATATCTGACTAAAAGTGGTTTACTAGAGAACAATATTAGCTTCATCAGACCTTTGTACCACTTTTTTTTTTTTTTTTTGGGTAGGGAAGAGGAAGTGCTTTCTTTCACTTACAAACAAAAGCAAACACCTTATTTTAGCCACTCAGCCCAGATATTGAAGGTAGAAAAAGCCACAGTTCTTAGGTCTTGAGCAAAAAACATGCAATTAACCTCTATTATTTAGCTCTGTAGCTACATACATAGATCCCCTCCATCAGAATTACATATCAGGCTGTTGGCAAGCATCTCTTCTATATGTTTAGCAGTCATTACACATAATAGGAGAATCCCTTCCTATAGATCATTGAGTATTCCAAGCCTCAGGAGACACAAGTTCATTCAGCAGACAAGGAATATTCTTCATTATCCTCCTTTCAGTGCCTTTCACTCTCTTTCCCCTAGAATGAATACATTCACTACAAGATGTATTCCTCATTACAAATGTTCATTTTCAGGGTAGCTGACTGGGGTCAGAGTGCCTTTCCAAGAGCAGTGGCTACATGTCTTGGCTGATTTCAGCTGCCTGGAATGGATCCCATCCTATCCATTCACCTCCTGCTCCTCTGTGAGCTCTGATGTGACCCGCAATCTTCAGTTAGGGTGGGGAGGTGTGTTGCTCCCAGAGATATTGTGTTCATAGACAACACATTTTCTTGCAGAGTGCTACACACACCTGATAATATACACACATTTGTCTCTGCTCTCTCCTATTTTGCGTTCCTATAAAGTTTGAGTCACATATTTTTGAGTGGTTTTGCATATGTATCCTGCCTTTCTGTTCTCAGTTCCCTTCCTGGGCTTTGGATAACGAAGCAGGTTATCTGGTCTCATGACTCTTAAGACCTTCAGACAGGATGAAGGGAGAGAAATCTCATGGAAAGGAGTTGACTATCTTAGGCAGCAAAGAGTGGAGATTAGGGTCAGTGGGGACGGGCAGTAAGCTGAGAGATCTCAGAAAAGATACATCTCTGCATCTCTCCCCTCATCAAGGGCATATCTCCTCCTTTTGCCCTCCATGCCTTTGCTCCATTTGATTGCTGCCTTGAGCAGCCTGGCACACAGGATGGAGGGAAGCTCAGAGGTAAGAGGGAGAAAAGACAACAACAGACCCAAGTCATCTGAGAGCTTATAGATCAGAGGACAAATCAACAGATCAGTACAGATAGTACAGATCAGAGGACAAAGCAACATGTGTGATGTGATGGTAGGCATCAGATGCAGACCAGCTGATCAAGAAAAGGATGAAGATTGTTTAGAGATGCAGGAAGCTTCACAATCACAGCCCTGGTATTCATCAATAAGATTATGGAGTAAATCCTTCCCAAAGCCCCTTCCAAGCACATGAAAGACTAGATGTGATAGAAAGCATGAATTAGCCAGGGAAGTAATGCCTGATCAATTCAGGTGCCTGTTATGAGATGATTATTTAAGAAAGGCACAGGGAGGGTAATGATAACAGTTTACTTTGACTTTACAAACATCTTCAACAGTGTCTCAATAGGTCCTTCTAACCAAACTAGTGAGATATATACTTGATAAGTACACAATAAAGTGGGTGGAAAACTGGAAAAACCACCAGATTCAAAAGGTTGTGATCAGTAACACAGTTCAACTGGGACCTAATTTACTACTGGTAACTTTCAGAGATTAATGTTGGAGCCAATACCAGTTAATGACTTCTTTAAAGACCTGGATGACAGGATGCCATCCTCAGCAAATTCCTAAAAAATATCAAACTGGGCAAGCACCAGTAGAGGCATCGTCCCCTGTTGTTCTTCCCTCCCTACCATATGTGTTTGACAGATGAATTAATTCTCCCAAAATACTGAGATACTGAGCTGTCTACAACTTTGAGATACTGAAAGTCTACAACTCTGCGAGTGCGCTGTTGCAGAATCAGACAGATGCTTGCACCCCTTTACCATTATCCAGGAGGTTGGACTAGATAATATTTGAATGGCCCTTCCAAACTAAAACATACTCTTACTCTGTGATCCCACACAGATGCACAGTTTAACCATGGATCCCTATAATTTGTTTCTCAGCTTGAGAACAGTAGCGTTCAGGAAGAAAAAGCCAGATATACACCCCTGCTTCACCTTGCTACTGTTTGCAAAGGTTCTGTCATTCACATGACTCTCCCTTACCCTGTGACCCTCACTTACTTTATAGGTCTCTGCTATAAGTCCATAGTGAAGGGAGAGGTGAAAATCTTGTGACCTCATCTAGATTAATCCTTCTCACCTCATAACCTTTGATTAGGGGCATACCTTTCCCTCATTATTAACACTTTAAATTAAGAAGAGATAAGGCAAGAGATAGGACATATTAGAATATGCCACTGTCATAGCGAATACAGTAACTATAAAATCAAGCAATAGTTAGTGATTCTGTGAATGGTATATTTTCCATTCTTTCACAATACGTGATTAGTAGTGATAATTTCAGAGCTCCAATTCACCACTAATTCAAAAGCTACATTTTACGACAGTAAAAAGCAGAGGCCATATGAGTAAGCTTTGCAGATGGTCCAAGAAAGTTGTTTAATTCTTCATCAGCTAGTAATAAACAGCTGCATTCTTGTGTCTTTTCTGCTTTTGTTTTATGTGTCACAATGTATAAGCTTCTTTCTTGAAAAACTGAGAACATACAGAATATTCAAAATATATTGTACTGAAAATGTTACTTAATTGGAGATAATGCAAAATGGCAAAAGAAGATGTACAAAACATGTGAAAGACTGAAGACTGGATAACAAAATTGAAACACTTTGCAGTCTTTTTTACAGTTCATTTTCTCATTACTTGAATGAAAAAATAAGAATAAGTTTAAAAGAAAAAAGGAAAATAGAAAGTTTCCATATAAAATTCAACCCGAATTCTAACATGGTTCTTTAATCATATTTAACATATGTTCTTTGATTTATATTACAGATATCTCCAAATCAGTACTTTCTGAAAAAGCAAAATAAACCCTTCCCACCTGCAAAACTTCAACATGAGAACCTAAGGGTGGATATACCTAGAGTGTTGAAATCATTATATCATTAGGTCTTCATTAGGATCCTTTTTCCTCCCTGCCTCAACATGCTGTGTAAGTGTAGCTTAGACTACAGTGGCAAAAATTACATTACATTTGTTCCCTAAACGGAATAAGCTATTAGACATTTATCCTACTACTTTCCCATTTTCTTTCCAGTTTTGCAGCCATAGAGGTATTACCAAGAACTGTGACTGTTTTTTCATGGTTGTGGGATTTTTTTCCCCACACTTCTAACACATACACTTTTTCCAGCAACAAATATACCAGCAAAGTTTTGGTTGCTCAAAGTGTGTCCAATCAAATGTCTGACACCAATTAATTCCTCTTGTTTCATTTCAAAGTAATAACTTTTTTTCTTCAAATACAAAAGCATAATTTAGTAAAATGGTCGCAAAATCAATAGCAATGGTCATAGACCAATATCACAGACTAACTTAGAGAACTATAAGCTATGCATACGTAAAATTTCATTATCTGAAAAATATAAGGTTTCAAGTGAGTTTTGACAGTTTCTAGAACCATTCACTTCAACAGAACTCCAAAGCATGAATTTGCAACTACTGATTGATGAAATATGAGAAAAGAGGAGAAAATATGTGCTATATACTTAGCAGCGTGACTTTTTAGAAAATGCTCTCTGTTGACAGGAGAAAAAGTGCCAGTGAAACCTCAGCTCTGGATATGAGGAGAGCAGACTGCAGGCTGCCCAGGGAATTAGTAAGAAATGTCCCATGGGAAAACTTTTTTGCAGGTGCTGAGTTCCATCAGTGCTGCTCACTTTTCAAACATCACCTCCTAAGGGCACAGGAGCAGGCAATTCCCAAATGTCAGAAGTCAAGCAGGTGAGGCAGAAGGCTGGTTTGCCTGAACAGGAATTTTCTCTTGGAAGTAAGACAAAAAAGGAAGGTGTATGCCTAGTGGAAACAAGGTCAGGTGACATGCGAAGAACTCAGAGATGCTGCTTGCTGCTGTAGGGCGAAAATTTGTGCAGCCAAAGCTCAGCTGGAGTTGAAGCTGCCAGAAATGTGGGGGACAATAAAAAGCTTTTCCAAATACATTAATGGCAATAGGCAGTATAGAAATATCATTGGTCCATTACAGGATGATGATGGTCCCTCACAAACAGGGACAGAGACAGGGCAGAGGTGTTTAATGCTTTCTTTGCCTCTGTCTTCAACATGGATGATGGACCAAGGGGGTCTCAGTGCCCTGAGCTGGAGGACCATGACTGTGAGGATGATCAATTCCCAGTAAACCCTGAAATTGTGTAGGATCTGCTGCTCCAGCTAGATCCTTGCAAATCTATGGGGCCTGATCAGATTCATCCAAGAATCCTCAATGAGCTAGCTGATGTCATCATGAAGCCTCTCTCAATGATTTTTGAGTGGTCTTGGGAATCCATAAGAAGTCCCAGCTGACTGGAAGCTGAAAAACATTGTCCTAGTTTTCAGGAAGTGCAAGAAGGAGGACCATGGAAACTACAGGCCTGTCAGTCTCACTTCAGTGACTGGTAAAGTTATGGAAAAGATTATTCTGGGAAGTATTGGAAAACACCTGGAAGACAACGCAATCATTGGTCACAGACAGCAAGGTTTCATGAGAGGAATGTCCTGCTTATCAAACCTGTTTTCCTTTTATGACAAGATAACCCACCTAGCTAATCAAGGGAAGCCAGTGCATGTAACCTTTTTGGATTTCAGTAAAACTTTTGATACTGTTTCTCACAGGATCCTTCTGGACAAACTGTCTAGCACACAGCTGGATAAACACATCACATAGTGGGTGAGCAATTGGTTCAGGAGTTGAGCACAGAGGGTAAGAGTGAATGGGGTAACATCAGACTGGTGACCTGTCACTACTGGGATTCTGCTGGGCTCCATCTTGGGCCCTGTGCTCTTCAATATCTTCATAAATGACTTAGACACAGGACTGGAAAGGATACTGAGCACATTTGCAGATGACACAAAACCGGGAGGAGCTGTTGACTCCCTCAAAGGCAGGGAGGTCCTGAAGGGAGACCTCAACAAATTAGAGGACTGGGCAACCACCAAACATATGAAGTTCAACAAGGCCAAGTGCTGGATTCTCACCTGGGATGGGGCAACCCAGGATGTTTGTACAGACTGGGAAATAAGATGCTGGAAAGCAGTGCCATGGAGAGGGACTTGGGGGTTCTGGTCGATGGCAAGTTGAATATGAGTCAGTAGTGCCCTGGCAGCCAAGAGGGTGAACTGTGTCCTAGGGGGTATCAGGCAAAGCATCACCAGCCTGTCCAGGGAGGGGATTGTCCCGCTCTGCTCTGCACTGAGGCAGCCTCAGCTTGAATATTGTGTGCAGTTTTAGTTACTGCAATATAGGAAAGATATGAAACTCTTGGAGAGTGTCCAGAGTAGGGCAACAAAGACGGTGAAGGGCCTTGAGGGGAAGCCACATGAGGAGCCAATGAGGTCACTTGGTCTGTTCAGCCTGGAGAAGAGGAGACTGAGGGGAGACCTCGTTGCAGTTACAACTTCCTTGTGAGGGGAAGAGGAGGGGCAGACACTGATCTCTTCTCTGTGATGGCCAGAGACAGGACCTGAGGAAACGGCCTGAAGTCGTGTCAGAGGAGATTTAGATTGGATGTTAGAAAGAGGTTCATCACCCAGAGAGTGTTCGGGCAATGGAACAGGCTCCCCAGAGAAATGGTCACAGCACCAAGCCTTCAAGAAGTGTTTGGGTGATATTCTCAGGCACATGGTGTGATTCTTGAGGATGTTCCTGTGCAAGGCCAGGAGTTGGACTCGATGATCCTTGTGGTTCCCTTCCAACTCAGCATATTCTGTGATTCTGTGAAGTTAAAATCTCGATTATATGCAGTTGCCACCATTACTAGAATGTGTAAGTATTTCTATTCACCTGCAAATCCGCATTTTTGGCTAGTTAACCAGCAGTTGAATTCACAGCTGGCAGTTAGGCAAACAATTACCTAATCTGCATGAGAACTGCTGAAGTTTAAACATTTGGATCTAGAGAGTACATTTCACTATTGCTATAAAGAATTACATGGTCGGATTCTTGAGTATTCACATTTTTAGCACAACCAGGCTTCTTTTTGTCCCCCTTAGCTGAGAAGACAGGTCTTTGACTCTGAATTATTTCAGTGAAATGGACTCTAACTAAACAGAAAATCTAATTTCACTGAATGATACCATATCCTACTTCCATTGTCATGGAACTGAAAAATATAGGATATTATTCTACTTTTGTTTCTTTGCTATTATTTTTTTTAAAAAGGCTCCTCAGAAAATAGTTAACACAAAATAATTTCTCTGCAAAAGAACTGAAACCTTAATCTCTAAAGATTTTTTATTTCAGCGGGAGAAAATCCGATTGATTATTCTCATCTAGATATTCATAGATGCAAAGTATGTCCTTCTCCCTGGAGCATGCATTGGCATCTGAAGCAGAACATGTGGAGGCAACAGCTTTTCAGGCATCAGAAATGACAGAAGCAGGAGCACAGGTAGACTCTTTGGATACCGTTCTTTGACCCATATTCAATTAATCTACGTGATTCCTGTGCTTTACCTAACATTAGAGGCTGCACAGGAACTGTATTAGAGTTCACAATACAGTCTTATGCTGTTTCTTCCCTTTAGAAAAGTGTTGGAAAAAGACCATTTTCACATTTGCAGGAAATTGTAACATGACTCTGCCTTCCAAATAACCCACCAGAGCTTTGTCTCCGCAGCAAGCAGAGGTGTGAATGTGTGAGTGCAGGCAGACCAAAGCTAGCTGTGGTATGAATGATGGTTAAAAGCTCTGTATTACTGGTCCCCAGGTGCACTGCAGAGAGGCAGCCAGCAGGCTGTTTGCATATTTGGGCACTTAGCATGCACTGAAATCCATGTTGCTACAGCTCGACTGCTTTCGCTTGAAGTTAGACTGGGTGTGCCTCCGGATGCTACAGTCACACCTGTAACAGCAGAGTACACCTGTGACAAGTGGATAGGAAATAGTTTTTTTCATGAGACAACAGTTTACTGGTAAAATTAGCACACATGCCTGTGTATTCGCATGCAAATACACATGTACACGTACACAGTTTCCTTCATGTATATGTAAGAAGTTTCTTTGCTTTTGATTTAGAAAGAAAAACCCACACAGGAGTAGTTATTTTGCAGAGAAGTCTTAGGGATCACTTTGGATGCTTGCTTGCTGCATGTTGTTTGAAAAATGACAACGCACACAGTATACATGAAAGTAATGGTGACCTGCCCACGGTCATTTCTATCACTACCAGATGCTCAAATTACAGAATAGGTGTCAAAACGTGTTTATATCCTTCAGTACCTGAATGATTTATGCCAAGAATTCAAAGACTATAGCAACAGTTTTTCCTCTTATCTTTGTAGTCTTTGATTTAAGTCCACAATTGGGTTGAGGGGACACCATCTCTTATCAGCTGCCTGTAGAAAAAACACTAATCAAACAATATGTACACATAAGTGCTAAAAACACACACAACTTAGTGGCATCTATATGTGCCCATCCCCAACCCCTCACTCCCTAAATTACAACCACAGTTTTCAAAAATAATCATCCAGGTCTCTGCAAATTCAGCTCAAAATAATATTGATGGATGAATATTTTGAATGCTACAGCTTGTGCAACTGCAAACTTTAGGACACAACTAATCAGGCTGCTTTTTTTCTTGTTTACTTAGAAAGAGAAGAAAAAGTTCTGAAGTGTCTTAGGAGTTCCAGAAAGTAAAGACTGAGTTATGTAACACTGTACAGATTAGTTCTACATTCATGTTTCTTAAATAAAAAACAGAATTGAGCCTTTTCTAACACCTTGGTACTAAGCAGTAGTTCCTTATAATAATAAATGTCAAAAATAATATTGTGTTATAAGTAACAGTTATAAAGTAACAAAAAAAAATTAAATTTGCAGGGTTCTACCCTCCATTCTGGCTTCCTTCAGCGGATGCTTCACCTGTGGGCTTGATTCCATAGGATGCTTAAATACAGAAATAAATATATAAATAATTATAAGCTAATGAATAGTGTCACCAAGGTCAGTGAAACTATTTATGTTTAACATTATGCACATGCCTAAAGTGCTTTTTTGGACCACAGCCCACATTAACTTCCGTTTTATACAAAAATACAGTGAATAGTTTAATAAAATAGGCGACACCATCTTAAAGGATATTGTGAATCACATCAATGTTCTTCTGGCTTTGATATATAGCTCCTAATGAATAAATGTACTCTGAGACTTACTGGGATCCTCTGCAGGAACAGTACGTTTCAGACATGCAATATGTCTGTAGAGAATATAGAGGAAATGACAGAGAACCTGGAGTACCAGCTCAGTATTTCAGTGCCTTTAAGGATTATAACCAGCATAATTCAAGGTGTGAACATATTTGCAGATCTCTTCAAAACTCTTGTTTTGGTGAGTATTTTTGAAAGAGATTAAGGAAAGAATAATCAGGTGAAAATTCCCTAAACAGAAGAGAAAACAATATCTTATGAACAATCTCCAGTCTCTCAAAACTATGAGATTTGACTATATCAATCTAAAGCACAAATGTTTCCAGACATAAAATTAAAAATTACTTTCAGATTATACACAACTGTTAGCAACATTAAAAAAAAATTCCTCTCACATTTCTTATGTAAAGAATGTCTTAGGAGACATTCCATCTTTCAGAACTGCTGAACTTTCTACTTTCATTTGAAAACTTAGATATTAAGGATTTGGTTCTTTCAAGTCATCATGTGTGATTACATAGGCCTCTTTTGCTATTTGTGGTAAACTGCATTTCACAGAACTTGGCCTTTAGATATTAACATCTAATCAATAATAAAAAAAAATATTCTTTTAAATGTTAATACTTTTCAAGATACTTTTCTTTTTTCATAATTTTTTGCTTTTCTGAAGACTCTGAAAGCTCACTTTCCTCCTTTAATTTGCTATGTGATAAACTGTAAAGAAACAATCATTACTATTTATGTTTAGAATAGAATATAATTGAAAGTCTAAAATTTACAAGCTATATTAAATACTAAGTTATTTTAGAACTATGAGGTAATTTTGTCAGCATTTTTCTGAAACTTTTGTTTGTGCCTTTTCTGTACTGAAGTAAAAGTTTCTTCCAGTTAAGTTTCATTTGAAAACAAAAACATTACCTGCAGATTCTACTTTGACGAAAGAAAAATACTTTTCCTTACACTTTACAGTAAATGCAGAGAAGCAGAAAAATATGGTCTATATTTTACGTTTTTTTTTTAAAAGCACCCTTAAAGAAAAAAGGTAGGGAAGAAATACTTTTCAAAAATAGCACATTTTAAACTCATAGTCTTATGATATTTATTATCTTTGATCCTTTTTATAATTCCTACCTATAATTCTGTTATTGTTCTAAGACTATATGAAAAATGGTGTCCAGGATTATCATCATCCATAGGAAATAAAGCATTTTCTAAAGAAAAGCAGGAAGCAAAGGGGAGGAGCCTGCTTAGCTCTTCAGTACAGCAGATTTAATAAATTATATGCTGGAAACAAAATTTCCAGAGCTGAGCTGTCAGTGAGGGTAGAACTAAACGTTGCCAACCAACTGAAAACAAAAATAGGACAGAGAAGACCAGAGGAAAAAACATTAATTCCGAGAGAAGCAAAAGAGCAAAAAGCGCCTGGGCTGCAGACAAAAGGAAAAATTAACAGAAATAGACAAATTAAAAAAACAAACACAAAAAGTAAAGTTAATGCTTTCAAGAAGAAAAAAAAAATTGTGTTGCATGTATTAAAATACTGCTCCATGCCCAATGTTCGCTATCTCTGCAGTGTTACTCCTCTCTGTATGCAATTATACTAATTGTCCAAAATCGATGATTGAAAGATTTCAGGAACGACGTCACCTTTAAACCTGTCCTAGATAAGGAAAGCTCCTGTGTTGGACTGCTCAACACCTGAAGCAAAGCAATGAGAACCCTACTAAAGGCCCAGGTATAGGGAAAGAATGAACAAGTGGGGAGAAAAAAATGGAAAGGAGAAATAAAAAAAGGAAAAGAATCAGTAGATCACTGTAGTACAGGATGGGAAAGATGTTTGTGACTTTATCATGATGGGTCTAAGCTGGCTGTGGGGCTTTTGACCCATAGACAGCCCTCTTGAAAAATCCTCATGTCTCAGGTACACATCTGAATAATAAATTATTGTTACTTCAGTACTGACTGAAACATTTTAAAATAAGTCCATATGACTTATTTGCACAGAACCAATGTTCTTATAGATAAGATAGATTGGGAAAGCTCCCCAAATCCCTTGGGTTTAATCAGTTTGACAAAGTGACATTTGGAAAAAATAAAATCTAGAACTGTTACACAAGTTTTGAGAATTAGGGTGCTATTATATAGTAAATGATGAAACACTGTGAAACATTTTCTTCAGTTATCCATTTAGCACCATCAGAGACCATGTATATGCCATCTCTGCCAAATTAAAAATGAAGGTTGAAAAACACCTGACTTCTATACATTCATGAAATGAAAAAGAACAAACTGATCAGAGCATAAAACTATACTAAATATATACAAACTCAATAGCCTCTGAGTATCATTGTTGGAAAAACCATATCCTGTAATTATTTCTCTGAAGTC
This sequence comes from Myiozetetes cayanensis, assembly GCF_022539395.1. NCBI lineage: Eukaryota > Metazoa > Chordata > Aves > Passeriformes > Tyrannidae > Myiozetetes > Myiozetetes cayanensis. The sequence continues at coordinate 24,908,012 of NW_026087853.1, forward strand.
AGTGTGACACCACAGAGTGCTAAATATTCATTCTTTGGAATAAATATGAATTGAGAACTATTTATCTTTTTTCAAACATCTGACAGGCTGCATAAACAGAAAGTATATATGGTTTTTTTAAAGTAAACAATACAATAAGTAAAGTGATTTATTATGTAATTTATCTCTTTCCATCTCTGTGTTGTTCATAATTCAGATTCATACAGGGCAGTTCATATACCATTAATATTTCCCAGATGCATTTTACTTTAAGGCTATGATCATTTTAAATGTTTTAAAATGTATGCCATTTATCATTAGTGTTATGGTGGTGTCATTCGCATTATTATAGTTAAGGTTGTGTCAGCAGTTCTATAAGCCCTTATTTTCAGGGGTTCAGAACTTGGCAGTAAGAAGTAGCTACAGGCTGAAACCTGGCATAAAGCATCCTAGCTTGGGAGCAATTAAATTTCCTTCTGAAAAAGCTAACAAAGGATTTAGTCTTGAAATTCTACAGAAGAGAAAGAAATGCGTTCATGGTTTTAAGATATGAAGTTCTGCTGGCAGATCTTAGAACCTGTTTTGCATTGACATGAATAAAGGCAAAAGAATGTCCTGCAGGAGGTGGAGAGTGCCGGGGAGTTGGGAAGGATAGAGGCAAATCTTTTTGAGCAACTCAGCTGTGTGTATTTCAAACAATCTAACAAATACAGCAGGGCATCTCAGTGACATCTGTAGCACCTGGAAATTCAATGAGTATACATTTTGCATGTGACTTCAAGTATCAGAATGGAGCATTTCCAGAATTACATTAACCTAAGAACACTTTTGCCACATGACAATATCTGGATAAGCTTCAATTTAAATGGTCCTGTTTTATTTGCAACTTCACTGACCTCTCAGTTCTGACTGTTTTATGTTAACTGAGACTGGAGTCATACAGAATTACCATGCCACACAGAATTACTATGCCACAGAGCTAATGTTCAAACAGAAATCTTGACAAATATTTCAAGATCCTTATGCTGCTCTGAAACTCTTTTAAGTAGATACATTCTGCAAGAAACATATCTTAGACTGAAACTGAGTTAGTAGTAGAGAATATGGAAAACCCTACACTTTAGTGCTATCTCTCCAGTTAGAAGTTAGAGTTTGCCTCTCTTCCTGCCACAGCACAGAATTTGCTTCTACTATCTTACAAAAATAACTAATTTATTTAAGAGACCAGGAACATTGGTAAATATGTTGTTTGAAATTGTTTTCAGCTAATCACTAAAACTATTAAAATTTGCCAGGTTCACAATAAGAAAGGTTGTACTACTCAGAATTGCCATGTATCTATTTTCCTGGCCACTGTGAACTCACATTCTGTAGAATCTGAGGTTCTGTGAGCATTTCCTACTGCCAGTTCTTAAAAAATTCAGATTAGCAAGCTATTTGGGTTTTTTATTCTACCAGCTGGGCCACACAGCAAGAATAGAGTACTTTTCTGGTCGTGCTTTTGAAACCTCTTTTTCCCAAAAAGCACTCCTTTTCCCTTCCTTTCCAAACACAGTTCTTGTAAAGTCAGAGTTCACATCCCAGGCCAAAGAATCACAAGTTTCTACCCACCAGAATCAACTACTTTGTCTTCCTTTCATCCTCACACAGGTATTTGTCAGATCTCCCCATTCCCAGAACTCCAAATTTTATTTTACCCCAATTTTATTTTCCTTTGCTTTTTTATTCACTCTGACATGACTGCTTCCATGTACATCAATAGGAGTCATGCCCCAGCACCTTCTTTAAAAATCAATTGCAATGAGGTTATGCCACCTGAGAAGTGAGTTGATAACATCTCACCACTTCTTGCAGGACCACTGCTCTTGCTGACCCCCTACCTCCGTGCTAAAAAGGCCTGCTGTTGCTGTGGGTTTTTTTTTTACTTTCACTATACTAAAGGAAACTCATTTCCACTTCCTCTTATTAAGATGGCATGATTCTACACTACTAATATGTCACTATTCCTCTCCAGAGTGGCACCCTGGAATACGTTGCTTTTCACTCACTCTCGAAGCAAGAGAAACTCCTTGTCATAACCAAGCGCCAACTCCTGACCAAGTACAACAGTTGTTCTTAATAGAACCATCTTTTCAGTGACATGGCCCAAACACCTCTGATCAGGAAAGTTGAACTTTTCTGGAAGGTTGGAACATGGAAGCTTCTTGTTGCCCTTCTTATCAAGCAGTCTAACCCCAACCAGTCACATTATTTAAGACTTTTTACCTCTTGTGCTCTTGCTTCCCTTGGTGTGTTAGTACAACACGGGTAAGCTTCAGGCCATCCACTGAAAGTGTCAGCCAGTACCAGTATGTCTTTGCACTGTTGTAAGATGCAAAACTTGAACAAAAAGGAAGATCTTGACTCTTCAAGCAATTCTTGAAAACAGGGTTTATGGCTGATTGCACCACAACTAGGAAAAGAATAAATTACTCTGCTATCTGGTAAAATGTGATTGAATAATAACTGACTATCAAATATTTTACTTGTAGATTCTCCTTACATTCCACCAGAGGGCTACAGAACTCCCAAAATACTGAAAAATAAATTTGCCAACCTTTCCAAAGTAAACTGTCTCCTGAAAGTCTTTTCCAAATTGCTATGAGGACAGTTTTTAACTGATTTTTAGTGATAAGTAAAAAAAATTCAGCAGAACTGTTTAACATTTTGCAGTTGGAAAACACTTTCTGAATAAAATTTGAGACAGGGTAGATTTAAACAATGGTTTCTACATGCCTGAAGCATCATCCACGGATCACGATATCAGTTATGTCTTCAGAAAAATGGAGAAAATCCTACCTACTTTCTACTTTTCACCTACTTTGTGCATCCACCACATAGAGCTACACAAAGCATGTTATCTGTGTTAAAACAGTTTTCGTTTATTTGCAATTCATTTTCTCTTGAATGGAAAGTTTTTACTTTTCACTCAAAAAATTTGAGACCCCACTGTTCTGCAGACATGCATTTCACTCTTCCATTCTATCAAGTGCTCCTACTCGTGAGGCCACAAATTGGAATAATAAGAAACCATGACACATGCAGAAAGAAACTTAAATTTAGAGAAGGAGAGCAAGAACAGGGAAAAAAATGTGCATGTTAGATAGATAATGACATATAAAATGGTCTTGAGGAAAAGAACGAGGTCATGAGTAAATTTTTCAATGAAGATTATTACACACTACTGATTTTCCTTTCATAGAACTGGACTTAACTTTCATCTGCTAGCATCAAATATAATTGATAGCCAAGTAAAACTTATTGAGATCTTCAATTTAAGCTATGCCAAAACCTAATCATAGGTAGGGAGAGTGACAGCTAGTAAAAGAAGAATTGATCCTTAATCTCCACCTAGCAATATGTTTGGAGCAATGAATGGCAATCAGTTTAACCTCTTTTCCTTGTATACAATGCACCGGCCATTTTATTTTTGTTTTACATGCTACATGGTATTAACGTTTTTCACCTCACATTATAAATATGACAATCTACACCATTCATGTTGTCAGCTATGAAATAGCAAGATATATCTCTTCATTCCATACACAAAGGAAAGTTAAATTTATGAATCCAGCAGTAACGCTAGTCATTCTTTTATACTATTTTTCCCTTTCAAATTGGCAAGGAGCCTGAACGCTAACTTAAAGCAAACATGCCTCCTTGATAAATCTGGTCTAAACAAAATACTTTTCCCCTTGTAATATCAACATTTACAACTAGTAAAAGAAGAAAGATGAAAAGATTTGTTTGCTTTCAAATGGAAAGAGAAGAAATGATTGTACAATTTGATTGACATAAGAAAACAACTTAAAGATACTGTGTTTTTTCCAGATTCTACTGCTACATTTGCCAAACTAGAAATGGTTCTGATAAAGTCTGCAGATTATAAAACATATTGCCTGTTGTATTTATGTTGCACTGATACAATTCAAACGCAAATAGAACTGCATGGCTCCATGTATTAGCCCTAAAGCTACTATAAGCTGCAACTGGTTGCGCTGGAAGCAACAGAACAAATTCTCTGTAGTCACCATGGAAATCCTATGGAATGTAGTGTCCCACTGCTTTGCTATGGTGTTTTGGAATAACTATAATGTAGCCACAGCCTTCAACACTATAAATGTTGCATCAAAACCTTAGATCTTCTAATACACTTTCAAATAGAGAATTTTTCTCTTCCTTGAAGAATTAAGCTTCCTATGTATTACATATAAATGTAATTATATTTATGTATACCACCATATATAAATTAGATTATATATAACATTCTGTTTTATGGTTGAAGATTAGCAGACTGGTGTCCATTTCCACACACCCCCTTCCAGTTTCCATTTTAGCCTATCTTTCAATGGTGCCACAATTTTATAAACCACAAATCTCTCAAAGAAAAATACACTGATATTTGTACAAGAAATAAGAGAGAGTATTTATTCTGGCAACCTATACTATATCCTCTCTTCACAGCTTCAACAAAATTTCACTAATAAGGTTAACCGTCATGATTTCAAAAACCAAAAGGTTAATAAGTCTCTGGATTGATTTATAAGATGCATCTGATAGAGAAATCAACTTCTGTTTCTATTTAGTTCTTATTCATCACAAACCAACTTTCTTTTTTGACAAACTAGAAGAAAAATTCTAATGTCAACTCTGTTTTGTAATGTCAGAAAGCATTGGACAATATTTATTTTATTTACATTCATGAAATTACATACCATCCATGCAAGGACAGATTGGAGGCCTTTTAAAAAGCTGCTGTTGATATCATCCTATCTTGAAGCCTATGTAGAGGGAAAATTCTCCTGGTCACTGGTGCTATCAGCAAAGAGGTGCACAAACCCTTAGTGAAGCAGATGGTAAGTTCCAAATTCCTTCAGGTTAAATCAGTGGGATTATACAATCAAGAAAATATTTGTCTCATCAGACATGAATTTAAAGAAAAAAAAATGCCGGTGTTATCCCAGGGCATAGTTACTAACTTAAAATGAACAAGCTAACTGGGCAACACTGAACAATATAATTTGCATAACTAAAACAAGAGAAATCAGACTCTTCCTCTCATATGTGTCTGGTCTTGTTCCACCGAAATTGAGTTTTTAAAGAATAATTTGATAGTGAGTGGAATTAGACAGTAACACAGTTAAGACGATTCATTTAAGACATTGTTTATTCATATATTTGACATGTTGCAATACTACAAGCCACTGAGTACAAATTCTTCATATACATTCTCCCTGTGTCTTACACAACTTTTTCATCAAATACAACAGTGATATTGGTTTTGGAAGATGGCAGGTTGGGGGGCGGGGGATGGTTTGGTTTGGTTTGGATTTGGTTGTGTTTGGGTTTTTTGTTTTGTTTTGTTTTGTTTTGTTTTTGTTTTGTTTTGTTTTTAAATTCAAAGCCAAAGACAGCACCAAAAAGTGGGATTCACTGTGTTGAATTACATATTTTGATTCATGTTGAATCACCTGATGAGTATTGAAGAGGGCCAGTATAGAGCGAGAAGACTGCAGGATCAGTTTACAAAGGATACTAGCTTGAGAAGACACAAATTGAAGAACATACAGACTTTTTAAGTGCTGGATTAAAACCTCTAATATAAAATCCTATCATCATTTTGAACTATTTGACTGCACAAAGTAAGAGAACCTCTTTCTAAAAGAATCCTGTTATTTCTTTCCTCCTCATAAGCACTTCCAGTTTCCCAATGCTCTTTTGACAGTATAATCAGTCAATTCAATCAGAGAAATTCTACAGTACAATGGTAATTTTCTCTCACTTTTTTTTCCTCCCTTTACACTGTCAATTCAAACCACCTGCTGTAAGCATTGATGCGGAACAGCTTAATATTAGCTCTGAAATTAGTACCAGTCCCCAGTTAAATACCTGGCGCATTCAGTGTGGGACAGACAGTGTTAATGGCACATAAACCCATCAGATGCAATCGGTACATTACTTGAGAAAGTCTCTTTCCAAGCTATTGAGAGAGCACCTTGCTGGTATCACTGCACTAGACCTAAAAATCAGCCTGAGAGGAATGATTTGAGGAAGGAGAGGCAGAACAAACACAACCACAGAATGTATGTCTTAAAAAGGGAATTTCTATTAATATTCTATTGAATATATTAGGTCGCTTCCTATAGCAACATTTTATTTATTCAAATACACTAGCAATGCCTTTAAAAGTACATTTTAAGGTACAAAGCATAGAAAATTAATTGTGCACTGTTTTCAAATAGCAGAACCAAATACAATTCATGACACTATATAAAATTTCATTTCTTCTTAAATCCTAAACCAGTGCTACAACTATATGTATTAACTTTCATCACTTAAACATAGAAAAAGACTATTGAACCTAATATCTTACAAATGCATCAGTTCTCCTGGCTTGTTTAGCTCAGCAGGTAGGTCCATGCACATGAGTCAGTCAGCAGCGATGAAAGGCATTTCCTATAGACTCCTCACAGGGTCATCAATGGACAACCTGTACAAGACTTATGCTTTAAATAATATATGAACTAAACACCTTGAAGTAATTGGCTGTGTGAAGCCTCACACTAGGCCAGATAGCTTGTCTGTACAAAGTAAAATAAGATTAAATAATAAATGAAAAGTGCAGAGGTTTTCTAACCAAACTAATTCTACATGATTTTTTAAGTGCAAGTTGTTCATGAGTAAAGATGCTTTCATGATTTCATGCTGGTGTCAGGGGGCCAGTCTCTTTCTTTGTCAACAGTAACTATCTCGGGGGACTGTGCTCTTTCTGGTGATGATGTTAGAAACTCAGTGCTCTCCTTCCCTGTGCAAGATAATTGAAGTAGCCTACATAACCATGTCAGGAGTTAATCAAATGTTCATTCTCCATTTCGATTTTGTAAAGATCAAGATGTAACACATCAAAATTTTGACCACACTACATGTAGCAAAACTCTAGAAAACATGCATCAATTCATTAACTCATTCACAAATATTATGTACAAACTCTTCACTAATAGGATTATACTGATAAAACAGTCATAGGATTTTCCCACAATAGTTATAATGTAGGGATTCACATTCAACCTTTTTTATTTAATGCTGACAAGGGTTTCCAAAACATCTTCCAGCTTCAAACTAACATTCTAGCTGAGAGCCTTGTGGAGATATTCTCCCTCTTAAATATGATGCTGTAGGCCATCTCACTCCCAGTTTCACAACCACATAAATCCCTGTTAAAACTACAGGGATTTATTATTCATATTTATTATTCATATAAGTACTAGTGTAAAATATTTAAATTCATTTTCAAAGCCTCTTTTAATATGATCAAGCAGTTTAAAACTAGTCAGAGAGACCAGTGAGAACCAATGGGTCACAGGCAGTCCACAGCAGATTTATTTTCTAACACAAAGCAAATTAATTTCATTCATGTTAGATGCAAAGCTAGTTACAAAAAATGTAGATACTAGGCATTCCAGAAAGAAGAAATAGCTTGAAGGAAGAAAGGGGAATATATTTAAAGGGTAATTTATAGGCCAATTCTCAGCTGGTGTAACATAGCTTAGCTCTAGAAAACTAAATAGACTCCCTGAGATTTACAGTAAACAAAAGTCTTGCCCTTTATCTTTAGGGAAGCTATCTTCATTAAAAGAGGTGCAGGGTGCAATTAATCAAAACATTTCATATTCTGGCTTAAACTTTTGTCATATCTCCGAAAAGTCTGAATCTTAACATTTACTTATGGGTCTCTACTTTAAATGTATGGCAGTGGCTTCTTTTAAGAACACTAAATTAGAGGAGGGCTCAAGAACTTCAGGTAGGGTCATATCTTCCATCACCATTCATGTTTTCTGTACAAGGCTGATTGCCCTATATCTCATGGAAAAACCTACACGTAAAGCAACAGTTCCAAGGGTTTCATTCACAAACCACCTCTGGCAGTAGTACCTCACATTTGGGAGCTGCTGCTCTAGAGTGAAACAGAAGAAATCTAAAAGTAATTTTACCGCGTTGATATGAATAACAAAAAGGTGGGAAAAAAGGAAAGAAAAAAGTATCATATGTTTGAATAGAGAAAGCAAAACTTAATAAATAAAAAAATAAATGTAATTTCTTCAAGTAAATGTAACAAAATGTTAAGGCTACTCCTTTAAAACACACAAGCAGCATTTGTGCAGCCAACAATCTAAAGTCCCTGTGACCTTGGCAGCCTTACAGGGGTAATCTTCACGTAAGATGAATTATTCTTGAACAATTGCTCTAATGTATTAGGCACAAGCATACTGTCCTTCAATATTAGGCATGCTTGTCTTTCCACATCCTTATTTATATACAAACGTATTTATTAAGGACAAAGCAGGAGGGGAGGGTGGTGTTAGAAAGGAGAAAAAGAGAGAGATTACATTCTATGCAAATATGCACCACCATACAAGAGCAAACAAATATATAGAGCAGTCCATTGAGCTGAAATTATTTGTCAGAATAGACTTAAAGATTTCAGAGCACAGGGTAACTTCCAGTGAGCACTGCTCACAGAAGATTTAAAAGCTTCTGAGAAAAAACTTTCAGGGAAATCAGAAGGTAAAGAATGAACAAATCATGGTTGTTAGTGACCCAGATGTATCCCACAAGCTCACTAACTGACACCTCAGTGACTATGAAGGAAACTCTCTCATGTTTGTTAAGAGGACCAGCACTTTGTCATCCATCTTTCTGTGCTGGTCTCTTACCTATCAAGAGAGTAACAATTTGTGCCAGAAATTAGAGTCAAGCATCCTCCATGATCTGAAGAGGGAGCCAAGCAAGTTTGTAAGTAAAATTATGATTGCGTCTGATAGCAAAACTCTCTGCTCAGAAGTACATACCCTTTGTTGATTGTTTCCTCTTCCACCCTCACCCCCAGTCCAACTCAAGAGCTTTCCAATCCTATTTCTTAGACATATTTAGAGATCAAAGCACTTTGAAGAGGATCCATGTCTCTACAAAAAGGACCTAGATCAAGATACATCATTACTGGGACAAATAGAACTACCTATATAGCTGTTTAAAAAAAATAACCAGAGGAATTTCTATGTAATAATCTTTGCAAGCATTATTAATTAACAAACATACCATAGAACTGAGGCATAAATTTGGAAGGTGCCTAGGATCAGAACTGCATTTCTTCAGCTTCCTGCAAATCTTGAGAACTTCTAAACACAGACTGTTCAGTTCCTACAGGCTCCCTAGACCTCTACAATGCCATTCATGCCTGAAACATCCTCGCTGTCACTCAAGTAAGGGCAAAATCACTATGCAACCACCAGATAACTCTACCCAGTAACAAGCCCTGATCTGATGCGTCCTCAGATCCTGCGTAAGTCCTGCCTCTGTGGGTAGGTTTTGCACAAAGTACTACTGCAGTTATTACTTTATTCAAAACAAGAATCTAGAAGAAAATCACATGTGCTTCTATTCACTCAGCAACTTATTGGTTAGAACAATCATGAAAAATAGCGATAGCAGGTTCAATTTCCTCCCCTGCCTGAGGTATCAAACCCTAAGGGCTCTAACTGTCAACATCACCCCTCTCAGAAAGGATGGGCACTGTTAATTCCTCCTGTGCTCTGGCCCAGTGATCAGGGCATACACTTGGGAAGCAGAAAGGAGGACTCTGATTTCACCCTAGTCAATGATTATATTAGTAGCTGGTATATAACAAAAGATATACTGAAAAAGTAACCTACAGTATGAACTTGCAACTTCCTACTAAGAGATCTTTTTCCCCCTGCATTTGAATTCTCTTGGATTTTAAAACATATATCTAAAAATATAAATTGCTAGGCAGGGAAACCCAGCTTCCCCAGTGCCGCGGGCTGGACAGCAGTATCGGGCTATTTGCATAAACCTTTCTGCAGGCCACCTGGTAGCACCCCTCTGTTGTGCAGGTCAGGTAAAACCTCACAGGCTTAACGCTTGTTATTGAACCTCTGCATGCTTAACAGCTACTGAACGGTCTTATACTGCCATTAACCTTTTTTCTTCTTAGTATCAGGGAAGAATAAAAAGAGTCCAAAGTGGAAGGGGATCTTCACATGAGCCAAATGCAAGAGAGTCTGCTATTTAGGCTGCTCTCTCATTCATCATAAACATCACAAAATGATTCTAATTGTTTTGTTGGCTCTTAAATACCCAGGTCAATAAAAACTGGATACAAACACCTGAGGTCAGAATTTGCCCCTTGGATTTTAAATTGTTGCTGAGTGTTTCCTATATAATGTGGAGAGTTGTCTCACATTATACTGGCCAGCGATGTACAAAAACTATTATCCCTGTGGGAAACAATGACAATACATGGGAGGAAACATCACCATTTTACAGTTCTTTACAATAACCACTTTTCTTGAGGTTGGTAAATTTGTCATATTAAAATACATCACACCTATCCAACCAGTGCCAGAGGTCTGCACAAATAAATAGTCATATGCTCGTGTCATTAATAAACAACACAGGAATTCTAGGAGCTCTGGTATGTGTACAAGACACACTATATTTGCTTAAGTACTATGCATGTCATGTTATCCCTCAGTGATTCATGGATCACGTGCAAAAGAGACAGGTTTTGCAAATCGCACTATTGAAAAAAGATAAGTGATGAATTCTATATTTATACTAGTAAAGGGAAATTTGCAATCATGATACAGCAATGCTAGAAGAAAGGGATAATATGTGTGATATATTGGCCAGCCTTGACTGTGACTGTTCCTGCAGTGTAAGAATTTCTTTATCCAAGGACAACTACTTTCACCTTCCCATCTGTCCTGTGAATTTTTTAATGTCTGAGACAGGTGGCCTGTTGGAAACCTAAAACCCTGTGGGTACAAAATATGATTAAAATCTGATGTCAGGCTCTAAGATAAAGAAGAGCTCTATGTTTAGTTGAGAATTTGTAACTAACCTGCAAAAATATGTCAAAGGTAATTTGAACTCTACATAACCAAAACCTTTTTAATTCAAGTTCAGCATATGCTATATCAAAACTTTGCTTGCAATCATTTCCCTATAGATCAAATACATATCTTGATAAGCACACTTACTGCTTTCTTTTAGAATACCTTTAAAGGACTATTTTAATTAATGCTTCATTCCTAAATATAGCACTGAGAACAATAACATGAAAGATTAATATTTTGAACTTACTATTTAATAACTTACTGAGCACACAATTAATGAATCATAATAAATGCTTAACAATTATTTTAAAAAAAACCTGAAAACTTCTGAAGGCATATCAAGAATTCAAAGCTGCTGGGTATGTAATCTTGCCTCTTTTTGGACAAGGGGATGGTGATTTAAATGGGTCTTTTATATATTCAATTATACACTAGGAAAAAAAAAGCAAGAAGCCTAATTGAAATCTATTTAGAGGAAATTCACAATCTAGGCAGAGTTTAAAACTTTGGCATAGAATACTAAATACTGATTTCTGCTGATAATTAAAATTTAAAATGTGTTAAATGATTTATCTTGTTGTAAATAATTAAGGGAATTTTAAAAAGGCAAGCAAGAAAATGCAGTATGTGACTATATTGTGTATTGCCAATCTGTATTTATCAGAAATGGCATATACTACATATGAATTAGGGTTTTTGGACTGTTTTTCATAATGATGTGGTATAAGGAGAAATTAAAAGAAAAAAACCTAAAAAATTCCAACAGATTTAAGTAGGTTCAGTGAAAATCAAGTGAAGCTGATTTACATTCTAGTCTAATAGGTTATAAAACACATGAAAAAGGCCCTGTGAGACAAACTTGATAGATGACTTTCCAGCAATACAAAAACCAAAGGCATCGAATCTCAAGTATGAAATATCATTCCAGTGTACCCTTAGTTAAACCTACACACTTGCAATAGAGTGTATAATGTCCAGATGATTCTCAGGCTAATGATGTTTACTAGTTGTACAGCTGTGTACTCCTCTGACTTCTGTGAGCTATTTCCAGTATACACTGGAGTAAAGATCAAATGCAACAAGGTAATATGGGCATTACCACAAATGTGGGAAAATGTTTAGGCTCTCATTCAAAGCTCAGGCCTGTACTTCATTGTGGCTTTTCACCTTATTTCACAAACATTTTTGAGAATTAAATTCTTGAGAAGAGTACTCTGGAAATTCATTAATGTTTTGCAAAGAGATTTAGGCACTAAGCGCTCTGGAGGTGGTTTGTTTTGCTTAAACAGTGACATAGGTAGTTTCACCAGCCCCAGCAATGGAAGAGCTGTCTGGAAAAGCTAAAAGGATTGTCCCACCTTCTCTCCCTCTCCCACCACCTACTAGCATGACCTTGCAAAATGCATTTTATATTTTCTGAACTGGCATAATCAGGTAGGGCTATATACTGTCCTGAGCTGCATGAGAGGTTTTTTATTTGTTGATGATGTTTAACTTCATTACATTAACTTGAAATTTAATATTTGTACCATTTCCTACTTTTCCTTACCACACAATTTATCTGTAATTTCTTACATGATGATTTTTGAACCGCAGCTCACTTCCAGTGTTGGAAGTCATTCCTTAAGCAACACGTGTAATACCAGCCAATTCCTTTTTTAATGATAATAGATGTATCCTAAACTATTCACCAAACCTCACATGCCCTGTTTCTGCTCTTATGTTAACATATGGTAGCCCTGCATTTACACTGCATGGTTGAAATAATATACTCTGGGCCCACATACAGGAAAAGGTTCTACTGACAGGCCAGAATTCTTAAACGGCAAAACTAGCTGATTTTCTCCTTGAAGCTGAAAAGGTTAGAAGAAATGTCTGGCTTAACTGAATCTAAGAGGAAAATAGTTCCAGGAAAATGAAAAAGAACTTCTCTAACCTAAGATCCAACTCAGATTTAGAGAATATAAGCCAGACTGCTTTTTACTTTCTGCTGTTTGTTTTTAGTAGTAAATTTATAATAATAAGACAGTTGGTATCACTATTCTCCAAGAACCAAAATCAAATGAAAACTCAATTCCTTACATGGCCAATAGTATTTCCTTGTACTGAAACAAGGTAAATTTTTCATGTAGAAACCTAACATCATGGACAAGAGTAGTAAAGAAGTCAGTTCACAGGAGATAACAGGTGATACAGAGAGGATCTAGCTGATGGCTGGCAAATAATCATTCCTTGCAAAGAAGTTCCAGAACATCCCAATATGAGATCTTCTTATATAAATTATTTTAAACCATCCCCAAAACCTCCAACATTAAAGAAATGACCATATCATTGGGGGAAATAAACTCAGAATAGGCCTAAACTGTCATATACTAAAAGCCTTAAGTATATCCAGCAACAAATAGATCAGCCTGAGACTGCTTGAACAGTAAATCATTCAGCATTTGCAGTGGCTTATGGAATAAGTTCTGGAAAATATAAAGCACCTGCAATTCTCTTCATCTGCAATATACAACTCGAAGTGAGAGTTGCAGGTGTTCAATTCCACTTGATATTAGTCTTTGAGCACAGAGTAAGCATTTAGAAAGCCAAGAAAAATTATAAAGGGATCAAAATTGTTGGGAGTTTATATTTCTATTCACATTTTACTTTGTTACAGGAAATTTAAGACTGGGAACGTATTATTTATTCAGAGGCTAAAAACAAACAAGTTCTTTTAAGTCACAGAAACTGTATTATATAACTTTTTAAAAATAAAAAACCACACACAACTGCAATTTAAAGGAATCAAAGAATACCTTCTAAAGTTTCAAAGGCCACTATACCATCCTGCCAGCTCTGCCCAAGAGAGCCCTATTATGTGCCCACTTCTTTCTCACAAGTTTAATTCACTCAGGATATAAAGAGGAGAGAATGAAATCCTTATTCTTCTCTTCTGCAGCACCACACAAACTATGCCTGCAAAAGCACCTCGTCTACCTTAGCTGAAAAAGTAGAGTATGTTATTAAGTGCACATCGTGCCACATCTAAATAAGAACCATGACCATATTTTACTGAGAACATATGAAGAAAATCTGCTTTTTGTCTGTATTACTTTCATCTACTAAAAAAAAAAAAAAAGTTTTAGTGTTGTTTGCTATTCATTGAAAGAATAAAGAATGTTTACAAAATATTCTGGATACTATATATTTAGAGTAGACCGTGTATTGGAACTTGTAATTGCCAGATAGAGTACCAATGGACTTGACTTAGATGCATGCAGTTGTGAATATTAGAGATGTGAGAAAACAACCATTTCTCTGCTACTTTCTGTAAGAAGCAAAAATTTTGCAGACCATTTATAAAACCAGGAACACTTCTCAGCTTGACATGTCAAAAATGATGATATGAAGGCAAAGGTCTCAGGAGTATGTAACATCAGCCAATGAAAGCAAGTTTTAGCATTACATGAAGCATTTTATGATCTGTTTTAAAAAAATTCTTAATAACTTTAACCATCTGATTCACACCCTTACTCCTAGAAATAATGAGTTGCTATGAGTGCCAGCAGTTTTCCAACTACAGTTTCAGCAGTGCATAGAGTCACATCCTTTACTGCTATAACTATACTCCAGTGACATGCAAAACAGTGAAAAAACACATGAGAACTTGCTTATTTTCTTAGCATTGAGCCATTGTGCTACTTGGCTGTTCTCCATTTACCCCAGAGCATATCAGCATTATATACCCAGAGATCGCTCGCTTGCTGAGCGGGTTTACAGCAGGTCACTTCTGGAATTTCAGGCTGCATTTGGCCTTAGTCAATAGCTTTTTCTATTTCCTTCATCAACTTCAAAATGCAGCTGCTCCTAACAGCTTTTAAGGTGTCTTGCTCTCTCTTTAGCACTTTTGTCCTGTGCTCTGCTCAGCTTCCCTGGTCCTCCTTCTTATTTCTCTGCTCTTGTAAACCAGGAAATTAAAAAGACTACACTATCAGGAAAGAGAAAGGTTTTAATTCCTGCTGAGAGCTTGCCTGTAAGACTGTTCCAGTTTCCTGGATTTATGAATTATATTCTGACTCATTTTGTAAGCCAAATATAAATAACACTGAAATCAAATAGAAGTTGCACCCTGAAGGACAGAGCAGGACTTCATTGACTGCCTACAAAGCAAATTACATTTGTGGGAGAAGCAAAGAGATTAACACCTCAAAAAGAAACACAGTCTGGTTAAGGACAAGACAGCCAAAATGCAGAAGCAGAGGAAGAAACTTCCCCTGAAAGAAATGTCCCGGCAACCATCCACCCATAGGGTGGTCTAAGAGTTCAGAGGATGGTCAGCGCTGCTTTAGACAATGTCCGCTACTGTTCTTGCCCTGGCAGCACTTTGTGGAGCAAAATATTGCCAAAAACACTACTGAACACTTTCCAAGCTTCCTTTCTCTTTTGTGCTGCCCAGATCACATACTACCAAAAAGTATGTACTGTTTTTCTTTGTTGCTGCCTACATGTGTGTAAGTCATTTGCTAACATTTGAACAGAGTATTAGCATCTAAAAACTCTTAACTGCTTTCCTTTAATTTAAGTAGGCACTTAGCTCTGATAGGCCTCATTTGATTGCTGTCCAATGATACAACAATGAATGAAAACCATGAAGTACGTGGTTAAAGAAAAATACAAGCATGAGGAATTGTGAAGATATTTTCTCCAAGACATGATATGGGCTATGTGTTCAGGTTGGTGCTTTGGTTGGCTGGTTTTTAAACTGCATAGCAAATGTATTCCTGAAAATGTATCACATGGCTTGGAGAATAATAATAGGGGGAAGCTTTTAGGGAAATTTCTGGATTGAAGTTTTTGGTATGTAAAAATAATAATAATTAAAAAAAAAAAAACCAACATAAAAAAAAAAAAAAAACACATACCACTATGTGTGCAAGGGCAGAAAAGCTACAGAAATCCATAGGACAAAGTTGTAATTTCAAAAGAGATTATGAAACCTTGTGAACAATCTGCAAGAGGTCAGTTCTCCAACATTCGCATACAACAGGACTGACAATGAGATCAACTTCTTCCTTTGCAACCATTCCTTTAAAATATCAAAATTCTTTTTTCATTATAGCTGAACTTTGAACAACCCAACAAAAAAAGAATCAGTGTCACCTTTTTTTTCTTAAAGAAGTTATAATGTGACCTGGATTCCTCAAATGGTCACATATTGCAAAACTAAACAGAACAACTTCATTTTATAGAACTACTACACAAAGCCTTCTGCAAAAATTTAATATTTCAATTCCACCTCAAATACTTGTACACTGAAGTGGATGGGTTTATATGAACTATACATGTTGCTTTAATTGGCAGAAATTTTGCATTCATTTGACTGACAAAAGACTGCTAATACCTCCTAAGTTACCATATTTTCTTTGTAATCAACAAAGGAGAAGAAACTAACCTGTTACAAGTTCAGGTGAAAGGAAAATGCTATGATGATAAAACCTCTTACATTAAGTCATATTTTTATGGACTAATGGTGCTTATATATACACTATAGTATAGTTAGCAGTCAATTAAATTCTTTGAAAGTGATATATTCAGTTACTTTGAAGAACCACATACATTTCCATTTAACTATCTAGTTTTCCCCTCTACTCTCTTGCCGTCTCTAGCAAAAGGACAACAACTGCTATTTATTTTACAAATAATTACTAATTTGTAGAAAAAACCTCAACCAATTGCTACCACCCAGTTTGGAATTTGATTTCACATTAGCATATAAAATAAAATTACTGTGAAAATTCCACATATGTCAGCTAACCAAGTTTAACAGAAGCAGATACATTACTGAAAATGCCTCCCTTTTTCTTCTCCATAGTCCTACACTCCTTCCTTTCTTTCCTAACACACTGGAAAAAACATGTATTTTTCATATCAAAAAACTATATGCATATAAATACGCAAATGTTATATACATTTTTAATACATAAAATTTAACCCTTTTAGCCTCCCCATAAGCACTGCCAAAACATTTTTAATACTGCAAAATCTTTCCTGTAGGTCTGCTAAAACACAGAGCTGTGTCTTAGTCTATGTCACTAATCTGGGCCCTGTATAAACTTTTAAACTCGGTTTAGGTAGCAGCTGCAATTGCACAGAATCTGGTGCTGCTATAAAGTGTATCTAAGGCTATTGATAACCTGTTGAAGCAAAAATGTTCATAAGAAGAGGCAAATATTCATATCCTGACAAGGCCTAGCATGTAGACATCGGCAGGTACTGTTGTAGGTAGCACAGCAGGAATCCAACTAGAAAGGCTGCACCCACTGGGAGAAGAGAACTATCTGTTATCTCCCATCTCTCCCGCCAAACATGACTAGTGACCTGCTCATTTCTGCTGAACTCCAAGTGTGTTTACTGTGTGATGCACCAAATTTCCAAATTTCCAAATATGTAATGTAAAATTGCCATTTGAGTTTCTCACCCACCTAGACAATCCACGTTTGACTTGCACAAATACACTCACTATAAGTCTCCTCACAGAATCTCTAATCCCTCCACAGTCAGCAGTCTATCTCCACACCTATACTTTCTCTTCAGCATAGACCATATTCTTTTTCTAGGCTTTCTCTTTCTTTTCACCCTGGCATTTCTTCCACTACTGTATCATCCTAACTCGTCCTCCACCTCTCTAATGGCTGCTTCATCATGTCTTTTTATAAGCTGTCACATTCAGCTTATACTTAAATCTTGCCCATTCTTTCTGTATGAGATCTCTGAGGTCCAAACAGCTAAAAGTCTCATCCACGTTGTCATCATTTTCTGCCTGTAGTCCTACAGCTCCTGCCTCTCTGTCTTTTAAGAAATGTCATCTTACCCACCTTCTACCCATTTATTATACAGTTGCTACACAGGTAATTTTTTTCTTTGACAATGACACTCATCCACTTTGGATGAGTTAAAATAGTTTAATATTAACAATTTAATTTATAGTGTTTAATCTAAACATTAAAACAATACACTTTCTCTGCAAAGGACCACTGGCTAATAAAAATAAATCAGTCTTTTTACATGAAAATGAAATATCTATAACTTTCAACAAGCAATTAAAAAATTTTGCTCTATCTATGCTGAGATGAAAACTAGAATATTTTCTGTTTTCTCTAGCAATGTACAAAAGGTGGAGGTAAAATACAGATATTTACTCTAGAACAGCATATTGTCTATAGCAAGATGTATCAGATCTAATTTTGGGTCTAAGCATCAATTAACCTTAGTTATATGAACAACACATTCATCATAGAAGTGATTTAAAAAGCCTCAGTCCAGAGTAGCCAACAGTTTGATAATTAAAATATTTCAGTAAAGGAAAGGTAGCTAAGTTTGGCTCTCAGTTTTCCAAATCCAAATAAGCAACCAGTTATTGGATTCTAGAGAGTGCGGCAATCTTGAGGCAATCTTTGCTTTCTTCTCCTAAATCTAAGAATATTTTGTATTAAGTGCTTTGTCTTTTGATGAAAATAATTTATTTTAAAAGTTTTTTTTCAAGCCAATGAAAAAAATCTTAAGTAGCTCTGTTTAAATCTTCAATTACCACTTCATTCCGCATAGCAGCATAGAATATATTACAGTCCCCGAATGATTTGAGTTATGGTGTATAAAATGTTACTCAATAAAAAAGGAAAAAGACAGACAAGCAAATCTTCAGAAGAGGAGATTTAAGCAAAGAGCATGAGCTTCCTAAACTGAGAAAGGCAGCTTATTCCTTAGCTTTTGGGCATAATGGTAAAATCCTCCATCACACAAGGTTTGTAGTTTCATAATTGGAACTTGCACTAAGAGGGCACTGAAGAGCACAGAGGCCTGGAAGCAATATATCTCAAAATTAAATCAGGAGATATATTCAGGACCTTGACCATGAAGGGGCTGACAGGTCAACTTCACAATCAATCCTTTGTTTCTGAGTAGCCAATGCAGCGATGCTAGGATTAGGGAGATATGCTGTCTTTTTTTTTTGCAAGATATACTTCTCCTGCAAAAGAGTTTTGCTCAAGCTTGGTAATGAGACCACTTGGCAAGCCAGTGAGCAAAGCATTATAGTTGTCTAGCTTGGAGGAGATAAAACCCTGAGCCAGCTTCTCCTAAACAGACAAGGATAAATACAGACAAAGTATGGTTTCATTTTTCAAATGACAGTAGGAAGTCTTAATAATCTGCCCAATATGATGTTTAAAGGACACTTCAGATTCCAACAGGAATATGGATGTTGAAGTGGTAATCCTGTACTGCGAATAATACACAGACATAAAAGCTACATCAAAAATTGAGGTGGCATTAAGCTTATAGCTAGAGCTACAAAATGAAAAACCTTCATTTTACTTGAATTTAACTCAAAAAAAAAATCAACATAACTTATATTTTGATGTTTTTCAGGGAACTGATCCAGACAACAAAAGCACAGTTTGGACTTGATGTTTAACTGACAAATGAATTAGCATGTCATCAGAACAGAAATGAAAGCTGGTATCAACCCAAGAATTAATCTGGCCCAGAGGCAGCATCTAAGTGTTAACTCTAACAAATTGAAAGCACAACTCCCTAAAACATCAGACACAACTATCATAGAACCATAGAATGGTTTGGGTTGGAAGGGACATTTTAAGGCCCTCCAGATCAATTCTTCCTGCAATGATTAGTGACATTTTCAACTGGATCAGGTTGCCTAAAGTCCCGCCCAGCCTGACCAGCATTTCTAGGGATGAGGCATCCAACACATCTACAGGTAACTTGTTCCACTGCCTCACCACCCTTAGTGTAAAAAACTTTCTTGCTTGTATCTAATATGATACTACCCTCTTTTAGTTTAAAACAATTACCCTTCGTGCTATTGCAGCAAAATCTGCAAAACATCTATCACCATCTTTCTTATAAGCGTCATATTTAAGTCAACGCTGAAATAATTTCAACCATTTC
This sequence comes from Myiozetetes cayanensis, assembly GCF_022539395.1. Taxonomy (NCBI): domain Eukaryota; kingdom Metazoa; phylum Chordata; class Aves; order Passeriformes; family Tyrannidae; genus Myiozetetes; species Myiozetetes cayanensis. Next base: position 24,927,895 of record NW_026087853.1, read on the forward strand.
ATGTTCAATAACATAAAAAGAAAAAGAATTTTGCAATCCTCCCATATCTTGTTCATACAGCTTATGAAACTTGCCAAAATTCCTGTGCACTCTACAGCATTTATAAGCCAATCTAGGATACTGTTCTTGATTTCATAAAGCACTTCATCAGAAGTAACCAGATGACAAGATTACAAACTCAAGAATTGTCTACTGAACTTGGAACAGTGAGCTTGGAATAATATGAAAATTTGTTAAAAAGCACACATAAAAGTAAGTTTTAAAATATACTTTGGCAACATTCTCTGGTTTGACACCAGTAATGGTAGACCCAGTTGTTATCCTAGAAAGCTATTCTCTGCAAAATATAGTAGTAAAAAAATTTAAAATATCTAAATGAGCACAAATACTGTCCGGATGGTTGGCCTCAGATTGTAGTGGTTAATGAGTCGTATCATATCTTGAAGGTGGATCACAACTGGAGCATCACAGGGGTGTGTTACAGGACCCGCCTATTTAAAATCTCCATCAGCAGCCTGGGGGAAGTGTCGGAGCGGTCTCTTGTCAACTGTGGAAATGAGAGCAAACTGAAGGGAACCAGCTGATGCACTTGGGGGTAGGGCTACCACCAAAAGCGACTCAGATGGGCTCAAGGCCAAGAGGAACCTTGTGAAATGACGCATGGACAAAACCTGGGGACATGGGGTCTTGTTGGGCAAGCGAGCTGAACATGAGCTCACAGTGTGACCCTGCACAACACCACTCTGGGCAATATTCACAGGAGCACACCTAGTAGATCTAGAGGAAAGATTATCCACCCATGCTCAGCCCTGGAAGACAGCATCTAAATGTTCTGTCCAGTTTTGAGTCCACTGATTCAGAAAAGATCTTGGTTTGCTCACGAAGTTCTGCAAACGATTATCCAAGATAGTCAGGGGCCAGAGCACTTGCCCTGTGAACAGAGGCGACAGGACTAGGGCTAGTTCAGCCTGCAAAAGAGGTGGATTTAGGCTGGGTATTTAAAAGCAACCTGTCAACATCTCTAGGGAGGGCACTGAGAGCATGGAGCCAGGCATTTCACCAGTATCAGTGGTACGTGGTGGGTGGTGAGGGAGGACAGGCATAATTGCCAATGAAAGAGTGTCAGACTGAATATAAAAAAAAAACTTTTTAATTTTCATTTTTGCCAAGACAGTCAAGTAGTGCTAAAGGTTGTACAGGGTGGTTGTAGCATCTCCATTCTCAGAGGTTTTCAAGACCTGACTGGAAACATCCCTGAGCAGCCTGGCAGCTGACGTTGCTTGAGCAGGAGGCTGGTCCTATGGTGCCTTCCAGTCCTATGATACTGTAATCCAATATCTTTACAAAAAAAAAGACTATATTGCACTAAACATTCCCACTCAATTTAAGTACAGAGTAACAGGTTAATTTAGAAATAAGCTTTATAGATGTCTAGATTCCAAAACCAGAAGACTCCTGTATTACACAGATAATGGGAGCCACCTGGATCCTCACAAGTCTATGGGACCAGATGGGATCCATCCTAGGGTAATGAGGGAGCTGGCAGAAGAGCTTGCCAAGCCGCTCTCCATTATCTTCCAACAGTCCTGGCTCACTGGGGAGGTCCCACATGATTGGAAGTTGGCAAATATCACCCCAATCCATAAAAAAGGCTGCAAGGCTGACCCTGGTAACTACAGGCCTGTCAGCCTGACCTCGGTGCCTGGCAGAGTTATGGAACAGATCATCCTGTGTGCAATCACACAGCACCTACAAGATGGACAAGGAATCAGACCCAGCCAGCACGGGTTTAGGAGAGGCAGATCCTGTTTGACCAACCTGATCTCCTTTTACAATCAGGTGACTCACCTGGTTGATGAGGGGAAGGCTGTGGATGTGGTCTATCTGGACTTCAGCAAAGCCTTTGACACTGTCTCCCATAATATACTCCTGGAAAAGCTGGCAGCCCATGGCTTGGACAGGGGCACTCTGTGCTGGGTTAAGAACTGGTTGGAGGGCCGGGCCCAAAGAGTGCTGGTGAACGGGGCTGCCTCCAGCTGGCGGCCGGTCACCAGTGGTGTCCCCCAGGGATCAGTGCTGGGCCCAGTCCTGTTTAACATCTTTATCGATGACCTAGATGAGGGGATTGAGTCCATCATCAGCAAATTTGCTGATGACACCAAGTTGGGAGGAAGTGTCAACCTACCAGAAGGCAGGAGGGCTCTGCAGAGGGACCTGGATAGACTGGAGAGTTGGGCCAATTCCAATGGGATGAAGTTCAACAAGGCCAAGTGCCGGGTCCTGCACTTTGGCCACAACAACCCCTGCAGCGCTACAGGCTGGGCACAGAGTGGCTGGAGAGCAGCCAGGTGGAAAGGGACCTGGGGGTGCTGATTGACAGGAAGCTGAACATGAGCCAGCAGTGTGCCCAGGTGGCCAAGAAGGCCAATGGCATCCTGGCCTGCATCAAGAACAGTGTGGCCAGCAGGAGCAGGGAAGTGATCCTTCCCCTGTACTCTGCGTTGGTGAGGCCGCACCTTGAGTATTGTGTTCAGCTCTGGGCCCCTCAGTTCAGGAAGGATATTGAGGTGCTGGAGCGGGTCCAGAGAAGAGCAACCAGGCTGGTGAAGGGACTTGAGCACAAGTCCTATGAGGAGAGGCTGAGGGAGCTGGGATTGTTTAGTCTAGAGAAGAGAAGGCTTAGAGGTGACCTCATCACTCTCTTCAACTACCTGAAGGGAAGTTATAGCCAGGTGGGGGTTGGTCTCTTCTCCCAGGCAACCAACAACAGGACAAGGGGACATGGGCTCAAGCTCTGCCAGGGGAAGTTTAGGTTAGATGTTAGGAAGAAATTCTTTACAGAGAGGGTGATCAGGCATTGGAACGGCCTGCCCAGAGAGGTGGTGGATTCACCATCCCTGGAAGTTTTTAAAAAGAGATTGGACATGGCCCTTAGTGCCATGATATAGTAATTAGAGTTGGATCAGGGGTTGGACTTGATGATCTTGGAGGTCTTTTCCAACCCAATCTATTCTATGATTCTATGATTCTATTTTTGTTTGAACTACTATGCACACCTTAGAAAAACATCAGAACTTATTTTACTTTTCTTTTGAACTGCTACAAATCTAAAGTTGTTTCAAAAATTTATATCGAAGTATTATTCTCAGTTCAAATACATGTAACAAACTTCCATGCATCTAATCACTACCACTTGTGCTAATTACTATCTAAGTAGTTACTAGCCAAATCTTTCTGCTCTAAATAGACAGGGGTATACTCTCTTGTCATTGTATAATATCCACTCCCATTTAAAAGAAGACAGAAGTTTTTCTGTTACACAACAATATTATAAATGAATGAAGTTACTCTCTATAATGGTTCAAATCAAATAAACTCTATGTGTCTATGAACACACAGACCTATCATCCTCATCATGGCTAGACTTCGTGAACAAAGATTTGAGAAGGGCTCTACCCACGCTTGCTGCAAGCGCGCTGACACAGACCTATACATATGTCTATATAACGCCATTTCCTTATCTTCTTTTCTCAGTTGTCATGATGAGCAATAAAATAGGTGAAACTGTACAGAAATTAGGATTTCCTAAAAAAACAAAAAAAAAATCTTCAGAGTTTGATTTTTATAGTGAATTTTTATTTTATAGGTTTGAAGGTTTTCAAATATATGATATATTTATTTTCTTAGGGTACACCCAAAATTTGTTACTTTGTATTTTTTTGAAGCTTAGTTTAGTAAAAAAAACAGACCCAAAACTTTTCCAAAGCCACTGTGAGGTTGATTAATTCTGTATTAAACAAATTCTGAGCTAATTAAACTCTAAGTCAATTCAGCCCATGACAGAAGGTTATTACCTAATAAACAGGATGTACTTTAAAGTTATTAATAATACACTAACATTGCCTTTTCAAAACCTTTGATTAACAAACAAGTGAAAATTAGCATGTGAAATTCTGTTTGTACAGACTGTAGATCAGATTATGTAAATTTCTAAATCTCCATTTTTCCAAATGAAGAGGAAGCAGCTAGCAACAGCTGTACAAGGGAGAAAACAGTATAGATATCGGGCCCAAATCTGAGCAACCTCAAACTCCACTGAAATCTATAAAGTAGTAATGAAGCAACATATTGTCCAATATTATGTTGTGTTGGGCACTATCAACGATGCAACCAACAATAAAATATAAAAACATGGGATGGAACACTTTGAACAACAGTAAGGAATATGGGAATGGCGTCTTAAGCGCTAATTTTAAAGCCACCTAAATTCCTTCATGGTTAATTAGAAACACTTCTCATATCAAAATGTGAGATTTGGCAGATGAGTTAAGCAGAACAAAAGCAAGCCTTGCCCTTTCTCCAACAAGCTTAAGTTCTGGACAAATATAAGATAAAACCTACGAGTTCTCTTCTAAAAATGGCTGATAATACTTTTTTATTTTCAAAATAAATTATAAACAATTCCTGAACAAAATGATTCAGTCAGTTTCTACAGACATCAATAATACAAGTCCACAGCCTCAAAACACTTCATGTACAACTAAAAAAGTGAAGGAACAAGACACATAAAATCCCACAGAAGTCATTTGTGTTCTGTTTCTGATGTATCATTTATATTTAGAATTATACGTGGTAGCAGGAAGACAAGAATGCTTCCAGTAAGAGAAACATTCTAAACTTTATAGGATTTAAATAATAATTTATATAATGTTACCTACTATCATACAGAACTAAGAAAAGTTGCGTGTATGTCACTATGGCATGGATTCTGCCAGTGATTTCACCAGTAGTAACAAGGCACAATAGACTCCTTGGTGTCCCAGAGTGTTGCCTGCAGGGTCTTATACATTCCTTAAAGCGCTTGGTTTTCAAATGATACACAAGCTTCACGTCTTTGATGCCACACCCTCAAAGCCAAACTGTTTTCTAAGTCAAACTCCTTGAGTGTGTTGTCAAAAGCAAGAGTTCAAGAACACAACACTAGTCAATAAAAAAAAAAAGGGAAGAAAAACCACAAATTTGCCAACTGTATATAACAAACTTTATGAAAAATAAGCATTATTCAAAAGGAATGAAACTGCTGATGATTAGTACGATTTTCAGTTAAACAGTATTTGACAGAAGATTACAAGACATACAAAGCCAAGGAAAATATAAAATTATACTAATAAATCAAAAGCTTGAACTGCAAAACATATAAAAACTTTCTAGTGCACCTATTCAGCATTTACCTAACTAAAAGATAAAATCAGCAAATTTAGTAAGGTAACATTTTACCATAAACAGCTAAACACAATTTAGTTATTTCCAAGATTTCAGGCTCCAAATGAAATAAAACAATGGGTGGCATTGTATTATACTTGATTTTTGTTTTTTAATATAAAAAGTACACTTGAGCCTTTCAAAGACAGTTTAAAGAGGTAAGACTCTTCCTTTCTATATCACCAAAGTAGTGAGAAGTAAAGCTGAAAAGTAATCGTTCTCAATCTCCCTGGGCAACAAATTGGAGAAATAAATACCCTTTGAAGCACTGCTAGACAAAACAGTACTTGGCTTTCTCAAAGGATTTGGTGAAGAGAAAAAGTAAAAGGAAAACTGGGCTTCAGGTTCTGGAGAACAAGAAGGAAAGATGATTATTCAGTGAAGTAAAAATATCAAACACAAGGGGAGAAAACACAGTTAACGGAGAGCAGCTGCACTTGAAATAGTAACCCCAAACATGACTGACGTAGCTCCTGCAACAACTAGCAGCTTCTGGTCAAGTAAGAACCTGCACCAAAATTTTCACACAAGCTATACATCGAGGGGTCTTTCCATCTCTTCTGATTGGAGAACAGGTTATCAGCAGTGCTCAAAGTGATCTAGAGACTCAACAAGAAAAGTTTTGGTTGTCCATTCCCCATCCTCACTGCCACACAGAGACACTAGCCTTAGTTCTTTTAAAACATGCCATTAAGTTTGACACATTGATTAAATAGGGGAGAGAAACAGTGTGGGGTACGGGACATATATATAAAAATAAAGAAAAAAATAGCTTTTGAGAGAGAGAACTGGCACCAGTGTTTTGACAATGTTTCATCCCATCTGCCTGTATTCCATTTCCTACTTCTCTTGCATGCTGCTGACTTGCAGATTTCTCCTTATATTCTTCTTGTTTTGAGCACCATGATTATCAAACCCACCCATTCAAGTAACAAGGGAAAACCCTTCAAAACTGGGTGTCTTCTGTCAGCTACCAGCACCAAAGAAGCAGTAACTTTGACATCTAAACTAGCACAGGAACTTGTAATGGAGACAGCAATATGTGCATTCACGTGTACAGTCATCACCACAGATTCTTACTGAGCTCAGAAACAGCAGGAGTGGTGCAAGCCTTCTGGTGTGATTTTCTTCAGTTCTTTTACAGAATGGATTACAGTGTCCAGGATCCAAAACTAGTATCCCCTCACATTTTTTTACTCTTAGTGTCTCCTTTTAGAGTTTATGTGTAGAAGCAATTAATATTTCTAGCTAACATTACTCCTGGGGGCTATCACTGACTCTTTGGGTCTGCTAGTGCAGAATGGTGTGAAAGTTTCTGTTGGCTCAGGGAAAACTGATCTTAATTTTGCTAATTTTATACTCTCTCTGACTAACCTAGCACAGCATATCTGCAGTCCAGTCAACTACAAATACCTGAAGAGAAAAAACACATGGCATGCCCTACAGAGTAAACATAATTTGAAACCCCTTAATTTTAGGCATGAAGTTACACTGTACTAGGAAAGTTACCATGGATGCTCAATTTCTGGTGGAGATGTTTTCACCTACTGCATTCTATTGTATTTTTATGGACAGATGGAACAAAACTGCGAAAAGGTTTCTAAGTTCTTTTAACTTTTTCAAGATTATACTGGTGAGGTGGGTTGACCTTGGCTGGACACCAGGTGCCCACCCAGCTGCTCTATCAATCCCCTTCCCAACCAGACAGGGGAGAGAGTAAGGTGGAAAAACAACTCGTGGGTTGGGATAAGGCAGCTTATTTAAAGTGAAAGCAAAGCGGAAGCTTGCACTCGCAAAAGGGAAACTTCTCCATTGAAGCCAGTGACTCTGCTGGTTAACATGTATCCTACAGAAAGTTAGCTAATCTAAACCTGAAGAGATCTACAGGTGTCAAACTCAGCATTTTCTCAGAGTAATTCTCCAAGTGTCACATTTCTCTGTTAAACACGTCAAGTTTCAGCTACCAGCCATGAGCTCCTGTTATCATTGTCTTTTCTTTTATAGCAACAGCAGCACCCCAGGGTTTTGCCCCAGGAAGGTAGTTTTGCAGTATGAATGAAATAATCTTTCAATCTTCTTTGAATAAGGTATGTCATATAAGCAAGTTTTCCCTGAAGTCAGAATATGTCATCAGTGCCCATCATCTAATAAACCAGAAAGGACCTTTTCAGAGAAGTCTTAATGCCATGAAAAACAGGACCAATCAACACACACACTTCTTGTGCATGAATCTTTTAAATTTAGATGCTCACTATCTTTCATTCTCCAGTCCTCTATAAATGTTGCTCCTGAGTAACCTCCAGGATTATTCATGCATGGGCAGATTCGGGAAGCACCTAAGATACAATCAAGATCACAGATGAATTCTCTGTCAGGATCAAAGCAAGAAACGCCTATCCTCACACTCCATATGATCTCATGAGTCACAGCAGGAAGTACGATTCATACCTGCTACAGGAGATGTGGCTATATGCTTTTGCCTATCAGCTTACTGAGCTCTTAAACAGGCTAAATTGCCTTAAACCCATTAAGTCCACTAAAACACTCAGAGAATTATATCAAAGATGTAGCTCCAGCCCTCTAGGACTGCATACCTACTCCTCCATACCACACTTCCAGCATTAGGATCCGTCAGTCAGCCAGACAATAAATTCCTTTTCTCACAGGGAATGAGTAACACTGCTAGCAAACATACACATTTTTTTTCCTCTCTCATCTACTTTTAAATGACTACTGGTGAAAAGGGAATAGAAGTGCTCTGTTATGTTACAGGCATTCGCCACTCAGCCTGGCTTAATATACAAGTTTGAACGGAAATTTGTGCGGGTAGAGTTATTTTTGTTCTTCAGGATTAACAGCAAACAAACTGAAGAGACTCAAAACACCACTGGAACAGCAAAACTTATGATCTCCAAATTGCTGCTGTTTAAAGCATTTAGTTTATTCTATTAATCTTCCTGAAATTTATTTTCTGAATATTCAGACAGTTTATACTGAAAGAGCAAATACCTGGAAGTTGTGTGCATATACCAGGAATCTTGCTTAATAACTGTTACTGCAGGAATATGGTTCGACTTTAACTCAGTATGATTTGTGCCAGAAAAAAAATGCATTAAAATATAACATAAAAATTTTGTCTGGAAGCCTTAATTTTGTGTTTTATCACAGTTCTATTTATGTAAAGCAATACTGTAGAATAATTTGCGCACAATTCTTTGGAAAGAGTAAATATTTCCTTCATATAGAGAGAAAAATTTCAATCAATATCAAGATACAGCTGAATTTCAGCACTAGAACTTTATTTATTTTTAATTGCTTTTGTTAATAATCTCTTCAATCTAGAGATTACAGAGAGTGGGTCAGGATACAGACTGTATTGAATAACCTGTTCACTCTTTAAAAAAGGACATAAATTAAATTTTTTCGCACAAACTTTGGTGATTTATATGTTGTTGCATAAACAAAAAAATATGTAAAACAAGATTCATGTTAATATTTTATTACATATAGCTAATTAAGGAACCCAACATTCTGAAAGTAAGCAAAAAACTATATATGGACATTGTATTCATATGAAGTTCTATCCTGCAAGTTACAGAATTTCACCTGATGTAATATACTCTTCAGATACATCTAGCATTTTATTTTCTAAATAAATAAATAAATATTAGGAGTAGCTGTACAGGAGGTGCATGCTTTAAATCAACTTATGAAGCTTTTGGGGAAACACAATCCTAGTGTAATCAAAATGGTATTTTGATAACATAACAAAATCAATAATAGAAGACATGTTCTTTTTGTTCAAAGGTGCTGTGTTTTGAAAATATTGCCATGTAGTATTTACGGTAACAGCTGTACAGTTAAACTTTAGGCACAAACTGAACTGCAGAGGATCTGCTGCATAAATAAAATTCCCATGGCAACTAAATGTGCTACTAGATAACAGAGAAAAAAGGATTTATGTGTTTGCTGAGCTGTCTTGCCCTAGAGGAATTCTCCAGGCAAATGCAGGCCACCTGCCACATGTTATATTAAGCTCAGTTTTCTGGACTTATTTCCAAATCTACAGCAAAAAGGTCCACCAAGTTTCATTTGGAAGTTTCCCTGTCATGTTCCCAATTGCTCCAAAATACATAGTTCACTCTTCAATACGCTTCCCATATTGCAACAGAGATGTTTAATAATAAATAAGTGTATTTCTGATTGTAATTTTTATTCTAAATCCACTAAACAAAGTGGACAAGCAAACTGGATCTTAAAATTAATGTATAGTTTGTTTATGTCCAATTGTACTGCTGTGCACTATTTAAATGTGTGTAGTTTTTTTAATTCTACCAAAGAAAATATTCATTTTTTAATATTTTAGGGAAAAACATTTGGGTCAGATCATTCACATCGAATCTTTCTATACAACAGATTATCAGTCCAAAAGAATTGCCTTCATATGCAGAAAAAAACCTCAACCATTTTCACTAGATTACACTGCTAATAGAGAAGCAATGCCTGGGAGTGCTGTAAGTTGGCATATTACACTCAGAATTACTGAAAAAGACTAAAATAGTAGAAAAAATACAATCAGCTGGCAAGCAGTGGGCAAACTTACTTCAAATAATGCCACCAAGTTATCAAAGGACCAGAGTATGTGTGAAAGTGCAGAACGTTTACAGTATTTTCTTTGTCAATTTTGCCTCTTGGAGATCGATTAAAAAAATTTTAAGAAACTGTAGTTTACAATCAAGACTACCCCTGGGCATAAGCCCCAGAAAGGAAATTTCTTTGCTCAACTCTCTTCCCTGGGAAAGCCCTGTAACAGCATGAGCTTGCCTCATAACAACATGAAGTATCATGTGGAAACATACACCATACATGCTTTTCAGGTAATTGGTAAATTTAATCTAATCATTAAGTCCACGGTTAGCATCAGACAGCATTACGAAATTGGGCACCTACACTTGTGAAACACCTTGGTGTTTTCCTTCCAAAGCCTCAATGCAAGAGGTATATATAGACAAGCTATGGGCTTCCTGCCTTCTTGGGCTCATCTCTTCAGAGTTTTTCATTTACATCTCTGCCTTAGTGTAATCATCTTCCTTCCAGTCCATGTGAACCATGAGCTTGAACCAAAGTCCACAGGAATTAAATCAAGTCTTGTGCTAACATGAAGACGTTTTGTTAAGTAATAGGATGGAATCCATTCCCATTGCCATTTATTCTCCTTGCTCTTGTTCATGCAGGTAATCAATAAATCCAGTGTTTTAACAAAGAAGAAAAAAAATATTAATTTTTGTGAACTTATGTTGCAGTGGTCACCACATGGCATTTGCATTGTAATGCAGAACTACTTGTGCAAGGACAGAAAAAGAGGAACACCTTATGGAACACTTGCAAATCACTGCAAAATAACATCTGTGTTATATAAAACCACCAAAAAGCAGTATACAACAGAAATTAATTGAGGGTCAATATGGCATTACCAGATAGGACTTTGCATTTTTATTACTAATAATAGTTTATATGCCCTAATGATTTTTTTTCTTTTTAGAAGGGGTAAAAATAGAAGACTAATATTAAATATTATTCTGATGAGTTTAGTTAGAAGCGATCACAGAAAATATGCCACCAATAGATATGACAAATGTACTTTATATTTCAATGTGTCAAACCATTTCAATACTCAGAAACTATGTTGAAGTTGGCAGGCAAGCAGACTATATTAAATTTTTCTCTGGAATCGACTTCAATTCTGTACTGAATTATTGGAATTTTAGTGACCCTAAGAAAGGTTGTCAAAAATAATATTCAGTTTTCAAATATAATGCTCTATTACACATACTTCACTTAAAATAATACAGTTTCAATATAAGCAAACCAGTCAAGAACAACATTCTAGTTGTATTTGTAATTTTAGATACAGTTTTATATTGATTTGTCACAGCATTTTTTAAAGAGTACTTTCTTTAAAAAATAGTCAGGGGCTACATTTGGTGATTTAATGGCTTTGTTGGAGATTTGATACAGTTGGAAACTGGTTTTAAACAGATAAATAAAAATGTTACCATCATAGGACTGTAAACATGTTAATAGCTATTTCAAAACTCTGATTTTTCAAGACTCCTATAGACTTGCTCATCACAAAATTCTCTTAAGAATTTTCTAGAGCCAGGTAAACAGTTGTATTTACAAACCACTTAACTTCTTTTCCTTCCATTTAACTCAATGCTCTTTTTGCAAAATGACAGCAGTCTTTATTTCTTCTTTATTTTTTCCCCCTCATCTTCCCAGTAATCAACATTTTACGATCCTGCTTTTAAGGCATCTTCAGCTCTAGTGTTTTACTATTCATACTAATAAGGCAAGAAATTTAAGAGGTAAGCTTCCCATTTACCTGCTCGCTAATAATTCCAACCACTTCTTTCTGTTAAATCCCTACTGTTACAAAGTGCTGTAAGTAAAGAGATGGCACTAAGTATAGCAGTATCTTTTTCTCTCATATCCACTGATGTGTTAGATGTATAGAAGTCACAAGATCTCAGGGTGCTTCACTTAAATAAGGGAATTCAATCACACATCACAGCTCAGAAGGAGGCACGGTTAAATCCACAGCAGCTTGGTAAGCAACACAACCCATCAGCAGCTTTACTCTATGACAGACCCAGAGGCAACTTGAGAGCTGTCAGCACAACTGCCTGTGAAGCTCACAAGGGATGCAATAGCCAATTATGCCCCATGACCTGCTACTGGAAAACACAGTGAGGAAGATAACAAATCAAGGGCTTGAAAAAACTTAAACGTTTCAGAGAAACTGTGTAGTTTACATCCTACCAAACACGGGTCTCACTTCAAGATTTTAAGAACCAGATGGCATTCAGTGACCATGCTCTGCCTGACCCTAATAACTCCCATTAACGAATCCCAGAAAAGGGACGGCACCTTCATCATTCACTATCTGCATAAAAAATTACATGCTATTCACCTGGAAGCTAAACTTGAGTTACATACACAAAGCATTAACACTTGAATCTCTACTTTGGTTACTTGGCTCTCATATTAGTATGAATGATCAGCTTCAAAGTAGACTCAATTTGAAAGGAATCAAACCCACTTGGAAACTTTCTTTGCATCCAGCCTTTCTGACAAGTGGGTCTGAGTACCTACAAAAATCAATTGGGAAAAATATTTATTTTGCTCACAGTAGCAAATAAAACAAAATAGAAAGACCCTGTCTTGATCCTCATTATCTCATCTACCTCCTTCCTCTGGCCAGCACTGTTTCCCTAACTTCACTGTTACATCAGTGTAAGTGCAGGCTCAGTGAACTACACTGAAGTCATACACGTAACACCAACATCAACGGTGCCTGCAAGCTGAGCTCAGAAACATTTCTAATTACTCTGTGTCTGGCAAGAGTCATTCAGGGATTGAATCTGAACTACAGAAGCTAATAAGAATTTCAGCCTCTGGCTTCAATGAGGATAGCATCAAGCCCGTATATGTCTAGGTTAAAATAATCATGTTGAGAGGTGTAGTACACAGTTTATGCCTGTGCTTTACTAAAATACATACTTACAGTTTATTTGAGGGCTTAAGCAGGATTTTAAAGATATTCAGGCCTTTGAAAAGCCATCAGTATGCAGGATGAATTTCACTCTTTCACCGAGGTAAGAATACTTGATTTACAGATAACATGTAAAGCAGTTTTGGTTATAAGCCACAAGTAAATGCAAAGTATCTGAACATACTGACTGTGGGTTATTAAAACACTAACAAAGGGCAAATAGATTAAAATGCTCTAAGTAACTAAATATGTAGATTAAATACTTGTCTCACACACACAAAAATCTAACTCCACACCAACCCCCATAAAGAATTGGCATGCTGATTAAAAGTTTCATAATTTCAACAAGAATGGACGAAATGTGTGAGAAGTTATTGAATGCAGATAGTATTTGAAGATGGTGACCAGGGTCGTTTTGCAGTTCTGTGACCATGCTAAAGCCTGGTGTGGCAGGAGCCCTATCTAGGAGCAGTGGTCCAAAACACTTTGTTCTACAGGAAGTAACTGTAGCCTTTTAAAATTACTGGATCTCTAAAGGTCAAATATCAAACAAAATAAAACTAAATCCCTGATTTTAAGTATTTTTCCTGTTTAACCATAATCATACATCCGATTTTCTCTAGTCAATGCATTATTAAGCCTATTAGAAAATAGGTTTGTGCTGGTTTAGATGTAAACCCTCAGGGAAAATGAACCCCACTCAAGAGAGATTACAAGTCAGAGTTATAATTTACAAACAAACAAACAAAAAATATTACAACAGATGCAATGATACAGTGAAAAACTGGTTTTCACTCCCAACAAATAGATTTATAACCCAGCACCATGGGACAAGAACAGAGCAGTGTTCATTAGTCCCTGTGCTGAGCACCCCGTGGCCCCCTGGGTGCAAAGTAAAAGGAAAGGAAAACCTGTTGTTCTGGGTGATGGTCACAGTCCCGATGAAGTAATGACCACAGTCTTTTTGAGAGTGGCAGTCCTGTTGAAATTCTGGTCCTCCAGTGGATCCTACGAATGCTATCAGGAGTCCCAAAACCCCTAGATTATATTCGCTCAGGTTCAGGTGGGAATGTGCAGTACCTCCCTCAGGGCAGGGAGTTTCAAAATGGGTGATTTAATTCTGTGAGTCATGACATATTTTTTGGAAACTTTGATGGTCTAGGTCATTGCAGCTGCCTATTATGCCAGTCCAGTATGACCCATTAGCAAAGACGACCCGTCAGGCTGAGTGTGAAGGTGCTAATGCCTCCCTGGAGGAGAGGTATCACAGCTGTTATCACAGTTATTAGTATGAAGACAAAAAAACACCCCTTGCAGGGTTTTTTTAACACCCACCTTGTAGCCTGAGGTGTCAGGTGTGCCCTGGGCAGCTGCTGCAAATGATCCATTATTAACAGTTCATCAGAAACGACATAGAGGGTGTAGAATACACAGTTTTGGTTATAACCACATAGTGATAAACTGGTCCTGGCCCCTGCAACACTTAACTGTGTTGGGGGCAAAAGTCCACTGAAACATAAAATGTCCTAAACTGTGGACCAAAGTAAGCAGTTTAAAAACACATAAATAAAAAGCACATAATTGTGAAACAGGAAAAATACCAGATATTTTTCCCTTCTGGGATTTGTACTTGCTTCAAATTTAGGTGATTAAACTGTGAACTCAAATGGCCGGCACCATTTTTTCTAGAAGCCAATTAAGCATATGTCTGTTAATGGTCACATCCTTGGGCATTTCCTGCAGATCCACTCAGTACACAGAGCTTTTCCTCTTTATCTGAATAGCTTGGTGAAATAAGAAATGCTGCTGGAGCCAGTAATACTGCATTAGCCAGTAACATGCTGCTAGCCTGGCCTTCTATAGGGTTTGCTGCCAGGGAACTTGAGAACATATCAGTCATCTAAGAAGCAGAATGAATGCTACAAATCTCTGTCAACAAGTAGAGAGGCTTGGGTGGATAAGGTGAAGAAAAGGGTGTGGGATGATTTGAGTGGTTCCTGGCAAAAACAAATTGCAAAAAATCTCTGAAATATGCTTTAGGAAGGCTCTTACCCCGATCAAGGATTTCTACACAAAAGAACAATCTGACCCTTTAATTAAATATTTTTAAAGGTTTTAATGAATATAAATTAGGTTAGGTAATCAATACTTATTACTATGTTATATTTTTATCAAATTATATCCAAAAGCAACCTCTCTCATCCACTTTGTAATTTCCAGAGTGGGTTGTGATTGACATTGCTCTAAACAAAGGATGCTTGATATATGACTACATTATTGGCATTTTGTCAATGGTAGCAACTTACAACTTGTCTAATAACTGAAAGCTAATGATAATTAGCTCTCACCAAGTCTGGTAGTGTACCCAGATACTATCTAGCACTCAGACTGTAAAAGCAACAGCCCTGTTTTTCAGTGTTGTAGTAGTTTTAAAAAAGAACCAAAAGATTACTTGTGTTATTGCTGTTCAAGTCAAGATGAAATTAAATATATCACTCTCTTTTGAACTGTTTGATGACTTGGACTTGAAATTAGCACAAATATAACATAGCTGGGAGTCAATATAGCAACTTCTTGTTTTCATGGCCTAACTAAGACAAACTTTTGACTTTACATGTCTTTCAGTTATTAAAAAACATTTTTTTTCAGAATAAATTTATAGTCAGATCTATGTTTTGGCAACTCATTCAGATTTTATGTATTATGTGGAGAACACCTTGTGTTCCTTGATAGAAATCTGAAACCTAATATTGTTCAGTGTTCTGAATTTAGTGATGAAAGTTGCCTCACTACATGCATTGGAGCATTTATAAATAGTCAAACAATACAGGTCATGCATGTGAAATTTAACCACAGCATCTTAGCAAAGTCTTAACTGTGACTTACAAAAATAATCTCAAATGAGTATATGCATTTAATTTTAAGTACTAGGAAAAGAACATTAGCAGAAGTACTTAGTCTTGCTAGATCTGCTTGCAATGTTTACAGAGGTGGTTTCTGTTGTTTTCTTGTTTGTTTCTTCCCCAGGGAAAACAACTTTGACTAAAAAAGGTACAAATACCTCCACTGTTTTGCATAGTCGAATACAGACACCGTGACTACAAATCTACTTGCAATTAAAAGAAACAGGTTTCACACAATATATTCAATTATTAATATTCTATATTCTTCACACACTCAATGAATTGCAATTTAAAAAGTAGAACATTTACTGATTTCAAGTTTATGTTTCCAATATTCCAGTATACTTAAAAATATGTATGTTCAGACAAAAAGCAGTCAACACCCAAACCAGTGCATCCTGCCCAGAAATTGAACAGCCAATATAAAAAAAATAAAAAGCAAACAAAACACACACAAAAAAACCCAAAACCAAACCAAACAAACAAAAACACAAAAAACCCTCTATAACGTATGTAACACATTACTGCCATGTAACACAGGAAATATTTTTTGCTGGTAGAGGTCTCAAAAACACAGAGAAAAGAAAATGTGGCTAAAAAAAATATTTTTGTAATATTGTTCATTCTTTTCTACATCCATTTGCTGAATATATATCCCAAATAAGTGACAATAGAAAAATCAAACACATTTGTTTGTCAGAGTGAATGCAATCTGTCAAAAGTGAAACAAATATTTTTGGCCACCAGCTGGAAGATATTCCATTGGGGTAAAATTTAAAGTATGAACACTAAAACATGGCTGGGCAGATAAGAAACTTTTAAGTCTCGTGAGAGCACTCAGACCACTCGCTGCACTGGGAGTTAAGCTATGTTTGGATGCAACCTGGAAGCATTTTGCTTTTATGACATTCTAGAACCAAAAAGAAGTTGCTTTCCGAAAACAGGCACAAAGTTAAATATATCCTTCAAAGGAATTTCCTGCAGGACAGTACAAAAGTTACTGTAGGAGAACCAAAAGATAGTCTGTTTAGCAAAGAATCTAAGTATTGTAATGTTTACAATCTGTTCAGCTTCAAGGTAAATGGCTGGCTTGAGAACATGGAGGTGTCTGGTAGGCAGGGTGGAACCCGGAGGTGTGAATCCTGGCCACTGCTCTGACCAGCTCGGAGAGGGAACACCTGACTGCAGGATCACAAAAGACCCCTCCTTCTGATCCAAGTTCAGTCTTGAAACTTCGATTTTGAATACTTTATAACACAGCATAATGTGGATGTGCCTCTACACTGAGGTTTCCTTTTCCTGATGAGCAAAGAATAGATGCTTTTTACTATTCATTCTAGATATTCGTTGTTGGAACTATCTAGTTTTAATTTAAAAGTCATTGTCCTAATTGGTGGTACAATAGCTGACAAAAACTTGTCTTGTTATACACAAACATTGTTTACAAAGGAAAGGATATTGCCAGGAAATGTTTCTTATCCTTGAAGCACTTCATAACTTAAAGCAATTCAGACTGGATCTCATATTCAACACTGAATATTGTTTAAATACATTTTTTCTTTCAGGTTCTTAATATCATATTATTTCGCTACATGATTACTATTACATGAAAGCCACTAATACCCTTTATTTACCAAAAAAAAAAAAAAATCACAAACCTGTCTCATACTTTCTCCCTGATACTATGTTATTGATGAGAGAAAAACTTTCCTTTGCCCAGTCACATTTTGTCCCTGGCTCCCTTTGAAGTTTATTCTGAAGGCAAAGAACCTGTGTATAAAATAACCACCAAACAAATAACATCTTCCCCAGCATAGTTGAATGTTTAAGTTTATGTGGTGAAGATTCTTGTATTTGTGAGCATTCAGAATTTTAATCATAATTTCTTTGACATGCAGAAATAAACAGTGTGTGTGAAGTGGCATCCTTTAGAAAACAGAATCCCAAATCAAAAAGATACAAGTCAGGGGAAGACTCTGTTCTCTGCTAAATTAATTACAATGGAAGCCATCAGAATTTAGCAGCACTGATAGGTTTATTTTCATGCCTGCCTTCACTCTGGCAATTCTCCCCAAAGGAACTAATGCTGCAGGTGGTTTGAATTCCTTCCCTCCCTTCACCAAAGATCCTCCCCTGCGCCTCTCCCGCCAAAAAAAAACCAAATAAACTTCACCCCACAGAAAAGTCCTGGTACTTATGTCCAACTACATATTATTACTACATCAACAGAAGCATCTCACTTCTGACACCCTGCCCCAGTGCATTGAACTATATTACATCAGTGTTCCTGCTGAAGCAAAAGCTGCAGTTGTTATTGTTTCTATCATCATGCATACACAACTCTGGGATAAGGGTACTGAAGCATGAAGGACTATGTCCCGAGTACAGCTGACCATGGGTCTGAAGGGCAAGGATCAGAGGAGAAATACAGCAAAAGAAGTGATAGCAGACAGTTAAACAACTTAATTTATGCACTTCTTGGAAGGCCTAAAGAGCAGTAGGTTTTATGGTTAACATACTTAATGCCTGTTAGTACTAAAAAACAACTCTGAAGATAATTTTCAGGAGGTGAGTTTTTGAGACCACTTCAAGAAGAATGCTGTCTCTGGTGGTCACCTCTAGCTATAGTCAGCTCTGAGACAGGAAATTTTGCTTACTACAGTGTAATTTCTCTAGTAAGGTTAATCCTTTTGTTTCCAATTATTATGGAAGCCCTATCAGGCACGTTTGACTGTTATAAACAACACCAGTCTATTACCGACGACAGCAACAATTTTCCAAGATGTCAGTAAATCACTGTATCCCAGCTGTGTGCCAGCTCTTTTTGGCACTTACTTGTTGAACTGAATTTCTCATGCAAGAAGTGTTTGTTTGAGGAGACGAGGTGTTCTCAGCTTGAGGTAACAACAGGAGGGAGGGTAGCACTGCCATGAGAACAGATAGGTACAGGGAAAAAGAACTGAGTGAATCCTTGAAGACAGAGATGAAAGGTTTATATTTGATTGAGCTGAAAAATTACATTAGAGAGAAAGGAACTCAAAGGGGGAGGATATGTGGCCAGTACAAGAGGCAAGGAACATAAGACATTTCACATTGTCATTGACAATGTGGAAGGGGGTACCCTCAGCTAGTGTGTTGATAGCACAGACCGATGACACTTCCAACAGCTGGGAGGAATGGCTGTTGGAAGTGATGGAATACCTGAACGTCACATCCAGAGGAACCTTGACAGCCTGACTAGAACCTCATTAAGTTTAGCAAGAAGTGCAAACTTCTGCACCAACATAATACTGGGAGTCACATAGTTGGAAAGCAGCTTGGCAGAAAGGGACCTAGGAGTCCTGGTGGACACAAGCTGAACATGAACCAGCAATACGAAATTGCAGCAAAAAAGGCAGATGGCATCCCCAGCTGCATTAGGGAGTCCATACAGCCACATCAGAAACTGATTGTCTTTATCCGCACATAGGCTGGGACTTAAAAAAAACAAAAACAAAACCAACCAACCAACCAAAAAAAAAAAAAGACAAAAAAATCCCCAAAACAACCCAGAAAAAATACAAGTAAAGAAAGAGTTTTAATGCTAGGGACACAGAAGCTTTCTTTTGGTAGATGAAGCCATCAGAACTGGACAAACTGGGTGTATTTGGGAGGATGCATGTGAATATGACACAGGACTTAGAAAAATCAAAGGTACTTTTATGGTCAGTATTCTACAACATGAGAATTATGGCCTGGTAAATTCTGAAAAATTACGTATATCAGTAAGGAGAATTTTTGGAAGAATCATTTCACGGTCCTTTTTCCCTGCACAAATTTATTTCAATTCTGTGAGCACTGCAGCCACTACGTGAAACCACCTTAGGCCCTATGAACCTATGCACTTTTTCCCCTCACCCTGAGCACAGTGGGTACCCTTCTAAGTACACCCTGGGAGTACTTAGATAGGAATCTCACTTTTACTGATACAGAAGATCTTCCTAAGTGGGACCAATGCTACCCTTACCAGTTAGTGTGAAATATCTCTCACACATTTACTTATCCTAGACAACACAGGTCTAACAATTAGGCCAGATCTCAGAGACAATAGTGAATCATAACCATTACACTTCAGTCTGCCATTTACACATTAATCTGAGGAGAGGAAGAAGTCTTCAGAACGAAAAAGAACTGAGAGACGCATTTAAAGAATAGCCCTGATTTACTTCCTTGTTATACATGGAGCAGAATCACTTAATATGCAGTTATACCCAGATCATCAATGAAACCGGGCACTGTATGGAAAGATAAAACTACTGGGTATCTGTTGTATGACAATATCATCACAAATGGATGTATGGAGTAAGACTTCTTCAGAATAGGCCACCAAAAAAGAATTGTGGGTTTTTTTGGTTGTTACACTGACACTGTTTATCCTTATGGTCTTCCCAAACAATGCTAACTGGGATTTTAGGCAACACCTTCTTCAAGGTGATATAATACATAACTCCTCTATTATTATTGGGTTATTTTGCACCATATGGCTGTTGTTTATGTGAATCCAAGAAACTCTGTTGTTCTGTGCTTATTTAGACTTTTGATTTTTATAGAACCCTGATCAAAAAAATTAGCTAGAAAGAGATAAGTACATTTCAATGTTTTGCAAAGCCACTACTGCTATTACAATCCAAAGATGGGCACCATAGGAGTCAATAAAGAATGCTTACAATCCAAGTCAGCAAAAGAAAAGGAGTCCCATTCACCTACAGAATTTAAAAAATATTTCTTAACAAGCTTATTTTGAAGCCACAGGCAGAGTCTTGCTCTGCTCATCTCCAATCCCCTTCACAGTAGTAATAATTTGAGCTGTATCAATCTTAATTTCATACATGGACATACAGGGTAGCTGAAATCAGGAGCTGTTTTTGAAATTCTCTTCCATGTTAATAAAGCAGTAGACCTAGAGGAAGTCTGTCAGTCTCAGTGACTCAAAGTTACTGATAATCCACACGTTTCTGTATTGAAATCTTTTCACTCAGCTACCCCAGGAAGAATGGCTGACATACCCAAAGAAGTTTGATGCAAATGGAGTGTTTAACCCACTTACTCCGTCTAACACATGCAAAGACTTAATTTCCCTCACTTCAAGAACTATTTCAGTGCATCACATGTTTTTTATTCCTTTCTAAGTGATTTGAATTTACCATTAAAATATTTTCAATATCTGACTGCAACATTTCAGAACTGATGCAACTGAGCATCCGATTTCAGAACTTGCTTTCCTTGCTTGAAATGGATTTGAATCTTGATTCCTTCCATTTTTCCCATGAGAAAGCTCATGAAGTGTGTAGCCTGACAGGAGCTGTTGTTGGTGAGAAGTTTTTGAAAAACAAGCAGAGGCTCTTAGAATGATAATCAGTCTTTGGTTTTTCTTGTTACCTTACTGTTTTCAGGGACCTCATAAGAGGACCAGAGTGGCTGCATTCCCTCTTAACTAATCTGGGAAGGTGCTAACAACCAGCAAAGTGAAAAGACAATTCTGTTGAGTAAAGGTCTCTTTCAGTAAAAAAAATGCTAGTTCCCTGGTAGGACAGACATGTCACCTTGTTAGTGACAGAAACTGTCGCTACCTGATGAGGAATTTCTGGCTTTATAAACTTTAGGTGAAGCTTTGGCACAAATAAGATTAGAAGATGGCTAAGAAGCTCTTTATCATCTACTTATTTTTTTTCAGGTGTCCTCTCCAACATCTCCTTAAGCTGGGAGTGATAACCTGGGCATTAGTATTGTGCAGTTGTAACTGGAAAAGAAGAGTCAGTCATTAAGTCATGATAGCCAACAGCAGCAGTTTGTGATGACAGCTGGGTATTTCCTCCATTAATGCAACAAAGGACTATCTTTCTATTGTTCTCATTCAAGCAGTCTGGGGAGAGATCTAAAGCTACTGGCATAGAGATTTTCTTGTATATGCAAGCATTGATATCCTGAGCATGGTTTTAGGCTTGAGTTGTGTTTTTTCTCCCCTTTTTCTTTCTTTTTTTTTTTTAACTGCTGACTCGGCTGTTCTCTAGCTCTGGTTTAGTCTGCTAGTATTCCTATGCAAAGGAAGCAGGAACTCCTTAAGAATGACATGTGTGTACAGCTGCATGCCCCACAAGTTCAAGCCACATTTTACGATCCATTCTTCTCAGTTCTGATCTCTCACACTACACTCTGCTGAGAGGAATAGGGGAACAGGCACTGAAGATTATCACCATAGCTGCATTTCAGGAAGGCATGAGGAAAATATGTGTTCATATCATACATCTATTAATGTGTGCCCTTTTGGGATAGCTGTCCCACAAATCTTGCCTCACTTTCAAAACTATCTCTGTTTGCAGGCACCAGTTTCATTCTCTAGCTTTGGCAAGAGGCACACCTTGAAAAGCAGAAGAGGTAGAGAAGTGGCTCAGTTCTGCAATCAAAGACAGGGCTGGCAGAGCAATAGTTAGGGTGTTTCTTTACATGGGGCTCTACTTTCTTTTCATTTGTGGATTGAGCGATGCTGCTTTCTTCAAACTATTTTTATTCTGGATCAAGGAACAAAGAATCCAAGCAGAAAGACCAGCTTTGATTCAGATCTATTTCATTTCCCTCCTGTAAGGAAAAAGTGATCAGGTACACTTCTACCCAGAATGGTCTGCAAAAAAACTGTACTCTGTACAGAGGTAGCTGAGCTTCCGGCTGAAACATCAGGAGGGCAGGAAGAACTAATCTTTTATTTTACTTCTCTTTTCTCACACTCATTTTTTTCCCTACCAAAAAACTTTGGAAGATCAGGAATATAATCACGTCCTTGCAAAAGGAAGAGATAAAGAATTAGCCTCCTAAGACAAAAAATACTGGATAAAACACTGTCCCGGGATGCTGTTCTAAAGAAAAGCTTAAGATTTCAGAAAATCCATTATAAAAATGCTGCCAAAATTTTAATTTTGTAATAACCTACGAGTGCAAATATAAAAAACGAGGGAATAACACAGCATTTGGCATCGCACCACCATTGTATCTGATCCTGGTAACAAGCTACAAATGGGATGAAATCACAGATTTGTGCATTTATTGGGAAAAAAAAAACTTGTGGATAAAATTCTCGTGTTTCTGGAAATACTAGGTCTGCTGCATATGTTGTTCAGAGGCATTGCAAATTCTCTTCTGTAAGTTCACAGATAAAAACAGTTTCCTCAGAGAAACCACGATAAATCTTTGCTTCTCATGCACATCTTAGATTCTGTCCTAAATGAATGAGGGAATAAGGGCAATTAGAAGAAGAATAAAGCCTCAATTAGCATACAAATATCTTGGTAATCAGGCAATAATAGCAAAGGAAATGTAGAAAAAACACATGACAGTTTAATGGAGAATTCTTAAAATATTATATTTTGTAAAGTTTATCTAAGTGTGCATGTGACATTTTAATTAGGTTTTGCTAACATACAATATTTTCAAGATTTGCATGGATACAGTAGAGAAGCTTTATATTAATGAATTGTGGCCAGGTTTTTGCTTTTTTGTTCACAGAACAAGTCACACAACAAGTTTCTGCACATATTAAAATGTACACTAATATTTAATATTTTTCTTACAATTTCATCTATTTATTTCTAATTTAAATCCATGCAATTTTGTTTTTATTTGTAAATATAAAGGAAAGAGATAATGACACAAAGAGGAAGGGCTATCCTCTGAAATATGAGCTTAACCATAGGGGCTAAAATTTCTTAAATAACTTTTTTTCTGTTAAGAATAGCTCAGTACATGCTATTATGAATCAAGTACCTTATGAAATTACTCTGTAGACACCAATTACTTACACAGGACATAATGCATTTTTCAACTAGGTAAGACTAAGTCTCAGCAATGAAACCACCATGCCTAACAATTTGCACAAAAAGAATGGAAAGAGGATACATAAATTAGTGAAAAAATGAAAGTCTTATGCTCAGATTTCACCCAAACCTTAAATCTTAACAGGAGTGAGTTTGGTGTTCTCAGAACTAAAATCACCATACCCAACAATATGTGCAAGAGTAAAAGAAAAGAGCATACATAAATTGGTGGAACAAACAAAAGCCCTTTCCTGCTACACCTTGATTTCAACCAGCTCTTAAACCCTTCTGGAAATAAGTTTGGTGAATTCAACAGAATTTCACAGTTAGCAACAGAAAACTAGTTTCAATTATTAGCTACAATTTCATTTGATTAAAAGCCCCTAATCTGGAAATGTCCAGGACTCTGCTAGCTTGTAAATTAAGTTAACATTTTCCTTCACCTCAAGACAGGAGGATTGCTCAGAGCTAGGATTCAACGCACCACGTGTTTTACAAAGATAAACAAGTGCATTATATTACTGTAATACTTCAACCTTCATGAGCCATGAAGCATTCCTCTCAAAATATTTAAATATTGTCCTCTGATTGTCATTAGGTAAACACCATACTTCAGGAGAGTCTGGAAAGCAGGAACAACTCAGAGGTCTCTGTCAATGTACCAGAACCTGGACCTACAGTACTCTGTTCTCCCCCACCACATGCACACAATCAGAAGGGGGAGTATATGAGAGAAGCTAAGGACTGACACATTTACACAAATTCTAGTGACTCTTCTCCCCCAGTATCATATGCAGTTGAGCAGAGGATATGTTTAAATGCAGTTGATAAGACAAACAGAAATAAGTTTCACATAAGTATAGAATATATGAGTCTTCCATCAACATCTTGTACCCCAATTTTTTTTAAAAAGTGATACAGTAGAAAATTTTCTTTCTGTATAAAAGCTACAGTATTTGAAACTGATTTTCTTGTACATGTATTTACAGAAAAATGCCAGTAAAGCCCAGTTTTTATTCTTTCCGTTAAGTACAAGGAAAACCTGTTGTATGGAAGAGAGCTGTGAACAGAGAAAAGATGCATCTTTGGTCATTATGTTCTAGAGTAACTTAAGAAGTGTCATTCAGGATTGGTGCCATGTTCTCTGAAATGGAGTGGGGCAGTTAGATCTGTTATCATTCCTCTAGTCTAATAAAAAATACAAGAGGAGTGAAACAAGCCATGAGAAATCAACAGAGAATAAAAGCATTTGGCAAATGCAGGACCCATTTGCAGTGGCAGCCTCCTGATTATTAATGCTTCCAGTGTCCATGCGTAATTTTGGCCCCTGGCCTTGTCTAGTGCAACTGACTGATGGAATACTCACATCACAGCACTTTGCTACCAAAAAAAAAAAACCATGGAAAGAAGGAAAACAACTACAGAAAATACCGTACTTACCTGGCAACTTGCAAATCTTGGTGAAATCATACATCCACAGGATTGTAGCATTTTTAGAATAATGCCAAAGATTTTGAAGAGCATTAACCTGCATAAACTTGGCCTACCGATAAAGTTAAACTGCAGCTGCTTTTACAGCACAGGCATTTACAATATTCATTTCTATTCATTTCAATACTCTGTATTTCACTACTATTATGACTTTTTTCTCTTTGTGTGTGTTATTCATCTGGACAAGATCTCCTTTCACCGGGAATAACAGAAAGTATGGGATTTATTGCTATAATGAAGTTCTTTCAAATCTCTGTTTTCTCTCTCTAAAGGACAGGAGGATAGGCGTTCATCTCATCAGGCAGCTTATTAGGATTAGCACTGAGTAAGACACCACAGAATGTCAAGCCTATCAGTTACTAAACATGCATCATACAAACTTTGTCTTTGCGAGAACCTCTGCTCTGCATTTGTCATCCACCTGAATAATTAACAAGTACATGCTGCCTGCCAGCAGCTTTGGGAATTAATTTTCCCAGATTAAATGCAGATCACGTCTGCAAAAAACTCAGACCACACACATGCTGCACTACTACCTTTCAAACATTAAAAGCAAGGAAACAAATTTTATTATGGTCTCAACTGAGTCTGACCTAAAAATTATTTATTATAAGTATGACTTTATAATCATTATGAAGCGGTCAGAGAGGCTTTAACACCCAACTACTGCAACAAACCAACACAGAGCTCTCTTCAGTTTGCACGAGGAGAAGCTATTTAAATAATTCTTTCTTTGAACACTCCAGAGTTGCTTCACTGTTTAATGCTATTCTATTCCCAAAATATTGATACAGTCATAGGGAAAATCTAATGTCTATAAACACTGGGGTTTTTTTGAACTTCAAGTATTTACTCTAGGGTCCTTAAAAATAGATATAGAGAATGATAACTGCAGCATGCAATAGCATATATATTGATGCCAGGGACTAAAAACGATTTAGGTATCTCATTGCCTTATATTTTCTATAACCCAAGATAACACTTGCCCCAACATCAGAGGCCTGTTAAAGACTGAGTTCTATCCACAATTAAAAATATGACTACTTATTGAAAAAGATTATGAAAAACATCCTTTTGTTCTATGCTTAATGAAAATTATTATTTTATACGATATAGGGGTATTTATTACAATCCTAGGGAACTCTGTTCTCTAAGAAAGAATCTGAGTGGACAAAGGATTGAGATTTACAGCTTCCAACACAACCTTTCTGAATGGCCATTTTGTAATGCACTGACAGTTAAGAAGTGATACAAGGTAGTTTGGAGACATGGACCATTTGCCATGAGCCTCCACTAGTTCAGTACCTACTAAGAATAACAATCCTGAAGATGTTAAAGATGCCCACAAAGAAATCTGCAGTCATTCTTCTCAAACAAAAAGGGTAGGAAATAAACCAATCACACACACAATCTCAGTGCCCTAAATTTCTTAGGATATGAGTGTAACAGGACAGCCTATATGAAGGGGAAGACTCCACCAATAGCAAAAGCATGCCATAACTACCTCTATCTCGCTACAGGAGTTATGCTTAAGTAACTAATACAAAGTCTACATCCTGTCAGATTCTGCAAGCTTTTTATTTACAGTACTCATAGCAAAAAAAATGGACTCATGGGTATATATAACGTGCAGGACTAGGACCTTCATCTTAAAGAGAAGCTACACTTTAGTAAGGCAAACACTGTGCCCTCAGATGCTTTAATCTGATCTCCTATTTGCCTTTCCTATTAGTT
Organism: Myiozetetes cayanensis; assembly: GCF_022539395.1. Classification (NCBI taxonomy): domain Eukaryota; kingdom Metazoa; phylum Chordata; class Aves; order Passeriformes; family Tyrannidae; genus Myiozetetes; species Myiozetetes cayanensis. The sequence goes on from NW_026087853.1 coordinate 24,954,684, forward strand.
AAGCTTCTAGAGACTCACCACCCCTGTATCATCTATCCAGATGAAGATATTATTGCAACATCCTTTTGGTTAAGTGTATTGCAATATTTTTATTATCTTCTTAAAAACTGGGATTGGAGGGAATTTAACAGGAGGAAAATTAACTGCACAATTATATTCATAATACATACAGCAGTAATAGATGACCACATAATATTTTATTCCAGTAACTACTAAAGGCAGTGATAAAAGATGGCTCTTCTATTTGCATTTAGTCTGAGCTTTGTACTGCTTCCATAGAAATTAATGCAAGAGTTCCATCTGAAAGCTCTGAATTCAGAAAAACCTATGTACATATATATATTCCTTAAAAAACGAACAAAAATAATTAAAAAGGAAGACAATTAAGAAAAAAACCCCAACACCTGAATGATACTAGGTGTTTTCTCCAGTTTTAAGAGGTTTAATGATGTATTCTAATAAACTAATGTCCACTTTTTTAATAAAACAATGTTATATTTTGAATCTAAATCTCCAAAAATCTTTTTACACTTCTAAATTTACTATCAAAAAATAAAGTGATTATGACTCCTGTGACCTACATTAAAAATCACCAACTTAATGTGAATGAATTACCAGTTAACCATCAGAGTAAACAAAAATCTATCAAAAATTTGTATTGAAATGCAGTACTTATTACATTGCTAAACATTACTGTAATCACCTACACAAAAATCATTATTTTTTTGTTCTTCATTAATAATCACACCATAAGAAATAAATAGTCTATATTAAATTAACATACTACATTTATATTTCTTTTAATTTTTGAAAAAAAGTAACAATTTTTTGATCTCCAATATTACAGCATAAACTTTATCCAGGGAAATGACTAAATGCACAGACAGAGTGCTGAGGTTTTTTAATTCATGTTCTCCATGTTTAATATTTTGCTACTGTTATTGAAATTTAAATTGAATAGGCTTGGTATTGTCCACAGCAGAGACCTAGTTCTAACCACAGTATGCCTATCACTAGCAAACTAAAATTGAGGCCCTGCCCTTGGCCCTGGGGCTTAATCTCTGGGTAATGCTGGAAATGTTGTTCCATGCATGGATTAGCAAATTAAAAGAAGTTACAAACCTCTGCTGTGACTTGTCTAACTCCTGCAGTCCCTAGATCATCATCCACAGTAACAGCATTAGGTTTATGTGTTTAGAAAAGACATGGTAGGAAAAAGTAAATTGACAGAAAGATTTCTGTAAACTACAAATGGGAACTATTCGTGCCAAAAACCAAAGCCACGGTGGTAAACACACATAAGCATTTAATTTAGAATTAATAGATAATATTGAAAACTATCAGAGAGTTCCTTTTCTCAAATGTAACTGGTTTTATTTCATAAAAAAAAATAACAAAACCCCCCATGACTATTTACCAGGCTAGATACATGACACTATTTAGAAATTTAGGTAGTAAGGATTGCTATAAAACAAATTAATCCATTTTTTTTTCTCCATTAGTGTTGAAAAGTTATCATTCAATTCAAGCCTCCTGCAATTTTGATTACAGCACAATGTTTTAACAGAACATCCAAATTAGTTAGCATCTTATATTGCACAATACACAAGCTTTGTGGATGCTTTTGTTAGAACTGTGATACTTATTGATCTCAAAATAGATGTAGGTATAATAACTACTACTATTTGCCTATTATAGGCAAGCATTCTTTCAAAACAGTAACATATGCTCCATTTGGAAATTTTTATTTTGTTAACTATTCTCAAGGAAAAAAGTGCTCCAGCAACTTTCTAAACAATGTTCCCTGCAAAAAATCAAGCATTACTATCCTAACAAATAGAGAAAAGTCAAAAAACTGAATACTTGTATATTCTCATTGAATATTTGAGGAACTGAGGTATTCAGGCAGCCTAATGTTATGCATCCGATTTGTTAGGAGGATGCATACAGAATACGATACATTATATAGGCTCTTGGGATACCAACTATAAATCCTTTATATTTGTATATTTTTTTAAAAAAATTAACATTAGCAGTGAAGAGTTGCCCGGCATCTTAGTTCACTAATTCACTAATTCAATGTCCAACTTATCAGAGAAGGAACTGCTGTATTTTAAGGAGAAATAAATACTTGCTTGAAATTTATGAGAAACATGATACATGCTTCTGTCTCTCTTCTTAAGTAATTTCAACCAAGCACCAGTTGCACTAGCACCCAGATTGAGTTTGAGGATCTTGAATGAAGCTGAAACACCACCATCTTGCCATAATCCTGCACATCAAAAATTGCAGGAAGCACAGTGGATTTCAGTACCCAGCCACTCTGCTCCCATGACTCTTCTGGGATGAAACATCATCTATGGCTGATGATATCTGCAAATGTGAGTGTGACTGGAGGTATCCATAACCTGATAAGAAATACGGTCTTTCTCCCTAGTGGTGTGGCCCCTTGACCCATGTATTAAAGACAGCAATGAATTTTTGGTTGGGGGTGCAGTAGTAATGGGGGCCAGTAATGCCACAGGCTGGATGTTCAGAAGAGTCTAAGGACAGAAGGAAGACAGCTTCCATTTCCTGAGCAAAAAAAAAAGCAGAGAGCACCTGATGAGTCTCCATTTACCCAACCATGTGAGTTTCATTAGCTAACCAGGACTATGCCCCAGACAGACACAGAAGGACCATATATAGGAGCTGTAAGAAGAGAGCAATTCTCTGGGGTTGGAAAACAGTAAGTTTTGCCATTTCTGACAACAATTAAATTTTGAGCACTGAATTTATGCAGTAATTACAATTAAGAATCTTTCACTGCCTCTGACAATAACATAACATGTATTACTTTCCTTTTCAAGGATCAGTAAAACAACTTGACACTGGTGCAAAATTAGAGGCAGAAAAGTCAAGGGATTTGACCATTTAGCTGGAAAGTCAACTAGGAAAATGAAAACAGAATTATAGCACAAAGTCTGGAGAGGCTAAAAAATGTACAAGTTTCTCTGGTGGTTTTGTATGGGTATTCTGCTGAGACATTCTACTTATAAATAGGGAGCATGCAGCATTTCTCTGAACTACCTTGCAAACAATGATAGAGGGACCAAAACACAGCTAAACAAGTCTGGAAGTGTATTTACAAGCCAGTGAGTGCAAATGGTTTCTATATTCTGTTACACATAGCATACACAGTTATGCTTCTTCTCTGATCTACACAAACCACTTGAGGTGCAGAAGGAAACTCAATGCCCAAACCCACTCCAGACACTGATTTTTCTGCACAGAGCTCCAGCAAGGTCCCAGTCTGCAAGAACTGTGATGTTGATTCTGCAGTACTATTGTCTTTCTCATAGGAAGTTGCCTGGGACCACCAACTCATTTCACACAGGCCATCCAGGAGCCATCAGATGATAATGGGTTTTAGTTTCCACCCACCTGGGCTGCATTCAAACTAGTGACCTAAGGTGAAGGTCTCCACATCCCATTACTAAACCCTCAAGCCATTTAGTATCCCCACGTAGTAAGCTTTTCCCAGCATAAAATCAAGAGACAGTAAAAAGCTGTCTATATTTGAAAACTGTTCTCAAATACATGGTCAGTCAAAGCTTTTCAATGCAAGTACAATATTTCAGGTATTAAATTGGCTGAATATTTTTCAGTCAATACTAAAAGTTCTGTGCAAGGACAAAAAAAATCAAAACACAGTATTTTGCCATAAATCTGAAATTATTTGTTTATATAACCCAAAAGTTAATTATTGGCATTAAAAGATACTGAGTCTCTTCACGGTTCTGTTAAAAAAATAAACTAACAGCAGGAATTTGAAAATATTAGAAGTAATTCAAACAACATCAGCAGTATTATCAAGGCATTAAGATATATCTATTTTTAATAAAGACTGAGCTACATGTAAATTATATGTTTAGCATTTAATGCTACATTCATATATAGTGTATTTTCTATTCACTAATGCTACACTTTTTAATACACAGTTTAAAATATTAGGAACTGTAAATTATCTTGTGTTAAATATGCCAAGTACTTCAGAAGTGTTAATGAATGTATTATTAAAGCAGTTTTTAGGAGGAGAGAAGATATTTTAAGCAGTATGAGTTTTGACTAGAGTAAATGCACATATATTTGCAATTAGTTTAAAAATTTATTAAAAATGATCTTGTATGAGATAATATAAAAGGGTTTTTTGGGGGTGAGGTTTTATGTTTTCTGGGTTTGTTCAGTTTTCTTTAAATAAACATATCAAATCCTATGCTAGGTTAAAAATACTCTCCCTGTAACACTCAGCCTTGAATTAATCAGATAAAGATGAAAGTGAAGAATTTTGCCACCAGTGTTTCTTACTTAACTCACTCAGTTATGCCTTTCAGCTTGGTTTATTTTATATGAAGGATATCTTGTTAAAACAACTGTTGAAGGCAAGTCATGTCATATCAACCACACACCATACCCTATGGGAGCTCAAATATTCCAAAATCTATGTTAATATAATCCTGCCACACAATTCAACTAAGGAAATACAGCAGATTTTCAGTACCATGCAAAACTTCACATAAGTACCATAACATTATCTATGTCTCCCAGAAATGAGGTAAAGCCATAGCAAGGTTTATACTGAATCAATTTGGGAAAGTAAATATTGTTAACAAGCACTATAATATAGCCTAGTAGATTATTCTAATCTCTATTTATCAACTAACAAATAGGCTGTAATTCTCAATGCAGTTTCCAACAATATATCTGTAGGAGAGCAATATTCTCTGGCTCCAGAGAGCAATGCAACTTACTCAACAAGGGTTTGCAGCTTTCTAATACAAGATTTACTATGCATTATGCCATGTGCTTCCACCATCCTTTTTCAAAGTGGTTTTAAAAAACTATGTAGCATCTTGCTTACCTAAATCTTTTGAGTTTGTTTTACTCTGGTCACAAAGACTAAATACAATTGTTAGGACATCCAGAATCTCTTCTGGAATACTTCCTACAGAGACACAGTAATGCTTGCTGTAGAAACAAAGAAATTTACAGTCATTTGGCCTTCACTGGAAAAGAAAACAAAACAGGGGATTCAACTGAGCTACTGAAGTATATAGATTCTTTGCTACTCCCAGAACAGACTGAAACTTCCATGTTATGGACACCAGAAAAGTGGAGACAGAAACGATCATGGAGATGCTTAAAAATTTTAGTAAGCTAGTCAATTAGGAGTCCTTGCCAAGAAAATCTTATTTTGTTTATTATTTGGGCTACACCAAATCAATGTTTTGGGTTGGTTTTTTTTTTTTTTTTAAATTAGGAAAAAAGCTAAATTAAAAAAAAAAAAAAAGAAGAAGAAAAATACGCAACTTGGCAAAGGCAATTCTCCTGTTTAACCAGGCCACTCAGCAGGCTGACATTCAGCTTTAAGACTGTATTTTTCAAAATATTTTCTCTTTACTGACAGAAGCTGCTATAAAAAATTCGTCTCAGCATCCAGCTGGTGATTGACGGTGGGGCCAGAGAGACTGTAGTAGGCTTAAGCAAGGAAAAAGAGCCCTAGCTGTGCCACAGTGGTGAAGTAGTACAAGGTTTACACACAATAATAAGGAGATAAAAGCATGTCCAGGACACGTTTCTGAGATAAAAGAATGAAAGAACACTAACAATACAATAGGCATGACATTAAAATGAAAGTCTAGAAACACAACATAAATTAAAACAAAAAAAGATTCCATCATGTTTTCCTTAAGTGTTTGAATGGAAAAGAAGCAAATCCACCTTCTAGATCTGAAAACTCTCTCCATGTTCCAGTATACTGGAGTATGTGGGATCCAAATTCTAAAGTCACAAAAAGCTGTTTTCCCTGCCTTTGTGTTTCTGATATTCCAAATTTTAATCAATCAAATATTCTGGTTTTAAAGATCATTAGTTGATTTTAGTCCCCAACCAGACAATGGAGTTTTGCCAAAATCCTGATATATATAATCAAAAAAAACCAGCCATAACCATTCAGCAGCAAACATAGGTAAGCTTACCATTTAAAACTGACTAATAACAGCAAGTGGTAGTCTTGGATCAGATTGGAACTTCTTTGCCATTTAAATACCTACATTTTTTTCTGTCCAGGGAAGGGATAAAACTGCACTGCACAATGAGGAAACTTTTCTTCATTCAAAAGAACTCCAGAAAAACCCACAGCAAAAATCCCAAAAAAACAGAGAATCCACAAAATAGTGTTTCACTTATTATGGAAGGGGAACTGAAGTGTTTTAACCAAGTGTTCATCCTCTGTGTCCTGATTGGCACTGCAACCGAGAATGCATTTAGCTACTTGCACTGAGCGGCTAAATCTCTCCATAAGTGATTTCTGAATGGATATGGAACTCAGAGGCCTAGTTTTCTTTTCCAGAAATGTTACAACTGCAGTCAGCACATCATCAGTGTATCTGACCAACCTGTAAAATCTAAACAGTAAGCTGGCACACAACAGATCTTCCAGCTAATGTATAACACTGTAGCAGCTGTGGAAGATTCCTTTCCATTCATCTACCTATGGTGTTTCAGTTTCACTATATCCAGAAGCTTTTAAGCCTCCTCTAGTCTATGGAAACTGTATCATTATCTTTCATGATTTTGCTGGCACAATGACTAGGCATGGACTTTCCTGGTTCCCCCTCCACACCAGACTACTGTATTTCTGGAAGACAATGCCAGCCTTGTCGTCCAGCTGCCAGGAGCAGAAGCAAAGAGCATGAACCCCTGTGGTTTTGACCTCACTCCTTTCAGTACACACAGAAGTTGAATCAAAAGATATACAGATTTTTCCTCGTGTTCCAAAGTACCCTTTACTTTTGCTAGCACATAAGGCTGTGGACAATACAGCTCTCCAGTCTCCCCATCACCCATGAGAATGGCTTGAGCTTCAAGCAGTGCGCTTTGAGGACTGCAGGACTCTCCACATCTGCCTCTGTCCCACCACTGCAGCAGTCACTCTCTGCTTGTGCTATTCTTTTCAGCCACATTTCTTCTGCCTTCACTGACTTTCAGCTAACCAAGACCCTGCTCCTGCACCTTGTATGAGTTTCATTTGTCTCAATAAGCATGTTACCCATTCATCCCTCCTAAGTCCAAGCCAGTGCCTCTGGCTCCACAGTTTTAAAGAGTTTTAAAGACTCAGAGTTAACAGGTACCCTTTTTTCTACTGTTCTAAGCACTCTTCCTATAGGCATGCTATGAATCAAATGGGAATGATTTAACTTTTCTGCTGTATATATTTGTGTGCCCATGAATATATATACATGTGCACAACAGTGGGATAACCAAACACACGAATGTCTGCAGATGGAATTTGCTACTTAGGACAAGCTACAGGCTCTTATCATGATCCATTTCCTCATGTGAACCACATATCCAGAGGTTAATCATCCTATATGCCTAATTATTTACACTGAATTTTTGAATTACAGTGAACTGCGTTCAATCACAAATATTTTTTGATCCATGTGCTATAGATATTTTATATAATCTTATTTTAAATGTGTTATGACAAATGGATACAAAAAGAGAGAGTTTGCAGAAGAGGTAAAATGCTACTGTTCCAATTAGATAGGATTTCATGCGCTTAGGAATTAGTAACCATGCAAGGCACAAGGCAAATGAGAAGCCAGTGTTACAGCAACTGAAATAGTATTTTCTATTGCCTTTAAGTATCTAATAAAGACCTGTGCATCTCAAGAAATCTTATTTAATTTGTATTAAATGAAATCTTCCTCTGACAGTTTTTCCTCTGGAAAAAGAATTTCTAGAAAAGCCACCCAATTACTCTGGTACTAACTAAAAACTAGAATTGTGATCATCGATTTGGAAGAAAACAACTTCTTTCAAACCACTTCTTATTTTCAAGAAATACTACTGAGACAAAAAGGAGATCGTTGGGTTTTAAGGACATAGAAGACTTTAAATGAAGAAAAAAAAAAGAAAAAAAGAAAATTATTCAAGGTATTCAGATTTTTGTCTTAACAGTTCTTGGAAGATGGTGGGGATATGGTCAAAGGAGTTAAAAAAAGGTCAGAGGAAAAACACCCACTGTACACTTACAAAAATTGATATCATGTAGCGGAACATGTTTTGAGAAAACTGTGCCATATGTATACACATATACAATCAAGGGGTTTTTTCACCTGATTAGAACAGGGATAAAAAAGAAGCATGATTTTCATGTTCTAAATCTGCTTTCAGCTACACCACTGAAAAAGCCACATGCCAAAGAGAGAGCATGATAGTTCATTCTACTGAAATATTTGTTTTCACCAGTGTGCCAAATTATAGCTCTGACCTAAATTTTGATAGTTTTTGAGAGGATTGTTCACTACCGTATAATAAGCATTGTAACATCAGTATTTATGTTTTAACTAGTATTTTTTGAGTCCCTTGCATCTGAGACCATAATCAAACTATGCAGTAGAGTTCCCCAATTACCTGTTATATTTACCCATTTTTCCTTGTCAGGCACTGTTTGCAATGTCATGTGAAATGCTTACTGGGGTCTTCCGAACACAAACCTCAAGCCAGGGGAAGCATCGTTGGAAGTGACGGGCACATTAAAACCAGTATCAGGCACTGGTCTACCTACCCAAGCACTCCCAAAAGCTCCACAGAGTCCTGGTATCCCTGCCACAATAAAGAATGTACTTATCTTTCTAGGTCTGGAGGTTAAGAAACAGTGAGTACAAGCAGTGACAGAGGAAGCTATAGGGATAGCAATGAATAAATAAGAATATAGGTTAGTGGTGGGGAGAATTTCAGTATCAAAACATAAACACAAAATGGGGGAGGAAATAGTTAAAGCTGATTTATAGTTACTACTGCATTTGCCCTAAAATAAAATAATGTTCTGTTCTTAATGTCATCTTGCTACCTTCATGCAATATGCAACACCTGTATCAACTCAAACTACGTTTCTCTTTCTCATGTAGATGTAAAATTTTGCTTAAATATAACAATAAAGGGCTGATATTGGCATATATTGGATTTGATAATCCAAATTAGTTATTAATATTATGAATTTAGTTATTTGTCAATCTACACGTAAGAGTCATCAAAGCAAGTCAGAGTGCAAAGTTACAAATATGGTATTCTGGGTGCAAATTGGAGGGGTATGATGACCATTAGTAAGCACTTAATTTTTTACTTTTAGATTTACAAACTAGTCTTAGATAAGCACACGGAAAAAAGTTAAAACAATACACAAGTTTTAATCTAGAAGCAGCTACATACCAAAATGAATTTTAATTTATTTTACCAAATCACCAATATCTTCTCAAATCTGTATCTGTAAACAGGTAAGTCTTACCTTTAGAGAGTTGTACTTGCCTTTAGAGCAAGTGCACTTGGAACACGCAAAGCAGCAACTTAGAGCAGAGGAGCCCTTTAAAGTCCTACTTCCACTCTGCAGAGCCTAACATTGAACAGCATTTCCTGCTACACTCCAGTTTATTGCTGACACTCTAACACCACACAGATAGAGGGTTCATAGGGAGCCGGGAGACCACACTCATCAGGACTCTGGTGTTTTCCAGTAGAAAGGGAAAGAAAGCAACAAAATGCCCACTGCAACCATGAACATATTGCTGCCGTGCCAAGTCCCTGTACTTAGATGCTTGCAAGAGCTGTATGGCCAGTGTTAACTATCCTTCAAAAACTACTCAGCTCAGGAGATTCTACAAGCTGGGAAGCTCAGAGAAGGTCTCCACCTCCTTACATTTTCCTGAGGAAAAGGGGACTTTTTTTAATAAAAGCCAATGCATTGAAGAGTCAGCCAACTCCCAAATAAATAAAAAAAAAATCTAAATGTCTGCACAATATGGTATTTTATCACCTTTCTTAAGAATTCTTAAGACAAGTCTAAGAGCAGAGTCCCCCTTAAATGAAGGTTTCAACCAAAAATAGATGGTATCTGATGTAAACTAGGGGGAAGGATGAATAGTTAATTGCTAGGACTAGCTTTATTTTTGTGAAGTAGGTATTGCTGTGGCAATGCATCAAAGTATCTAAGCAAGAGAAAATGAAAAATTTGGAGTGTACAAAAGTCAGAAAAGGTAATGTAATTTTCTAGATTTTGGAATGTGTTTCATTCCATTTAGTGACAACGTCAGTAACTGGATTTCAGTTTAACTTTCGCAGTACGACATAGACCTGGAGCAGTTGATTGGCTCTTCTTTTGACATCTCACAAAAAGTCTGTTTATAAGTAGAAATGTGTATTTAGTGAGGAGGTAAGGTAAAAAAAGCCAACACCAACAATGAAAAAACCCTATCTAATGAAGTTGCCTTAATCTGTTTAGTTAACCTAACAGCTTTTGCCTGTTACACAGTACCATGACCCCATAAGATACAAATCTACAAGCTGTGAACTTCATAGACATCCAGTAGTACTCTTTTATGGATGATTATCTGATTCCATGCCTTTTCTAGCAATTTTAATGCTACAGTCACCACTGATGCTGATGCATGGTCTGGATACATGCCTGCTGCTCCCCAGAGCGATATGAATCAGAACTGCCTTTCTCAGTCACGCTGGGTCCAGCATGTAACACAACCATCACCAGTAATCAAGCAGCAATGCAGCGATTCTAAAAGCATACTGCTACCCCTGGAAGCAAGAAGGCCTCCTGCTACGACAACCATAAAATTCTCTCTTAGAAATAAGTTCTAGGTGTTGCCCAAAGCACGCAGCAAGTCATTGTGCCTGACTAGATTATGATCACCAGGCCTTTCACTGCAATTTTGGCTGAGAGATTTTTGGGGGATGAAAAAGCTCAGAATACTTTTGGAAAGTTTTTGTTTACAACATTTGATTTCAAGGCAAAGATGCTCAACCACGTGGGATTTAGCACTGTCACAATCAGGCAAATCACAACATCAGCAGAATTCTATGGAGACCAAAAGTGAAATAAGAAAAATATATCAAATATGTGAACCAACTCAGAACATTAGGTTTTTCACCCTTAATTCAAGTCTACAAAAAGAATGAAATGACAAAAAACTTAATTATATTATGAAAAGCAGGATTGATTTTTAAATGCAGTACAGCTCTAGAGTCTCTTTATCCCAGTGATTATTCACTACAGAGTCGTGGATCAACTAACATCCCTTCCAATTCTACAATAGGAGTCTTATTTTGTTGACCTTTGAAATCAAGAAAACTGAATTACTAAAATCAGATGAGGTTTGCATTAGGGGCATTTTGCCAATAAAGCAATCTTGGTACACCACTGTGGCAAAGTACTAAGCATGTAATTGGCTATATCAACAAAGGTCCACTTTGGACTCATACAGGAAAATCATCACTTATTAGCAAAACAAGCAATATCAGTAAAAGAATAGTTTTACAAGTAAAATACTATATGCTATAGAGGTTTCTGCTGATGCAGAAAGTGGGATACTACAAAAGTTGTAGTAGTCCAAGTGGGATTCTACAGCACTTAAATAGCTTCAATTGACAAAGCTATACCAAAATATACTATAGACTTGGCTTGTATTCTGCTCTTAATCTTAGCTCAGTATTTCCCTCTAAATATTTTTATCATTTTCTATCCCTACTGAAAAACAAAACTCAATTAAATTTGCCAAGTTAGCAAAATATTAATGTCCTTTTTAGTATAACATCCAGCTCAAAAGGTAGAGCATGGCAGCATTCTTGAGACAAAGAAAATACTGCCAGAAAAGCAACAGTACATGCTACGCTCCTCTCAGAAGAGAAGGCTCAGGGGTGACCTCACCACTCTCTACAACTACCTGAGAGGAGGTTGTAGCAAGGTGGGGGTCGGTCTCTTCTCCCAGGCAATCAGCAGTAGGACAAGAGGGCACGGGCTTAAGCTCTGCCAGGGGAGGTTTAGGTTGGATATTATAAAGTTCTTTACAGAGAGAGTGATCAGGCATTGGAATGGCCTGCCCAGAGAGGTGGTGGATTCACCGTCCCTGGAGGTTTTTAAGAGGAGGTTGGATGTGGCACTGAGTGCCATGATCTAGTAATCACAGTGGGGTTGGATCAAGGGTTGGACTTGATGATCTCGGAGGTCTCTTCCAACCCAGTTGATTCTCTGATTCTATGAAAGTAACTTCTGATCAATACATTGATCAGTATCGGTCACTGACTACGCAGGTGACAGACTGCCTAGTGTACAGCCTAGTGCAGAGAGCATCTGCAACCTTGTGATGCTTCCAGACAGCCCTAGGACTACCAAACTGCCAAACTCATGGCACCTTGCAGTGTGACTGGTTACACAAACTGCTTTACAGCTTGAAAATCTTTGCAATGCCTACCTGTGCCTTGACCATCTATTTGTTCATCACTGAGAATTGCCAGCAGAGAGTACTCTCAGAAATGGCTGATTTTCTACAGGGGAAAGGGGAACTGCACAACAGCCCCTCTCTCCCAGCCACATGAAGCAGGATGTAGAGTAGCTTACATGAAAGGATATGTAGAAGAAGGGGACAGTGCTAATATTCCCTGTTCTACCACTGAAATGACCTTAGAGGTAACAAAGGTAATAAACAGCAGAGTCCACTGCAGTCACAAGGCTTGCTGAGCTACTGCCCCAGGCACGTAAATTAGTCACTGGAATTTAGCAAGAGGGTGGAAAACTATACAGACACTTCTAGGCAAGTAAACAATTGATCAGTGCATAGAAATTCAGCAGCCCAAGACCTGCAAAAAGATATGTACAGGCTGCAAGTCAGCTGTGGAGGAAACACACTGCAGTGTCACAGCTAGCTACAGACAGCTACATGAAATTAATTCATTCAACTGCTGCTCCATTCCCCACAGTCCATTTAACTGACTTTCTTGTGGAGGTAGGGGAATTTCACCTTTTATATAGATGCAGCTGGAAAGACTTTACACACAAATTATTCCCAGTACACAACACATACTGTAAGTAGTGCAGCCTGATTAAATGGTACATGATACAGCATCTTAAACTACTCTGCATCACAGACTGCAATCTCAGAGATGGCACAGACCCAACATCACTTATGAAACTGTAAGACAAAGTTCAGTGCCTCTATAACAGGCAAAGGCATCTACTTTCATGAGTCTTTTGTTACTCAATGAGCAGAAAACTTTAAAGTGTGACAGACTGTGTCTTTCTTCTTGTTGGCCAAATTTTTTGTTTGGTATCCATGAGAAATTTACTCCCTATTTACCAGAAATTAAGGGCAAACCTTATTTATGTACTTTTTAGTTCATATGGTACTGCAGTTTTGTTGCTCTTTGTTGTTTGGGGTTTTTGTTTGTTTGTTTGAGGGTCTTTTTGGGGGTTTTGGGAGGGTTGTTTCGAACAACAACACAGGATCGCTTCATGCCTAAAACAATTAAAGTTTGTCACCTTCTTATTGCACTCAAGTAGAAGTATGTTTCACACTTTCATTGTCTATTTCCCTAAAATTATTGAATTTTCTTTCTTTTCAAAATTGTGTGTTCTATGTATGTGCATATATGTACGTGTGAACGTGAATGTGGAAATTTTAAGACCATAAACACCCGAAAAATTGTTGTACAACAAAAGCAACAAAAATTTTAAAAAATGCAATGCAAGTCTTGTTTTCTGTATACCAGTTTGAGGTGATGTAGACTTTGCTAAATATTTGCATGTTTTAACTGGAGCACTGTTTGTCTGAAAGGGAAAGAAAATCATTATGAATACTTTAAACTGACTATAGGTACCACTGTCATAAAGGAATTTTAACAAAAAATCAATGGTTTCATCATAATTAGGTTCAAAGTTTAGTGATATTGCTGCATCTGGATGTGACATAAGAGTTGTGGAGCTTTTGCATCATGAAGCCCTATGACTAGGTCGAAGAATTCATAGATTGTTAAATAACATAAATTAGGCCTTAAACTTAAGAAGGATACAGCTCTGCACAGGGCTGCTGAGTAGCCAAATAAGGAAAAAATATCTTTAGAGCACAATTTTGAGGTTTGCTCAAAGAAATCCTTTTGGGAAGTAGAGGAAAAATGAGGAATGAAATGTTATCAGAAAGGTTCATCTCTAGTTAAAATAAATATTGAATATAAGTAAACGTATATTCAATAAATCCTTATGCTTCATGACTTCATCATTTAATCTTCTAGTCATCTGAAAAGAACATTTAGTTCTAAATAAAATCATCACTTTGAAAACAAATTAAAAATAATTCATTAGGGAAGAAAACTAATATGAATTATTTTAGGGTTTCCAAAACCCACCACTTTGTCCTTCTTTTTGAATAAACATACTCACTAAATTTGCTAACTCTCTGCAAAAATCTAGCTTTGTTTCCAGAAAAAGGTTGTTGTGTTTTGTTTTTTTTAAAAAAAAGGGAATTCACTAGCAGCCATCAGTAAAAACACAAATTTTCAAGAGAGAATTGTCTTCATATCTCAACAACACCACTATGCAAAACAAGCTTCACATTGCTTTAAAGACAGGCTGCAGCCATCTCGCACTGCTGCAAGTAAAGAGAGTGCTCATGACTCACTGCCCCTGCTTGGTTGCAACTCATCAGTGCCGGCAGCCCTAATCTGCTCCCAGACATTATGACCAGCAGCTCTGATATATGGATTAGATCTACCCCAAGTACTCCGTGCAGGGAAAGAACTCCTTGAGCCCTTTATTCCCTACAGAGTACCTGTGCAGGAGAATAAATCAGTGATATGAAAGAAAACATAAAATCCTTCCCAGTAAAATTTGCAGATGACACAAAAGATAATAAAATGGTAAATACCGGGGAGTTGTCAGTTCCACAGATTGCATGGCAGCCTGGGCTCACCTGAGTAAGATGTGTTTTAACACAGCTGAGCACAAAGCTGTCTATCTCATAACTAAAAGCACTGATTCCAAACAAAGACAACATAATAATCTAGGAAAAGGCATATGGATGATGGTGGATAACCAAATTAATATTAGCCTACAGTGCAACACTCTAGCTACAGCAGTGAAAAAGATCCTTTAATGTACAAGGAAGTAAACGTGGAGTAGCAATAGGAAAGGGTTCTATAAATCACTACCGATGTCGAGACAGTGAATCTTTCTGTTTCAAACAGCGTGTAACAACATGGTTCTAGTTTATATCTGTGATCCCCCAGCATTCCCACAGGAGCAACTAATGGACTATATTAGTATTCAAACTAGGAAGACTTAAAGAGCTACAAGAAGCATTCAAATTTTTGAAAACTTGACCTGCTAAGAACAAGAAACTCATGTCAAAAAGGAGGATAAATGATCACTAGTTTACTGTCTACAAATATTTAAATGGGAGGATGAGGGGAAATGAGGAGTATCACGAATATTAAAGGTGGACTTTTCAGCTTCTTAATGCTGATTTTCACATTTTTCTGCTACATAGTAATTGAGGAAATTCAAGCTGAAAATAAGGTAACAATATTTTAACTAATAGTAAGTACAGTTCTGAAGAGAGGTAGGATTTTCTTTCACCTGAGGTTCTTATAATCAGCATTTGCTTTCTAAAAAGAACCAGAAGTTGCAAGACTGTGTTAGTATCTTACATTGATCTTTTAAAGCAAAAGATGACAATGAGTGTGACCTCTGTCTTTCAAAAGCATACTTTAAACGTTCCAGGATAGCTTTATTACTGCAACTCATGTTACTTATGTGAGCTTTACAGCCGGTATTTAGCTAGCTCCTTATATTTGGAGTAGCTTTCAATATTTTCTAGGAGGTCAAATTTATGAAGAGGAGATGTGTAGAATCTTCTTCAAATACACCTTTTAAATTCACATTGAGAGAAGTAAAATCAAGCTGTGAAGTGAGGGAACTGATGCAATGGGAGATCCACTGTGCAAGAAGATGCAGCCTCTACTTACTGTTTTACTAGAGTAGAGCAAACTAAACAGTAGCTTCTTTAGTATATTCTCTCTTAGGTTAAACCCTAAACACGGGATACTGAAGGCACTGCTGGAAAAAATACTCTTGTACCTTCCAGCATTAGCCTGAATGATAGCCCTGTTGTCCTAAAGGCTTTTCCTGGGTGCAAAATAATTGTTTGAGACTAGCGTATCTTTTCCTCAGTTATATGGGATCAGATGACTCAGAATATACAAACAAAAAGTCTGAAAAGTTTTACATCTTTCTAAGGTAATTTATGTGCAGCACCACAACTACAAAACAAGAAGATGGAAAAAAATAATGACCTCTCAGCCATCAACAACTTCTCTATGCTGCTGAAGTGACTATACTGACCTGAATCATCAGGCACAGCTGCCAAGGGGCAAGTTGGGAGTTTTAAATGACTTTCACAAGGTGGTGACACTCTATTTGGAACCACTACCTCCTCTTCTACAGGTTTTTTAACACTTTGACCACATTAAGATGGTGATGGGCACTACAGACCACTTCAAGAAACCATCTTCCCATATTATTTATCTGGTTGAATTCCCTTACGAGAAAGCCCAAGAGAGCTATTTCGGCATTAAGAGGTTTATATTCTCATTTATATTGTCTAATAGGGTCATTAGATGTCTCATGTATACAAACCAATTCTGGTCTTGTTATATCCATTTTATAAATAAATTTAAATTTAAGACTTAGAGGCTGAATCAAATGGTTTAGCCTTGTGCCTCCTTTTCGTAGTTGTACAAATATTTATGAGTATGATTCAACATGGAATCTGAGAGGAGCTTACTCTGATCTGTCAGGTTTGGATGTTCAGAGCATTTACAGGCTCAGGATGACACTGTGTATATGACCAAGCTACACTTTCCAAGAAAAATTTCTCCACTTCTTAGACTGAAATCACTGAGCCTTCTGTTCCGTGCTCATTTCGCTAACTTGCCAAAAAAAGAAAAGAGCTAATAAGATCATAGTTGTAATTTTTTGATTTAAATGAGCTAGGTGTTTTCCTTACATATTTATTTCACACTCTTGATTTCAAAAGAAATAGCTTCCTGTAGAACTCTTCCCTATTCTCCTGAAGAAAGTCATGACCTTTAATTCTGCATAATATGGAGAGGAAGAAGCAAGGAAGAGACAATGCTTCCACCCTTGTTTAAGAGAGAGCACACAACAGCCATCAAACCAAGAATTTCCCCTCAAGACCCAGGCGATACCCTGAAGGGTCACCTTATGAAGTTACTTCCAGGCTGAAAACAATAAAAACTCTGAGATATCCTCTGCCTGTACACAATAAAGACTCCCTGTAGACAAGCAAAATCCCCCTTTACTTCACATGCCATTGTTCCTTGTAATTTAGCAACAAATAAAACCAGAGCACAGTCAGGGAGCTGTGCTCCTCTTCAACTGTCTCTGGAGATCATCTACCCATGCTTTGTTCACTGTTTGACACTCCATAAAGATGAACAAGAGTGCAAACCATAGGTGTTTGAGCAAGCAGAAAAAAGGATTTTCAACCCAGGCAAGAGGGAAAAACCTTGGTAGTTTGGTTATAGTGAAGTAGTTAGAACTGAACAGGAAATACTTCTTTTCGTTGTCAATTTTTTTTGACATCACAAAAGAGCCTGGACATGCCTTGCTACAACTATGGGTACTGAAAAGGAGAAATGAATGAAAAAAGAAAAGGAGAATTATTCAGGAGTTGATGGACACCTGTATTCCAGGTCAGTAACTGACAGGACTCTGGTTTTACCTCCATAGCTCAAGACATATCATCTACTTCAAAAAACACAATGGTAAAATCTTTTAAGAATGTTTGGTGTATTAGCCCCTACCACCAGTGAGCACAAAAAGTATTTGTAATTATTTAGAGCCTTTTGAAAAGCATGTTTACATGTATAGTGACCTAAAAAAACTGTAGACCTATGGCAACCGAGGTGAGGAACAATGGAGGGGGGTGGAATCTGCTCTTTTGCCAACAACTTTTGAAACTGTATATTCATCTCCATTCCAACTGAGGTATTTAGCAGCAGCTATGATGCTCAATTGTAAAAGGATCATAAAGGATCATAAAGGATCATAAAGACTCTAGAGAAATCTGTATTGGAATATTTATTATATTTCTAATTTTATATATATTAGGTAGAATAAAAATTAGTCCAGTTCCTCAGAAATTTGTGTTGCTAAAAGCCTTTGGTATTTTTTTTTTAATAGTATTATAACATATTTACTAATCTATACCTTTAGGAACTCTTGTAATCTTATTTCAGTGTTTATTAGCACTAAGTCTTGCCTAAAAATGTTATTTCCCCAAATGTTTTCTGAAAAGTATTTTTGGAATAGAAGATGATGGTATGATCCTTTCTAATTTTTGCAGAAAGGATCAGAATATCTCCATTTCAACTGCTAAGTAGCTTGACACAAAATACCTTTACCAGGTACATGCTTAAGCATAAATCCAGAAGCTCTCTGCATAATACTTTTTTTTAATTTTAAAAAGAGTTAGAGAAAAAACAGTCTAGCTCCAAAATTCATAAGTCTCTGTCTTGTCCTATTCTGTATGGCCAGTCCTTAAAATTCCTTTAGCTCTCAGAATAAGCAGTTTGCTGCTTTGTGTCCAGCCCAAAAATCATCCTGCAAGAAAAGGCAGAATCACACAGCCCTTTCTGTTGACACCCAGTGGCTTTTGTACATCCATTCTCCCTTTCCCAAACTAATCAGTGGAGAGACGGAGCCTGCATATGAGGTGCACATAAACATCTAGTACCAAATGTTCACGTCTTGTAGCATTACAGTAAAAGCTTTAAACATGTCATAAAAATAACTTGATTTTTTTGGTCTTGACTAGTGAGAAATCTTCAGTAACTTGTTGTTATACCTTTGGAAATAAATTACTGGGGGGAAAAATTCCAAAAGCATCCATTGCTAAGAAGGCAGAAAGAGGGCTTGAGTAACATGGAAGAAATATCAAGAGAAAATTTCACAAATCAAAAAGCAGTCTATATCTTCTGCAGCAAACTTTTTGGAAAGCAGCGAGCTTTCCAAACTAATTTTTAGAAGCAAAGTGAACTGGGCTAAAATACTTCATAATTCACATTTCAAGAATGACAAAACATATGTCAAAATCAACACTGTTTCATCACCAGTCTGATTTTTGGATTTTGCTTTACTTTTTTTTTTTTAATCCCAAAAGCTATTTAGCCAACATTTATTTGCAATTGTACACCTCCTTGTAAAAGAACATCCACTATTCCATTTTGTGGGCAGCACAGCTAGCTGTTTTTAATTATACTGACTATAATTCTACCTAACTAAAAAAAATAAAATTAAGATAATCAACTATGTTGCAGTGTTCAGAGTGAAGCCATCACTGTATTTAACACTTATGACAAATTGTGCCAAGTTTTCTTATTTCCACAAAGTTTCAAAATCTTGAAGTTGTTCTAAAAACTGATATAAATAGTGCACAACAAATCTGTTTCATATGTTTAAACAAATGAATACATTTTTATGCTTACTGAACTGAAGTTACAAGAGAAGTAAAACCACTGAAATGAAGTTCTATGATGAAATTTAAAATCATACTAGATGCAGATTGCTTCAGTTACCCTGAACGTTGCCACTATTTAGAGAAATAGAAAGGAAAAACCATCAAAAATTCAAAAAGTCCAGGAAGTATTTATAAGTCGATGTAAATCAGAAATAAATCATATCTCACACCAAAAGTAGCCATTCACAAAAAAAGCCAAGGAAGAGGTCAGATTTTCATTTTGGCTCACCAAGTTACACTGATGCTGTAATTATTTTGATAAATCTAGATTTCTCTTTTCCTCTCACTTCTGTAAACCAAAACGATAGTCTTCCTTTACAGCGAAGTAACAGCTTTTACTGATGTGGTTGTACCTATTACTAAAAGAAAAGATTCAGGAAACAAGCAGCAGGTTATAGAATAAAAAGGGGAGATGAGAGAATATGATTTAAAAATTTGAATGAGTATGACTGCTTTGCCAAAGAAATATTTTGTTGCAATGCAAAATACAACTGATTTTTAGAAGTTAAGGGGTTATTGAAAAATGAAATTTTATACAGAGAATGATAATGGTAACACTGGTATACAAAACAGGAATGTAGTTGGAGCATGAAAAGGAAACACTAAGTGACTGAATGCAGTTTCAAAATCCAGTAAGATAACAGAGAATTCATAATGCATTTGTAACATATTAATACAAAATAATCTACAATATACCTGTGAAATATATACTTTTCAATTCTATGTAGAAATAGGTTATTAAATCCTTATTACAGCAAAATAGAAATATCACTGCTTGCAAAACTAACAGAAGTCAAGCACTTTGCATTTGCCTGCCCACAGCAATAGCATTTTTGTCAGAAGCACCAGTAACGATCTTGAGTTACGCACAAAAGCGGGCTCTGTTATGGCAATGGACAAAGGCAAATGACTGCAAAGAAAGAGGACTCAACTTCAATTTAACTGTCCTGTAAGGTACATACTAATTAGCTGCAAAGCTATGAAATCCTAGCTAGCATGTTAAGTCTGCTACATGACAGTATAATTTGACTTCTTAAAGGATTATGCAAATTACAACTCATCATTCCATTACATGACTGAAAAAAAGTGACAGCTAATTTATACATAACACACCTTTCAAATCCCTAAGATGTGAAGCACCTGTGCAATACATTTTGCCTAGATTTTCTAGCATGTACACTCTTGTTTATTGCACTGTACAGAAGCATACCTAAGAGATTTAGTAAAGTCTTAGAGTTTTTATTTGCTTTTTAGCTTTTAAAGCACAATCCCAAAGAATTAAACAGCATAATTCTGTCCCTGCTGTAGAGGTTTTGCACACAAGTAGAAGTGTACGGTTTCAACACACGTGTAATTTCTGAATAGCAGGAGAGCAC
The DNA here is from genome assembly GCF_022539395.1 of Myiozetetes cayanensis. Classification (NCBI taxonomy): domain Eukaryota; kingdom Metazoa; phylum Chordata; class Aves; order Passeriformes; family Tyrannidae; genus Myiozetetes; species Myiozetetes cayanensis. The sequence continues at coordinate 24,975,484 of NW_026087853.1, forward strand.
GAGCACTAAATGCACGAGCTAGAGGCAAGACTCACACAGATTTCAACATACTTCTGGTAGGTAGATTCACAGTAGATTCCGTCATATCGGTAGATTTTCCTACATTCTGATTGGTTGGGCAGAGGATGCTGGACAGTTATTCTGTAGAGGCATCAAAAACAGATAGACATGACTAGAGGATCTCTACAGGTAACTGTAATGCAGGAAAAATCAGTATGTTGAAATGAATTTTTTTAAAATTTGTTTTTAAATTAAACACCTTTCTGATCTCTTCAAATCAACTGCCTTTTGCACATAACACCCACAATTTCCAATTTTCAAAATTTGCACTGAGAGTAAACTAAACTTCAGTTCTCCACAAGAATAGTATTTTTTCCCCCATCAAATAAAAGTGGAAGAGGTATGGAATTTTATAAATCAAATTGATACTTCACATAGTTTGTATCTATACAATGGTGCTTATAAAATTGATTATTTATTGTTTACTATTCCAATCCATCCTCAGGCAGAACATCCATTTATGTCAGCTGGGAGTTTGTCCAGACAAAGACCAAATAACCCTCCAATTTAAAATGTCAACAGCAATTCTCACATTTGCACAGAATGAGGATGTTGTGGTATTATGAGGACTGTGATTGAAGGTGCTCAGCACCATCTGAATAATGCCATATGTTCTCAGATTGACTGAAAGAAAATGAAAGTGATTGGCAGCAATCAGGAGGTGCGCAGCATCTTGTAAAATCAGGCCCTAAAAGATTTGTCAATCATTCTATTATTCATCCCTCCTCAGCTCCCTGTTAGCAGAAAATATAATTTGGCTATAAAAATTCAATGTTGTTTTTAAAATATACTTGGGAATTGCACACAAAACAGTACCCACCAATTTTCTTTTTTTTTTTTTTTTTTTTTACCTCCCTCTTCTCTAGAATAAAAACACATTTTAGATGCTTTTGTGTCTTCCACAAATTAATACCTTTTCCCCTTGTAATAGAATGGTAGTTCACTGAAGTAAGGGTAAATTATTTGAGAAATTTTACACATTTTTCAAATGTAAAATTTTAGGCTGTGATTTTTTAATAATAAATATTCTTGTCAATTGAGAATTAATTTATGTTACCATTATTTTTCCAACATTAACATCTACATATCTCTAAACCAATCTTGTTTTTTTAAAATCAAGTATTTGTTTCAACAGTAATTTGAGACTGCAGGTTTGAGAAAAAAATAGTATCATTATAGCTTTATAAGAAAATGGAAAGTTATCTACTGTGGAAACTGAGGACCTTTCTCTATAAGACTGCACCTACACAGTGTGTCGAGTGTCCCATGGGAACCCCATACAAAAGGAGAAGACAGCTCTGTGATGAAGGCCAGACCAAACACCTCTAAATCCTGGGATATTCCTGCATTCACTAATTAAGATATTATCAGAGAGATTTATTCATTGTGATATCCTGGGCCTTTAAGTTAGATGTCTAAGCACCATACACAGTGTACTAGGAAAGTTAAGTATCTTAAAATGGGATTTGCAACACAAGTTGGGAACCATGCAAGCCAGTACAAGAGATGAGGGAGAGATTCTTCTATGTGGGGTGTGCCTGAGAGACATAAACCCTTCAGTTTGGGTCACCCAGGAATGTCTACATCAAAGTGAATTCAAGCCTCAAAATCTTTAGTGGACCATCACACTGACTGACCCATGCTCCAGCTTCAGTTTCCTCTGACCTTTTTTGTTGGTGGTTCTTTTGTTTGTTTGTTTTTTTTGTTTTATTGTTTTGGTTTGGTTTTGGGGTTTGGTTTTTGTGGGGTTTGTTTTGTTTGTGTTTTTTGGTTTTTGGTTTTTTTTGATTGGTTGGTTGATTGGTTGGGTTTTTTTGGTGGAACAAGACTAGAAGATATGCCTGTTTTTACATGGCTTCAGCAAAGACATGGGAGATCTAGGTCCTCAGGACGACTATGCCACTCAGATAGATGATATTCAAACATACACCTGCCACAGCTCCAGAGATTACCACAGAGATTACAACTATTCTAAAGTGAGGGGCATGTTAGCTCCTCCAGCTAAAAAAAGGCACTTTAAAGGAAAAAAAAAAAACACAACTAAAAAATCCGGATATATTGGATGAAATAAAGGGAGACAGTGAGAATATGTTGTATTAAGAGTTATTCAAAATTGCATAAGCAGTCCTTGCAAAAATAGAATCAGAATCCTTCCCACATGAGTGCCCTCATTACAGGCCTTCAGAATTATGCTCTTTCTTCCACTGGTTCTTTGGTCAAATAAACCTTGAATAGTGATACTGATTATTGCTATTACTTGAGTAGTTAAACAAGTGAAGTAGAATATGGCTCACTCCAGAAAAACTTTTTCTGAAGTAGCTGTGGTAATGACCAGTCTTCGCGAGCGAAGATCCGGGGAAGGTCTTTACACCTTCCAGCCTGCGCATTGGATTTTTTAGGTGAGACACAGTGTGCGCGGAACTGAGCCCACCCTTTAATCCTAAGGTTCATCTGCCGGGGCCAAGCGAGCTTGGACGGTGGCAGCGAGGTCCTTAGGACGTAGGTGGGTTGCCTTTAAGGGCTAACGAGCCCCACCTGCCCGGGAGTGGCCCTGACCGGGAATCGAACCCGGGTCTCCACGGTGATAGCGCCGCGCCTTTACCACTAGACCACCAGGGGCTCCAGTAGCTGTGGTATTCTTCTGGGAATAGAAGTGGAAGATGTGAGTTTGAACATCCTTATGATGAAATAGGTCATAAATAAATATTCACCTATTCACTGCATCAAGATAATGTAGAATACTTGTCAGCCAACTTTTGCTTTGGTTGGGTTCCTTCTGTTGTTTTTTTAGATGACAGAAAAACTGAAACACAGGAAGTTCCATCTGAACATCAGGAAACACTTTTTTACTGCAAGGATGACAGAGCACTGGCACAGGTTGGCCAGAGGGGTTGCAGAGTCTCTGCCCATGGAGATACTCAACACCTACCTGGACATGAACCTACACAACCAGTTCCAGGTAACTCTGTTTCTCCAGCCCAGAGGGGTTGGACAAGAGGTCCCTTCCAACCTCAACTATTCTGTGATTCAAGCCCAGATGAGCGTTTTGGACTGTCCACAATTCTACTTTAAATCTAGCCAGAATTAGATTGGAACTTTTGGAGGGTGGGGAGCATGAAGGGAAGAGGGGAGAGGGTGAGGGCAGGAAGGAAGGGGAAGGGAGGGGGCTGTTGTTGTGTTTGTTTTTAAAGCAATATTTAAGGCTCTATAAACAACATAACAGCTACTGTGGATCATAGTGTGAGGGAAAGAAGCCTTCCTTTGCACTGCGCAGAGCCAGATTCTACTTCAGGAGCCAAGAAATCTTATGAACTTTTTCCGACCCAGCCCTTACCCAATGCTCATAACAATTTTCTTTAAAGAATTATTTACTTTCATCCACTCACCCTCTGCTGCAACAGAAATAAAAATAATAATGACAATAATAATAATAATAATAAAAACTCCCAAAACACTGAGCTAAGCTAACATGATATCAATATAAATCTCTTAAAATCTCACTGACTTCATCAAGATTGCACGTCATCCAAACTAGCACAGAATGGGGCCTATTGTGCTTAACCTGAAAAAGCAAACACTCCTGAGACACTATGGAATACATTTCAAAGTGCACACTGGGTTTCTAACTACCATCTAGAGCAGTGCTTTAGAGAAAAAAAATCCTGAATTTTCTTGTAGGGTATTTTTCTCTTACTGTTAAGATTTATTTTAGCACAGCAAGTGTATTCCCATAAACGGACTTCTATGCTGAACAAAAAACATGTTTTGATTTTAGATATTTAGAAGCTGCCTAACACCATGATACCCATTTGCCCTCCGCCCTATGTAATTTAGCTGTCATTTAATAGATTTACATTTACAATTAATGATCAGCTATGAGGCTGTGGGTCAGAAATGGGTCAGAAATTAAGGCTTCCTCACAAAACTGCTTATTCAGCATTCCTTATTAAAATAAACTAACAAAAAAACCCTAACAACAAACTCAGAAAACATAAAAACAAGTAGCAAGAATTATTGGTTAGGATCCAAAAACAAGTTTACCAAAACAATCAGTCTTGGTGTGGGCCTTTTTAGACAACTTCACCAAATTAATTTAGCTAACTTTTTTTATCCATGTTATGTCAGCAGATATAGTCTGTCTCTCAGGTTCCACACACAATTGATTTAACTGAAGATAAAACTGCATATTGGCTATTTACCCTGGGTACTGTGCATTCTTGTTCTATTTTATGCTTTGAAATTGATTTCTTGTATTCTTCTCTGTATTAAAAATTAGAGCACTGAAGAGTATTTGAATCTGATCAATTTGCAGTGGTTAGTTCACCCCAATTTTAGTTGAGTTTTGACTGGTTTGAGACAGACACCTAATCTCATATAAGCTTTAAGACAGTAAAAGTTGCCTTTTCATAATAATAAGGCAAAAATGAGTGTTAGGTTATAGCTATCTAACTCTGTACTACATGTTATTTTCAAAAAAAAGGGAGAAACATATCAGACAAAATACCTACAAGTACTTCATGAAACATGATATTCCACTTAATACATGTATCCTCTATTCCTTGAGGTGTGTGCTGTCAGTAGATGATGCTGTGAGCACTTTCACACCTCACCTTGGTTTTTAAACATCGCATACTTTACTTAAAAAGTTCAAAAGTATCACCTCAAATGTGAAAGTATTACAAACTGCTGTGTTTGCACATTAGACAGCTCATCTTCCTTTCTTTATGTGTCACTAAACTCTGGATGGATTCATCATACAACTTGAGGTGGAACTTAAGTGCATTTACATACATGTGGAATGTGTAAGCTATGACTAATTTTAACTCACAGGGCAGAATTTAAATAATTAGTTACAAGAAGTCAAACTAAGGGAAAAAAGGAGGAAAGAGATGGTTAGAGGCAGAGTAGTAAATTGTTCCATTTTTGCAGGTAATCTAAATGCAAACTAGAAGCAACTTATCATGAGAATGGATTTTCCACCATCTGGTCAAATAACAGGGGATTTGTCTAGTGGCAAGCAAAGAATGGAATGATGTGAGAAAGATTAGCGGGCAAGTCCTACAGTTGGCTAAAATGTATTTTGTGCAAACAAGAACAGATGACGCCTTAACAATTACACCTGTCAAAAACTCCAGAAAGCAATCCATCTCTGAACAGCCCAGTTGAAAACAGGCTAGTTCATAACAAAATGAATTTTTTTAAACAATTGCCAGCCATAACAGCTTGATGCATGACAAGCTTAGGAAGTCGCGTTCCACGTACAACTGAAACCTTAACTAACTGGACCCTGCTTGTCTCTGATAAGTAAGATATTAAACTATAAAAAAAATAAAATAAGTGAAGCAATGCAAATAGCTAACAATCTTGGAAAGCAAGAAAATTCGGAGTTAAGCCTGGCATATAGGTACTCTATAAGTATGTGCTATATGAATTGGTACAAGAAGGGGTTTTTTAAAAATGCCCTTTTACGTGGGAGTCAAAAATACCAGATAGTACCTGGACTGGAATGCCTTGCACAGAATCCAGACAGTTCCTAGAATTACAGTTCTTTCTAAATATAGATGTGAAACATTAAAATTACTACCTTGTATTTATCCCGCCAGAAGGGAGAATTCTAATAATGTTTTCTGTAAAGATCTAATTTCTTTCTTCACAAAAGACATAATCTTAATGTGCAAGAATATTTTACATGAATTCCAAGGTGATTTTCTTTAAAATTAACTGTTTATACATGCGCCTAATGTTTCAACATCAAAACTCAGCATTTCCTAATACTTTCTTTTTTAAAAAGTCATACTTTCCCTGCAGAAGATCAAGATTATAGCTTATATCTATTTGGAGTGTAGGGTGAAATAAGATTGTCCCAGAATTAATTTTTTTTTGTACTATTTGGTCTCTGGCTTTCAAGCAGAACTTGTTACTTCATTAAGCGATGTAACAAAGGGATTTCATGAAAGAGTTTACAGAAAGTCAAACCCAATGTACTGCTGTCAACTGAGTCTAGCAAGGTAAGTCAGAGAAGAGCTTGAGGGGCCGCTTTCTTCTTTCTCTTAAAAGGGCATGGAGATGATTTTGAGTGCTTATTCATCTATTTTAAAATTTTCTCCTGTGAGAAAAACAGAGAATAGCATTTTGCCCCACTTTGTATTCACCTGAGTCAGAAGAACAGCTATGGAGCAAATGACAGTCAACATTATATGCATGTTGCTGGTCTAAGACAAAACTAAGTATCAGACTCCCTGTTGTCCTGGTATGGATGACAACTTACTGAATGCAACATGGACAACAGGGAAAACCACCAGGTGATCTCATTGCAGACTTCACAGATAGGAGTTAGCTGACGGTTCTTACTCAAGATGGCAATTGCTGGGTTCTTGAACTCCTTTGTGTGGACACTTGGTAGGCTGTAGTGAATGCTTTTTTACCCCTTGCCCCATTTTTCCTGCATAACTGTGTTAAGATCCAAATCTGGTGCTTACAGTTTAATCTGGTCATCTAATTTCCAAACACTGAAACAGTCTTCCCCATGAAATACTTGAAAATAAGCTAGAAATTGTGCAACACACATCTTTCTTTTCCTTAATGTTTTTCCTGTTTTCTAAGAATTCCCAAATAATTCTTGACAGAGATGAAGGTGCTACATATAACCCTGTGGTTCTTACACAACATTAATTTCTGCTTCTTTTCCACACCTCCACAGATCAACATAATTTTTCAAGCTTGTAGTTGCTGTTGGAAGGATTTTCTGTGTAGAAAACTCTTACATTCAACAATTCAACTCCTAATCAGTGAAAGTATCATGAATTACAGCTTCCTCTCTCAGAACTAAGAAATCTGTTCTTAAACAACTTATTCCCTCTGTTCTTACCCTGCAAACATCGCATGGTAATATTGCTTCCAGAGGATAAGAGGTTTTTGTTGAAAAATTAGGGATGAAGAGTGTGAGGGTCCAGATTTAGACAGCCTTAGGCCTCAGAAACATTTAGTCCCTGGGAAACAAATTATTTAGGTCTCAACGAAGCTATATAAGTTGTTCAAAGTTTCTAATTACTGTGATTTAGTTTTCTTTTACAAACATTACATAATTCCATTAGTGTTTTCTATTTTGTGAGTATAGAATCTTCAGAATTGTACTATAAGGAAAGAAAAATAAACTTCCACCTCATAGCCAAAACTTAGGTGATATCAGCCATGGAAGTAGAAACCCAGATGTACTTAAATTTTCCAAATTAAAACTTCCTGTGTCTTCTTTACTTTGATCTCTGTCCAGTTTCCCCCCTATATTACTTCAGCTTTCTATGTGTCCCCCTATACTCTTTTCTTACTTTCTTATTTCTTCAATTTTTGTGCATAGACATTCAAAATGAGGCCCTATCACCTTTTTTTCAAGCTACACATATGAGTTACTTTAATGGGGCAGTTATATACCTTCTTTTTTTTTAAATTGAGTATTTTAAAATTAAAACGTAGGATATAGTATGAGATTCCTTCCTACCATGTGACAGAAGACTGATTAAACGATTATAAGCCAGAGAGGAACGTAGACAATTATTCTGTAGATTTGATCAATACTGAGAGACAAAGGGAGGACAATCTACTTGGGCCTACTGTCTACACTTTTGGTATCTCTGACACCCCTTGAGGAAAGCAAAGAACTCCAATAGTCAGGTCATAACTGGAATCACCCTCATCTCTATCCCTAGTCTGTACATCAGCCAGGAGAAAAAAACCCTCAGTGTGTTTCCTACCGCATCAGATTTCAAAGATGATGCAGAAGTGTCACAACATCCTCCAAAAACACAATCAAGTCAAGATTTGAGGAACATCAGTGCAGGCAGAAAGAACAGGCTTTATGAGTTAATGACCATTGGAAGAAGGGCTGAGAAACTCAGGTCAACTACAAGGATGCCATGAGGTTACAGAAAGGCCAAAGTTCATCTAGAGTTTAACCTGGCTACTGCTGTAAAAGACAATAAAAAATGCTTCTACAAATATGTTAGCAACAAAAGGAAGGCTAAGGAGTATCTCCATCCTTCATTGGACATGGATGGAAACATAGCGATAAAAAATGAGGGAAAAGGCTGAGATACTTCATGACTTCTTTGCCTCAGTCTTTATTAGTAAGACCGACTGTTCTAAGGCTACCCAGCTCCTTGAGCTGGAAGACAGGGACCAGGAGCAGAATGAAGGCCCCATAATCCAAGGGGAAATGGTCAGTGACCTACTACATTGCTCAGGCACACATACAAGTCTATAGACACAGATGGGATCCACCCAGTGGTACCAAGGGATCTGGTGGAAGTTGTTCACTGAACCACTTTCCATCATTTACCAGAAGTCCTGGCTAAACAGGGAGGTCCCAAATGACTGGAGGTTGATAAATGTCTACAGGAAGAGCAGGAGGGAGGATCCAGAGAACTACAGGCCTGTCAGCCTGACCTCAGTGCCAGGGAAGCTCACGGAGCAAATCCCTTTGACTGCCATCACGTGGTGTGTACAGGGCAACCAGGGAGTTGGCCTCAACCAGTACAGGTTTAGGAAAGGTAGGTCCTGTTTGACTGAACTAACCTCCTTCTAAGACACGGTGACCCACTTAGTGGATGGGGCTGTGGATGTTGTCAACTCAGACTTCAGTAAAACCTTTGACATCATTTCCTACAACATTCCCTTAGAGAAACCGGCAGCTCATAGCTCAGATGGTTGAACTCTCCACAGGGTGAAAAACTGGCTGAAAGGCCAGACCCAGAGATTGGTGGTGAATGGAGTTAAATCTAGCTGGGCCTAGGGGTGTTGTTCCCCAGGGTCAGTATTGCGGCCAGTCCTGTTTAATATTTTTATTGACAACCTGGAGGGGAGGGCTGAGTGCACCCTCAGTCAGTTTGCAGATGACATCAAGTTGGGCAGGACTATCATTCTGCTGGAGGGAAAGAAGACTCTACAGAGTGATCTGAACAGGCTGGATAGATGGGCCAAGGCCAGTTGTACAAGGTTCAATATGGCAAAGTGCTTCGTCCTGCACTTTGGTCACAAGAAACCATGCAGCACTACGGGCCTGGGGAAAAGCAGCTGGAGAGCAGCTCTGCAGAAAAGGACCTCTGGGTGCTGACCAACAGCCAGCTGACCATGAGCCGGCAGTGTGCCCAGCTGGCCAAGAAAGCCAATATGTCCTGACTTGTACAGTGTGGCCAATAGGAGCAAGGAAGTGTTCATCCTGCCTGTTCATCGTCAGCACTGATGAGGCTGCACCTTGAATCCTGTGTTCAGTTTTGGGCCTCTCAGTACAAGAAAAACATTGAGGTGCTTGAGCACAAGTCTTATGAGGAGCACCTGAGAAAGCTATGGGTGTTTAACCTGGAGAAAAGGAGGGTTGGGGTGACATTATCGCTCTCTACAATTACCTGAAAGGAGGTTGTAATGAGGTGGAGTTGGTCTCTTCTCCCAGGTAACAAGCAACAGGACAAGACAAAACAGCCACAAGTTGGACCAGGGGAGGTTTGGATTAGATATTAGGGAAAAAAATTCACCAAAAGGGTAGTCCAAGTACTGGACAGGTTGCACAGGGAAGTGGTGGAGTCACCATCCCTGGTGCTATTTAAAAGATGTGTAAATATGGCACTTAATGACATGGGTTAGTGGTGAACTTGGCAGTGCTAGGTTAGCAGTTGTACTCAATGATATTAAAGGTTTTTTCCAACCTGAACAAGTCCATGGGGAAATTTCCTATAGTAAAAATGATAGTAATCTCATGTAGCTAGAAGGACTTAAAGTCTTTTCCAGGGCACTGGACTATTATATAAACTAACACATACATCCAGTCTGTCTTTGTTTTCCTTTTTTTTTTTTTTCCCCAATGCACTGATATTATAAAGCAGCACAGACTGCAGCAATTATCCATATTGATTATGCTACTTGGTCTGATGTTTTTCTGCATTTTATAAGCACATAAAGTATGAACAGTTTTGAAAAAATACCTGCCCTGAGGTTGAGATTTTTTCAGAAGTCTATTCAGTTAGTATTTGGCTCACATCTACCTTAACATATGTAGTGCCTTTTTTTTTTTTTTTTTAAACTTTTCTGAAATTTAGTATTCTTTACATTGCAATCATCAGGGACCATTGTCTAGGGAGAAGATACACAAAACATTCAGGTACTTAATTCTTACATACAAACCTAACTTCATACCAATTAAAAAGGAAGTTTAGCACCTGCCTACAAGTTAAGCAGTTGAATAGTTTTATAAGTCCTGGGTTCTCTACAACTAAAACACCTAAAGTTGAGAAAGACTATGAGCTGAAGCCCAAGGTCACAGAGCAGGTCAGTATCAGACAGAAATGAAGTGAGGTCCTGAATTCCCAACCCCTGGTCCTTCCCAAACTGAAATGGTGAATGTCTTAAATACTTCAACAAATGTCAAATCCTTTCCAAATCTTTCTACATTTTTGAAGTAAACGAAGCAGAGTGCAATGAAATTCAATAATTAATTATACAGTGTAGGGAGGGAGGTCGAGTACATTTTTGTTTGTTTAAATTGTCAACTTTTAATTTTACTTTATAGCCACTGGCATCTTGCCATTATAAGCACAGTAAATAGGAGCATTTAGTGTATATCACTGTTAGTATTTTCTGTCATACATTTCTCATCTTTTTTCTCTTGATACTTACCTAACCTCTTCAGCCTCTTCATGTTAAACACCAGTAATTTTGTTGCTTCAGATTGACTCTGTTCTTGCTATATCTTTCTCTCCGTGATCAGAACTGAACACATTATTCAAGTGGTGTCACACCATTGATCTATACACCACAACATATTTGTTATAAAGCTCACACTATAGTATCATTAGATGCATTTTCAATACAGATGCTTTTTCTACCCTATCCCTCAACACTGCTTAACATTTTGTTTGCTTTCATGTTTAGTGTTGCACACTAAAGCAGATTTTCACCAAGCTGTCCACAGTGACATCCAGGCATATTTCCTCTAGGTACAGTTAATTTAAAACCCAGCAATATGTATGAGTAGCTCAAATTGTTTTTTTCCAATGTGCACTACTTTTCATCTGTCAGCAATGAATCATTTGTCATTATGCTGCCTATTAGCTCAGTGAGGTGCCAAAGAAGTTTCTTGCAATCTCTACAAACCTAAGCACAAATGGGCTTCTTCCATATCTTATTCTCCTTTCAAAATACTCATAACTGCATTAAATTTTCCTTAAAAAAATGTTAATGGGGGACATTTTTGGAAACTGGTAACAGTCAGAAATCACATCATTTTTTCACCATCCTAATATTTTATAACAAATTTCTAATAAGGTAAAAAGGAGCTGCTTTTAAGCATAGGAGTCCTTCTTGTTTCCTCTATACACTTAAGTTTTAAGCACTTCTTTTGCTTTCAAGTACACTGTGGATGTTTTATTGTAAAATTATGCTTAGTTAGTTTTACTCATATTGTTACTGGTAAGTAGTAGTGTTTTTTTAAATATTTCAATCCTCATTTTGCCATGGTTTTGACAGAATCAAATCAGTAGCAAAAACATTTCCATAGAGCTAAACACAATCTTCAGTCCATAACCTAAGTGGCCTGAATAGGGCTATAGATTTCATTCCCTGACATGTGAATGAAGGGGGAAAAAAACAAACTGCTGATGCTGTAGACCTCCTTCCACAAGTTTAAAGTTCATGTTCTCAGTGCCCCAGTATATACAGTGTTTTTGCTGGATTCATGTAGTTAATACTCATCCATTTCTGCTGACAGGATCTCCTAGGACAGCATGATACGTAAAGCTCTTATGCACAGCTCTACAGAACACAGGGCAAACATTTTTCCTGCTGTATGTCAGTACTAAAGTTTTTCAAACCCCTCAGAAGAGGAGATAGTCCAGTTTAGCAAGTTTCTTTCTCAAAAGTTTTTTTTCCCTTTAAAAGAAATAATTTAATAATTTGCCTCCAAACTCTTTCCATGAGCTTCATGCTGTCATCCTGATGTTTCTGTTCCAAGATCAAAAAGTAAACAAGTAAAACTCGTAAGTAATAACTTGACATGTGTATTCTATTCATTATAACAATTAAATTTACAGAGATAGGGAAAATGCTCCTGAGAATAAGCTTCCTGAAGTTTGACTTGGGCTGGAGCCAAAAAATTTCAGGTTTAGTACTCAGGAGTATTATTTAGAAGATAAATTGCTAGATATCATATTTTGGGAAAGGTACAATTAGCATCAAGTCTTGTTGCACAGCAATTCATTGGAGGGAACATACCCTGTATTACTTGATCATATTCACAATAATAATTAAAATACAAAACAAATCTCTGGGAATTTATCTTTGATAAAATGTTTTGAAAATGCTGTTTGGGAATATTCCATGTAAAGAAAAGTGAGAAATACTCTCCACTTTATTTCTAGGTTAAAATACTATTGTGCAGCTTCAAAAAGATTTTGAGCACTTTACAGTCTTTTAAGTCTCTCACCATTAAAACAGATTATTCCTATGAATGGGAGAGCCCTATTATTGATCTTGAACTTCTGAGTGACAAGAACAGTTCTTGAATCACTGTGTGGCAGTTTCTCACAAAGTACACTCTCGCAGAAAGCGTTATATTCAACTAAAACTGTTTTTACAAAGAAACTAAAGCAGCAGCAAGGAGATATGAACTACTCATTTTCCCTTTGCCTACTTGGAGCCTAAGTTTTTGCAGATGCTTATACCTATAACACTGCATGTACACAAACATGCCTGCACACCATTCACAAACACACATCTGAATAGGAATTGACTCATAAGTAACAAAATTCTTCCTCTTCTCTTGCAAGTGCAATTTTCATCATGGGTATGTAAATATTATTTGTATGCAACACTGTAGGGAACTGCATCACCTTGTGTTTGTTTGCAAATAAATGAAGAGGGGTATTACTCCTTGAAACTACACTATTGCATATGCACCTATTCTTCAATATTGAGTTGAGCTGTATGTATTCCACTATGTTATTTTATCCACGTTTCCAGTAAAATATGTTTTAAATTATTTTTAAAAAACCAAAAAACAGATCAGCCTAAAAATAATAAAAATAAGCCTGAAGTTGTACAGGAAACCATAGATGTCATATAGCAGTCAAAAAGGATGATGTTGATGTTAAAAAAATGGTCTTAGGAACCAGTACTCAAACATACAAAATCCTCCTTGCCTATTGCTGACTTGGACCTATTTTGAAAGGCATCTTAGTTCTGAGACACACCTCTTCATGAACAACGAGTGAAAACATAAGGCAATCCAAATGTATTAATGGAGAGAAAACAGCTGGTGGCACTGAAAGCCTCAGAGAAAAAGGCAGTAGAAGGGGTGTTTTATGTTTTTAAAAAGAATTTCAACTTGCTTAGAAGGGGACAAGTAAAAACGATTCTCAGCAGCACCACCTGGTTATTTTATTTTGATACCCACTCATCTGATTTTTATTTAAACACATTTTAAGAGAATTCTTAAAGCAGTTTGGGTTTTGTCTGTTTTGTTGGTTGTTTTTTGTTTGGGGTTTGAGGTTTTATTAATACTGCCAATGGACAGCGATACTGCATCAGTAAGCATGTCTTAAGTCCCTGCACTAAAATGATATGATTATGTTTTGGAAATGCAGCAAGTTTTACACACCTTAAGTTCTCCAAATAAAGGTGATAGCAATGGTAAAACTTTAACACTACAGAGGTCACTGGAAAATGTTCTAAACAAATATCACTTAACAAACAGACATTCTAACAGTAACATATTACTTAGTCTGACACCAGTGATTCACAACCACTCTTATGCTTCTTTCTATTATACAGATACCATTATTATACATGTCTCCCCCCCACACATTCTGATGATATAAGAAATCTAGGCTGGTAACAGGTGGAATGAATACATGAAGGAGCAATAAAAAAATTAGATTATTTATATAGCTAAGTATTTTTAATACATATATAGAGAGTGATATTCTCTTTTACTAAGTCCATTGTAAACTGTTTCATAAATAAGAGAAATCCAGACAGTACACTTATCATTACAGGGTTTAGCATTGCTTCGTAAACTGTATTATGCTGAAAGCTGTTTTTTTACTTCAATTATGACAGCAAAATTGCTACAGTCACATTTCTGTTTCAGGGAAAAGAATGGTAGAGGAATGCTCCATTAAGAGACATTAATTTCATAACAGAAATCCATAGATATCCTATTTCCTACCACAAAATTTTGGGAAAATTAATTCTTATCCAGCAGTTTATACAGCTTCTGGATTTCAAAGCCCGTAAAGGCTATTAAAGTAATCTAGCTAATAGCACAATAGACTTCTTGGTGCAAGCATAAATGCCCATTCTATCTTCAATTTCTTCTTTGCTCTCAGTAATCCTCCAGTAAATCACACTCAAAAATAAATAAATAAATCTTCAAAATGCTGATATTTCCTGAATCACTATGAGTAAGCAATCAGGAACAAAGAATATGTTTTTCTTTTTGTTTGGATTTTTTTTTTTTTTTAGGCAAAGGATTGGTTTTTGCCTAGTTTTGCAACACCCTTAAAACATCTAAGTTTGAGAAACAGTACCTTCCTTTGAATGTAGGTATTGCCCAATAAGTTTTTTCCTTTGAAAAGTCAAATGTGAAAACAAAAATAAATTGTATCATGTTAGTCAGTGATGAAGTTAAAGGAAAATGTGATTCCACTTCAAAATACTGAAGTATTTGCTAAATTTCCCATCTTCAATAGAAACATAAACTTTTATCAGACATATTTAAGGACAGAACTGCAGTGTCCTCTTAGTGAGGAGTTATTCTGGATATATACATATTGTACATGCTATTGAAAGTTTTTTATAATAGAAGAACATGCACTTTCATGTAATTCTTAATTAGAAGATGACTACAACTGAATTATTTAAAATCAAGCCTTTGTTATCAGCATCAGTTTTAGACAGAAGCTGAGAATCATTTGTGAGCTGTGGCAGACCCAGACTGTTCAAAGCAATTGCTGTTCAGCATGAAAGCTGCAATGGAGGTCACAGAACAGGTCAGGAGGAAAGATAGTGTATCGATTTCACACCAGGAATAGAGGCGAAGTGAGGGCCCGCTGTTGCTGCATGTGATGTATTTCACTTCAGTTTAAGGCACATTTCATTCCAATTCAAGAGGGGGTGGGGTGCAAAGGGTGAGCGGATTTCACACTGAATCATGATGAATTCTGGACTTGTGTATTCCAGTAAATATCTCCTTCCTGACATTAAGTATTTCTATAGCAGAGTGAATACAATGGAAATTAGACAGCAAACAGATAGGAGAAGAGAACTCCTGGGAAAGGAAAAAAAAAAAAAAAAGCAAAACACAACCCCCCCAGAAACCTCCCACCAAAATCTATATACAATAGGTCTATTGCCTCCTGGTTTAGTATATACAAATGTTGTCTCAAGCCCAGAAAACTGTTGCAGACAAAAGAAACTGTGCATTGTTCTGATATTCATGCTGCTGAAGACAATAATGCATGATATTCTAATCTTATATTAAAGAATCTTTAAGTCACATAAACGTAAGCCAAACAGCTTCAAAACCTAAAGAGCAGAAAGCCCGTTCACACAAACCTTCAAGCTACGCACACACAAAGGCATGCTCAGTGCAAAGGGAACGTAACTCTGGAGAAAATATTTTAAATGCATCAGTATAATAGACATACAAAAAGGTGGTGCACAACTGTATTTTACTTCATTTTATTTTCAAACTGATATTCCAACTAACCCTGACTTCTCCAGCAGAGGATATTAGCAACTATTCATAACTGTTTTATAGAACAGTGTTGATTATTCATATTTCATTGCCCTGTAGTAGTGGTCAGCTTCTGCCCCACCTTCTTTCTTAATAGCTAATTAACTAACTAAATAAATAAAAACATCAGTTCTAATGAGTAAAGCATTAAACATAAGTAGAGGGATATTTCTCAAGTTACTTGGATAACAGGCTAGCCTTGTTCAATTTATTTTCCAACACCGAGAAACTGAATTTCCAGTACTTTTGCCCAGTATGCTGTAAAAGTGTCAACTCCTAAACTGCTAAGATCACATACAGGGTAATGGTAAAATGCTAAGACTTTTACGGATAAAGTGCTCCCTCCCTTCCCCAGTGTTACTTTGCATAATTTGTTCTCTGAAAAACTGGTCTTCTTTTGAAATGCTGATTCTGCTACTCTGCTTGTGACAATATTTTACAACTTTTCTAGATCTTTATACTGGCTCCATAACACTAGCAAAATAGCCAGACACTGACATATTTGAGAACAAAAGACGACTGTATTTGAAACTGCACAGAGATTTCCTATTAAATTATTTATATTAGTTCACTTCCACGTCATTATTTCTTTTCAACTGTTCTAAGGCATCAATGTCAACTTCTTGAACCCTCTCACGAAAGCTTTACTGTCATCAGGGTCTATTTCAGCATCCTTAATTCCGCATAAGGAATCAGTTACCCAGCAAGTTTCCAATCACAAAGGGCCAGATGCTCCTCTCTGCTACATGCTGGAGCTGGGCAGACGGGCCCCTCACTATGTCTGAGGAGGGCAAAAGGTGGCTGTGCAGAGTCTGTGGGTGTGTGCACACACATGTGTACGACTGGCCTGCCACAAAACAGCTGAGACAGCTGTGCACGAGGAGGAAAAAAAAAATTCAAACAGTGGCAATCATTAACAAACAAGTGACCATCAGGTACTCCATGAAGAATGATCCACAAGGAAACGTCATTAACTTGCACTGCAAAATTCCATCATAGTTACCACTTCTCAATAATTCCTCAAACTTCAACGATGCTGTGCTGTATAAGTGTACAGAAATCTTACACAGCCTTGAGTCAGGCTTCAGTGGATTAGCACCTGCTGGTTACAGGCAAAGTCAAAACCCACTAATACTATTTGATCTACAGACTCCTGCTGACACTGTGCATCATGCAATTCTTACCTCCTCTGATATGTGAAGTATAGTTAAACTGTCTGTGATGGCTCCTCTCAGGAACATCCAAAAGCATGGTGGTGCTTAGGATTGTTTCCTAAAGACCATGAACTGTAGAGTAGCTGCAGACACAGCTCCATGAGCAAAGGCCAAGAGGACAGGCATTTCTCTTGCCTCATGGCGCTAATATCCAGAACTACCTCTTCCATAGACAATATAAGCATCAAGACTCACATCTGTTACTGGACTCCCAGAGATCACCAGTAGCCAAAATAAAGTCATTTTTCCATTTGCAGGCGAGCAAAGGATTGCTATTTTTTAATGGACATGGATCTTAGCAAGAGAATAAATCATTAAGACCACTGCAGACTTATAACACACAGTTTGAAAACAGCCTGCAAGCCATCCATATGGAACAGACTGTAAATCCCAAGTAGTTAAACAAAACCAAAACACAGTAATTCAACATAGTCCACAGTGACTGCCAGGTCTAATTTCAATTCCAAGCCTAATCAGAAGTTCAGTGCCCTCAGTGGCATGGGTCCCCACTGTTTTATACATCCTCACATTCCCCCTGAACACCAGCACAGCAGTTATGCTTATCTGGGACACATCAGCTGATGCACGGGGAAAAATGAATAGCTGTGGGACTTGCTTTCATTACAGTTCAAGTTAAGCTGAAGGTTTGCACATGCCATAGAAAGATTTGTGCCATGCATTGCTGTTGATATTCCTCGTGCAGGAAAGAATATGACACAGCACTGCCATGGGGGTTCCTCAGAGACACAGCACCAACAGCTGTACCAGCTACAATCACATGCTCCATGGCTGGGGAAACAGAGTAGGAGCGCCAACTGTATCGCAAGTTGGAACAGTTACTGTGGCTGTGGGCTGGAGAAGTAGGAAACTGTTGCATTTCCACAGATTTCTAGACCTTGGATTTTTCAGTACGGGCATAATATTCTATCATTCCATCAGTCCTCCACCTCCCCATTAATGGAAGTGACCTGTGCAGTCAAAAAAAAAGAGTTCATTAAAAATTTAGAGAAATTTGAAATCTGAGTACTTTTTTCCTCTTGAAGAGTGTGAGATCGGAATGAGAAAGAAGAGAGATAAGCAAAGGGGTTTGGGTTAAGTTCAATTAGCAGTAAAGCATGCTCTCTGGAAAGGTGTGTGCATAAAATACAGGCCTCAGGGAATAACAGTAGTAAATAGACAAATTAAACATCAAGAGTCTTTCTAACCTCTCATATACATAATTTTTTTTTAATATTTACCGAGTGTAAAAAGATCAGCCTTAGACCCTTGCAATGAACATGATAAATGGTTATATTGCATGTGTGTTAATTAATCCTAACCCCTGTCCGGATAATGAAAAAAGAGTAATGCAAAAAAAAAAAAAAAACACAAAAAAACCCCCAAAAAAAACCAAACAAACACAAAAACCAAACAAACAAACAAACCCCAAAAACACACATACACACCCAAAAAAAAAAAAAAAACAAAAAACCAAAAAGCAACACAAACCCCATAACAAAATATATATGCTTTTAAGCAAAGCAAGCATGGCAGGTGGGTGTGTTCCAAGTAAACTGCACCGCCATTTACTTTCTATATGGAAACAACAACCAGAAAAAATGAAACTAAATCAAGTGCAAAGCACTTAAATTGCATCTTCTACTTGTAAGATGCTTTTACCAAAACATTCAGCCACTTCAGCAACAATCTCATCCAGACTGCAATATTTGGAGTAAATGGTGTGAACAGCAACTTTCAGTTCTACACTAGACATTTTCACAGACTGACCGAAAACACAGTGAGCTTCTGCACAGTCGACTTAATACCTAGCAAAGAAGTAACCGAGCTAGAAGTCACACCTTTACAACCCTGTATCTTAAATTCACACCCCTTTTGCTTCTGTTTTGTGTGGTAGGGTTTTTGTTTTTTAAAACAAGGATACCAAAACCCAACACATCTCAGTTATACAGAAATATAAAATTCACACTGTTCTTTTGAGAATGAAAGAATTCCCTACGGTGTCCTGACTATTAGAGAAGAAGAAAATATACTCCCCTAAAGGCATAAGCAGCAAAAATTTTGGGGAAATGTCCACAAATGTTTTTTTCCTACTAACCATTTTCCTAAGCAAGAAAAGATAACACTTTTAAACCTCACTAGTGTTACTCTTTTTAAAGAAGGACAAAAATCAGGTTTTTTTCTTTTAATTACCTTTTTCAGCCTTATTTTAGTCTGTTTTTTTTCACTAGCTTCCTAACCAGCTTTCCATATTAAGCCATAAAAAGATTTTTGAAGAGTCAGCACTCAACTGAAAATAATAAAACACAGAAAAAAAAAAAACCACAACCCCCCCCACCCCAAACACCATACCCCCTCAGATTCACACTTATGCAACTCAAGTCCTGTAGCCTGATTATTTGTACTTCCTGTGGAGGATCACTAAGGACTACATGTAATTAACCATAGTTGCACATTATCTTTCTCACATAATCTAACTTTCTTAAAAAGGCAGAACTACCAATATGGGTTCTTTCTGGTTTCTGATAACACTAAAAAACACAATTATGAATTAACTTCTGAGATTTCCACAGAGTACAAGTAGCAAGACAGTTCAGAACCACTATCAGAACAACCAATCACAAAGACAATGTTGCGATTGCTGTCTGCTTGCTTAATGATGA
This sequence comes from Myiozetetes cayanensis, assembly GCF_022539395.1. Taxonomy (NCBI): domain Eukaryota; kingdom Metazoa; phylum Chordata; class Aves; order Passeriformes; family Tyrannidae; genus Myiozetetes; species Myiozetetes cayanensis. The sequence goes on from NW_026087853.1 coordinate 24,995,196, forward strand.
CTTTAACTGAACCAAAACATTCATGGATTTGATGTTTCAGACATAGGTCTTCAAGATAATGAATATTTTTAGTATTGACATTTATTGAAAGCACAGAGGGTACTATTAGTCCTTCCAATTCTGAGGGAATGAACACTTTAGTAATGTGTAATTCAAGAATGAGAACATTGAGAACAACAGTTTTGAACAGATATTTGAGGTCTTCTACTTTTAGAAGATACATTTAAAAACAAAATACTTTTTTGGATGCCTTGGCAGAAGGAAAAAAAAAAGGAAAAAAAAAATCTGAAAAGCAAGAAATGTACTTTTTATGTGATATTAAAAAAACCCACGGTTTAAAAGAAAAAAGCTGCATGTCTTTCACATTTTATGTCCTAAGTAGGTTTAAGTACTGCCTATTACTTGTCAAGAATTCGATAGCAAATAGAAACTTTCCAGGTTGACGTGCTGGGGCAGACGAAGGTCATTCTTTAAAGCATTTGCTCCCTTGAGAGGAAAACCTGGAAGGATGCTGTTTGAGCAATTTATACCAGGCACAGCAAGTCATTAGATGTCTGTGCTCCAAGTCTGCCATGATCCCGATTCCACAGCCATATGTAGTTACCATGGTGGGAACCAGTTCTATAAGCCAGTAAGTCAAAGAAGTGCAGAGGTGTGTAATTTCTTCTCAATGTACTGAACAGATATAGAAACTGTAAATCTTTCACGAAACAGCAAGACAGAAGAAAAAGTGCATTACACAGATGAACATCACACATAAGTGTTAAAAAAAGTAAATTTTCAATTTCAGAGCAGGAGATATGGTTGTGGAGGGGAGAAAAAGAAGGCAATTTGCAGGTAGGAAAACATTCTTTCTGGTTAGTGTTTTAATGAGAATTTTTCTCCTGATTCAGTTTTACTTCAAAACAAAAACTAAACAATAAGCAATCTGACAACATCTGTGAGTAAATACTATACTGTTCATTTTCTCTTTAAAAATTTTGAGAGTCAAGAGATTTCTATTTTAAATAGACAAAACAATACAATTCCCAAACTGTATTTTGTAAAGACTTGGAAACTCAGCATTTTTTGAAAATCCAGCCATCCAGAAGGAATACATAAGCTTGCAAATAGCTCCCTTTTCCAGGAGGAGGTTACAAAAGTATGCAACAGATGTCTAGCTTTCAGGTATATAGCAAGCAATACACGATACAGATTTGCTTATACATATCATGACCTTATTCCTTTCATAAAGGCAGAATTTCAAGTCTAATACAGACTTCTTTTTAAAGAGAAACATAAATGAGTCTAATAAGTGCATACTCCTAATATGCATGTGACATGTAGCACTATCCAATGTTTACTTTTATTTTCACTGCAGATTACAAATGACACAAAAAACAAAAGCACTTTAACCAGCAAGAACAGCATACGGACTAGTCCCACTCTTCCTTCTCTCAGTGCTTTAATGATCTAAGTTGACACTCATTCCTCTACTTGCTGTCCCCAAGGACAGCGCTGTCTGAAATGTCTCAGCCCAGGTAGATGACTTCTCATTTTAACATAGACTGCTTCACTAGCCTGTTCAGGGTCCTTCCTATGCCTCTGAGTCATAGGAAAGGAAAGTTAATCTTCAAGTTTTTGTCCAATTTTATCCTTTCCACATCTGCTGAATGGTTTTGTGTATGTAGGTTTACTGCGTGTCTGAAAAAGAGAAAGCTCAGGAGCAAACTGATGCATGTATATATATTACTATTTTTAACTCTCAGACTTCATTACAGAATTTGTACATTTATATATAAGCACAATATAAGTGACTTAATATTTTGTGGTCTTTTCAAAATACTCTCCTGTAACATCTGAACTTGTCCCTTTAGCTTAGGTAGCTATGTGAACAAATTTAATACACTCCGAGGACACCCTGACTTTCTTGTAAATTTGCATATCCCAGTTCTCATATATTTTTAACATTGGGAAATACATCAAGCTAAAACTCCATGGAAATAAAAAAATCACTTTACAGGACAGAAAAAGCAATCAGATTTACTAAGGTAAGTAAGAGTAAAAAAAATCAAGAAAAACCACTATCCTTAGATGTACACTATCCAATCAGCTTCTGCAATAGCCTGCATCACGCAAGATATGTGCTACTGTATTTTAAAATGGGGTAGAAGACATACTCAATTTTGCGGTTGCTTAATTTTTGTACTCTACATTTACTTATCTCCATCCTAAAACTACCAATAGAAAAGAAAATATATCATGCCTAGAAATCAGTTTCCCTTTATATCAAACATCAGTTCTATCTGTATAACTTTCAATGCTTTCCACTATAGGAAAACATGAATGGCTTTGTCCACATGAAGATTATCCAATTACCTCTCTACCATTAAATAAAATAAACCATATATAGAACCATTTTAAACGTTAGGACACACACAAAGGAAAGCACCCTGACAACAAATGAGATTCTAGCACATATATATGTATGCTAGAATTATCAAGAGCATTAAGACACAGACATTCAAATTTCTAGCAGAAAATTGCCTTTTAAAAAGCCACTGTATTCCCATAGCCATATTCTTGTTCTATAGGCATGGTCAAAGTTGCACTGAAATCAACAGCACAACATATCCATCAGAGGACCCACAACAAAGTCATCATTTTGTTAAAACAGAAAATTTACACCACAATGCTAGCAACACATAATTCAGAGGTTCTTACTTGAAAAAAACCTTAGAGTCCACCAGCATGTAATGAACTTATTTCAACTTCATCAAAAGTCAGAGTATATATTTCACTTTTCTCTTTTTCCTAAGCACGCCCGCGGTCAGAAAATAATGTCTCTGGCATGTCTATTACAAGGTGTCTACATACGTAGAAGCAGTATGTATGCATATACACACATGCACCTTTAAAGCATTATTATGAGGCTTTCTTTCCAGTAATATTAGCAGCTGCTTGCATATATGTAACTTCTTGTCCAGAGTGACAGCTGTATTTTCGCCTGTTTTGACATTGAGTCTGATCTGGGTGAATAGCTCATATCCATTAAAGTGCTATTACAACACTGAATGACTGCCAAAATACTTCCTGATCAATTTTAAAAGCCAGCTAGCTGTCATCATCTAATCGCAACAGCAGAAAACAAATCTTTGGGGAATAAAACAAGATTTTAAAACATTTTTTAAAAGCAGGGTATTAAGTCTAAAACCTCCAAACTATTTAAATAAAAATCACAAGCTGCAGCAATATCTAGGTAAAAATCTCTATGCTTTGAAAGTGCATATACTTGTTACTGACAAGCATTCTAACGTAGTTTCTAAATCTACCATTTCAACAATCCCTGAGTTTGAACTCTTGCCATTACATAACTTAATAAAGCAGCACTGAAAACAATCACCACAGAGTGTGATTGTGCTCACCATTAAATTTAGTTCTATAAAATTTAAGACTGAATTCAATCATTTTTGTGTCTTCGGCTGAATGGCTGAAAACCAATGTGCAGGTTCAATTCCTTACTTCTGAATAGCTTTATAGTATGCATATTTTTAAGCTGCAGTACAAACATCATTTCAGACTTTCATTTATCAAGCATACTTGAAAGGCTATATAATTCAGAGACAGTTAAGACCGCTTGAAGAGAAGGCACAGTTGGCACAAGTTTGGCACAGCTTTCAAAGAGCCTGCAGCAGTGCTGTATTTGTAATATAGCACACTAAAAGAATCAAAAAATAAGTTGCAAGAAATTACATGTTGTACATGAAAGATGTCTAGCAAGACAAACACACAATGCCCACATGTACGCATGGTGACTACTCTATGTGTAGATGACTTTAATTTCTCCCCACTGCACTGTTTTCTCCCCAGCTCCGTGCAGCTTGCTGCTTTGCTGTGTGGTCAGTCTACTTTGATCAGTGAAACACAGAACACCAACCACCGGAATGAAATATTGCTGCATCAAAAATATATGCATGGAACAAGCTCAAGAAAAATTGGACTCACCATTTGCTCCACAAACACCCATGATATGGCTCAAAACAGACAGTGTGCACTTATCATTAGAAATACACCAAAAATTAAAACTTCTTTGAAGAGCTCCTGTATCGCTAACCTTAAAAGGGCACAATATCAAAGAAGAAAAAAACAAAAACAAAAAAAAACCCCACAACCAAAACACAAAACAAAACAAAAAAACCCCTCATACATAGCCAAAAAAAACCCCAAACCACCAACACACACAAAGAAAACAAACAAACAAACAACAACACACCAAACTGGACTCAGGATGTTCTTACACTAGGCAAGACTGTCAACATGCAGTTTTGCATCCAAATAGCTAACGGACTATACTCTTTCAGTTCTAGCTCCCACGTAATTGAACTCTATGCTCATGAAGTTATAAAACCTACTTAAAAAGACAGTTGCAGTATTGCCTGCCAAAAATAATGCCATTTGACAGTTTACAATATAATAACAATTAAGAAATTTTGAGTGTTAGCCTAGAACCTCTCTATGTAAAATGGGAAACTAGAGAATTAAGAGAGGGTTCTGCAGACACAGGTACAATATATTTTATCAAAGAATGATAATTCAGATGTGAAAATGATGAAGGAGTTTGAGTGAAATGCATGCCATAAGACCTTACCGGTTTTGGCAGCACGTCAAAAACTGTAAACTGCGTATGAAGGAACTCTGACTGTGACTCCTGGATTTAAGGGACAACAAATATGTTTTCAGAGAAGCCACAGTGATGACATACGATTTAATAAAAGGAATCCCTCCACCTCATGTTTTGGTTTAACCCAAACCAAGTGGACAGAATCTAAGTAAATAATTTCAAACTCATTAAAATAAAAATATAAATACAGTGAATTGTTCAGATGTACACTTTAAAAATCCAATCATATTTGTTTTGTATATTGTAAACATTTAGATTTAAAACTAATTTTTGTTCATGTTTTAGGTCTAGGAAGAGGAGATCTGACATGAAGTACTAACTAGTAGCATGTCAGCTCCAATAAAATATATGGCTATTTTCATGTTGTGGTTTATACGTTTGGTAGAGAGGATCTTAATTTCCAAGAAGAACTTCTGAATTTTTGAGAATAGTAATAACCTAAAGCTGGAGAATACCATCTTTTATATAGCAAGGGCCTAAAAGATTTGTGTTAATGTTAAAAAAAAAAAAAGTATTACATATTATTAATAGATCTATAAACTAGCTTATACATTTTATATCATTTATAGGTCTGTTTTTGTTAATAAAACATGCACAGTTAAAGTTTAGCTTAGGAGGATAGCATGTTGATTAACTGTTGATAATTCTGGAAAATAGCACTAGTAATAAATAGTGGCTGCATTAATAACTACAGTGGGAAAGGACCACTGGGAATCTGCATATTTGCAAAAGGATTCTGAACAGCTAATATGTACAGATTGCTACAAAATACTGTGCATGAAAATATACCTTGTCTAGTAACTTGACATCAGTAATGCTACCTATTCAAAAAAAAAAAAATCATTATAATGTTTCCATAGTTTAAGGGTTCTCAAGATCTTATTCTATTCTGCATAAAATTCTGTAGCTACCTTTTTTTAGTGTCAAAATTATCATACATTTTTGTCAATGTAACTGTACACTAGAAAAAGAGAAATCATAAAAGCCTATTAAGAAATCATAAAAGCCTATGTGATCCCTTTGCATCACATCAAGCAAAGCCAACCAGGATGGTCCAACCAACTAACAGAAATAAGATATGAAACTCAGCATAAACTGGCTATGTAATCTAGTTAACAGTTATCCATTTACTATTTAGGAAGGAAGACACGGACCACATCACAATGAACATCTCACTCCCAAATTGGCAGGTTCCCCAAAACAGATTGGCATGTTGCCACTACGTTTAATCTCAGCAGGAATACATAACAGGAAGAACAGTACAAAAGACCACAACAGGAAGGAGGGACAACAGGAGTCTACAATCCTTATCTTCTTTGATATTTGTAGAGGAAAGAGGTCACCAATTAAAAGACACCCAAGTCACCTGAGTAACTTTAAAAAAAATAATAAATAAAAAAGATGATGAACCTTCCCCTGCACACACATATATTCATGTCATCCAGCAGACAAGAATGCAGGGTGACATTTGACTCATGATGCCAAAACCTATCATGATGTTACTTAATACAACTATGAAGTTACTATTAAACTAATTTTAGGGGTATTATAAAGAGCATGAGTCTCACATATTTACTACTGTCTGCCAAAAGTGATTACAATACTAAGGATACAAAACAATTATTGGAAAACCCATCTAAATGACTGGTTTACAAATTCCATTGCTACGAAAGCTTCTCGATGTAACACCCATCTTACAGGTATTGATTATACACATATAATATTGTAAAGTAAATCTAGTATACTATTAATGATGACAGTAGAGACGACTATGCTTTATTTGCATAGTGTTACAGAAGTTGCTCATTATATCAAAACCTAATGCCAAAAGAACAGAGCAGAGAAATATATGCAATTCTGCAACAGTGTGGCTAATGGTCATTACAAACATCATGTCAACTGTATGCCAATTTTATTTTTTTCTTAAAAAAAAAAAAAAGAGAGCTTGTCACACGGTTCATGAGGGAAATAGCTAAGCCTTGGACTGCAAGTAAATCCACCAACACTAAAACCTCTCCCAGATGTGCAGCTGCTTTCTGCAGCACAGAGATATTTCTTAGCCTTTAAGCTATATGAAAATGAACTACCAACTGAAAAGAATAACTGTCATATAGTAATTTAACTGCCTGGGAAAAAAGTCAGTGGAGAGTCAGGAAACTGCACATCCTACCAGGGACCTTTCACCCTTTGACTTTCTAGCTCACAATCTGGTTTTTCTGAAATGCTGACCTATATGTCAGCCATGCAGGATCTGTGCCTAGGGTGTTCATCATGGAGACGCGCAGCACAAAGGCATGGCTTTCGTTTCCTTCTCCAGCCTCCTTGTCTTTCACTCATAATCACATGAGATCTATATCCTCAGTGTTATCCACTTTCAGGGCAGCTCTGTCCTTCCAGTGTGGAATAAAACCCACCTCTTCCTGCAGCACTCTTCCCTTACTCATTGCCCTCCTGATTCACTTCACCTGCAGGGCATTGCCTCAGCTAAAGGCAAGACTGCAAAGACACAGACACAACTCAGCTGATGAAGCGTGGCACAACAGGGCACCCAACTGCTATCATAAATTGCTATCAGGAATCACAGTAGCACCACATAGTTTTAGTACTATTTGGGATAATGTATTTTAGAATTAAGCATTTACAGAGTGGTAGTGACTACAGTAACTCATCCCTGTCATTACACAGGAAAAGTCTCCACCCATCACTGTTTCACTAACAAGGACAACGTAAAAGTCTAATATACAACTGCACTTCACATTTATGAGTGTCATTCACAGAAGACCTGACTTTTTTCCTTGGGATGAGTTCTATAGTATGCAAGAGGAACAAAGATAAGTTGGATAGCAAGCATAAAACTGTCTGACTTCAAGTCTGATTTGGTACTTCTGTATAGAACTTGGCATATTTTTTCCTATTCTTCCAGTTCTTTTTTCAGCAAGAAATGGCTATTAGTCATGACACCAAAATGGGCCAACATCATTCTCTGTATGAATCCTCTCACTAAAAAAGCGTTAACTTACCTATCACTCCAAGTGCATGTAATTGACCAGGTCTCACAGAGCATTGCTCCAATACTTTAGGAAAGAGGATATGACTGTAAATACCTGGCAACACTAACCTCCATAGCAACATGTTCACTAGCAATCTGAAAGAAGTACCGCTAACTTAAAGAACCAGCTAAAATATAGTATGTAAGGGGACAGGGGGGTAGGGTGAGGAGGGAGGGCAGGCCGATGTGAAGAGATCAGCTAGCACTTTGTACTGAAGGATATTAAGTTCCCAAAGTTCTGTCAGAAGCCATCTTTGAATTCACAAGTCATGCTAACATTGTGTCTCAGCTCCTCAGAAATGGTTTGACCCCTAACAATTACATCTGAAGTGACTGCCTTAGACACATCTTTTCCTGAAACCTCCAGTCTGCTTCTTGTCAGTGATGGTCCATAACTTCGATAGAGTCCAGACCTGAGCAGGTCTAATGGCCACAATGGAAGCTGGCAGACCAGCACCTGAGAGCTCTCTGGCATTGGCACTCCTGTGGACCTCTGGTTAAACTTGACACAGATCAGATAAAAAAATGTGTGGAAGGTAAAAAAAAAAAAAAAAAAAGAGTTTGGTTTAGGATGTACATACTTCCATATATGACCTGATGTCTGTAGCTCTAAGGCTGATAATTCCTAGTTGAGCTGTTTTTGTTACAACTGAGGCTCAGATTTGTACCCAAAATTTTCTATATTGGACAGCTGTAAGGCATTGTTATATGGACTACCAATCACTTGATATGCTGCTATGTGACTTAATATCATGAATATTGCTAGATACAGTTACACAGGTATAATATTTAAACAGTACTGTAACTACAGGAGCACCATAAATGTGGGCTTGATATTTACCAAGATAATTCAGTTGCTGGGAATGGAAGCCAATGAAAAAAGGACATTGTGACTGACTTCACAACTTTTAGCACTGGTACCTCATCTATTCCATGTATGTCTTTTCTATTAAGCTATATGTAATTATAACTACATTTGAAATTTGGAAGAGGTTTCATCCAGAGGGACCTTGACACGCTTGAGAGGTGGGCTGATGGAAACCTCATCAAGTTCAGTAAAGCCAAGTGCAAGGCCCTACACCACAACAATCCCAGATACACCTACAGATTGGATGGAGAAGTGATTGAAGGCAGCCCAGCAGAGAAAGACTGGGGTGATGGCTGATGAAAAGCTCAATGCAAGGCAGCAGGGCGTGCCTGCAGCCCAGAAAGCCAACTGTGTCCTGCCCTGCATCAAAAGGAGGGTGGCCAGTAGGTCAAAGGAGGTGATTGTCCCCCTCTACTGTGCTCTTTTGAGACTCCACCCAGAGTACTGCGTACAGTTCTGGTGCCACCGACACAGCATCATGAAACTGTTGGAGCAACTCCAGAGGAGGGCCACAAAGTTGATAAGAGGACTGGCACACCTCCCCCACAAAGGCAGGTAGAGAAAGTTGGGGCTGTCCAGCCTGGAGAAGATAAGGTTGTATGGAGACCTCATAGAAACCTTCTAGTATCTGAAGCAGACCTACTAGGAAGCCAGAGAGGGACTCTTCATCAGGAGCTGTATTGATAGGACAAAAATAATGTGTACAAATTGAAAGAGAGAAAATTTAAGTTACATATTAGGAAGAAATTCTTTACTGTGAGGGTAGTGAGATACTAGAACGGGTTGCCTAAGGAGGTTTTGGGTGCCCCAACCCTGGCAGTGTTCAAAGCCAGGTTGGATAAGGCCTTGAGAAAACTGGTTTAGTGGGAGGTGTCCCTATCCATGAAAGAGTAGGTTAGACTAGATGATCTTTAAGGTCCCTTCCAACCCTTAACATGACTGTATGACATGTTATTTAAGTTTCAAAGACAAGCAGGTTATAAAGATCTCAGATTTGTTGAATTGTTTTAATTCCCTGAAAAATAAAGCGCAACTCAGGAGGTTTTTTTGTTTGTTTTAAGGTTTTGTTTGTTTGGTTTGTTACACTCAAATTAAAGTTGCATATTACCATGGAACAAAATAGGAAGGCAGTCTAGACTCTCTCTGTACTGAAGTCTTGAAAGACTTCCAGTTACTGAAATAAAATGAAGTCTGTAAATATGAGCTAACATTTCTAAATCTATATAGGTTAACAACCCCCTTTTCTATCTCCAGTCTAATTGGAATTTGTGTGCCTGATCTGTCACCATTGCTGTTCTTATTCCTCATGCTGGCCATCCAGTGTTTACATCAAATCTTTAACTGCCCCTCTGCTCTAAGCATTTAAGGTATATGCATGGATATTTCACTAAGCCCATAAAGCAACATATGTTGTAGTAATTCATGCCTCACCACCCCACTAACAGCTTACCACCAAAAAAAGTCTAAATGTCTCTGTGGACTTCACCTGTTAGGCGTGGGGGGGAATTGTGGGGGTGTGGGGAGGGGGTGCTGAGGGAGGTCAAACAAAATATGCACACTTCTTCATGAAACACGTCCCCTCGTGGTTCACATAACTCTTCTGATACCTTCAAGCATATAACATGCAAAATGGTTTAACATCACTTATAAAAGAATCTAGTGGTAAATTACCACTGCATCTATTTCAGAGCTCCTTTTACCGAGTCAGGTGTGGGCGAGCTTGTTGTTTCAACATGCCAAAGTTGCCAGCAGAGAGGATTACCGAGAGTATCAAGTGGATGTAGTGGGTGTTGACTCCTAGAACAAGAACTGTTAACACTTCAAAAGTACATCATGAATCAATGGGACCTCGAAAAGTCCCTGCTCTCACAGCTCTCTGAACCTCAATACCTGAATTTAACAACTTATCATAGCAATCATGACACATGACAATAGGCACTACACTCAAAAGTAAGTAATCAAAACTGGGTGTTTAAATCCTTTGCAAAGTATCTGTTCATTACAAGTTAGAATGGTTTTAACCAAAAGGAAAAAAAATAAAAATCAATATGAAGTCATCCCAAGCATCAAAGGTGTATCCTTGCTGTAAATCAAGTTTTATATTTACAGCACTATAATTTTGCAATAACCTATTAACTTTGAGAAAAATCTTTTTCATACACAGAAGGTGATATTTTCTTATTTGTCTCCAAACTATGACATGTTTTAGGATTCACTGTTAGTATAGATAAAAGTATAGTGAAGTTTACCCATGCATAGTTCCCATTTATGTGATATGCAGATGAAGAATATTTGTAGTCGTAAATAAATAATATCATTAACAAACTGTCAGGCCATTCAAAATGAAAAGGATACATTAACTTTGCACTCTTAGTTTCAGACTAGATTGTTTTTCATATCTTGTTTGTATCCTTTTAACTAATTCTTTCACCACACCAAAGCATGTATCAGTTGCTTCTGAACGATATTTTACAAAACTGAACTAAAAATGGAGCTAGACCAATGCTTACACAAGAAATGCAGCTTATTACATTTGTTGCACTCCAAATAAATATTGATTTCAATCTAAGACTGCTATGAAAGGGCTTGCATCAATTACACAGTACATCACAGTCATGATGCAAGTTACCTAATTCCAGTGATGCACACAGCAAATCAATCATTCACATCCACAGAGCATGGTGAGTCAGAGCCACCACTACTTACCTTTATCTGAACTTTTAAATACTGCATTCATTTTGGAGTGGCATTATAAAGGAAAAGGTTTACAATGAAAAAAATGTCAGCTAATCTGCCAAAAAACCTGCAGTAATTATAATTACCTCTATTCATGTCATGTGTGTTTTAATACATACACAAATGAGTAAAAGAGCCCTTAATGACAACAACATTATGAGGGGAGGTTTCCCTTTTGCATTATCTATTTATTCAACACAAAATTATTAGGCTATTGTGATAAAGCAGCTAGAGTACAATGACTTTCCTTTAATCACTAATTAAAATGCTGATTGCCTGTTGAGTGAGACGTGCAGTTATGGTCAAACACCAAGTCCTATTGTGTGATAACAGCTTGGGCTGGCCTTACAACTGGGTGGGGTTGAATCGCTGCTAAGTAAACAAACCCTCTATGGCTGAAAAACACAATCCCTTCAGCTCAATAAAATCCTTAAGTAACTTTTAATTTTACAGCCTTAGACAAGCTAATATTGCAGAGCACAAAAGTTCAGAGATAAAGAGACCTACCAGGTGCTGGAATAAACAAGCAATTACACAGATTATAGGAGAGCAGTACTGGGTCTGTATGAATTAATTTATTCTGTGTACAAGCTTGAGGTGGAAATTAATTTCATGGGGCCAAATTCAAAGGACCACTGGGACATTATTGGCTTCATCTATTCAACTTCTGAAGTATACTCAAATTACACCTCTGCAATCCCACTGATAGCACCCCAATGCCATCAGTGGGGTTTCACAAATATAGTCAGGAGAATCCACACACTCACATTTCCCTTCCATGCTTAATTTATTGCAAAATAAATTAAGTAAAATAAGACCTATTTATCTACGGTGCTGTATTCCATGTAATCATTTTAAATGGCAGTAAAAAAAAATCTACAATATGCCACTGTTCACATTGGACACTATTTAACACAAGATGTTATGCTCCAAGTATCAATGCTAAAAAAGAAAAAAATCTTCATGTGCACACACACACCCACATAAGGTGTAGGACAGCAACGTGGTACTTGTCGTTTACAAAAAAGATAGAATTATTTTTCAAGAGAGGGCAAAGTAAATAATTTGGAATTAAGACCAAAATAATGTAATAACTGATTCTACTATTATGACCTTAATTTCATGAGCTACCACTGTGCAAATCTAAGGAGCATTGCAGCATTTGGCACTTTCCAAAATAAGGGGGGAACACCCCACTTTATCCCAACTGTGGATATATGGATATATGTCTTGCTGACATTCTAAGAAATCAATTTAACCCATAAAGTTAACACATCATAGAAGAAACAAATACACATCATCTGTCATACGTAAATCCATTCCTTTAAAAGGCCATTGGTTACTAATTTAAAACATCGCCATCCCATAAATAAGTAAGAACAAATTTGCTTTCTTCCAGTTCAACAGGTTTATTCTCTTAACAAAAAAATTAATAATGTACTGTTTAATGAACTAACCTTTATGATATTTCAAATAATCACAAAGTTTGGGGTGTTTTGGCTGGGTTTGCTTTTGATTTTTTTAAAATACATATTATAACAAATTATCTGGGCATATTATTGGTATGTGTATACTCACCTATTACACATAACTCGAAGTTACTATTACAGAAACCTCAAATTAACTGTTTTTTAAAATTACTTTTAGGTGCACAATGTCAAAGGGCAGAAAGAATGATTTTTAGTCTATAGCTGCAAATATTCTATTCCACAATGTTTTCCTAGTTTTCTTTTCAGCCAGTTGCCTTTTTTATATATACACATATACGCTCAATCAGTTCAACTTCCTCACAAGAACAGTAATTAAAGAAAAAAACCTTGACCACACCACAACAGCTCTTCACTTGCTGCCTCATTCCTCCCCTTTATCTGTAAGAAAACCCATTTCACCTTTCTGTGAGTAAAAAAAGAGCATCTTTCAGCCTAAAAGCAATAGTTTTGCTGCTTTTCTGGCATTGTCTATAGAAAAGAAATTTCTGTTTCTGTAAAAGTGTAAACTGTAGAGACATGTTTGCTTTTGGGGTTGTTTCCTTCCCTTTTGCTTAATACAACTGAAACCAAAATGGTTGTTTTGTCTATATGCAGCTACTATTTATTTAAAAAGTCATCTCACAGAAGAACCAAAAGTTCACATTCAGTATTTGGAAGGCTTACAGAAGAGGCACAGGTGCAGGGAGCTCTCCTTCCCTATTGTTGCTGTACAGAGGCCAGAGAACATGCTACATCTTGCAGACTGTCAGCACTAGACATACAGAAGTAAATGTGTCAGACTATCTCCCACACCCTATGACTATTATTACCAATTGCAACTGATGGCACGCTTCACTTCATTCTCTCCTGTTCAAATAAATACAAATATGGTTCTTCTTTTACACTACTATGTTGCAAGACCAGGGTCAGGAAACTACAACTGGTATAACAACCAGGTTGCAGCCTACAGTGAGTAAAATCCACTAGTTACCCAAGTCAATGGCTCTGCTCTCACTGCCTCTGTTGAGCCACAGGACCTATATCAATGGGTATTCTATGTAACTAAACATATAAAACGACAGTGTCAAAATCAGCTGTAGGGAAAATCATCAAAATATTGTGGTTTCTACCAAAAGTTTAAAAAAAGTTGTGTTTCTAGATTTCTGTAGACTGTTTGGTGATCTAGCCACCATGGTACTTTATAAAAGGCACCACTATAGTAAAGGGATCACAATAATTTTGGAGATAGGGCAACTTATGATGACAGCATTGGTAGAAATACTTCAGAATGATGGATAAAACAGCTCAGGCCCTAATCTTCCATGAAGACATATATCATCCTCTGAATCCCTGCCTATGTTTCTCAGGCTTTGAAGAAGAAGGAAATGGAGGTGGCATCCAAGTGCAAGACTAGAATCTAGAGCATGGGGTCTGAAGTTTTTTACTTCATAAGCATTCAACAGAACTACAAAACTTGGTTTTAGTCTTCAAAACTCCCTTAAGCTTACAGCTCAAATTCTTTTAACCCTTCCACTTAACACATTCAAATAACTTCCAGAGGTATCAGTTTCCTAGCCAGTGAACAAATACAAATTGAATGCAGTGACCCATCTTCCTAGACAGCACTGCTGCGGCTTTCTTCTGATCACTATTACCCTGCTGTCATCAAAAAGCTTTCTGTTACTGCCTGTGTTACTTAGGTGACTTGGAAAATATAGAAAGTTGATTTTTAACAGCATATTGATTATTGAATGTTTCACTTTTTAAAAACCACATCTTTCTTACATGAAGAGGAAGTGACTTTGCCTTATACACCAACAGCTATGCCCTGATCAGTCCTCTCGGTGATTCAAAACTGAACTTGCAAAGATATCTGCCCACATTTTTAGAAACTTGCTACATTTGCAGTTTATGACTTCCATCTAGCTTTGACATACGCAGGCACACAAAGAATACCAAAGGTTTAGGCAAATACATATGGATTCTCCATTGATACACAGGAACATTATGCTATAATTGCAAAGGACCACTTAAGATGATCTAATTACACATGGAAAACTAATATCCGCTTAAGTGGAAACAAGGAACAATGAGAAACATTAGAATAAGATAAAAGAATGAACACAGGCATCATCAGATAATCTTCCTAAAAGCTGAGTGTATTAGGCCATTGAACAGCCTGACAGGGTAGATGGCAGAAACCCACTAGCTTTTGATTATTATAACAGAAGAAAGCAGACCAGAAAATACACTGTGGAGATTCACTGTATATGGAGAGAAACACTGGATGATCCAACTGGTCTTTTCCATTTTTGAATTCCATTATTGATTAGTCCTGAGCTTTATTTAATCTTCTCCAAAGCCTCACACAGTAGTAAACCAGAGAACCAATTCATATCTAACAGCAAATATTTTTAATTCTGTTCCAAAGATCTTCATAAATATTCACTTTCTCACAAATCAAAACTGTTCTGTTTGTATCTACTCTAAATAATCTGATTGAGCACAACATTTCAGAAGACAAATATATCCAAATAGAAGCATATCATAAGACAGGTATGTTACAGCCAAACAGAAAGGAGCTTTTAAACTGAGACAAGCAGCAGATGCTCAGATGCAAGAGTGGCCTTTAGGACTTCAAACCCTATCACAGAAAACAAGGGAAACAGTTAGAAGTATCCTCTAGCATCATCTCCCAAGTCATGTTGTACCACTAGTTGTAGAGAAGCCTTACAGGCTATCCCTTTGTGCAAAAAAAAAAAAAAAACCAACCCAAACAAAACAAACAAAAAACCCCCACAAAACCACAAAAAACCCCACACACCTGAAAGCCCAAACCCATGGGAAAACGCTTGTAATACACATGCAGTTTACACTTACATGCTACACTGATGTCACAGTACATATATGAATAGGATGTGATCAGCCTTATAATGCTAATATGAAGATTGCATACTTGTGAAGTATCATGAACAGAATTAGTGTTCATGAGAAGTCTACACACCAGTACATAACTTAACGCTAGCTTTATTACCTGTTGAACAAAGCATAGATATGCACAACATTATATTTTCTTTTTATGAAAGAATGGATCAATAAAATGAGGCAGTTTGAGATGGTACTTATTACAGGGACTGGGAAGCACATCTAAATCAGTTCACGAAACTGCTGCCTTCTGTACACTACTTGTACCCAGAAGTGATTTGGTTTGACCTTACACAGTGTTTGAAACATACTTGTATGAGACTGAGAAAAACAGATGCGTTTTTCTTGCATTTCCTTGTCCTACGATCCAATCTTTGTTTTTGTATTAACATGCCACACTAAGCCTTGAGTTCAGCTTGTTACCAACTGCTAGGACCTCAAGATGCTTTTTCTTCTAGATCACCTTCTCACCAAGTATTTAAAATATTAGCATTGTGAAGTTTAGCACTTCCCTTTAGTGAACTGTATATATTTTATTTCCTCAATTTATCAATATAATTTGGAATTCTAACCCTATGTTTTAAAATGCACACAGACCTTCCCTTCTGAAAGTAGTTCTAGGTAACAACTACAAATTCAATAAGTATTTCCTATTTCTTCATCCAAGGCATCAGTGAAGAAAAATGTTACCAGATCCTGAAGGTATCTCAATCACATCTACACTAAAACTCTGCTCACACTTCTTAGTTGAGGGTATCAGTTTGGTACCTATGTAAGAATTCTAGGCTGTCCATCTGATCATGACTTTTCTCTTAATCATCAACCCAACCCCCTTTATGGTAATTTCATCGTCATCACCTTTATCATAGAACAGCTGAAGACAGAATGTCAAAACTAAGCTATTTACTAAAAGCTAGAATTTTACTAAAATATATGTCACGTTTTGTTTGTCTGCTTCCTATAATATATGCTTATCCTATTACTGTAGGTAGACTTGTTGACACTATGTTTATTGAAGGAATCATGTTGACTTCTTCCAGATGTTTATGAGCAATGTGTATTTTTCCAATAGCTGAAGTTTGCTGACTGGTCTATTAGCTGAGTCAATAAGGTTTAAAGAGAAGAATGGTTGAAAAAACAGTATTTATAGACACCTTCTTCAGGAGATGAATTAAATGCCTAAACAAGAATTTCTGATAAAGAAAGACACTGCCATAGGGGCCCCCTGACACTAGGACCCTGGAATTCTCTCTAGTCACTATTTGAGGCCTAGAGTGTTAACTTAGGCATCTAACTCATGTGTTGAATTGAGCACAGCTCTACACTTGCTATTATGCTAGGAATCTTAGCAGTTCTCCAACAGTTTCCATAGATGCTGCTATCAGGTATGTTAGCTGCCTGACCAGTTCTCAATTACTTTTGAATATCATTAGTTGTTAATTTAGAACAAAACAAAAAAAATCCCCACACTGCAACCCTACTCACCTGGGTATTTTTCATTCCTTTGTTTTACATATAGATGGCTGAGTTTCTCAAACTTTGGCATAGATGTTAAGAGTAAGAAATCTCACGTCCATTAATATTTTCAGTGAAAATTAAGCAGCAAGAAGTTAATAAATTATTCTAAGAATGCCAAGGCATCTACTGGTCTCTTACCTACTCTCCAAGCAATGAGCAAGCCCTTTTTTCCTCATTCTTCCTTTCTCAGTTCTTTGTCTCTTATAGCTGAATTCCACTTTGTGCCCAAGTCTTTCAGTATATCTCCATTTTTCCATACCATTCTTTTATGATCATCCATAACAAATTGACCCAGTTTCAGCTTTTGACAACATCCTTCAAGTTTTAGGTCACTAAAGAGCTCACATTTAGTTAAACCAGACTTTTGTTAAGCTTTATTTCTTTGCACTAGGAAAGCTAGTGTTTAGCCCTTTTGAATGTTTCACTAAAGAACTGTCTACTCTCTTCATATCACTTTGCCATGCACTTGCTTCCTACAGAAAGCTACCTACTAATTTTCCAAGTTTAACAAAGTGCACTTTCTTGAACCCTACCATCATTAATAATAGGATGCATTACATCTGAAAGCTGCACAAACTGTCAAACTATCTGACAGCCAGAAAGGCAATGGGAAAATTAGTCAAACACCTGAAAACTAGCCAAATGTTAGCCATGGAAATGCTAGAGACTGGTAAATAGGGCCAAGCAACTGGAAGGAGAGAATCAGAGAATTGTCAAGGTTGGAAGAGACCTTTAAGAGAAATTACCTGAAAGTCACATAAGAAATAGTGACAATTTACAAAAGGTACAAAGCTATTAGAAAGCCTCCAAAAGAGGGCAACGAAGATGGTGAAGGGCCTAGAGGTGAAGCCAGACAAAGAGCAGCTGAGGTCACTTAAGTCTGTTCAGCCTGGAGAAGAGGAAACTGAAGAAAGACCTCAGTGCAGTCTACAGCTTCCTCATGAAGGGAAGAGGAGGGGCAGGCACTGATCTCATCTCTGTGGTGAACGCTGAAAGGACCTGAGTAATGGGTCTGAAATTATGCCAGGCGAGGTTTAGACTTCATATTATGAAAAGATTCTTCACCCAGAAGGTGACTGGGTGCTGGAACAGGCTCCCCAGGGAAGTGGTCACAGCACTAAGCCTGACAGAGTTCAAGAAGCATTTGGACTACACTCTCAGACACATGGTGTGACTCTTGAGGTATCATGAGCAGGGCCAGGAGTTTATGGGTCCCTTCCAACTATGAAAGGCTGCACATTGCATACAGCCCCAACACTTTCATCCTGGACTGCACAGTAGTGGATTTTTGGACCTGTCAATTACGTTACTTTATGCAAATTAAATTAATTTCACCCTCAGAAAAGTCCTATTTCCTTGGCACTAAGCATAAGTAATTACTATTAGTGTCCATGAAAGTTATACATCCTTGTTGAGAATGGATTAAGCAGTTTATAAATGTTTACTTGGAAGGAAGGAGGACAGAAGAGGAACAAACAACACAGAAGTTCTTGGGAAGGTAATATATTTGGGAAAGTGCTCAGAATAGATTATCCATAGTGTGCTGCTTCACTTGCCGCCATTTCATTTCCATATATTTCTGTTCCCAAGCTGCAGAAACTGAAAAATGTTCACTTTCATGGTTTATCATCTTCAGTTCTGTGATATTCGAATGTTTTTGTGTTCTTAACCAGTGCTCTGGCAAACTTATTTCCTGACAGAACTGTGTAAAGAACAAGAGATTGCTTTGCCTACTGCAACATTTGTAATCACTAATATTTGGGATACCTGATTTTCAGAGTTGTATCTATTCAACTAATAGATACATAAATAAAATAAAATAGATCCGAAACCCAGCTGAAAGAGCTTAAATTTCACATCCCAAGTACTATCACAAATAGGACCTTCTAAATTAGTAAGAACTAAATTTCCTTAAATTGTGATTGAAACTTTTGAGTAGCTAATATGTTTGGGAAATATTTACAAATAATTCATCATGAGAAAATCTGTTATGAATTAGTATTTGTTATTTATTGCCCCTTAGCTGCAAATAAAATAGCTTGTTCATAATAATACAGTGCTGTATGTCAGTTGCACACTAGACTATATGAGTACAACACTAACTTTTGAAATCCCTAAAATAAAAGTTTTGCAAAAGTTTCCATTTACTAATGCTCTCAATGTTAAACAATTATTAAGACCAGTCAATTTTGACAGCATAGTATGGATAAGACAGGCAGAGAGAATATAGCAAAGCCTAGTAGGGTATATTGCAAATAACTGAAACTAAAAGCATTCCACAATTGTTGCATGGGTAGTCCAGGATGTAACAGATTTTTGCATCACTTTTATCAGTGGGAAGCTAGCCAGACCTGTTTATCAGCGGATGGAAGGCAGAACCATACCCTACCAGATTTCAGGCCCCTCCATCTCTGTGTTTTAATTTAGCTTCCACTTACAGCAAGCTCTGCATCTGGCACACCCTTTCCCTGTGCCAGAAGGCTCCAGCAGAACTCCACATCAGAACCCCACATACTATCGTACTGTATTTAGATAATTTTATTAATATTTTTAGTATAAAAAGAAATTAAATTTATATTTTGCTTATCTTTCATAGTATTTCAGTTTTAACTAAATATTAATAAATTGCAATACTATTTTTACCAGAAATAAACTTTAAAGCTCAAAAGCATTAATATATCCCAATTTGCTGCAATATTAGCTTTTCCAAGAACTTTGGCTAGTTTTCTCTATGCAAAACCCATTATGGAAAAAAAAGAACAACGTCATGTCTTTTTCACAAAATAGAAAATCCTTTCTTTAAAGCCAGGATACTGTTAAGGTGTGTAAGGTAGTCAGGTTACTTGTTCGTATTAGACATTAAGTATTTGAAGATGAATATTCTTTAAGGGAAGAAATACTAATTTGGTGCAACATTTTTATCTGCCAGAAGGAAGTAAATCTTTAAAATGTTTGTTACATTGCAAATGCCACTCTGGACTACACAGACAGAAAGCATAGATTTCTGGTAACCAGATTAAAGGCCAAGGCCACAGCTTGATTGAAATACAGTAACTCACACTACAGAATTATCTGACAGCCAATAGTCCTTGCAGCAGTAAATATTGAGAGTCCAAAGCAAAACACCACATATACCAGACCCCAAAGAAATGCAGTCCAGCCTAATGACAAACTTCTAAGTCTACTGATGAAACTTGAACTCTTTTGTTTTGAGATACAGAAGATGCAGCAATATCTGCATATGGCAATAAAACTTTCCTTTGCAGTGACTCTTCCTTTTCTGCCTTCTTACTGCACATGCCAAAAAAACATTGGTGAAAGGCAGTTTTAACAAAAATAAAAAGTGACAACCAGAAAAATCAAAGGTATTTGACCATTCTTCACCAAATCTATTCAGAGTACTGAATTCCTAGCATCTTTTCAAAGGTGTTCAAGAACCTCTGTCATATTAGATAAGGTATAAATTACTTATTACTGAATTCAATTCATGTAAAAAGTGTGTGCATAATTTGTCACTGGAACCACCTATAAGTTTATGCATCCATTAATATACTTTGCTGAAAAAAATAACTTTACTGCTTGCTGATTTCTTACCTAATGCACCGTATATCTTGAGGCAGCCTAACAAAATTACTTTAGTAATATTATACAAGGTCAATATTACACTCCTGTACTTCAAGGGTTATAGATCCCTTTTAATGTAAATCAAAAAAAATTAATCATTCCTCACATCAAGTTGTTCCACTCCCAGCTCAATACTTAAAATCAAGTCCATCAATGTTGTTTGTCTCCTCCACAAGAGTATCACTCTGGAAGGAAAGGGAGCACTTCTAGCCTTTCTTCAAAAACATACATCTTAGTCTAAAATTTTTATTAGTTTTATAACTGAATAAGAAGGAGAACAAAGGAAATTACAAAAAAAAAAAAAAAAAAAGTAAAAAATTCAAGTGTTATGTCCTCAGGCAACAATGCTGAGGAAAACTATCTTGCCTGTCATTCATACTAGCTCAAACAAGATATTAACAAAATTTTGCTACATATTGGGGGTTTTATTTGGGCATATACAGATGAACCAAACAATACTTCAGTCCAAACACAAAATGGGAAGGGTAAACTTTGATCTTTAAGGTCCCTTCAAACCCAAGCCATTCTATGACTCTATGAACTTGAAATCCACAAATAGGAAGAACAGTCACTAAACCCTCTTCAGAATCTATATATATAGGATTGGTACATCCTCTGATTTAACAGGTATCTTCCCACAACCTTATGACTTATAGGCTCCTACTACATGCTAGTGTCTATTAAAGTACATAAGCAAATTTAAAAAAAAAAAAAAACACAACTCAGTCACATATAGGTAATAGACCAGTAACTCTTTTCCTGTAAAATAATGGTATGTGTTGTTCTCAGTCACACAGAAAACTTGCACAGCTCCTGCTCTTTTTTCAGGAAGATCTACAACCTACAGCAATGTTATTAGCATTTGAGAAACAAATTACTCTACATTCTTCAAAATAGTCAGCTGTAATCAGTTGATATAACAAGGTCATAGGACCCAGAAGGAAAGAAAGCACAGGAGAAAAAACGTTTTGCTATTTTGAGTTAGATATTCTCCTTCCGATTAACCCTTGCACCAAGTTCCAAAGGCCACATGAGAAGTAACATGTTGCATTAAGTTTCAGTTGTTTCTCCCTGCCGGGTAAGCACTACATATAAATCCATTAAGTCTTTGGAGTCTGAAACCTGTAACTGAATGCTCAGCCAAAATAGGTGATAGAACAAAGTTCCTACTAATCAACTCAAATCATCCAGGAAGTGAAGCTTTGCTAATGAATGACAGTAATTAACTCTAGGGATTGGTCAGTGCTGGTAGACTGCTGCTTGCTCTGAGCAACAGAAGACATAAAAACATGTATGTTTGTATGCCTAACTCTCTGTTCCTACAGGTTTTGGAGCAATATCTCATCTCCCTGGAACCTGAAACTCTGAGGTAACATCAAGGGCTAGACAGGCCTCTGGCCCTAAAGTTCAACACTTGACCAATAGTCTGACTAGGATAGCATGAGATATGTATTCATCAATTTCCATCATCTAACTAAAAGATTAGCGAGTCAGTGTTAAACGTATCACTCATCTGAAGAAGTCAGCATCATTCCTATATCCCATGATATTTACTTGACTGTAGCTAACTGCTGGAGGTCCTGGGTTAACAAATGAGCATAGGCTTATCCTACAACTGAGATCACCATCAATACTTGAAATGCAACGTTCTAAGGATTATTATGGTCCAAATACCGAGTTGGCAAATATACAGTGCCATCTCAGCCCCATATCCCCTTTAATAATCCAAGTAGTATATAATTGTTTAATTTTCCTAGCCCAGCTTACACCAGGTAATAACAGAAACTGCCATCTAGCCAATTTAAATGAACAATAATAAAAATACCTGAGAACAAGTGAAAAAACAAAACAAAACAAAACAAACAAACAAACAAAGAAAAACACAAAACCAACAAACACACAAAATTCAGAAAACAGTAAAGCGCTCCCCAGCCAGTGAATGCGTGCCTCAGATTGTGAGGAGAGTACGGTGTTTTCTGTGACCAGGCCACCTCATAAACATACTATTTATACTAGAGTGACCCAAGAAGTTGGGTCCTTTGTGAAAGAATAGCGATGCTGGAAGTCCTAGCATCACTTACTGCTCTGCATACACACTGAAGAAATACTGCTGGAGATCCCAATCAGAACTGAAGGTGAACAGCAAACAGTGAAACTCTCTCTTTCCATAGAAGGAAGAAACCCTGAAGCTCCTCTTCCCTTTGCCACCACTGTCAGTGTCTGAGGCAGCTCAAATCCTGCCCTTCTACTCAGGACCCAGCTCTACCAGTGGCTCCAGCTTTGGATTTGTGCATACACTTGAATACCCATCCTTTTCCATTCCGTCCTGGTGGCTCTACAACTCTTAGCACATACATGGCAAGTAGTTTTCTCACCACCGTGAGCTAAAGGCACAGCTGTCACTGCAGATCTTATTTAAACTCTGTAGCCTGTGTACAGACTATTCCATAAGCTGCTGCCACCTTCTTCAGGCTAACTGCTACAGGGTCATAAAGGTCACTAAAGCCAGATCAGTCACTAGGATCAATTTTCCCTTCACAAAGATCCACACAGGAGGAAAAGAGGTGGTGAGAAACCCAGGGCAGGTGTGCAGTCCCCATAGTCTCTGTATCAGCAGCACCTACGGGGTCATAGGAGTCAAAATCCATGCAGGTGGGGAACCCCATTTTTGGCTAAAATGCTATGCCTTTAAAACAGACAGCACATTGTAAATGAAAAATTTCTGTTCTAGTATTTTGCTGCTCCTAGTAGGGGGAACCCCTCAATCTTTTTGCAACTGCTATGAAGCTTAAACAGAGGAAATCCTACTTGGATTTCTTTGAAACCAGAATAACCTGCCAAAATATTCACAGGAAAGAATTCATGATAGTGTTGTATTCTTTTCTGAAAGCTTAATTTAGACAACTACCAGCAGATCCCTTCATGGACACAGCAAAATCTTAAACTCTCTATTTGACTGTGCTTGCCTAAGGCATTAAGTTCAATCCACCATGTCGCACCTCAGTAACTCGACACAGACTTGGAAATTCATACAGTCAGCTTCCCCAAGGGATTTGTTAAGTTTCACATACATTTAGTTGTGCAGTAGGCCTGTTCAAATTGATAAACTTGTTGCTCAGTGCTTGCAGATTTTGTCACTAGGAAAAATACGTATTGGAGTGGGGGAGGAGAGGCTACTACGTCTTAGTAATAATTTATTTTTTTTTAATAATTACATATGCATTACTGCTTCTATCTCTTCTTGAGAGACATTTATTTTGCGGAAGAGACAGGCACATACTCTGGTGATGGGCACATTAAAAATGCCACAGATAGACATGATGAATGTCATTAACATGTGAAAAATGAATAGAGCAGATAGATATAAAAATACTATTCAATCCTATCAAATATAAAGGAATAATTCCCCACATAAATATCCTGTGTATCTGAACAATACCCATATATAATATGCAGGCTACTGATAAAGACTTCAGTCTGGAAAAGCGCATAAACATTCTTACTTTTTAGTAGGTGAGCAGTGCATTGGAATCAATGAAATTATTCAGTGGATTAGAGTTAAAGCTTGTTTGTTGTTGTTTATTTTAGTTGAAGGCTAATAAGACCCACAAGTAACTATTAGACTACTTTTATAATGTTATACCATAAACATCAGTAAGACGTTATAACAGAGTAAAAGTAACTTCCCCCAAACAAATGATGCTTATGGGTATAAGAATTACTATTACTATAAGAATTACTAACCTATGGTATATAGCACAAAACAAACCAGCTCAACCCAGTATCTGCAATGGCTTTTGTCAACACTGGCAAATGGAGCAGAAAAGCAGCAGGAAAGGCTGGCTGAAGAAATAAGAAGCAAGAGCATCCTCCTTTTCAGAAGGGTAACTTTATGGACATACAGCAAGCGGAAAGCCTACGGTGCTGGCAAAGAAAACCAAGCATGGTCACAACATCAAACCAAAGGAAGATATGATGTGTCTTTTCATCAGTCTTCAGAACACACAAATTAAAACTTTCTCTGTATCCTGCAGAGCTCCTCAATTACCTGTCATTACTATTGTGTGAGATAGAAAGCATTTAGTCCTCAGAGTGTAGCACACATAGCACACCAGACATCTCTCAGCTGTAGAGTCATGTATTTTGATGACAACCCAAAAAGAAGCAATTACTTTCTCCATCTTTCCTCAAATGCCTTTGTTATAAAATACAAAAAATCTTAATATCAGTCCTTGCACCTAAACTGTACAAGGATTTCAAATGATGAGGTGAATTTACAAAGATGAGGCATTGCGATACCAATGACAGAAGCACCTAAACGAACATCTTGGCTTTGTAGTTCTGCAGGGATCAGTGGTCTGGAGTTTGTGTGACACTCTTTAAAAGTTACAGGTTTACAAGCACTATGTGGCTGTGCTTGTGACCTGTCAGAAAGCTGAAGATTTACAATCTCAGAGGTGGGAATCACTGGCTTTTTTTAAGGAATCCAAAGTATCACAATAGCCTTTTGTTTTGTTTTTAAATATGATATTTTAAAAAGATCAAGTTTATTTTGCAGTATGTAAAATAATGCCAACAGAAATACACATATTTTCCAAAAGAGGATAAAGAACATTGAAGTTATAGCTAAGAGAAAATAAAGACATATATATCAAAGGCCATTCAAAACACAAATTCTATAAGGTCAAGTGTTTAAAAAACAAATATCTACAAAATATGTATCTATAGCTTCATGACAAGTTCTGAGGGAGAGATTACTTAAGGACCAGGACATGCAAACTGGTATTTCGGTGCAACAGGATATGACTTAATCTTATTTTCAGAGGTAGTTGCAATACCTGAGCCAATAGACAAAATCACATACAAACAGGTTTGAATCAGGGCTATCCCAGAAAACAACAACAAGCCCCCAAACAACAACAATTAAAAACCTCAAACAAATGAGAAAAAAACCCAACCAAACAAAAAAAATCCAAAACAAAAACCCCAATACCAAAACCCACCAAAATCCAAACCCTAACCCCCAAAATACTTCACTGCCAGTTTTGGGTGCATGTTCTCAGTTTTGTCTAAGTCACAAGTAAGGCATCTTAGAAAGCAGAACAGGTTACAGAGATTTTCATTTTGATTACCAGCACTGCACCTGATCTGTGAAGAAAGAGGACATCATTTTCAGCTGACTCAGTGATCAGAACTTCACAAGCAATGAATAGCTCAAGTTAGGGCAGCCACACTTTCTTCAACTTGAATATAATGATTGTCAGCTTGTGCAAGAGAATCTGTACTAAAGGGAAATCTCCCCTCACTCAAGTTCAAAAGAGCCAAACAACAGCCCATCTGCAGTAACCTATCTTTTGTAACTACACTACTGTATGCTCTGCAACAAAGGTTTTATACCTACTCAATGACATATTTATTTTTCATTTTGAAAAAATAATAGCCCATCTTTTTTTTTCCGCTCCTGCTTGCTGTATTTCAAGATGCAAAGCTGTTTTACAGTATAAATAACTGATAAAAGGAACAAACTTCTAAACATCTTGTTGTAATTACTTTCTTGTCCTAATTTAACATTAGAGGATTGTTGTTATTCTGCCTAAAAGAATGAATGTATTGATAATAGCTTTGCAACCTAATATGAAACTTTCTTCAAAACCAAGTATAAAATGTTATTTGCATAGAATTTGTTTAATCCTTTCTTTCTATGGACACAATGTTCAGCTTGTCTTTAAAATACTGGGATTGGCATATCAGCTAATCCGAATGACAGTGATAGCTTAGTTAAACATACAGTACACTTGGGAGATAAAGGGGATCTTCCTCAAAAAACAGTTATTTATGCAGTCCATTTTTTAAAGAACTCCCTTAAGGTGGATATGAGCCACCTTTTCCAAGCAGAATAGGTTCTTCAACCAATATGCATGCAATGATTGAACAACCACGTGAAATGTACTTTGCACACTTAGAAGAAAAACTATGGGAGCTCTCATTTAGAGAATAATACTGCACCTAGTTAATCTACGTAATCAAGCTACCTATAATTTTCTTTTGAAGCCAGCTGTAGTTTGTTGCTAAACTGATGGTTTCTGTACTGTCTTTAAAAGAAGTGGTTGATTCTCCTGTTTGAGAATGTAATAGTTCTCAGACAACAGTGTGTTTGCTGTCTTTAGTCATGGTCAGTTCTTCAGCGATTCTTCAACTCTTTCAGAATGAGACAAGTATAAACCAGAAAAATATCACCGACACTAATAAAGATCTAGCCTTGATAAACAGGATTTTGAGTAAAGGTAAATTTTATCATAATGAAATCCTCAGTCACTGGTGGCCAATGAAAAACATCCTCATTAGTCACTATAGGAATGAAATAATTCCTACTGTATATAACCCTACTCTAGTCCTACTCTGGTCCTACTATAACCCTATAGTCCTACTATTCTTGTAACTAGTCATAGCACTTACTTTAGTGAAGCCTTTTTTTGCTAGTAATTGGACAGAAATCACACTGTAATTACAGACTGCGTCTTGGAGTATTTGTTTGCAAAACTGGGCCTTTAAACTGCAAAATTCCTCCAATTAAGACACATAATTTTTATCAAGTATCACAAACTGCTTAGCTCTCAAATAGGAGTTACTGGATTTTTTAATAGTATCCAACTTCTGAAGGCAGAAATACACTTTTCTCAATCACCAGGAGATAAACTAGACAGTGAATTCTCACCCTTCCTAATTTATTCAACACACTTTACTCCCCACACCTTAGCTCTAATGTCATATTAAAAATTTCTGCATGTGCCATAATCTGTAGCAAAGGAATTCTGAGGAAGAAATCACAGTGTAAAAAGACAGACGATCACTGTATTTTATGACAATACAGATGGTCAAAGCAAAGCACCACACAATTAATATTGGTAGCCTCAGTGTTAAGCAATAAGGCAAAATTCCACCAAGGAGGAAGCAGAGAGAAATAAAGCAAAGTGACCTACCTACAGTCATTTGGAACATGTCCTGGCAGACTGAAGAGTGGAAGCCAAGAACACCAAACATCCAAATCCTTCATGCATTTTTTAGATCCGTCTCTCTAGAAACATCCCCTAATAGCTCACAGGCAGCTCTGGAAGCCAGCAGTTTGGATCCAAACCTACAGTTACAATCCATCTGCTTTACAACAGGTGTTCCCTATACAATGGCCCTAATAATGACTTAGTTGGGTAATCCTGCTTTGATTAGTTGTAAACTGATCCTGTTGCATCACATACCCAACCTAGAGCTTGTATGCTGTCATCTTCTCTACTGCTTGGTGCACGAGAAAAATAAGGCCAGGCTTGGCAACTTCCTTTACCACACTGATATATGATGTACTTTCTGACCCCTGCAGCTGTTTCAAATCTGACTAAAATTAGACCAGACAGCAAATTCTTCAGTAAACTACAGGGTTACTGAACAAGCAGAGATGCAAGAGAGCAAAAGGAAACTAAAGCCATTTTTATGCACTGGCTTCATCCTCTACACAATTGAGCTATAACCCATAAATTATGTTTACAATTAAGCCGCAAATTGATGCTCACCTTTTTCTATGCTTTGTTTTCATTCACTTGTAAAATGGGAATAATAGTAGTGGACTACCTCCACGAGGACAATAAAAAAGGTGTTTATTACCATTGTAGCACCATAGTACAGTTCAGGTAGCACAGTTATACATACAAGAACACACGTACATAGTACAAAGATGTTTTAAATCTCCAGATCTCCCTCCTAAATATTTTAAGATGAACTAAGAAAATACAGAAATAAAATAACAAAATAAAAGTGGGTCTCATGCAGGAATTACCAGATTTTTTGGCTTTTTTTAATTGTGCAGAACAGGTGCAGTAAGTATCATTTCCCTCCTGCTGCTTGGCCCACCTGCTGTCTGCCTGATGGTTCTATCCTCACAGCCTTAGTATTTATTTTCAATATGCAAACTTAAAGCTAATAATCTAATTCATTTCATCTCTTTTTTTACCTCAGGTATATTATAGGTATCTCCCCACATAACTCTGTGTATCAAATGCAAGTTCATTATGCATTCACATTATGTTGAAAACATACAGCAAAACTTCTTCATCCAAAATATTCTGTTGTACAGATGTGACTTGCTGCAGAGTCCAGAGAGAGGACATTATGGCCCTTTCTCTGTTTTTCTTGTCATGCATTGTGATGCTTAGGCTGTCAGAGGTGAAAATGGGTGGTGTCTCATTTGGTGTGAGACATTGCATGGATTCATTGAATAGGTACCCAGTGTAGAAGGGCTGACAACTGCAGTAATAAAAGCCTCATGAGATGTGTAATAAAAATAATAAAATAC
Source organism: Myiozetetes cayanensis (assembly GCF_022539395.1). NCBI lineage: Eukaryota > Metazoa > Chordata > Aves > Passeriformes > Tyrannidae > Myiozetetes > Myiozetetes cayanensis. The sequence goes on from NW_026087853.1 coordinate 25,024,386, forward strand.
TGATAATAACAATAAATTTCAAGGTAAAAGACATCTTAGTTTTGAGCCTATAAGGTTTTCAGAGTCTCGTTAAAGATTTTGACTGAAAGAAAAAAAAAACACAAGCACAGGATGCTAGGGGATTTCAAGTAAAACGAGTCTCATTAACTCATTAAATTAGATAAGAGTTAGTAATATTGTAGCAAACCTTATCATGCAATTCTCTCTTCTCCTTCCTTTTCTTTCACAAGCTTTGTAAAAACACATTCTTTCACACAAATGTTTACACAATGAGGCAAACCTACATGGAAACTTGCATATCTGAAAAAAATCTGTAATTTCTGGGTTCCCTTCAGTGCTTCAGCTCAGCTGTTACTCAGGTTGCTGGACACCTTGGTTCAGTTCTCCCTCAGCTTACCTGGGCTCCTGCTCCAAGGGTGCTGGGTAAGAAAGATCCAGAGTAGGCAGCATACTCCCAGAAAGGGATGGAAGTGCCTCCCCACAGCCTACTGCTACAATAGCCATGCTTGCTGTCCTTTGAGTTAATGCTGCCACTTCAGGGATGTGTTCTCATTTTTCTGCTTAGATCACAGACTCTTTAAGTTGTTTTAATTTATTAAACAGAAATCTAAATTTATGGGACTCATAATCAACACCAAAACCTAGATGACACCTGCAGCATATGGCCCATACCCACATAGCACAGCTGCACTGCAAAAAAGTCTCACTGACAGTGGGGCCTGGCAGCTCTCCCAGCTTCCAGTCTTCCATGCCTCCAGTGAAGGATATGGCTGAATCTGCATTTGTGAAATTCCTGCCACTGCACACTCTCAAGGCCAGGGTTTGAACCACTATTCTGCCCTACAAATCCATGTAGGTTTTCACAGCAATGCACCAGTGTTTGGATATGAAAGCATTTATATCTGATCATGTGAACTTAAGCTTTCCTTCTCACCTGTGAACTGAAATGCATCTTAAGCCTCCTTTTCTCTGCAATAAGAGATCTACTGATCTGCAAAGAGAAACTGTTCGTTAACACTACAAGGGGTAATAAAATTTCAAGTTTCATGATTCTGGACAATGAGGTCCCTATACTTATAACTGATACAATTCTTAATTCAAAACAGTTATTAATATCACTACTGTTTATTATACTTTCTTCTTTCAAAGACATTTCCTTAAGCTTAACCTTTTTCTTTTGCTATTTTTTACACTTTCCCAATTCTTTCTTTGACTATCCCAAGCACCAGTGAAAATTATAGTATGCCAAAAAATATTGTAAAGGCTACTGTCCAAGCAATAACTTATTTGTTATTGCTCAAGAAAAATAAACACTTATATAAGTGCATAAATTGTGAGAATAATTACTTTTGTTATCAATACTATATGAAAACTAAATCGAGGTCAGACAAAATAAAAAGTAACAACTGACAAAGAAAAAAACCTGAGGCTTTTTGCTCAAAGCAAATATATTTGCCACAGCTTTCTCCGATCTATAGTAATGTCCTAACTTTTCTATATGTATGTAGTTCTTATATTCTGATTCCAAATGTTTCAGTCTTTAACTGTGGATACATGCATTTCAGCACACAATACAACAGTTTTCTTTATTTTACTGTTCTGTTACACAGAGCATAATTTTATCATTTTAAAGAAAACATTTCTATAAAATCCAATAAATCAATATTTCTTAAAGATAAAAGTTTTCAGAAACATGATTTGCTCTGTTTTCTCCCTTAACTGGCTTTCTGTTTAGCATTAATTTTAAATGTAATGTTATTTCAGTCAACCAATACTTTTAAGCATGCTGAATAGTGTGGAACATTCCTTTATTCTGATGTCATGCAGAAAGCATTTTTCTCAGAAGACATCTTTTGTAGTTGTAACCAAAAGGCAAAAGAAACTGGAGATCTCAAAGGGTGGGGGGTTGGGGGTGTGAAGGGCTGGAGGAGGGGAAGACTTAAACTCTCAATTCTGTCACTTCTAAAACGGTATTAAAACCACACATATTTTTGGCAGAGACGTCTTAAAATAGTCCCTTAAAAACTAGTACTTCTTTGCCACATTCAAGGTATTATACGTATTTTTACAGGTTTTGACTGAAAATTCCTTGCATTATTGTACTGTATCACAGGGAAGTTCGCTATAGTTTCATGAAAGACGTTTTCATTTCTGACTGGCATCTTCTCAATAGCAGGGGGCCCAGGCATACCGCTCTCTTCCAGGCAAACCTTTCTGCTCTTAAACAGTACAGCATTCATAACTTGCTTTCAGCACTGCAGGGCAGCTACACAGAAAAGTTTCTGCAACTAAATAGGTTACATCACAGAGAATTCCACTATTTGGCCAAGGTGTAAAACATAAATACACCTCTCACTCACTTCTGCACCTTACAAAAATGAAATAATATCTGTCTCAAAGACATGCATTTCCACACCACAGCCTGGTATGTTGTATTTTTTAATGTGTTTATTATGTATCATCACTCCAATTAAACACATGAAATGGACAAATCAACTACAGAAGAAAGGAAGCATGAAAAGGTCTCAACAGAATAAATACATGGCAGTAACTTCTGTTTCTGCAAATACTCTGAATTCCCACTGTGTAAAACTGTACTTTATGCTGAATGTGACTCTCTGTTTACTACTTCAGCTATCTTAGAGGTCTAGACATAAAGGGAAGGCATAATAAGGTAAAATTGCTTAAAAGCATCATCAACATGATTCAGGAACAAGAACTCTTACAAGAAGCAAAGCTTGGTGATCCTAAGGTAACTGATGAAAATAATAATTAATAAAAATTTTGTATCATCATATGCTAGTCTGCTGGAGCATTCCACCAAGCTATAATTAGAGAAGGAAAAAAAGGCATTTTGCAAGTACTTTTAAAATTATCTTTTTTTAAAAGATGTTTATATACTCAGAATCATAGAATCAAAGAATCATAGAATATCCTGAGTTGGAAGGGACCCACAAGAACCATCAAAGTCCAACTCCTGGTCTTGCACTAGGTCACCCTAAAGATCACATCATGTCCCCGAGAGTGTTGTCTAAGTGCTTCTTGAACTTTGCAGACTTGGTGCTGTGACCACTTCCCTGGCGAGTCTGTTCCAGTGTCCAAACACTTTCTGGATGAAGAACACTTTCCTAATATATAATCAGATAATTCCTAACACCTCATCATCATGGCTAGGCTTTACGAATGAAGATTTGAGAAGGGCTCTACCCACGCTTGCTACAAGCGCGCTGATGGCTAAAAAGGCCAATGCAAGATAGACAAGTCCGGTTGCAGAAGGCACAGCAGAAAGACTCCCCAGGTGATATCGACGAGACGCGATTCTTTCTATGTTGTCTTTTCTCCTCGAGAGTGATCCTGCGTGTGTTCTCAAAAGCAGCAGCAGCGTTATAGATGGTGTGTCTCCAGGCCTCCCGATTGGAGGCCAGGGTAGACCAATGGTGGTGATCAATATGGCCAAGGCTGAGGGATTGTTTCAGGCAGTCCTTGTATCTCCTCTTCGGGGCTCCTCTCTTGCGGCAGCCAGTGGCAAGTTCCCCATAGAGCACAATCTTAGGGAGGCGGTAGTCCTGCATCCTGGAGACGTGCCCTGCCCAGCGCAGCTGTGTTCTCAGCAGCATGGCCTCAATGCTCGTGACTGCTGCCTGTTCAAGGACAGACGTGTTGGTCACATAGTCAGTCCAGTGGATGTTTAGGATTGTGCGGAGGCAGCGCTGATGGAAGCGTTCTAAGAGATGCAAGTGGTGCCGATAAATGACCCATGATTCAGATCCATATAAAAGAGTAGACAGTACAACAGCTTTGTAAACACTGATCTTTGTACTTTTCTTCAGGTGTTTGTTTTGCCACACTCTTTTACGGAGTTTACTGAAAGCTCTGTATGCCTTAGCTAACCTGTTGTCTAACCTAATATCTAGTTAGATATCTAATATCAGCCTCAACAAAGACATCACTGCACCAGGGAAAAGTGTCACGTTATCAGTATAGAAGTATATACTACATATGCACAGATATATGTACATAGCCTGTTTGAACTGTGAAGTTTCCAACTGTTGTTGCCATCTCAAGTAATAACACACAAGGTATGTAAACTTCAGTGTTCTGTAAATACAGAAATAGAGACACATCAGGTTGAGCATATTATTGGATGTTATTATTGGGCGGAGTGGTTGGTCATTTATACATATATGTATATATAAAATAATACACAGAAGATAAAAATGTTACCTTACCATTCATAATAAACACTCCCCCCCCTTTTTTTCCTGCATACCTACCAATAAATACAGTGGCTGCAACATATTCTGCCAAAAACATACCATGTTTCAATTAGACAAATGCCACATAATTGTCAAAAAACTGCCACGCTAATGCAGGAAAAGCCTGGTTTCTATTATCTTTTCTGTAGAAATATCTCAAGAACATATTCTGCCAGAGATAGGACTTGGGACAACCTTGTCTTTTCATGTGTAATTTGGAACTGGTATCCAAATTTTTTTCTGTGGAAAGAAGAGAAACCTGCTCCCAACAGATCTTTAGTAGTATATCAAGCTGCATCATAGAATTGCTAGAGTTGGAAAGGACCTCTGGAGATCAACTAGTCCAATCCCCCTGCCAAGGCAGGGTCACCTAGAGCAGGTTACACAGGAACATGTCCAGGTGCCTCCCTGGGCAGTCTGTTCCAGTGCTCTGCCACCCTCAATATAAAGAAGTTCCTCCTCCTGTTGAGATGGAATCCCTTGTGTTTTAGTTTATGCCCACTGCTCCTTGTCCTGTCACTGGGCACCACTGAAAAGAGTCTGGCACCATCGTCTTGACACCTGCCTTTCAGATATTTATACCCATTGATGAGATTCCCTCTTCTTTTTTTCTCCAGACTAAACAGCCCCAGCTCCTGCAGTCTCCCCTCGAAAGATACATGCTCCAGACCCCTAACCATATTTTTGGCCCTCTGCTGGACCATCGCCAGTAGTTCCTTATCTTTCCTGTACTGAGGAGCCCAGAACTAGACATACAGTGCTCCAGATGTGGACTCACTATGGCTGAATACAGGGGGAGGATCACCTCCGTCAACCTGCGGGGGGGCCACACTCTTTCCAGTCCACCACAGGATAACGATATCTATCACTTTAATACACTTTTCCAATGTACTAATGACAGGAACGAATGTGACTGTTAGCACCACTGAAAAGGAAAAATACTAAAAAATGTCTTTAAACATGGTATGATCTTATTACAGATGCTGGGAATAATCATAAATGCTCTAATAGGAAAATAATGTTTTTCTACTTTTAATTTTTCTTTTACAGAGTCATCACAGCTTCAGGAGAGTACACTGGGTTCTGTTCTGGCTCATGCAGCAGCAGAATTGGTAGCTAAGTACCAACCATAGCATCTTCATTGTTGGCGCCATGAACCAGAAAGAATATAGGTACACTCAAATTCCAGGTTGAACTTGTGGCACTGGCAGCCAAGAAAAGCCCCTTTTCACTTACTCTTTTCCCTCTTTGATTCTACAAAATACATTAAATTATCCCAGGAAAGACAATCAGCTGCTTGGTGATAACAGATTTTTTTTAAGATAAGTCTTTGCTTTAAAAATCAAGAGCATGCACTGAATGCACACTGTTAGACTGTTGTCCATCACAAGTATTGTGCCACATGTTTATTGGAGAGCATTAAAGTATAAAAGGAAAAAAAAAAGCAGAACTGCTTCTGAAGGAAACCATTTTAAAAAACTTCAGAGGAGCAGTCCAATCAAGGGTTTTAAATAGATGTACATATGGGTTATAAATATATGTGAAAATAATGTAAGATTCTCAACTGCAGGCAGGATTGCTGAACAGATGAAGGCCAAACAGGGTAGTGTTTCTGCATGCTTTGAGTTGCTGTGGAGGAAAAAAAACCCAAACAAAGTAGCACAACCAGAAAAATGGACTGTTTTGTCTTTTAGTCATTCAGCTTTCTTAAAATTATTTAAGATTTAAAATTGAAATGCAGTGTGTAATACAGACATTTGATACTAGGAGTACACAGTACCATGCAATTTAAGCAATAATATTGTGTACATATATGTTTTGAGAAGATATACTATATAAAATTTTAAGTGTTGCAACTCACTAGAATGAACTAGAACTACACGCAAAAGACTATATGCAAAAAAAAAGAACAATATGCAACAGCAAGTGTGTAAAGAAAAGAAAGACTACTAGACAAACACAGACATGTAACCATGAAAAATACTGCAGAACAGCTTTCATGCCCATTGGAAAGACAATGCTGAAAAGGACTTTTACTGCCCACACCCTTTAAAACAAAAAAAGAGAATGCATAAATTACTATGCATTTTTGTTTCATGAGGTATCTGGCATAAGCTCAATAATAACAGTTGTCCCCAGCCTCAGTGCTATGTAGCCACTTAAATGACAGCACTAACACTTGGCAGTGCAAGTTCTTCTTTATTTTCTTCTACTACTAGCCAACCCTAAAGTTTATCATTCTTCATATTTATAAGACATCCACCAGGAGCAGAAATTCAATGTTGTTCATAATATTTTGAAAGAGATGCAGCTTCACAAATGATAGGAACCTTGGGGCATTTCAAATTGAATGCATTTTTAAAATCACTTTAAATTTCAAGTATTGACTGTAGCTAGACCCACTTGCCTAAAGGTAATGCTCTGTATTACCGTGCCATCTGGATTACATTTCCAGCCTCTCTGCAGCTTCCCAAGCTGGCACAACCTGAGGTGAGTCTAGTACCACTTGTTATCATGCAAACACCACTTCAGCCGATTAAGGAGCAGCACTGTTCAGCTCTGAAGAGAATCTCATCCTCCTCACCAAGAAGGCTGTGTCTTTGAGCACAGAGAAAGGTTAAAAACAGGGTTGAAGTGGAGTATATCCTCAGGGCTCTATCAGGGACATGAAAGACAACCCCAGAAAGTATGTTATATGACAACAAAGACATCAAATAATTTTAGTGGAATAGCTGCCTTCTACCTCTACAAGTTTCCTGGACACTTCCATATGCATACCATATCTTTTTCCCCTTCCATCACAAGATTTTTGTGTATTGCTCCTCAGTGCTATGGAACAGGTGCTACATTTCAATCTAGATAGCTAAATTACAATGGTGGATTAAGTTATTCACACAAAATAGATCAATTACAAGGACCTTCTGTACTCAGTGAAAAACAGAAACTACTCATAAGAGGGCATGTGTAGAAAGCAAGCAGTTGGGTTCAAGTGTTGCTACTTAGTCATGTAACTTCATATGATCTTGTGCACTCAGTCCTGGTAGAATGTTGAAAATTTAATTTCCATTTTGGAATGACGGAGTTTGTTTCACTACTCCCAGATAGTAGCTAAATATTCAAATCATTCTTGTTAAAATGATAAATAATCTCTATGGGTAATTGTGCCGTATTTATAAGAAGATTCAGTCCAGACACAGGAAACATTCCATATATCTCTTGCCTACTTTCTGAAGAGAAAGAAAGAAATCCTAAATTTTAACTGCTTGTTGTAAAGCATTCAGGAATCCTTTAGAAAGAAAGGTATAATCACACTAGATGCTATTGTAAAGGCAATGTTGTTACACTTAGGCTTATGGTACAAGCTTTGTATCTGATGATTTTAAAGCTTCATAGTGTGACTACTTGGCTTGAAATCTGATTTTCTCCATTAATGCAGTTATATACAAAAGAAAAATGACTTTCAGATTAAGGTAAGCAGTTGCATAGTGATAATGGGAGTAAAACCAACATCTGTGGTTTTGTGCAAATCACTATTAGTTCAAGAGTGGATGTTGATAAATAAATGGCTGAAAGGCTACATACTTCCTAGAATACAGAAGAAGCCAAAAAGGACAGTGCTAAAGTGCCTAAAAATGTGAAAGATATATACTGCTGAAAATTAAATTGAAATACATTTTCTAAATACCTTCCACAACAGAAGTGGTCTGTATCTTCTTTCAAGACAGAGTATCAGTTTATTTCAAATTTAGAGATATTGGCCTTGATTCAAATTCATGGCAGTTATAGAAACCAATGTTCCATGGCTTGATTCAGGTGGCAAGCATTAAATCTTTTTCCTGCTGTCATGCAACAACAACTTTAATACAAATTAGCACTGCCAAACTCAGTTTCTTGAGCTCAGAAGTCCTTGATGCTACTCCCTGAATTTTATTCATACTTTCACACGAATTTTGCTTTGCTGAAATTGTTATAGCAGACAAGAAACAAAAACTGCAATTTAATGACACTGGATTCAGTATTATTATTCATGACATTGTATAAATTTTAACATGCAGCTCTTCTTTATTTTTTTAACTGAGGTAAAGCTCAATCAAATCCATACGCTGTTTGTCGGATTTTTTTAACATGTAAATTTGGTTTCTGTGAATCATATCTTCCCTTCAGACCAATTGTTTATGCTGAACCCAATCTCGTCAGTCAACAATAACTCACATTTTTCAAGCTACCGATTCGACTTTTACAATGGCCTTCTTGGAGTTCAAGACAAAACCATCCAAGCTTCAGAAAATACAAAGCAACAAACCAAAATAAAGGGGTTTTTTTCAGTTTTTCTACTCACCAGGAATATACAATTAACTAAACTTGACACTCCAGACAACTCAGAATGAGATCCAGAGGGTAGATCTGAGTCAGAGAAAGCATATTTCCACTTAAGAAAGAACCCTCTGTTTCTCCAATCACCCACTCCAGATTGATGGGCCCTTAATTGCAGAGTTCCACAAAAAGGGGTGGGAAATGCCAAGGAGTACCTAAGCCTTCTCAGTTTCCATGGCCATACTCAAAAACCCCTGGCAAAAATTTGCATTTCAAGGAACGCCCAGTTCCAATTCCTTGCAACTCCCATAGAAGTAAACCAAAATGCAAAACCACTTCCTAGCAAAATTTCTGCCAAACCAGTCAACTCCCTGTAACTTTAAAATGAACAACTCATTCTATCTGAATTTAGACCTCAGTTTACAGCCAGTCATTCATAAGTTTGGGTTTGTTTTTTTTTTTATCCTTATTTTACAATTAATCTACTATCCAGGAGTACCCAAAGATAATCAAGCTCTAGGCTGTAGTGTGCTGCCAATAAAAAGGAATATAATGGTCAGTCCTGGTCAAGGGCTTACAATGTGTGAAGACAAAGGAAGCAAAGCAAACTAAAATAACATCCTTTTTCCTTCCAAAAATCCTGCAATGATGAGGATAACCTTGTTAGTTCTATGACTAACAGGATTTTCACTTAACATCTAAATTTAACCTCTGCTATTTTTTATTAACTGTAGCCTTGTTATTTTCTAAGTGATTCTCTTTTAGATTTTTTTTTTAACTTCTTCATATAAAAGGAAACAATCAATTAGTTTCTCAGTTACCTCTGTCTGCCTACCTGAAACTACCCTTGGCCAACTGCCTTGCAAGTGGGCATAAAGTAACACCGAAGTCAGCATAGGATGACATCACTCAGGCTCTGAAGGCATGACATACACGTGTTCTGGCTGGCCCTTCCTGCTCCTCATCCTTCTAGGGAATGCTGATGTTTTTCCTAAGAAAAGGAGAAACTATATTCATGATTCTCCTTATAAATAGGTTTAATTTATATTGATTCTCAATATAAATGGGACTAGAGTCTTTCTTACTCTTCAAAGAAAATAGATCAAAAAGAGTGATGAACATGTTTCAGTTAATATGAGTAAAACTCACCTTCTGAAAACACTTGAATTCTTGAATTAAAAGTGTCTGTGCATGGGGGGAGGGGTGGGGAAGAAGGGGGGAGGTTTGTCTTTTGGAACTACCAAATTCTATACCACTATCAAATAATAACATTTTTAATAACTCATGTTAACAATGAAATATGCTTAGCCAGGATTTACAGCTGTTTCACTAAGAGTGCTAAAGTCAAGAGAATTTTGTGAAAATTGTGTTCCTACTAAAAGGCCACACAGGTAGAAAACAGACTTTTCAAAGAGCACCATAGGTGGTGTTTACGAAAACTAAAAAAGAAAAGTAAGGAAAGCAATGGGTAAAAGTTCAAGGCATACTATGCATTGATACAATTCTCTCTATATCTTACTACATATCAAGCTACTACATATTAGTTGTCAGGAATAGAAATACCATGTTTTTTAAGTCTCACATATGTGAATGTATATAACAGACTTCCACTATCTACTTACAATTTGAAATTACAGAAACGGCAGTGTTACCTAGTTTTCATTGAAACCAAAGAAGAGCCTTATTGATTTCATCTGCGATAGGCTCCAAATGATGAAAAAAATATCAGATGTTCTAAATATAAGTGGCCAGCTTGTAAGAGAACCTGAGCATCTTCCTGGCACTGACTTATTTTGGTGACAAACAGCAAGATATTATATAAAATTTTGGCTCTAGTACCAAAACTAAGTGAATGTTTTTGTATCTGAGGCATAAAAACACGTATACAAATGGAGAGAAAATAATGGGAAAGCAGAAGAGGAAATCTGGAATGCATTCTGATGGGATTTCCTAGCTGCACTGCACATACTCAGCTGGATACTCAGCTTGTGTAAATTGACAGCATAGCAGCGGAGCCAATGGAGCCATGGTACTTAACACTAACTAATAATTGGGCTCTATATACTGATGTCAAGATGAAAATAAGCACAAGATTTCCTGACAAAGAGATTAAAATATAAAAGTGACCCCAACGAATACAATGGTGTTTGGGGAATTCCTGTATCTTTTGTGCAAATCAAAAGAAATTATGAAGGGACAGAGAGGGTAAGAGCGGAGCAATAATGCCTCATGTAACCTCATGTAACCTCACTGCTAAGAGATTCATAATGAAAATCTTCTCTAGCTGTGTGCATAGTGCTCATGGCAATGTGTGTCTTTGCATTCCACAGAAATAGGGGAAAACTTACTGACAGGGGATTGTGAGCTCAAGATACACCACTGAAAGAGGTATTTAAACCTGTGAAGTAAGCTGGACACCCTTTGAGAAATTCACAAAAATTAATGGGATGGGCCGAGCATCAGTAACTAGAGATCAGCTGGATACTTAAGGATTAGAACAATTCAGCTTTCTCTCTTTATGAAAAATAAAAACTTTTTCTTTGTTAAATAAAAATCTTTAGTGAATGTGAGCTAATAACTTTTCAAAAAATTTTCAAAATCTATCGAGAGTCATACAACTCCTAAAGATGACGTCAACATACAACCTGGAAAGGTAGTGTTTTGAAAATTCCTGCAAAAATACTTGCTAGCCTATCTGATAGTACACTTTTTTACAGTTTCTCTTATGCTTATGATGTGAAAAGTATTTTGGTGTCCTAACCTTCAGAAATTACTCTCGATTTCTGAGAAGTAATGATTCATTTCACAGGCAAGCAAGTCACAGTAAGAACAGTGACTACTCTGATAATGTGTCAGACAAAAATCAAAGTAAAATGTCTTGATTTGATTATTCTTTAAGCCTAGTTAATAATATTAGACCCACTAAAACTATCACTAAAGAGAGTTTTAAAGAAAGTTAGACTAGAAAATTATTCAAAATCAGCTGAAATCACTGAGAGTCTTTCCATTGATTGACTTTCATGAGCTTTGAAACAGAGCTGAATTGGTCAGCAATGATGTTCCAAAGCACATTATAATGTAAAATTCAATTAGGAATGTAGAAATATGCAATTATTTTACCCCTATCACAACCAAAGAAAAGCCACCTCTTCTGTAATCTTTGGTATAGCTTCACAAAGCCATTCCTACTAAATACTACACTGCTTGTTGGGGGTTGTTTCTCCCTTTTTTAGGACACATTAATCGGAGGTATTTAAAGCAATCATGGCAGGGCCTGAACACAATAGGGGAATGTCCTCCGTGACAAATGCCAGGTGCTCCTGCCAGCAGAGCGATTCCCTGACCCTAGGAGCTGGCAGAACAGAATGTCTCAATTGGCTCAGAGGATGGCCAGCTTTCTGAGTAGGTATTTAGTAACTCCTCTAGCCACAAGCAGAAATAAACTTGAGCCATGCACTTAAAGTAATAGAAAGAAAAGGCTAGATGGTGACATAAAAAATCTAAAATAAAGACTTCTGCCTGTTTGCTTCTGAATGGTGGGGATAGACAGATCAATATTACAAGACAAACAGAGGTATACAAATACTCTAAATTAAGAAAAATATTTAACACAAAGTTATATCCTAGAGCTCGTTTTTTCGACATTTTGTAGCACTGCAGTCATTTTATATTTTGTCTAGTTTTGCTTTTCTAAGTTTTAAATAAATCTTAAATGGACACTCTGTTCTTTGGATAACTTGATGTTCTGGCATACCATATATTACTATGTTAAACATATAAGTGATCATGAAAATCTTTAACTGAGAAGAACCCTGTATTTAAGTATGAAATCTAAAGTAGAAATGTAAGGATTTAAAAGGCTGGGCCAAACGTTCTTTAACAGGAAGAGGATATCTGTGACCATTCTTGCAGCATCAGCATACACTTAGAAGAGCACCAATGTATTTTGAATGTCATATCGTCTAAAAACACATGATAATATAGAATTGCTTTTAAAACTCATCCTGAAGTATCTGCATATGATATATACTGTTATTAGGCTTCAAATGTTCACGTGAAATCCTGACATCCTTCACTATCGACCGCTAGGGACTGGGTTTTCACATCTTCAAAGAATTTACCCATTTCTTTTAAAAGTATCCCTTTCTGGAAGAAATAAAAAAAAACAGACCAGCTTCGACTGAAAACTAGATGAGTTTCGGTGTTACCAACATTTTCTTCCAGGGAAAAAACAACCCAAATGGCATTTTATTGCTAGTCAGCAAAAATTAATAAAATAGTGATTGGGAAACCAACATCCCATTTTTCAAAAGAGGCCCTTAAGCACCTACAAATCTTTGTGCTTTTCAATGAGATTAAAGTTTCTGTAGATAAAACATATCTGAAAATGAAATTTAAAGTTTCAACTACTTTGTTTTGAAAATATTACCCTGCAACTTCAAATAATTGTCCAATAGAGACCATTGTTTATTTTTTTGCTCTAAAGTAACATTTCTCTAAAGTTACCAGTTTTAATATTATTGACTAGAACTTACTGAAGATTTTCACTTAAACAAATCAGCAAACCCAAGTTTCAATTTCTTGGGCAACTTCAGCATCTGCTTTGTTTATACTAGCAAGTGAAATTGAAAGTAATATATTATCCAGCCTTAAGGGCTTGCTTCTCTTTCTCCTTTCAATTAATCTTGTCTCCAAGGAGTCCTGCATTAAAATAAAATAAAATATCAATACAATTCTTTTTTAATTTCTATGTGTTTAATTATAAGCAGCAATTAATCAATTTTTTTCAATTTCACTTCTTCTTGGGGGCATCTCACTGATAAAGTGAAAATCAACACCAGTGTATTAATCAAATAATCACAAAACTTTGAGGCAAAAAAGTCTTCACCCCATCAAGACTGTAACCTAAAGCTAAGCAAATCCCATCTTTTACTTGAATTATTGGTAGAACTCATTTATTTTTCCTCAAAAACATTTTCAGAGTATATATTAAAGTTCAATAGAAGAGGACTGATTTCTGTTTTCAATTACACTCTGCAACTTCATTAGCACCAGAGGAATTGTTTGGATAAAACTAATGGCAAAAAATTACTCACAGTTTACACCTTTTTTTTCTGAATACTTTCTATTAGAGAAAAGAGAGCTCATGACTAATCCACATTGATATTCCCAGTACGATCCTAAAGCCTGGAAAATGCAAATTTCAATCATTTTGACATTGTTGTTACTGTTGAATCCACTTAAATGGAAGAACACTAGATACTGCTGCTCTCTTCAACATTTTGGTATCAGTGGATCAAGTCAAATCACTCTGGATTTTGATCTATGTGTAACATTAGTTAAAAGTCACTCAGATTTTCATTTAAACCCCTTGGTTTCTAAGAATTCTCAGTATGTCTGACAACTTGGCCTTACTACTCAAATTATTTTTGTGAATATAGATAGATATATATATATATATAAACTCCTCCTCTGACAATATGAGTATTTGACCTCATTTACATTAGAAATGTCATTACTTTTTTTTTTTTTTTTTTAGGTACTATTACAGATAAGAAATTCAAGTATTCCAGGAGTTAATTTCAATTTCTAGTATAAGTCTTACAATATTAACCTTCTCCTTTGTTTAATCTATTTAATAATTTCCAGTATTTTAAGCAGTTCAGATAAATTAACTGACAACTGCAGCAATCTCTTTATTTCTGCACAGGCAAAATGCTGTCCATCAACAAAAATCCTGAAGTTTCTTGTTCTAATCTGTAAATTAGTATTTTCCACCGAAAGCTTTAAAAAGCTCTAGTGTATTTCTGCCACACAGCTAAGTTCTCAAAATACTTATATGGCTGATTTATATTCATTTACCTAAATAAAGCACATCTGCCAAATTATTTTACATCGTACAGTAGTAAATTCATCACCAGAGCAGTAATGAACACCCTTCCAATAAGAGAAGTGTAAACACTGACAACTTCATTACAGCACATTCTGCCACACACCACTTCCCCATTCACAGAGTCACATACCCTCTAAGAGAAGCTTTGTGCTTCTTGGGAAGGGAATTATTTGTGATGGACTTACTACTACTACTACTAATTTTCTTTGCCGTTGTTAATAGTTGGATCTCTTACACAAGTACTGTCTTTATTTATATATGTATATTTTGCATATATAACATATATACTTATTTATCCACCTTAACTTATTTAGTCTTAACCAAAGGACATGAATATATGAAACCGTGTCTGAGTGGCAAGTTACTTGATAAATTAAAAACTTCACAGTAAACACAAAACAATTGACAGGATTTGTTTATATATATTATAGCCATAGTTTTGAAAATGTAGGACTTGTCTGCTTCATAAATTTCATCACCTTTAGTTTGTAAAAATTCAGCCAGTGAATTATTTTTAATAAATTCTCTTTGATCAAGAGCGATAGTTATATTTCTTTATCATTACAGTTCTAGCTCAGTTCTCCACAAGAATTACTTTATGAAAAGTTAACTCTATATTAATTTGATTAATTGTTTTGCTCTCTCTCTGGACAAACAATGATCCATAGCTCAATAAGAACTCAAATAAATAAAATCAATTAACACCTTACTGTGTCAGCAAAGCAGGTGATCACACTGTCTTAAAAAATCAGATGTGGAAAAATGTAGTGCAACTACTTTTTTTACTGAATCACACCACAGATGTAAAAAATCAATTCTAAGCATTTACAATTTGGTGGAATTTTAAAGCTGCTGGCGCTATTGAAAAATGAGATTTTCTCTTAAATATTCAAATTTCA
The DNA here is from genome assembly GCF_022539395.1 of Myiozetetes cayanensis. NCBI lineage: Eukaryota > Metazoa > Chordata > Aves > Passeriformes > Tyrannidae > Myiozetetes > Myiozetetes cayanensis. The sequence continues at coordinate 25,039,748 of NW_026087853.1, forward strand.
CCTCTTGGAATCCCTTACTTCATACTAACAAGGAGTTTGCTACAAAAAGTTTTTAAGTGCTCTCCAGGGACAATAAATTTCAAGTTTGACAAAATTTTAAACACTGTTAAAAACGTGTTTGTTAAAATTTGATCTTAAAACAATCTCATTTAGAGAGGTATATCTCAGGTATTATTACAAGGCACACAATTAAATATCTTATTAGTACTTTATTAATCAGTTTGTGTGTTGCTATTTTAATGATGAAGCTGTTGTTTTCTTGCAGACAGTTTTCAGCTTCCACATGTTTTAAATACTCTAAAGCAGTTTCACAGTTGTCTAAATCCACACCAAGTTTTTTTAAAGCAGCTTCTCTATTGGGCCTCAATTTAACAAGCCATCATTAGTACTCCACTAAGGAAATCAATTAAAAATACCTGTTAGAGCAGTTATCTACAGAAGTGAAACTGCATGATTATTTTAGTTCACTCTGTTGTAAAATAACTCTGTGAATGAAAACTGGTTGTATGTTGCATGCCCCCTGCACAATGCACATCTGTTTACAAATAGGGAGCTGGGACTGCAAGTCTACCTGTAAAAGAGTTCAGGCTTCTCCCTCCAATTTAAAAGTCATGGAAAGCATGAAAAGCATGAAATCATAAAAAGCAAGAAAGCATACCAATTTTCTTTTCTTTTTAAAGGTGCTTATTACAGATTCTGATTATAGTATATTTTACCTTCCAAAGTGAAAAGTATGATACTTAAAGCACCAGCTGCTGGACACCAAGGCATGTTTGAAGCCTGGTCTCCTGTTTGCACTCTGTCCCACTATATTCCCTCAAGTAATGCCTGGTCAGCCACCCCCACCATCTTCTATCTGACTGCTTTGACAGAGAAACAGACAGCACTTTACAAATACTGATTTCTCTTTTTCTACAAATGAATACAAGGTAGCTCTTCACTTAAGGGATTCCATTTGGGATCCTCTGCTCCAGAAATGAAGAAGCCTAGTCCCTTAGTAAACATTGTCTTTTCCTCATGAAGACATTTCCTTATTTACCGAGGTCAGCTTTTCCTGAGAATTTCTTCCTTTCTTTTCAGTCCTCTGCCCTCCCACAAAGAGGCACAGTGCTTCTACTGTAAGGATGGAAACAAGTACCAGATATGCATACTTTTTAACATGTTTTATGCTAAACAGTAAAATAATATGACTGCAGAGTAAAACAGCACCTAATTATATGAGTAGTGGTCTTTCATGTTCTGCAGCCAGTGTAATCCTTTATGATGCACTTCAAGAACAAAATGCTCCCCTTATAAATAATGTCTTAGACTGTGTGCTGCCCTTTTGAGCAATAAGCATTTCTCCACTGTCTTGCTGCCCCCACAGAACAAGGATTTCTTTTCCTGTAATAATTGTTTCCAGGTCAATAATAAGCATCAACATGACATGTAAAACTAGTTGAAAAATCAGGCTTTGAAGTAAGTGCTGAATATTCACAGGAGCTCTTTTTTAAGGTCCAGAGCAGTTGTGAAAAATTATTTTCCAACTCCACTTTAGTTTGTGCATTTCTATACAGCCAACTTGATGCAAAACATTCCTGCACCATGAAGAAAACTTTTAAAATTTAATTCTGTTTTTTTCCATTCTTGAAGTTTCCCATATCTCTTAAACACACATCAGACATAGCTAACCAAAGGTCACTAGCTGGAACTTTTGTGAGTTTTTATAAGTTATCTGCAGTTTTCTCATTCACCCATTTCTTGTGGAAGAACAACTTTTCTTCATACTGTTAACTGTCCATTTCCAGCGGACTTCTATTTCAAGACCCAGTGTCAGTTGACCTCTGAGAAAATCTCACTCAAATTATGTATCACCTGAAATACAGAACTGACTTCCTTGGTTTCTTCCAGAATACTTAGGGATATACATGTAGTAACAATAAAAAAATCTCAAGTGGCAGGAGCCCTACTGATGCCTAAGTCACAGTTTATGAACAATTAAAAGGAAAAATAAAATGTAGCCACTTAATTCAGCCTGATGAATTCAGCTGATGATAAAGAATGTATGTAGTGTGCTTCCATGTTTGATTAAAACTGTCCACAATGTTAGGTAGCAGAGGAACAAACAGAATTCTATTTTGGATTTACAGAAACACTCATGGTTAGTAACTTCCTGTGATTTTTTTCCTCTAGAAAATAATTGATGTTCATTACCTATGGACTGTGGTATCACCATAATTTTAGTATCTATTATGATACCCAAAATTTTAAAAGACTCTGACTTAATCCTTCTGTCCTACATATTGACTCCCACAGTTTCACTGCAGGTGACTTTCTATCCCTTAAACTCAATATACTCAATAACACAGTATTTAGTATCACATATAAAAAACTTGATCATGGTTGAAGATTGGCCATCTGCTATGGTATATCTTTTAATCAGGGTTTGTTCAGCCACTTAAAATCACTTCTGTTGCTGATACATCCTCAACATTTTTGTCACAAAGTTCTCATTGAAATTCACTATACTGCACTAACATGCATAAAATCAGAGCTTTGCTATTGGAAAGATCTACAATTTTAGAGCTGGTCTACTCTACAAGAAACCTCAGATCTGAAGCCTATGCTGGACCTTATCAGTGTGCAGCCTTGCAGCAAAGAAGGCCAACAGCATACTGATCTGTACTAACTAGAATGTATGCAGCAGGTGCCCCTCTCTTTCCAACACTTGAGAGATTTCATCAGGAGTACTGAGTCCAGTTTTGGGTTCTCCAGAAAAAGAAATATAGGGACATACTGGAGCAAGCCACTGCAGAAAGCCACCTAGACACACAAAGTACTGCACTATGTAATGCACTACGAGAGGCTGAGAGAACTGGGCTTGTTTCATAAGCATAGGAGGTGAAAGAGAGTTCTCTACAGGTATATAGTGGAATGTTACAAAGAGGATGGAGCCAGACCCTTTGCAGAAGTGTACAGCTGTAGAGCAAGAGATGAAAACAGAAGCTGGAATACAGGTGACTCCAATTAAATATTACAAAAATCTCTTTTGTCATGAAGTGGTCAAACACTACAAGTTGGTCAAGGACATTGTGAAATCTTCATTCTTGGAGATTTTAAAAATTTGGACAACCTGATCCAGCTGACCCTGCTCCAGCAGTGGGGGTTGGACTAGATGATCTCCAAAGGACCCTGACAACCTCAGCTATTCTTTGATTTGAAGCAAGTCATAGTCTAAGCCTCTCATGACACATATAATGAAATCAGGCCTTGTTCATGACTGTGACACACATTCTAACCTGAAAATAAATCATAGTTTCCTACTCTCCCAAATTTGCTGTGGAAGAAATCAATCTTCCTTTCACTCTCTTTCCAAAACATTCCTCTAAGCTTCTGAGCTGTATTTAGCTTATGCAAAGGTATTAGTACAATGACTTTCTAGAATACAATATCCATTTTCCCTCTCAAAGTGACAGGAAGTGTGGCCACCCAAGTTTCAGTTCTCCCTCCTGGAACTCTCCAAATCTCTCCTCCTGATTCAAGACCCAATAATCAGATCGCCACTCTACAATTAGGTATGGATACCAATCTTCTGATGAAGAGCATTCCATAATTTCTCTTTCACCTCCCTTTCCTTAAGTAAATCAACATAAGAGGAATTATTTCAAGCTAGAGGAACTTAGGAAAAGGAAATTGTATACTTGCAGCTACCTTGATAAATCCGTAGTCTTTCTAACAGTGGCAAGTCTACATTGGTACAACTGCAAAATGTGACTTCACCTACTGAGTACATAATTAATTAAAATTACATGCATGATAACCTATGTCTGCAAGTAGAAAAACTTATGTATTAATGAAAACAGTTATTACAAATCAGATTTTTCTCAAAAAATTACACACAGAAATTATATGGGGACTGATATTACAAACCTTTGACAAAAGTTATCAATGCATATTTTGACTATGGGCCATTTAACATCCACATCACTACTATTTGTGTTTACTGTTACCATATAAAACATAGCTTGCATCCTGGTTTAAAAGTATAATACATATTGAAGTTCACACATGTTCACTGCAATGTTCAAGTCATCACCACCATTACTTTTATGCCATTGGGGATTCAACAAATAAAAATAATATTGAAGCATTTAATTTTACTGAATTCAATCTGTTTAATATGCACTTTGCTTGATAGTAAAAAAAAAGTATCTTCAAATATGAGTGTAAAATTAACTATGTTACAGAAAAACTTTTCCAAGAAATGAAGAATAAACAGCAATTAAAATTATGAACTCTTCAAAGAAGGCACGCTTCTTTTTCCTTCTTTTTTCAAGGCATCATATGGTATGGTGCCTTGTCCATACAGCACAAATAAGGCCTTCCTTAATCATATCATCACAAGAAAAAAATACCTTATGGAGCAGTGTAATTAAGCTGTGACACATCTCATATCCATTCATGAAATGCACTGAAAGTAATAGTAGACAAAGCTACTTAACTGAGGCCAACAGTTTTCTAAGAGAGAGAATGATTAAAGAGACTTGCTACAGCTTCCAGAAACATCCTATGCAACAGCACAAAAACAGGAGTACTGGGTCAGACCAGTGTTTCCTGTATCCCATCTCTAACCATCCCCAAAAGTAGCTGCAAGGAGCAACATAACAACAATGACAGTATATATGATATGCACCCACAGTCTCCAATCATTTTCAGTGCAAGAATTCCCTCAGATAGATGTCCATTTAGTAAGATTCAGTGGATTTCTCATTAATTTGTCCTATATCCCCGGAATTTCATAAAAGCTTTTCACACCTCAACACACTTAAAAGACATCACTTAGTCTCACAGGAACTCAGCATCACAGATCAACCAAACACACAGACAACATACTTAGATTAGCAGAAGTCACTGTAGTACTAATACACCCACTATATAACCAAGTACCAAAGAATCAAAATCCTATCCCCAGCCCCCAAAATCATAGGGAGCAAGTATCAGATAAGAGATAGGAAACTATTCAGAAGCAGTAAGACAATTGCAGCTAGCATCACAAGAAGCAATATCTTGTTAGAAGTAGCTTGATGATGTCACTCTTTTGTAGGCATTTCAGGTAAGGAACATCTTGGGAAAAGAGAGAAACTCAAAAGGTAATACAACAAAAGAGTCCAAGTCCAACCATAAGGTATCAAATGTGTTTGCAAATATGGTAAATGGGCAACAGGGCTGATGTTATAACTTGAAAGAAAACCTTGACAAAGAGTAACAGTGTGATACAGATCAGTGAAGAAGGACTTGAAACTTAGAGCAAGTTACTAATATTTCATACACCAGAGAAGGGAGGCCAGGAGGGACATAAAATGCCACGGTCAGTGTGACAGTCTGTCACTCTGAAAATAATCTCTGTAAGAGGATTCTGGACAGATAAAATTGGAGCAATAATTCTCAATGGTAGTGAGGATGAGCATTTAACTGAAGAGTAGGAAGGAAAACAAATACAGCAGGGATGTTAGGCAGAAAAAGACTGCAAGATTTAAATGCAGTCTAAATGCAAAGAACTTCAGAATAGAACAAAACTGTTACACTAGGTTAGTGAAAAAAAAAGCATAGCAGAGAAAGAGCATCCCTTTCTATATCCCATGTCAGCATCCAGAGTCAGCTGTGTAAAAACTTTCTGAAGTTGTTACATCATCACCATCACACATAATAGCTCCTCAGAGACATAATAGAGCAATGCCTGATGCATTTTTGAGCCTGTTCATATTTTTTACCTCTAAAACACCCTTTGACAAGGAATTTCACTATTTAATAGCATGTTACCTGGGGGGGAAGGAGAAAGAATACAGAAAAGACATAAAACAACAAAACAAAACAAAAAAACAGAAACAGAAATAAAAACAAACAAACAAACAAAACCACTTCTGTAAAATGTTTTAAAACTGCTTCCTGAGACAATTACACAGGGTGTCTCTTTTTTCTCATATTATTAGAGTTAATAGTTGTTTCCTGATTGCCTTCTTGAAGCTTTGTTCAGTCATCTCTTTTCCAAGATGAAGTATTTTACTTTAATTTTTTATCTGACAAAACTCCTTTCAGATATCTCATCAGCCTTCATGTCCTTACCTCAAACTACAGTTACTTTTTGAAATTATGATAACAAAAGTACACACAATACATAGATTGCACACACTGTGGATTTATGGATTGCCATCATTGTATCAATGGTAATGTTTTCTGTTTGTTTTTCTATGTCTTTCCTACTAATACCAATTTCTTACTAATACCAAATAATCTATTTGCTTTTTAATTGCTATACTATGAGGGAGAGGTCTGTATCAGTGAGACTGCCAAATTACAGACATGTCCTAACTGGAATAATGGCAGTGTTAACTTGAAAAGTAGATGAATGGACTGGAAAGAACTCTAGGAGATCTGTTTTTACTAAGGGAGTCTAAGTTAAGCAATAAAGGAAGAGATGACAGAGAAGCAAGACTACATTTTCATTGAGATAGAAATACCGTGAGCTTATGAATCATGTACAAAGAGATGACACTTAAACTGTGTTTCCACATAAGATTATGCAAAGATGAAGAGTAGAATAAGGGAAAAAAGGGGGGCGGTTGAGAGACAACATGTTGCAGAGCTCCCACACAAAGCTGGGTAATGAATGAGAAAGATTCTCCAAAGGATGGACTAAAGAAGTGATCACAGTATCTGAAGGTAGTAGAAAGATGATATTTGCCAAAAAGTCAGAGGGCAAAGGAACAGGGACATCATCAACTGTTTTCAGAGCTGACTGGCAGGTTGGGAGGATCAAAACTTAAGACTTAAAGTGCAATTCACAATGATTCTAATGATTTGGAAGTCTGTATCTTGCTTGGAGAGACAGTCTCAGAAGCAATCCAATGGAATCACCACGCTTAGTTGTATATGCCTCTGCTCTGCCCTTTAACATGCCCACAGCACTACTGCCCATCCCTGCAATGCACTCTGCACTTGTGCTGCCTCTGCCTCAGTGGCACAGGGCTATAGAATGATGCTGAGGAGCTGCCTGAATCATGTGATTGCAATACCCAGGATTTTTCATATGGCAACCAAATTTACCTTATACAACCTTCTGAGCAGAAGATAACATTGACTTGAAGTAGCATGAATTCTAACTGGAACTGAGTATTATACAACTTCACGAGCCACAGACCCTGACCCAACCAGGAACTGGACAATAAGTGCAAGGGTGGCCCCGATGCTATGGATCTGTGTCACCTTTTCTTATCTAATCCCAGATCAGTTAACCAGGTTAGCCATCTTCTGCTAAGCTTTCTCTCACCACAGAAGGAAAATACTGAAGACTTTAATTATTAGTTTCCCATCCTGAATCTCTTTAAAGAATTGGTTCATGAAGTGGGACAATCTAGATCAAAATTACTGCTTAAAAAATGTTTGGATCCTCCCACTCCTCTCTAATTTGCATTCACATCTCCAATGAAAACTGTTTTGTAGATGGACTAAGTGATTTCAGAACAGCCAAAATGCTTAAGGAACTCTATAAACTGATCTGTTTTCCAATAACTACACATGCACGTACACATACTCATACTTCCTTCTATATATCAATGGCTTCTGAAAATACAAATGGAAACAACACAGTAATCATCCAAACACCCTTCCTTTTTCATTGGACATAGAAAAGAGAGAGGGGGAAAGAAAAGAAAAGAAAAAAAAATCCACCACCATTCTTAACTGATATATTTTAGTTACTAACATTTTTTATCCCTTAGAAAATAGATAAATTAGCTCCCATTTGGATAAACTTGCTTATAGCATTCATATGAGTGATGTGTTAAAAAAAGAGCCAAAATCAACACATACGTTTTCTTAAATAAAAGGCTCGCATAAAACAAAGTCAGGCACTCAGTTCCTCTTTCATTCCATATGATACACAGCTGTGTCAATCCCATCAGGAAACAGGCAACAGGAAATTCTTAACATTCTGAAGTGAAATCTAAAGATGTGTCTCATCACCCTTCCTCCTAAAAGTGCTTTTTGATTGTCTAAAAGATGTTTATACTAGTTCTAAAATTATTAATTACTTAGGTTTTAAGCAGCTATAGGTCTCATTAAGTAACTAACAAGGAGGTAAAAATACTTTTTTTTTTGTAAGTAAGTTGCCTTCACTTTTTCATTTTCTCCTCCCTAAAAATATAAATTAATAAGGAAACCTTGACACCTATGGACAAAATTAAAGCCAAGTACGTAGCTACTGGAAAATGTTCCTTCATGAAGTGCTGCTCCTGTGTTATTTGTGTTTCTAACTATAGCTCTTGCATATATAATTCCATTATACTTTTATAAATCACCATTTTGAAAAATGCTTTTGAACCATTAATATATTTTCCTGGTTAAAATTCTTTGAGATGTTCTTAACAAGAGTCTTAGATAATGAATTTGGGCAAACTCTGGAACAGTCTTTACAGTATTATCATTCTCATTAATTTTCAGAACTACCCACTGTGTTGAGATGATTGTCATGGGCCTAAGACTTCAATTTGGCTAAATATTTTTGCATATATTTCAACATATAAGTAACTAACAGATGTTTAAAATGTTACGTTCACATTCTAGAAATGGTTAAATGTTTACTGTAATATCATAATTTGTTTTGCACTCATTTTTATTTTTCTGCTTCTATCTTTAAACACTCTTTTAGAGTTCTGCTTGGCTGTAGATAAAATGCTTTAAAACAACTTCACATGAAAACAAAACAAATTTGACTTAGTGAATACAGCTATGTTTTCAAAAAAAAAAAAAACCAACACTGAAAGGTACCACAAATTAAAAACACAGAAAATAAAAGAAAACATTAATGCTATAAATGTTACTTTTACCTAAGTTCCAGGTTTAAATTGTTTGTATAATAAAAGGTTTTAAATTCATATTTTATACTAGCTTTAGAAACCTCATATATTCTTACTGTCACACCATTCCTAGACGTCTATGTTAGATGAAAATAAAATTACTTTTAAAATGTTAATAAACAGCATAAACAGTATCTTACTTTAGTCCAGATTATTCTTTTCTTTGGTTTTTTGGTTTTGTTTTTGGTTTTTTAGGTTTTTTTGTTATCTTTGAAGACTGCTTCTATTTCCATTGTTTCATCCTTAACCATTCACATATCAGAGCAATAAGTATTTCATTACTGGTTTATCTGTCCAGAGGCTTGAGAAGCAGTAACAATTAACCCTCCCTTCACAGTGATTGATACAGGCTTTGCTTTCAATTTGTTCCACTACACAGATCATGAAATTCTGAATGCGATCATCCTTATTGACCTACACTTTCAAACACACGGCTACAATGAGATGAAAGTAATTATTAAAAGGAACACAGGACTACTCAGTGCTGAAACAAAGTCTTGAAAAATCTTTTAGATGACCTTCTCATAAAACTAGCATCATATGATGTGAAATAAAAGGATGGATTTTCTTCACAATCTGAAATATTAAATTTAAATCTGACCAAAGTAAGATATCATTATATCATATAAGCCCAGCTCTAATGTCACATCAGTTCATATCTGACCCAATAAACAGTAACTTCAACTAGAGTAATCATGGTAGGATCAGGCCCTATGTATTTTAAAAGTTCCTTTGGCAGCTTTATTTTACACCAGCTCTGTTTGAAATGTTGTGTTAAGAATGAGAAGACAGTAATTACCATTCTATTGTAGTCTGTTTCAAAAAAAAAAAGGTGTTTCTTTTTAAGATTCTGGACTTCTTGAGGCACCTAATGTAAATAAGTACACAGGAAATTCAGACTGCTAAGGAAAAATGAGAAACTCAAGTCAGATTTCCATCATCAGCTGAGATGAACTAAGACCTATAAACACAACTAGCTGGAGACTTACTGTAGTGGAAAAAAATTGGTTTTCATAAACCCTTGAAAAATAACCCCACAATATATTAATTGCTTATAATTGATACATTTTTTAAAAATGAAATAGGATTGGTAGGTGAACAGTAAAGATAGAACAATTTAAAATATGGGTTGCAGTCAAAGAAAATCAGGATAGAAAACTGTGCAGAAAGATGTTCTTACAGGCCTGAGGCTCTAATCACAAAACAGAGTGATGGAGATGAACCAATACTGCATGGATTAGCAATGAATTATTTTGAACTATAATCATGTGCCAGCACAAAGGGGAGGTAAAAACTAGCCATTACTCACAAGCTGATCTGCAGATAAGAAGGAAAAAAAGTAAAAAGGGGAAAAATTTATATGCTAAAGTTAGTCAGGAGAATAATGAAAATCTAAAATGTTGTTACACTTCAAGTAACATTCTATTTAATGTCTTTTGTGTACTGTATAATATTGAGTATTTACACAATACAATCTGTAAGACACTAGGGCTAAAGTAGGGTTAAATCAGATAACTCTGTAAATTAGTACTGCATAATAATATGTGCTGGAAAATATCTTAATAGATGAGATAGTTTTAAAATAACACACACGGGCACTAACTTCTCCCACTGTAAAACTGCAGAAAATACATACATACATATATATATACATATATATATATACACATGCATAGGTAGAGACAGGTACAGGTATATGCACATGTGTATATGCACATGCACACTTTTGTATACATACACATACATAATGAGGGATTTAATTTCCCTTAGTCCATCTGAACACAAAGCACCACCATCTTAAGATTCAATCTTACTTTTCCCATTCGAGAAAAGAAAATGTTAGAAGTAATTTTATGAGAAAAGAAAAATCAAAACTGCTATCCACAAAGATTCCTGAGATTCTTATGAACAGACTGTTTAAATGAAGAGCACTTTAATCAGTAGAGGAATCCTCACGTTTCTAATGTCTTGCTGTGCATTCTGCAGGTTATAGTAGCAGCTGGTAGAGGTCATATATCTTTTGTGAGCATCCCAAAAAGGCTCACTGCCAGACTGTTAAATTATGAATAAGCAATGAACAAAAGAATGCAGATACGGTGGTGACAAGATAATCCAAGCAAATTTATCTATGACAAATTTCACAGGATTAACAAATTACATTTACACAGAACAATAAAAATGTGGGGAAAAAAAAAAAAGAAAAAAAAAAAAAGGGATGAGACTACTTTTCCGTCACAGCATTAGAGGGAAAAAAACCCCTCCATTCCAGTACATGTATTTACATTTAACTTTATCTTAAGTAAGACATTTATAGCTTGCAGAAGATGAGCAACTAGCATTACTTCCTTTCAAGCAAATATATATACTGTGTCTAACATAAAATGTACAGCTGCACTTTGCAGTATGTGTGCATACAAGTCAGTGAAAAATCCTTTAAAGTTTTCCTCATAATTAGTAAGAAGCAGAATAAATATTGAAGAAATATAATTTTTCTTTTCAGGTGTAATACTCTGTCATTTAAAACACACTTTCCCCCTTAATCACTTTGGGTTTTGTTCCTATTTGAATTGAACAAATATTGTAATATATGATAATTGCCACAAGAAACAAGTAAGTCATGAATAGGACTTAAATACCTCCTTTTGCACTAGTACCATAACAAACAATTTTAGAAAACATCCCTCCCAAAGGAATTCTAAATCCATAATCTAAGTGCTGGCTCTTCCTAAAGATGCTCATTCAGTATGTCAAATTATTTTTGGAGAAAGAAAAGGGGATTTGCAATGTTCACGACATCCTGTGGTCTCCTATTCTCGTTTTTGGAAGTGATACAACAACAAAATTTGAAATATTACCCTCAAAAACCATGGATTAACAGTTTTGAAATCACAGTTCTGTAGAGAAGCATTTTTCTTCCTGTTAAGAAAGGAATAAAAGGAAAGAAAGCATCTCTTAGTTTGGAAATTTGAGTGTGAGTAGAGTGATTGATAAAAGGAACAGCATATATGTTTCAAAGATCTGGAATCTGATGTATCTTCTCTATCATGCTTCTCATATGAAGCCTATTTTCTGCCACCTCCATTTATTTCTTGTTGTTTGTTAACACGAAACAGCTGTTTAGTAAAAATAGATCTTGAATAAAAATGGGCCTTCTGAAATCATATATATCATTTACGTATCAAATATATGTTCTTGTTACAGAGCACTGCCTATAAACAGGAAACCTCACTATTAAAGTGAACATCCAATTAATTAAGATACTTTAGTAAACTACTTGGATCCTGCAAACACTGCTACTTGAGTACCATTTATCTAGCTCATTCAGCCGATGACAAAAATTACTGTACTTTTGATTTTTCACAAGAAATGCAAGTTTTGCTGTAAAACTGAACAGCAGCTCAGAAAGAATGAATGAATTAGCCCAAAGCATTTGTTTGTCTTTTTATGTTCATCTTCTATTTGTGACTTACCGAGAGAAAGCAGTTTTGTTTTTACATTGCAGTTCTTTTCGAGAACCTCCTGTACATACTGTTAGTAATTTATGCAAAGGTGAAGCAAACATGCCAATCCTACATCTAACTATAGTCAGACAAATAAAATCAGCTACCTTTTTTTTCAGCTGTAAAGGTTGAAGGATAAGTACCACTGGCACCTCTTCTCTTTTTTTAATATTTTTTTCCTTTTTTAATCCTGCTGCCAGCACTGTACAGATTCAGTCACTCAGTTCTTTCTACTGACCTCAACCTTGATCTGTGAAGACTGCCCACGTACATTTTTTTCCCACCAAGAAACAAATTCTGCCTCGCATCATCTCTAAGGAAAAACAGCTTTCTAACAAGCATTATTCTAAAATTTGGTATCTCATATTTTTGCTAAATTAATTATAGCTTTGGCATCTAACTCATATAAACCTAGGCTCTGAGTAAACTGATTGTAAATGTGAATTTGCACATGATTTTCCAACATGATAGGTAAGCAAGAGGAAAAAATCTCCACCCTGCCCCCCATCATAATATATATCTGTTCTGTGTCTAAATTTGAGCAAAACTATAACACTTTAAGATTTCATCCAAAATGACTGTTAAAAGACTATTCATTACACAATAAAATTCAGCTTAAAACAATGTAATGTGTAATGAAGCCTGCTCTAAATTCCTGTTGGAGACAAAATTCCCAGGCAAGTATTTTAAAGGGGGCTTATAGGATTTAGGTGCCCATATTTCACTGAAATGCAGTATGTGTTGAATGCCTAAATCCAATAGGCTCTTCAGAAAAGCCCCTGGGACATTATTGTAGATTACATACATACATATTATTCAGACTATATCCCCTATGTTCACTATATACATATGTAAACCTAACATGCCTGCAGGTAATGGAACAGTACTTTTCCACTTAAATTATTTAACGTAAGTGTTGAACTTCTATTATATATCAAGCTAACAGCTAATTTTAAATTGCAATCAAGCCATTCTCTGAAAGCACTTTATTTCAGTGGAGATTTTGCCTGTAAAAGAAATGTAAATCCCTCTAATGAAAGCAATGTAATCTTTGAATACACAGTCAAAATAGGGGCTGGAATTTTATTCCTAGTGCTAACATTGACATCTTTTGCCACTTCTGCTAGTTCTCAAGAATTTTTGTGTGTAACTATCTCATCAGTAAAATGTGTAGGACAAAGTTTTCAGACTTTTCAAAGCTATATAAAGAAACATATCTGCAGAAATACTCAGTATTAATATTAAAGTCTTCAGACACTGGATGACATTAGCAAGAAGTTCTCCAGAACACACAAATGACAAGACAAAACTGAAGAGTGAAAGTCCAAAATGCAACATACAAGAAAGGCTGGGAAAATATCCTGTAACAAATCTTAAAACTCTGCTTTCAATAATCCATTTCAAATTCTTGCTTACATATGACTTGTTCTCCAACATGCCTGGCTCTCGCCTGCATGCAGAGTCCCGGGTGAGGGCTGGCATAACTCTCAGTATCTAGCTGCAGCAGGCTGACATCAGGATCTCCTTGAAAACCACTCCATTTTTACTTGAGAACCTCAAGACTTTCGGGTTTTATAGTAACATACAGATGCAAAGCTCACTCCTCCCACTATGTGCATTTATCATTGTGATCTCTTTGAGAACAAATTCACATCTATTAAATTATATGTTAAAAATACTTTTACCCTTGCTTGTGATTCTCTGTAGTACACTTTAATTGTCTACATAATTTCATTTGGGACTTTTCTAAAGATTAAGGTACAGCTTGAACTCAATATTGCCCCAAAGACAGGGTCCAGTTCTGGCAAGCTACAAACAGAAATACTATCCTACCCTTACCGTACCTTCTTTGTCCTGTGTAATATGCTTCTGTAGCATACAAAATTAATGAATATTTGTACTACTCAAAGTCCTGTTCAAATGAATGGCACAACGGTCCTATTCATTTGACTAGGACTTTGTGTATTGCAAAACCACTGCTCGAGCTAGTCACAGAACAATGCTCTAGTCATATAAGGCATGGCAGCAACCATTATATTCCTACTATGGCACATTTCCTTATGCAGCAAAATACAATATTATTACAAATTATCCTTATTATGAAAAATCCTATTAAACAAAGTCACACACCTCATTTGCACTAATGGGACTTTGTATGTTAAAGATAACATACTGTAGCCTTATAAATATTACATGGAAAGAAATGGCCTCTTCTGAAAAAAACTGCAGTTCTTTTGAAATTAATTTTCAAAACATTTCCTCTCATGGCCGTAAATCTTTGGCAGCTTCTTTAAAAAAAAACAAACAAACCCAAACATTAAGCATAAGCAAACAAACCAACCAAAGAAACAAACTCCGAGGGTGAAAATTCAGTCTTGGCTATGTACTTTAAAAATATCTTATGTTTAAAATATATAGAAAAATTTCCAGGGTGACATCCTGCACAACAACTTTGCTTGATTCATTTTGAAACAACATGACTGTGCTGAAATCTCATCTCAGAAGATGAGGTCCTTTTACACCTGCAAGAGCTACTAGTGCCAATAATAGAAAATTAATCTGATGCACTGACTGAATGTAAGGTTTATTCACATGAGATGAGATGATAACAGTAAATTCTAAAAAAAACGTTACTTAGTTACTGTCAAACAAATTTCTGCCACGTTGGTAAAATGGTTTCATTCTACTGACCTCAGTGGTAGAAGAATCGTTCCAAAAATGTTAATAAAATGGTAACAGTTTTCATGATCAGTATCAGTTATTATCGCAGCATACATTTTTCAATATGGAGAGTATTGTTATAAAGATAATTTTATGAAATTAACATTTTTTTAAACACTTCACATTTTAGGCAGGATGCTGATGAAACTAATGCCTAGAATGTCAGTTTTCAACAACTGTTTTACAAAAAATCACTCTTGCAGTAAAATTCCCACCTAGGCTGGCAACTTCTGTGCCAAATTTCAAACAAATGTGATTTGAAATTGCCAGTATATTAGATTCTGAAATTCAAGTGAGATGCTAATAAAAAGAGATGGATGCTGACAATATATCCTGATATTCTCTTAAAAATACCTATGGCTCTGGATGTTGTATTAATCTGTTGACAAAATTCTCTAATTATTTATAACTTATTTATAATACAGCATTAGAATATAACGCCATTAAACTGGTAGAAACAAGCTAGATTGGTATAACTTGTAAGAAAAAAACCAGTTGTGCTGTAAAGAATGTAGAAACAGTGCTGTAGACAAAACCTTGTTATTCAGAATCCCATTAGTTTCTGAAAATATGTAATATAACTTTTGTTGATCAATACTCTCATGTAAGCTCTAAATAATGTATTATTCCAGTGGTGAAAAACGCAGCAAATCAAATATGGTGGGAGAATGTTTCAAATTATGAAGAGTAGTATGACTGCTAATCCATAAATCAGAAATCAGACAGATTGTTGTAATGTGGGAGGGCTCTATTTAATAAAGGTCATTATAACTCCTGGCTCTAGAGCTATAAGATCTAATATCCTCTCTGGTAGCTCTATGATATGCCCATGCATTACTGTTCTTGTTGACAGTCTGTTGCCTTGGAAATATTTCATTATTTCAGTTTTTCCATTTGTAGACCCTTGGCCTTGTGATATGAAGGCCACCCTATTTCATATTTTCGATTATCATTTAAGCAATCTTCTGGAGCTATTTATATAAAAGCAAGTGTTAGACAATGCATATCATCATTTATCACTGCTACGTTTAAGCTCATGCTCTAGAAAAAAATGCCAAAATAAAGGTTTTTTTCTCTTTCACTTTAAACCCATAGCACTCTAACATTAAGATATGCTTTACAAATCAGTGCTGGCACATCATATGCATGACACTTCTGTCTATTTCATTTTCTTGAGTGTATATCCACACAATTTCTTTTAAGCTCAGAGTTTAAAAGAAAATCAAACAAGTGTGTAAGTTTTCATATATTCTTTTTTAAAAATGTAAACAGGTAAAGAGAGTTTCAGAACAATTTGTGTGTCTGGTTACATCAGAGACTACTACTTTTTACATATGTTTTGTAATCACTAACCTCTTGCTTGAAAAAATGTAACACAATCTACCTAAATACTGTGGTAATGAAGACTGAAAAAGAATGTACACAAAGTTCACTTACAGGATTCTAATTTTGAGAACCAGTTTACTGAAGTAATAGCTAAGAAAAGGCTGCAAAACCCCTTCAGTAACTGACATGCTCCTGTATTTTGAATAGCTTGGCTTACACAACCGAAAGGATGTGTACAAAGACAGCTAAAATAGTTACATGCAAGACTTCAGGAGCACATTACATAACTTTTGAAAAATGTACATGGGTACCGGTTTATTGAAACATTGATCCATCTTCTCCAAAACTTTTTTAGGGAACAAACAGATTGCCATTATTTCTGCTACAAAAAATGTCATCAACTTCTACATGCAATACTTATCACTAAACTGTCCAGAGCACTGTAAAGAGTGATAACAAAGTGAACCCTAAGGGCAAAAAACAACTTCTTGGACACTAGGCCAAGTTTATGGCTATTAGCGTTCTAGGAATTTAGACTAGTTTTTTCCCCGGAAATGATTACACCTCCCACTCCCTACAGGGAAAAAACTACTCCGATCCAACCTTTAAAATGACAGCATCAGAGCTGAACAAGAAGATGCTATTAAAGGGCATTAAATTAAATACAGTATATCCTCCTACAACTTCAATCAGAATTTCAGACCAAGTGTTATTTAGTTCAGCTCTCAAGTGGAGCAGAATAACAAATCGCGCACTTTGATTTACCTTCTCCGAATGCCAAATGGAGACAGGTGATAAAGAAAGCACTCATGCACAGGCTATGAAGTTTCCCCTAGAAATTAATTCTATCTTCAAGATTCCTATCTCAGAGAAATTCCCAAAATGGCACACAAATATGCTTCTGCTGGAGAGATTACTGAAGCTATCCTGGCAAATACACTTAGCACTAATATAGTACCATGCTCAGAAAGAAGACAGCAGAATTGTGTGTCGGAAGCAGGGGTGAGGAGGGGGAGGCAGAGGGACAGGACTTATTCATATGAATTGTTTTTCCAACAAAGAACTCTGCAGGAGAAAAACATACTGCTTTAAGTGTTATTAACACAGTAGAAACACCTTTGCAGTCACTGGAATGAAGATTTAAAAAAAAAAATATATAGTTGAAGATGACAATCTGTAATTAAGTAATTGAATTCTGAGGATGTACTGTTTTTCCATTACATGTATCTCCGAATTTTGCTGCATATCAGTGTAGCCTTGTCAAAGTGCAACAGTTAATACTAATGTATCTAACACAACCACACTAACACTTCTGTGGTAAATATGAAAGGTATGGGGGTTTTATACTGGGAAAACTGCCTTCTTAGGAGAAATGACACAGCGGTTTAGACAAAATCTGTGTGATTTGGAAGTTGCACTAGAAATGCTGATCATCCTAAAAAATATAAATATGAAATTAAGCCTAAGGTATTTTTCTTTAAATATTTTTCAGACTTACTTATGCTATGAAACATAAAGCATCTAACACACGATCCAGCTACTTTTAAAGGCTGTCTAAATGTTAATTTCCATTTTTACAACTAGCCAGGAACCTTCCTCACCCCTCACCCTCAAGTTCACTTGTAACGCTGAAGGAGGCGGGAGGGAAAGAGCCCTCCTCAAAACCTCTGGCTGCTCTCCTTCTGGGCATACATCTTGCCGCAGTGTAGCAATGGAGCTTTGAATACTTTTGTAAGAATCACAAAGTAACATCACATGAACTTGTACTCTTGTCTCCTACCAGTCACTTCTAGAAAGATTCACTTTACTAGAACAAATCCGCTACGGGCAATTCGTGTCACCAGCAGAGCAGATTAATCGCGAGCACTCTTCACCAACAAAAGTGCATGGGGCAGGCGGCGGGCCGGGAACCAAAAGAGGGGTAGCGCGATCCCCCCGCCTCCCTCCCCGGACCCCGCGCACCGCCTCCCCGCCTCCCTCCCGCCCGCGCACCGGCTCCGCTCTGCCCACCCCGGGGGGCGCCGGCACCCGCTGCCCTCCCGGCGGCGGCGGCGGCGGCGGCGGCAGCAGCAGCGCGGGGCAGGGGCCGGGCCGGGCAGCCCTGCGGGCGCAGCTGGCGGCGCTCCCCCCGCGCTCCGGCCTAGCCGCGCTGGAACCGCACCGGCGGGGCCGGCCCCTCCGCCCGGAACGCCGGGCCTGGCGCAGCGCCCTGGGGCCGCCGAGCGGCGGGGCCGCCTGGGGCCTCCCGCCCCCGCGCACACACACACACACATACACACACACACATACACACACGTCCGCTCTACAACGCGCCCCGCCAAACACCGGCTCCGGCAGCCGCGGCGGTGCGGCCACCGGAGCGGGGCCGCTGCTGCGCGGCTTGTTCTGAGTGAGTGTGTGAGTGTGAGTGTGTGTGTGTGTGTGTGTGTGTGTGCGCGGCTGGCGGTGCGCTCTAGGAGGAACTCACGGTGCCCGGCTGTGCGAGCAGCGGGTGCCGGCGGCAGGTCCCCCCACCCCGGCATGGCAGCCAGCCCCGGCCCCCGGCGGCGGCGGCTCGGCCCGGCCCGGCGCTGCTGCGGCTGCTGCTGCTGCTACTGCTGCTGCAGGTTCAATAAAGAGAAAGTGTTACCGTTCTCGCCTGGAAGGATCCTGCTGAAAGCTTGGCTTGGTGGGCGCCATCTTCCTGGGATTTTTTTTTTTTTCTCCTCTCTCCCTTACTTTTCCCCCTCCTGATGTTGGTGTGTGTTGTGTGTCTAGCAGCAGCAGCGGCGGCAGCAATGGCCCCGGTTAGCCAGACAGGCTAAGGAAAAGTACTGAGGCCAAAGCATCGCGGGCTCCCACTCCTCCGCGCAGTCCTGGTGCAGGTTGCTTGCTCGCTTGCTTGCTAGCGCTGCTGCTGCCGCTGCCGCCGTCCATAAGCCGAGGAGCGGAGGGAGCCGGGGCCCCGCCGGCCCCAGAGACATGCCCAGCGCAGGCAGCGGCGGCGGCCGGCGGCGGCGGCGGCGGCGGGAAGCGCGATCCGCGGCGCAGCCCCGGCGGGCAGTCCGGCCGCTGGCATCGCCCGGCAGGTGCGGCACAGACACACACGCACACACACACGCACTCACACACACACGCACTCCCACACGCACTCGCACACACACACACACCCGCGCCCGCGGACCGGGCTACGCGGGGTGCCAGGCCATGGGGCTAGCGGGGCGGGGGCGGGGGAGAGAAGGAGGGGTGTCAGGGATCTCCAGGCTTGACCACTGTGAAAGTATTTCTGGGCATTTTCCAACTGCTTTCCCAGCTCCGCTCCCGCTCTGTGTGCAGGGGACACAGCCTCCGCTGCCGGCGCAACAACGCCACTCAGTTGCAGTTTCGCACACTTTCTTCCTCTGGAGTCTGGGCTCCAGCAGGGAAGAGGAGTAGAGGGAGACAGGGACCCTTTCTGCGACTCCGCGGGCGCAGAAGGGCGGCGGGTACACAACGGGCGCAGGCAGCGTGTCCCCCGTGGGCTTCCCACGGCGGAGGACGGGCTGGGATGGGAGCCGGGGGGTGCGCGCGCCCTGCCACCCCCAGGGCCGTACCAGAGGTGCCCGGTGCCAGCCCGGGCCCGGGGGAACCCCACGCACCCCCCGGGCACCTCCGAGAACGTACCCGCACGTCCAGAGAGTGGGCACCGGGTAGTGGCGGGCTAAAAAGGCGTAATGCTGGAAACGTGAACTGAGAGTGATGACTCGCTTTGTTGGTAAAGGGTGTAGCACTTCACGCTGTTTTATTAAGGATTATGAAATTAATTATTAAATAAAGGAGCGGGGAAAAGAAACCGCTACCTTAATTGTTCCTTGCAGGACACCAGGAGAACCCGAGCGCTGATAGCTCTTACAGGAGAAATCGCTCCTTCACTAAAAGCTTTCCATCTCCAAGGCAACTTTGTGGCTGCTGTGCTACTGCCTTGAAACTACAGCTGCCCAGGCCTGATCCTGCTCCCTGGGAAAATCCAGAGGGCTTCCTTGGGGAAAGGAGCAAGCCCCGAAGGTCGGGAGCATTTATTCACGAGAAACGTTTCCGCGACAACTCCAAAAGTTTTTGTAGGGAAGGGGGAAGGGGGGTGGGGGGCGGATGGCTAAGAGAGCACACGAACCGTAGGACAGAGCCAGGGAGAAGAAGTTAGCAAAAGACCTGGAACTTTGACTGCAGGGCGCCGCCCGCGCACCGGAGGCCGCGGGGTTCTTTCCCGCGGGAGGCATCGGGGCCGGCGGGACTTCGCTCTGGAGCCGCCCCGTAGCCCCGCGGGGGGACGCGGGCGCCGCTCGGGGGCACCGCCGCGCGCTCGCGGCCGCCGCGCACGTGCGCAGCCGGCGGCGGGAGGGCGGCCGCGGGGATTGGGGAGCCGCGACCCCCCGGCCCCGGCGGGACCCCGGGGCGGGCAGGGCAGGGCAGGGCAGGACAGAGCCGCCGGGGCGGCGGGAGACACCGGGGGTGCAAGGTGAATGCGAAGGACTGCGGAGAGGGGGTGTCTGCAAAGCAGCAGATGCCGTTCGTGGCCGACAATCCTGCCTCCTCGCCTCCGAAAGGGGGAAAAAAAGTTAACAGGTGTCTCCTCGGCTGTGGCAATAGACTAAGGAGGTGCCGCTGTCTGCTGTGTTTTAAGCGTTTTCAGAAAGCACGGAGGAAAATCGTTCGACATAAAACACGCTGTTTTGTCGATAGTATATAGTCAAAATTTGGAAAAAGTGCGTAATTGTTTCCCCTTGTTAGCTTAGTGTGCGAGACATCCAGACTCGTCTGGATTCCTAGTGGTCAAAGTACTTGAATATCTGCCTAGCACTGTTTGGATTAGAGGTGTTAGTAGTTTGTCAGAGAAGTATTGCTTTTATAACTTGTTCCTGATTACAGACTGACATAACCCAACTAAAAAGTACTAAAAAATTGCATGCTGCCTTGTCTTTATAATTCTGTTTAAGTCTCCAGAGGTCTCTTTCATTTGTCTAAAAGCCAATCTGACATTTCTGACCCTTGACTTCCCCACTTCACAGACTAAACTATTGTGATTGCTGCCTGTACTTCCTCGTTAAAGTGTCCGTCAGTTTCCATTGTAATTTAAATATTTTATAAGTGACAAAAATCATACAGAAACCATGAAAAGAAATAAACTTTAATCCATTCATCCATTCTTTATATCTCTCACTTTTTTTTTTTTTTTAGTAGTATATATGAAAGATTGGTGTGTTTGCTTGAGCAAAACAAGACTCCTGCTTAGTTTCAAATGTTTCTCAGCTCAGGCATCATAAGGGATTATTTCAGGAGTATCAGCTCCCCATTACTTTTCATTTAATAAAACCTACAAAAGTTACTACCAAACGTTTTCTATCATAGGCTTCGAAACTATAGGAAGCAACACAAAGTTGCTGAACAGCAAAACAGGCAATGGTCGATTATCTAAATCTGGTTCCTAGACCAATTAATTTTGAAGTATTATGTTAAAACTTCCTATTTTTTTCTTTTACATCATAGAGATACTTTGTTTGGACACTTGAGATTACACAGCATTTTTCTAGGTATTTAATTTAATGTAATAGTGGAAAGCAAGATACTCAAGACAGTGCCATTTTTATTGCATTTAGAGAATTATAAATGTTTTTTTCTGATTTCAATAGATCTGTTGCCATCTACTTTTTTTGAAAATTCGGCTTCCGTTATAAGCTTATGATGGAGCAAACTAACAGATTCAGACTTCGGATTTTGGCTTATAGAAACACAAAGAAATGTCAGGTAATTAATTAAAGCTTCATGTTAGTATCAGCACATATCGATGAATTGTTAGGAGGAATGGGAAAGGTCTTTAAACTTCATTATGACTTACTGCCAACTTTTTACGCTTTGCTTCCTAAAAGCGCTCTCTGTGAATTTCCTGCATTTGCATTAGAATGCATTTAAGATGAAAAAATAACAGTGCTGAGTATACTTAGGGTTTCTTGTTATATTTCCCTGTAGTAACAGGTGACATGATAATACTGTTAAAACTACAATGTGGAATTGCAAGTGTGTAACCCCAAGTGAAAATTGTTCTCTTTCTTGGTTGAAAGAAAATTATCAATCAGCATACCATGATCAATTATCCCTCTGGCTGCCACACACTGGGATTTGCACAAGGCATTGACATTGAGAAATTCCTCTTTAGAAAGGATGAGCGGACGGGATCCCAAACTTTGGAGCAGCCAAGCTAAGATGCCGGGGTCTCACTTTTTTTTTTTCTTTCTTTTTTTTTTTTCTATTGTTGCTTTCCAGCTCATTCAAGACAAAACTAGGAGATTGTGTTTACTTCTCAGTGCATTTTAAAAGATGCTGTATTTTAAAAAAGAAGAAAAAATAAAAACTAAAAACAAACAAACAGACCAACCACCCTCCCCTCCAACCAAGCTCCCCCCAACAAACAGAAAGGAGAGATCAAAAAAAAAAAAAAAAAAAAGGAAAACAAAGAAACACAAAAGCACAAAGAAAAGCAAGTGAGGGAGCCTCAAGAAGAGCCGCACAGCCCTCTCCCCCTCGATGCTCACCGTTGTTGGTAGGAGGTGATGCCCTGGACGTTTTGCGGGTTGCCGTTGGCCGCGGCGCCGGCTCGCCCCATGCCCGGTGCCGCCGGCACCCCCCCGGCCGCCCCGCCGGCCGCCGCCGCCGCCGTCACCTGCACGCTGAAATCCGGGAAGATCCTGATCATCCCCGCGGCTCAGCACCCGGCGAGTGTCGGCGAAGAGGTGCAGCAGCAGCGACTCTCCCTCCGGCGGCTGCAGCAGCAGAGCCAGGCACACTGCAATCCCATTAGTGAGTGGCGGCCACTGTGAGTGAGGACGGGCGCTTTGATGTGAGCGCCTGGGCTGAGATTGAGGAGTTTGGGGGGGCTGGGGGTAAAGAGGAGGTGGGGGGAATTTACCGAATTGCAAAATGCAAAGCGTGAAGATTTTGTGAGAGGTGAGGGAAAGCGGAATATCAGATCTACCGGGAAAAAAAAAAAAAAAAAAAAAAAAAAAAAGGTATGTCTTATACTACTGGAGCTGTAGATACAGGAGAAAAATCCAAGCTGAGGGACGGGGAGGAGAGAGGGGGGCGCAATTACTTTAGCGGTGCAGTGAAAATGATGAGCAGCAAATGTTGCCTTTTTTTTCCCTCCTCCTTCTCGTCCCTCCACCCCCCACCCTCCACCCAAAATGCAAGTCTTAGAGGATTTCTCTGTCTCAATGAAGTAATAATAAAGGCGGCTGACCACAGTCTGGGTGAGCGCCAACTGTGCGGGGGGGGAGGGGGAGGAATATCCCTGCTCCCAGAGTCCTGAGGAGAAGAGGAAGAGTGGAGGATTGTTGCAGCACAAGTTCTTGCTCTTGGTAACTTGCTTTTGCTCCCCACCCCCCTTCCCTTTTCTTTCTCTCTATGAAGGGACGGTTTTCACAAGCGAGGAAATGCGCCGCTTTTGTGCAAAGGCAGAGTTTGTTCCTTATTCTAGGGAGCTGACTCTCCTCCCCTCCTAGTGTGCAGCAATGTTATTGCGAGTCAAACTTGTAAGGTGTGTGCTGTCTGTGCACGCACTGATCCCTACTGCTGCTTCAACATATCAATTATACCGCCAGTGCGCCGAGTCCCCTCGCAGAGCTCCCCTCCGGGCGCGGCACGCACCGCACCGGCAGCAGCGCGGAGGGGCTCGGCCTCCACCGCCCCTGCGGGACGCGCGGCCGCAGCGCCGCGGCTCCTTTGTGCCACCCGGGGCTGCGCGGAGACCCCACTGCCCCCCGCTCGGGCGGGTTTGCCCTCCTCCACTTCTGCCAAATGCTCTTCCCGGGCCGCGGCGCTGCGCGGCTCTGCCAGCCCGCCGGGACAGCGCTATTGCCCCTGCTCCTGTCCCGGCCGGGCCGCCTGCCGCCGAGCCCGCCTGGCCGCGGCGCTGCGCGGGGGTGGGCGCTGGGAAGGGACCGCGGAAAGTTGGGCTCGAGCGCTCGGCGGCTGCGGACACCCTAGCTGTCTCGTCCTTCTCCCGGCGTCTCCTCCTCCTTGCTTCAGCTTTGGGAGCCGCAAACGAGGTCGGAGTGGGCACGGAGACGCGAGGCTTCCTCGCCATGGTGCTCGGCGGGAGCTGCTGGGGCTGCCCTCCGCGCTCCCTCCTCCCGCAGCTGCAGTGGGAGTCGAGGGGCTAGGAGCCCGTCCCAGAGGGATCATAGCGGCTATGCCGCGTCAGGGTCAGCAGAAGAACGGGAGAAAAGGGGACTCTCGCCCGCATTAGGGTCTCACTAGACCTCCCGGCTTCTGAGGTGACTCGGCAACCACGACCCCGGAAGCCAAGTTGCTGATTGCTGGAACTAAGAAGTGTAGTGCTTGTGGAGAAGAACTGGACCTTTCACCAGACTACTGAGTGGACAGCTAGAAAAGAAAGTAACCCATTGTGTTAGTGGACCTTACACAAATAGCAGCCGTGATGCTATGCCGTTTTTGAGGAAACCGAGGCTCATACCAAGAGGAGTTGCATGGGACAGAACATAGGTAGCAACACTCCAGAGTATGCTTAGTGTTGGAAAGGCTATGACATCATTCTCGAAGGGGCAGATGTCCCTGGTTGCCCCATCCAAAGGCACTGTAACCTTTGCTTCCATGAATCAAAGCTGTCACCTGGGCCGCTCTCCCTTTTTCCCATGCAACTGTGTGCCTTTTGGAATCATAGCTTGGCTCCTAATCTAGCAATATCCTCTTATCTTGACTTTTCTTTCCATTGCTGTTCCAAAGCAAATTAAGACACACCAACTTCATGTTAAAACAGAGACTGCATTCAAATCCTTTGTATTAAATAGCATCTGTGTTTGCATTCTGTTTTAATACAAAATGCTTTGGATTGCAGCTAATACCAGGAGATATGAAACTGGTTAGTCCCCACATGTTGCACATAAAAAGAATTCATAATGAGCATCTGTGGGATGTGGAATGGATCCCATGAGTTAGCTGAAGACCTCATAACGTAAGAGCTGAGAAGCCTAAGTGAATTATGACTCTCTTTCCTCGCAAGTAGGATTAATTTTCTATCCCACTTATATTCATTATCTATCCTGTTTATACTATAGGGACATCAATTGTTTGAGTGTTAAATACGAAGACTTTACAGAAACGTGTAGGTTAGATAGCTTGCAGAGAAGAGGGGGGATGTTATTACTAGAAAAAATGTTATTCAAACTCCATGTTTAAAGACAAATATTAGATAAAGCTGCTCACTTTTTTAAAGGACTGACAATTCTGCGCCTTTCTCTTACAACATATTTAAAATGTAAGGTTTACAAAGTAACCCTCCATCTGCCTGTGGCCCTCCCAGTGATGTCAATAGGAATTTTGCATGCAGATGAAGGCCCGTATATGGCCTTTAGAGAGCAGGTCAATAAATGGCTGGAGGAATAATTAAAGACTTCTGAGCTGCTCCTTTCCTTTTTCTTACATTATAGTACAAGACTGGCATGAATATAGGCTGGGCTACCACTCTAATTGGCTATGGAATAACACTGAAAGGAATTTAAATGTGGGCAGTAGCCATTTTCCAAATGATCACTCCATTACAGTAGTTTTGTCTGTCAATGTATGGCCAGGCAGTAGAGTGGATGTAATCATGTCGAAGTCCCCATCCGTTGATTGTCACTCTTTGCTCTACAGTGGCAACTCTGAGCAGATTTTCTTGTTTCAAAGAGACAGCCAGGACAGAGAGCCTGCCTTTAGCTAAGCTTGCTTCAGCTTAGTCTCGAGAGTCACTGCTTTTCATCTGTGTAGGCAGAACCAGGATCTCTGATATTTAATAAGATTTCTTATTACTATTGATTAATATCTTAAGTGTTAATGTAAATAGAAAGTCAGTCCGGATAACTTTGCTTGCACAAGTAAACCCATTGAGTCACTGGAACCACTTGCAAATAGTTTTAAATGTTAGAAGATGAGCAGGATTCAAAGGTAGGTTTGTGAATGTCTATAGAATACAGAAGCATTTTCTTTGTCATAGCTCTTAAAGATATCAGATAAAAAGATTGTCCCATATTTGAAGAAAAGTCCATTTTGATTGTTTGTATCTTTTCACCCCCCCAAATTAATCACAATGGGAAAATTCAGTAGGAATTTCTGAGACTTATTTTATACACTGATGAAAATATCCATCATCAGGTTTATACTCTGTGCCATATTAAATAGTGTGGACCCAATTTGCTACATATTTCACCAGTGATAAAGCATACTATGATGGATTTAAATTAATTTGGTGCAGCATGCTAGTGGAAATGGGATGAGAATAAACCCCAATATTTTTAATTTAGTTTATTTCTTACTTTGATAAAACTATTTACAGCTTCTGGTGTCTGAGCAGCATGGTTTTTGTCTCAATACCATATACTATTGCAAGATATGCTGCAAGTTGCTTTAGTATTGATTAAGACAAGAAATATTCTTATAAAGTACTGCTGTTTCTAACTATGTACTGTAGACTTTCTTAGGCAAAAACACAGTAAAGATAAAAATTAAAAACACATGACAGTGTGTAATACAATAACATTTAATATTTATGCTCTTCATATACCATTCTATCACAATTATATGTTATGTCTTTATTCGCATTGTCAGTGTACTACTGTTCCTTTCTTTCACAGGTGAAAAAATATCTCTTCGATGGAAATTCATTTCCATTTACTTAAAGTTAAATGGTTTGACTTTGAATTTTCATTATCTGCTGTTGGAAGGAGCCTGTGACAGGTATGAGGGAGAATGCTACAAAGCTTCATTGTATCATCTAATTTTTGCTTCACTTTAGTCAGATATCATTTAGGTAGAGAGTAAAATAGTATACGTGGAATAGGATAAGATAGAACAAAACAGAACAGAAATAAAATGAAAATAGGATATATAATGAATTACAATAGAAAAATGCCTTTATCTTGAAGTGATTTTTTTTAAGTTATACTGATTTCTCACTAGTGAGAAAATTGAACTAATTTTATATAAAAGGAATATGTCATAACAGGATATGGCATTTATCTTCCTGAGATAGGGGTGACCTCATCATTCACAAGTGGTGTAGCTATGAATGAGTAATCAGCCTCCCCACCCATTAAGTGTAGATAAAGTCCACATCTTCTGTCTAAGTATTAAATATTTGATTTATTATTTTACAACTCACCATCGCTACAAGTGTTCACTGACTGTTGCTTTGGTTGCTGCTACCAGTATGTATCATCATTTGGAAGCAGAAGCAGCTCCTCAAAAGGTGCCCTGTATAATAGTGAATGTAAGATGAGAAGGAAAAGGAAAATAATAGATGAGAAGAAAACAAAATATAGACCTGCAGGAAAAAAATTATGGGCAGAACAGGGAAACAGAAAGTCTTTAACTGACCTATACTTTTGTTTCCTGTAATATTCCAAGAGCTTTATAACATACATGAAGTGAAAATATTTTTCATATTAATACCTCACATATATCAGCTACCTCCTATCTCAAGTTATATGGCTCAAGTTATTCCCAGAGGAATTTATATATGTATAATGTGAGAGAAATATTTAGTTAGGAAAGAATTCCTTTTTACTATTTATCAGCACTGCATATTAGGGAAGAGCCACAGTTAAAAAAATAGAGTTTATTTCTAGAACTATATTCGATAACATAATTTGCTCTTTCAAATGATGTCACGTGCTGTATTTTGTTTTCATTTCTTTGTGAACCCAATGAGTGCAGCTTAAAGAAAATATTTGGAGTTTAATTTTAAATCCAAAAGCACTGGCTGTTCATCTGTTTAGAAGAAAAAACTCTACATAGAACATGAAGTCAGGAAAAAGACCATCACAATTAGATGGAAAGTACTGAAATATTTTCCATCTTCCCCATTCCTTGACATGTAGTCAGGATTGGAAGAGCAGATGAGGGAAATGTCTTTCTGAAAGGTTGCGCTAGGAATGAAGGGTAAGTTTAAGGTAGATCCTTCCCCCTGCATTCAAAAAAAACCACCAAGAAGCAAGCATAGAGTAAGATAGAAGAAAAGCGCCTGGGGAAAGTAGCATCACTGTCGAGATCATAAAAGATGTATAAGGACATCAGTGGAAGAACTAGAAAAACTATTAGAAGAATACCCTACAGGGCTATCCCAATGGCTCAGCGATTAGCACACTGTGCTGCCATTGGGAAAACGCAGTGAAGGTTTGAGGCTAATCTTTGGATCTCGTTCATTGGCACCAGCAGATGAGAACCTTTTGAGCATGGGGATTCCACAGTGGAGAAAGACTGATACATTGCTTACACACCCAGAAATAAGTACATAGGCATGTTCTGACCAGTGAAGCTTTCTCAGAAAGGAGTATCATGTCTTCCCTATTACCAGATTGCATAATTTGCTCTCTGTGTGAAAGCAAAGGAGCACCTCTGGGCCACTGTGTAATGACAGAGGACAGCTCATTTTCCAAAGCTGGAACATCAGTATTAAAGTCAATTTCTTCAGTATTGTACACTTTGCTCAGGCCCCAAATTTTAGTGAATGAGTTATCTCTTAGCACTGGAGGTTTCCTGCAGTGTTGATCCCCCACAAATTCTCTAGCACCTCCAGCAGAAGATCAAGAGGTAATCAGCTCATTTTTTTCAGTCTCTACTTGCTTCTACGGAGTGTGTAACCTGTGATGTTCCTCCAGGCACTTCTAGCAACTGTGTATCCATTTCTGTTGTCTTCAAGATCAGTCTTATGCCTCCAAAGTAAAGTAATCTGCTTGCATCAAATTGACATCAACTTAGGGTCATGGAAACCACAACTAAATTGTTCTGCTTCCGTCTTCACAAAAATCTGATTCATACCACGCAACTTAATTCGAGAAAGTGAAAAAACAAATCACGTAGGATTTTTTTATCTCCAGGGCTTCTTAGAGATGACAGCATATTATCCTTTGTTCTCACCAGATTCAGATTTTTGGTTGTGCTCATCTGTAAGATAAGTGAAACTTTAAAAGAACACTGGGCAAGTCAACATACTTTTCCCTTTCATTTATTTATTTACATTTATTTTTAGCCTCTGTCAGTGCTCCCAAACCACAGTAATTTTCAGAAGCAGCTGTTGGTGTGTCCTGAAAACATAGAATCAGTAGGTAGCTCAAGGTTTTTGATTCATTTTAGAGGAGGATTCTTACCCTTTCCCTTACTAAGTGGTCATTCTCTTCCAATTCAGAAGAAACTGAAAAAGGTAAACAAAAGAAAACAGAAGAAACACGCTCTCTTTTTCCTAATAATTTTTTCATGAACAAATCCAAGTTAATTATACATACAGCAAAAAAAAAGCATTGAGCTTTCACCCAGAGCTCTTTCAGACAAGCCTAGTACAGTCCACTGTAGCCTTTCTTCTTTGGTAGCAACCATCAGTGCTCTGCTGAGTCATGCAGCAATGAACATTGAACAAGAATATTCAGAAGACTACCCATGCGTGTGTCTCCTCCCTTACTGTCTAAGTTGTATCCAGTGCAGTTGAAAGCTATGCTGTGTCCTTAAAGCCATGTTTCTCCATAGTTAGTGGTGTGGGTTTTTCTGTTTTATAACAGCATTATTTTTCCACTCACTGAAGACAGTGCATTATGTTCCTGTGTAGCATGGTCCCAGGTGGGCAGCCATATAGATCTGTGGCTCTGCTAACAGCTTCTGAAAGCATACATAAGAATTAGAAATAAATACTCTGATCTTTGATCTTAGTGTTTTTCCAAAATAATCAAAACTTAAAAGGATATATATGTGCCAAACACTTGAATACAGGCTAGCCTGTCTGAAAATGCATCCTTGTTCTGGCATAGGAATCTCTAACAAAGTACCAAACAAAGAAGATGATTGTCCAAAGTTTTTCTTCCTTTTTTTCTTTTTTCTTTTTTCCTTTTTTTTTTTTTTTTATTGTTGTTGTTGTTGTTTTTTTAATCAAGAAATTCAAGCATTGAGCATACTCACAGGTGGTCTTCAAAGTTCAAACACATATCAAATCTTACTCTTTCAATTTCAAACCTTCTTGCATTAAAATACAAAATTGTCTAGTATTTTTACATGGTCTATCAGAAAGCTTAAAGAGGTAGCTTTATTCACTTCACAGACCTCCATCTATGTTACTCACATTTCTCTCTGGTTTTTTTTGTTCTCTTTTGGTTTTTTTTGTTCTTTGGTTGTAAGTATTTTCACCAGTTCAAAGTGTATTTTCATTATCAGAAAGTGGTCTGGACTGTAGTTTTTGTCTAAATAAAGTTGATTAGTTCATGTGCTGGAACTTACTCAGGAAGGCTACCTAACTTTCTTCTCTTTCCACAGCGTATCACATTATCTTATTTTTATACTTATGACTGGATAACATAGAAAACATCTCTGTGACTTTTGAGTCTCAAATCTATTAGGTATTGGCAACACGTTGGATGGATTCTCTGGACTTTCTGGAAACACATAATGTGATTTCCTGATCATCAATGTATGTTTTAAATATTATGGAATGAAGCCATTGTTCTCTGAATTGCACATTTGAGGCAACATGTATTTTGCTTTAGAGTATGTATAGTTTGGGTAGATATGGATGTCTATTGGAAGAAAATTGTAAATTGTCTTAGTTCAAAATTCATTAAAGAAGTTTTATTGTACTTTTTTTATTTTTGCCACAGTATGGATACTCTTTTGCTTTTAATAACTTGACAACCAGTAATGATTGCATTTCTGCTCCCTCAATGGGACTGCTTGGTGAAAGTTATTGCTTGCTAAGGGCATCACCTATTATATAACAGGGAAGAAAAAGCAAGGGAACTCCTCCAACCAAACTATCATTTCTTTTGAAATATGTCCTTTATTCTGGAAAAAAACCACCTACAGATCTTCAAGCATATTTCATTTGACCAAGATTTTGCCTTTTTAATCTGGAACAAGAGGAAATATCAGAGAATCCATGCAAGTAGATATTACAACAGCAGCAACAACATCTGCACAATGTCAGATTTTATTTATAGTTGCAGCTTGTAATAATCACTATTCGTCTCCTCAGCTTCTCAACTTGTGCACTGATTTTCTGAAGAAATGTTTTGTTTGACTATAGCATCATAAGTTTCATTATGAAAAAAAAAAAAAACCAAAGGAAAAATCACTTCCTTTAATTGAACTAAATCAATATTTCTTCCTAAAATAATAAAACCACATGTAGATAAAAACTATCATACAGGTACAAGTAAAATTTTAATATATTTGGGATATCCAGATCATATAGCATTAATTCTTCCAATATTCAAATGCAATCACTGAATTAATTGAAAAGTTATAATTCTATCTTATAATTAACAGCCTGCACTATTTTCTATGCCATCAACTCCATAACAACTTGTCTGTGTATCCAGTCCTTCACTATATGCCAACCAAACACAGTGATTAGTTTTATCTAGAATATACTATCCTTTATTACTCTTTCTAAAGCTGGACTTTTGATTCTTATCAGTGTTAGTCAACTGTTTTTAGGTTATGGAGAAGTACAAGGGGTGAAAATCTGCATAATAAAGACATTATGTACAAAACAATTTCAAATTAATAAAATTACTGAAGCTGATATACCAAATACCTGAAGTAGAAAAAACCCCACAATTAAGATTTTTCTTGAACTCTTTGTACACCTTACTTTTTAAGGTATACACTAATAATACTTCAAAGTTTGCATATCTGAAGATAGGAGGAAGAAATATTCAGTTTAAATAGCAATAATATTCTCAGCTTTCAGAATAATATTATTATGAATCCTTGCTACTTCCAGTAATGTTACTCTTTTACGTTTGCTTTTTAGGTGAAGAAGAGTCGATGAGTGGGAGTAAAGCAAAATATTTTGACTTTTGAGAGACTCTAAACTCTTCAAACCTATTGTTATAAGAGATGATGCTTGACATTGCAAATCATTCTGCCTTTCTTTTACTTGTAAGTCCTGTAATCTGTAATAGACTGTGTACATGCATTCATATGGTGCTGTTTGGTTTGTGGATCACACACAGATGGAGTTAAATTATTTAATGTATAGAGTTTAAAATATATGTTGTCTTCACTGTTAGGAAGATCTTTAAAAACCAAAAGGATATCTTTTAATATGGTTTTCAAGGAAAACAAGAATTGAGAAGAGAAAAAAACAAAAAACAAACAAACAACCAAACAACAAAAAAAAAAGAAACCCCAAATATACTATATACTTACTATATACATGCTAACTTGAATGTACCTTTGAAATTACCAAACAACATTTTTTTAGGTATGAACTCCACTTTGATATTGTTCATTTTATCATACATTCACAAAACCACAGAATCATAGAATATCCCAAGTTGGAAGGGACCCATCAGGATCATGGAGTCCAACTCTTGGCCCTGCACAGGACCATCCCCAAGAGTCACACCACATGCCAGAGAGTATCACTGAAATGCTTCTTGAACTCTGTCAGGCTTAATGCTATGACCACTTCCTGGTAAATCTCTTCCAGTGCCCAAACACCTTCTGGGTGACGAACTTTTCTAATATCCAACGTAAACCTCCCCTGACACAACTTCAGGCCATTCCCTTGGGTCCTGTCACTGGTCACCACAGAGAAGAGATCAGTGCCTGTCCCTTCTCTTCCCCTCCTGAGGAAGTTACAGACTGCAGTGTCCCCTCAGTCTCCTCTTCTCCAGGCTGAACAGACCAAGTGACCTCAGCCACTCCTCACATGGTTTCCCCAAAAAGGTGACATCAGCTGGCTTCTCTTGATCAAGGTAACTAGGTGGGTTACCTTGTCATAAGAGGAAATCAGGTTTGATAAGCAGAACTTTCCTCTCATGAAGCCTTTCTGGCTGTGACCAGTAACTGCATGTGTGTTTCAATACTTTCCAGAATAATCTCCATAACTTCCATACCAGGCACTGAAGTGAGACTGACAGGCCTGTAATTTCCGTGGTGCTCCTTGCCCTTCTTGAAAATCAGGACAATGTTCACCAGCTTCCAGTCAGCTGGGACCTCTCTGGATTCCCAAGACTGTTCAAAAACATTATTCCATAATTAAAAAAGTAACATAGTTTTGCAAGCAGATGCCCAGTGATTTGTTGTTAGGTTCAGTGATGATGCTGCAGGATGATAAAATTACTACTAACATTTAAAATGTTCCAGGGTTGAATCCTCACTCTCATATAAAGAAACTAGAATTTGACTCTCCTAGTAACTTTGAATGCTAGGCCACTGGTTTTTATACAAAATATTCAGAAATCTAGTCAACTCAAAGCAGAGACCACTGTCTGAGACACAGCCCTTGTTTGGAAAGTAAATTGGGGATTTCTCAAGGGTTCATGCTGTGAGAATAAGAACTGGGGAGCCAAAGATGAGTCAATGCCTTTTACCACCACTACGTACTGAAGTTAATGTGTGTGTGAGTCTCCATTTCTTTGTTCAGAATTACTGTAAACAATTTCTTGTGGAGACATTGCTCAGTCTGAAAATAATTGTAGTTATACCATCATTCAGGTGAATTAGTGCAGGGAAACAAAGAAGGTTCACCTCATTACTAATGAACACAAGCCACATGCCTTGACTGACTGAACACTGTCTGTTCTGGTGTCCTAGGCTGGATATCAGCAACAGAGTCTGCTTGAACAGCAGAAGTGTATGACCTGCTAACAGCTAATTATTTCTTCAGACTGACAGCATGATCTTGATTAAAAATATATACTAATATATATGGTATATTAGACCTATAAATATATCTTGCTTGATTTATTTGGTCTGAGCTCATCTATAAATTGTCTGGCTTCTGAAGGAAAATGGCAAAATTGTCTTGCATGTAGAGGGATTAATTTCAAGTTAAATCAGTGGTTACAACAAAAAAATCCAAATGAACGACAAACTGAAGAGCTCAAACAAAGCAAATTTTAATACATAAATATTAGAGGCCATATGTATGTCTTGAACAGAGAACAAACCTGAGATCTGGGTTGGTGGGGGAAGAAAAGTTCAATTTATATTTTCCCTCTGAAAAACCAAGAAGAATAAGAAGAACATTCTAGTACAGCATAGTGGTTAGAACTGCAACACACCTTATTCAGAGTAATAGTTGAGATGTAGTCTATTTCAAGCAAGATGGCAAAAGCAAGCATGCTCATCATTCCCCCAGTTATCTCCATCATCAATTTACTTTAATGGAAGAATTCTGCAGCTTCCTTAAAAAATAAACCAAACAGAAACAGACAAACAAAGTAAAAACACAAACAAAAAAGCAAACCAAAACCAAATCAAAAAACAACTCCACACAAAACAAAGTATCATTCAAATAAAAAAAAAAAGCATATGCAAAATGCATATTTGTATCATATTAGACCTTTCATAGGACTTTCATGAAGAACAAGGAGGAATTGTTGATCCATTTGTTTTTCATAAGTCATCCTGGGTTTTTCATCTTCTCCCTATACCTAAAAAAATTTTAAAAGGGTACTAGCAAAAAACTGTGCAAGATGCTTCTTTCTTTCATATGAGGTAATATTTAGTACTGCTTATCAGAAAGTCAACAAACTACAACCACAAGAAACAAGGTATTTGAACATTCAGTCTTGAAAGTAGAATGGTGAAATCAGTGGTCTGATGCTGTTAAGAATGACTATTAAAGTGAAATGAGAATAATTTTTAATAGTGTTTCATTGAAGTCAATGGGCCAGTGTTATCAGAAGTGAGTCTCATTGTTGTGAGAGATTCATTTTTTATTTCAAGCCATTGAAGCCAAAGGGAACAGGCTTCATAAAGTTAACCCCACACAGTGCAATTATATTCAATGCAGCCTCATCTTGCAATAAAAAAAGACTTTATTAAGTACAATGTTCATGCAGCATCACTTTCACACAATATGTTAGAAAACCTACCAAAGTAGCTTCACAGAGGATGGTGAAGTAAGTAGTGCAGCTAGGCTTTTAGGATAATTGCACAATATCACTTAACAGCACAGATCATATAATACTTCAAGAGAGAAATGGTAGGCAAGGTATCCCATATCCTATACTCTTTGAACAGTGCCTCAAGCTCTTGTTTTTGCTAGATAGCCATGAGAATCAGGCTGAAGGAGTCTCATGTCTCACGCAGAGGGTGGCAATAGTAAAAAATGCCTTCACTGCCACTCTGTCCTAAAACTAAACTAATATCTTCTGCCATGAAAGCAATACCTTCACTGTAGTGAACATTTACAGTGTTTGCAACATTTGATTAGTGGAGGATAAATTTAGCTGTTTATCATCAGGAAAATTAATCTTCAACATTTTTTTTCAACCTAAATTTAATCACTATTGATTTCTAAAATGTTCAGAGGAACTTATGTAAAACCAGCAGATGCACGACTAGATCCTGTTAGGTTTTGTATGAGTCCAAAGTGAGAGACTTCCTTTGTTTTACCACTTCATGGATTTTGTCATCCCCCAAACACTTACCACTGCATAATCCCATTACAGTAGAAACCCGTGTTAACTGGCAAATATTGTAAAAAAATATGAACGTGGAGGTATGTAAATAGTTCAAAGTGATTACACAGTGTATAATTGAGGTGCAGTTTTATGTTTTGTCCTTTTTTTATCAACAACACAATGTTCTTTATACTCTAGATCCCATTGATTAAAAATTATAATGCATACTCTTTTAGTATAAGTACAGCATTTCCAAGTTTCATTGAATGCTTAATTTTTTTATATTCATGAATCTGTTTGCAGCTAAGAATAATTCTGCAATTGTAGAAGCCCTAGAATGAAAGTATTACTTAATGCTCCATCAACAATGTGATGAAGGACATAAGCCAATTTAGTGTATATATAGGGTAACAAAAGATAAACAAAGTATGTGCAACCCAGTCAATACAGGACTTAAAAAGCATAAGTCAGCTGATGTGGATTAAGTAGCCTCAAATCTATCCTCCAAAACTCCAGGTAGGCAATGATGAGAATGAAGCAGCAAAATGCCGAGTGTTCCGTCTCCTTCAATAATAGATGTAACAGATGATTTTGTTCCTTCTGCTTTAGCTGCAGGAAGCAAATCAGGTATCTCAGTACTGAAGACATCTTTGTAACTTGAAAGTCACACCAGCATATAACATGCTTTTCAGGTCTGCTTGGAAGTGTTGGCTCCTGACCAACTACACTGGTACAAGACTCTATTACACTGCTCACACTGATATTCAGTCTCTTAATGCCAACTCTCTGCAAAGGTTGCAGTGAATTTTTATCTACCCTTGCGTGGCCTTGCGATGCAGCTTCATAGAGACATGTAGTTGCAAGGAAATATCATTCTCTTGACTTTTTTATCTTACAAATTCACTTAGATCCTTGTTATCATAAAACTGATAATTCAAAACTTTATCAAAGTCTTAAAAATATAGAAACCCCCCAATCTATTTTCTGTATCTGGAGATTTTCTTAAAAAACTCTCCTTATGGAGTGACATAGAGTTACTGAAAAATATAGTAATCGAAAAGGATTTTGAGAAAGCATCACAATCAGTCCTGAGCAGGTCCCTGAAAGCTGCCCTACTGGTTTTACCTGAGACAAATTCTGTGTGTTAGCAGCTGTGCTTGCTTCTTTCTTGGAGAGCATAGAGGGAGGACAAGTTACAGTCACAATAGGACCGAAAGACTAATCTTACTAAAAAAAAAAAAAAGAAAAAAATTGTTTTGACAGCTTAATATCTTCTAAAAAATAATAGAAGTAAGAAAGTTAGATGCTGGGATTAGTTAGATGCAATGTGACTTGAAAAGGCAGAAAATTTTTTTTTTTATGGTAACTTCATCACACTGTTCATCATAGAAGGGCATATATATAATTATGTATGCATGGTAGAACCCCTGTAAAACAATAACTTTTAATGAAGTAGCCCTGTTAAAATAATGCCTTTCTGGGCACCAAACCAAATATGTACAGGAATACAGTGCAAACCTTCTGAATGATAAAGAAGAAACTAAAAAGAAAATAAAGAAAACTAACAAAAAGAACATTCAGTACAAAAATAGACTGATAAGCCTGCTTAAATGAATAGTTGTACATGTTTTCATGAAATCAAGATAAATTTGATAAAAGACAGCCTTTTAAAATTGCTATATGCTGTAGAAATATTATTTATTAAAAATAAACTCTTTCCCTGAGAAAGTTGATTCTAATTTCATCTCTTTTCCTGATTTCAGAAAAATTATACCAGGAATGCATTTTTTCCTTTAAAGTATTTTTTTCCTGGTAGTTTTATGTTTTGCTTTATTAGGGCAGCATTGTACACTGTTTGATATAAATCCAGTCTCTGATCAGCAAACCTTATTCTACTTAAAACCTTGACCCCATGCAGAGCTTAGATCCAGGTTCTCAAGTAGTTTTAAGTACCCAACTCTTTTTGAAAATAAAAAGGGATACTACCTAAGATCCAGATCCCTGTAGACACTTGGTTTTCTGGTCTTCAGTGAGTGTTGAGGTCATTAAGCCTCTGGAGGCAGCTGGCATGTTGATGCTTCAGACTATACTGTCATTCTCACAAGACATTCAGCTTTTTCCCCTGAATTTGGGAGCCAAAGCTGGAGATGATAACAGTCTGTGAATGATGGGATCAGAGCACATGG
The DNA here is from genome assembly GCF_022539395.1 of Myiozetetes cayanensis. Classification (NCBI taxonomy): domain Eukaryota; kingdom Metazoa; phylum Chordata; class Aves; order Passeriformes; family Tyrannidae; genus Myiozetetes; species Myiozetetes cayanensis. The sequence goes on from NW_026087853.1 coordinate 25,077,784, forward strand.
ATGTTTACTTAGTTTTGCATAACTAATTGACTCATCAGGGAGGAACTGAACTTTGAAGGATCATGTCAAACAGTCATTTTTGCTTCCCTGAGTAACAGGTTACCAATGTGCAAGATCCTTAGGAATGTGAGTAGCTTAATAAGACTTTCATTAAGATCATATCTTCCAGATCTCCTACTCTAATATCACATCAATTTGTTGCTGAAATTTATTCTAATTTTAAAAGGCATGGAGACAAGGCCTCCAGGTGTGGGGGAAGTGACTCACCTAGTGAGCAACCTTTTTCTAAGTGGCAGAAAAGCCTTAGAACTCAAGATTACTCAAAAATAAAAAGGCAGAAAAACAATTAAGTTTGGAGAATGGATGTCAAGATGTAAGTAATAAAGAGCAGTCTCAAATATCACAAAAGACAGCGTCATAGGGAATTAATTTTCTAAATTATATTTTGAAGGTTAAATATTTCTTCCCTTGATAAGATTCTAGTACTGGTTTCAGTTTCATTTTTTTTGCCTCTTGTATTCATTTCACTTTTCACATACTCTTGTATTCCAAAAAATATGTCTTACTTAGAAATTGTTGAAAACATTTCTGAAAAGTTCTAATGGATAATACAAGAAAAATAAAAAATTAGGGTTACGAAGATAGTGATGTTCCATATAAAGTTAATTAGTTTATTTTACATCTCTTTCTGCTTCAGTCCAAACCCAGGACTACTTTTGTCTCCCCATTCTGACTGTGATACAACCTTCTGCCATGGTGACTTGTTCTGAAGTCGCTTGAATTAAAAGGCCGTGCTTTGGATCTACATTTCTATGGATGAAATACAGCAGATTAAGTGATTCTGGGCTGCTAACCTCAACCTCCATCCTTCTATCTGTTTTAGAGCTTTTGTGATTCATTGCCATTCTCCTGAAGTCACTGAGAAAGGACAGACGGTTTTAATTACGACCACAAAAAAAAAGTCAATCAGGCATATGGAGATAACAGCCCAGAATTTTTATGAGACCTTGGAGAAGTTAGCTTGCCAGAACTTGAAACCCTGGAAGTTGACTTACTTCAGCTTGGGAGAAAATTTCCTGAGTCTCTGATTTTTTTCCAGGAGAATCTGATAATAAAATTACTAATATATGACCTTTGCTTAGAAACAAATGAGAGACGAAAAGTATACATAACAATAGCTGAAAAATAGTACATATTTATAAGAAGTAACTGCCAATTGTTTTGAACTTTATCTTAAAACGTTTTGTCATGAGACTTGCTTGAAGTTCTACCGTGTTAGGTTGAAATCAGTGAAATTCTACTGTACCAGAAAGGATTGGTCCTTGATAAGAGCATTATAATTGTTGCAAAGGATTTGCAGAAAAATACGTAACTAAATGTCTGGAAGATTTTTTTAAAAATTAATATTAGGGGTAAGGTGTGTAGGTGAGAGTTCAAATGTTTCCTCATATCCTGTTGAGTGATCAAAACTTTTTTAAAAAAACCCAAATTTCATAACAATATTTGGATTTATTTCCTAATGAAAATGCCAGTAATAAAAACATCACTATTTCCAAAAGAAAAATAAAATAATTCATATTCTACTGCTGAATGGTGTGATTTTTGATTTTCACTAGAAATAGCACCTGACTGAAAAGATTTTATAAATACACTTAATCTGAAAAACATTAAAATAAGTCAGTTTCTAACTAAATTTAACTATATTAGAATAACCTTTATTAAGAACACCAAATAGGCAAAACCACTAACACATCAATCTGAATTTAAACCTTCATAATATTACCTTCTATTTTATCTATAGGAGCTACTTTAATGGTATTTGAACAATCTGTTTTAACTATTTATAATTCTGAAAAGATAGTGGAGGCAGAAGTAGCCTGTAATGAAGAGATACCAGAAGCAAAGGGTTCAGTTCATAAAACTTCTTTCATTCATTAATTTTCATCTAGAGTAAATGTGGTGGCTGGTTCACAAAAGGCGCCACACTGAATGAAGTATATCAGTGAAACAGTTTAAAGTCATTACTCTCTCAGGCAACATGCATCATCATCTCCTTGCCTGTTTCCTTTTGTGAATGAATGCTGCAGCTTGTGGGAGTGTTCTGGGTTTCCATTTGGCTTCAGGGAGAGCAGAGCTAGACTCTTAACCAAATTCCTACCAACATCTTGAGTGAAGTATTCTTTTAAGGACAAGAGGTTTGGGTTTTTCTTTCTCTGCAGAGAGAATTAACCTAGCAGCAGTGAATTATGAGCAATCATTGACCATTCAGAGTAATAACCAGTTTATTATGGTAGCTATTTACAAAGGTACTGCAATTACAGCTAACTTCTAAGTAAGGATACACAGACTGATTTCTTAGTACCTCCAAATTCTTCAGTCTTCCAACCTGTATTTCTTTTACAGACTTACAGGATAAATCCTGAGAGAACATAACAGCATGAGGCTTTTACCTAAGTCCATTTTCCTTCACTGTAAAGAAAAACAAGAAGAAAAATGGAGAGAAATGACCAAGACTGTTAATAGCTACACTAATCGTGTTTCTTGGATAAAAATCTAGGAAAACCAGATTTAAGAATACTGCCAAATTTAGAAGTTATTATTCAGGGCCAAACTCTTACGTTTACAATAACTTGTATCTTAGAATACTGGCTCAGCAAGTGCTTTTTGGAAACAGAGAGTGCTGGCCACCTTCTCCCACACAGCTTTGTGTAAGTAGCACTATGAAGATGTAGAGGCAAATTTCAGGTGGAGTAGCTGATTGCATAGCTCTTTTAACATCCATGTAGGGCTTGGGAAATCAGTGAGTCAGTTGGGTTTACAATTTCATTTTGTCTCCCAGATGGAAAGCTGCCATCCAGTTCATAACACTCGAGATGGACTGTATTCAGCTTATAAAACTCTCTAACTTTGTAAATTCACTTGTCATCACATTTTCCCCATAAAAGAAATAATTTAAGTATTTTCTCACAACTTAAATCAATCCTTACTAAATGGTCAAACTTCCACATGGTAGTGAACACCAGCAGTGTTGGCTGAAATCAAACCATAGCAAATAGTTCTCAGCTCTAACAAATTAAACTTATCCACCCAGGACAAAACTGGCATTACTTTGAAATCCACACTAGTTCAGTGTTCTCTCCTAAAGGCATAGAAGTAGGAGTTAAGTACCTCTCAGTGCAAATTCTTGCATTCAGCATACGTACTATATCTCTAAGCAAACAGGAGTATAGTGTCTTCTGAGGACAAGAGACCAGCAACCAAATTGCTCTTGAATCGGTTGAACTATAAGTACAATGAAGCCTAGAGCTGTAGCCATTTGGCAAAGAGCCTTATGATCTGTTGTGCTATGGCATGGGTTTCCTGAGGAGATTTGGCTTCATCATGAATGCTGGTGGCCATTGCCATCACTGTGATTGAGGTGGGGATGGAGTAACAATATGGGAGTGGCATTGGGAAATTCGGATTTTTTTCTCTCTTTTTTTCAACTTATTTTTCCACTTCCATGTGTTTTTATTCTGATTTTGAGGACAGAAATAATCACACACTTACCCTGTAATAATGTAGTAATCTGTCATATAAATACCCTGCCATTATATGATAATTATGGTTTCATTAAATGATCAACAGCTACCATGTTAGCCAAGAATAATTACACATTTGTGCCCTGTATCTTAAAGTGTTCTCAGCTCCCTTTTTTTTTTTTTTATTGAAAAGGGGAAAAAAATGTTGCCTTGTGAATACGACTACAATTTGGCCTCATCTATGCATTTATTCAGTATGACTTGGAATGCCACAATCTCCTATTTTGACTTTATTCCACAGCATACCGAAGTCTCATTTAAAGGAACTTCACCACAGCTATTATGGCTGCACATTTTCAAAGTTTCCTGAATAAGGGGACATTCCACATTATTGCTTTTTTTCCTTTACACTTCCAGTGCCAGTTAATTGCTTCCCAGAAATTTAAAAATGCAGTAGTGTGTGGATTACAGCTCTCTGTCTGTACAACCTGGTTTAATATTTGACACTGACCCAAACAATCTGGTAACTTGAAAATTTCTGTTATTGTCCTCAGCTCTAAGTATCTTCTTATGGTTAGTAAAGAGATATTCTCCACTTGCAAATGTTTTCTTTAGGCTGAAATTTGAGACATTGGACATAAGAACCATGTATTCATTGAAACAGCATTAAATTATACTAAATAGATGAGTGTATGCCAATCTGATAAATTTTACTATGTAGACATGATTTAAAAAATGATTGTTTTAACGATACATTTACCTACTGTTGACCTTTCAGCACAGATGCATGATTATTTATTACGTACAGCTTTTGACCATTCATTGAAACTATGGCTGTCAATAGCTCTAATATTCGGGATAAATATATGATGAGTGAATTTAAGGTGCAGTTTGGATGCCTTATCATGGCCTTGTAGGCCCCTCAGTCATTACGATCCAGGTGGGATATCCCTGAATAGCGAAAGTGCCACTATCCCACCTATGTTCGGGCACCGAGTTGTTCCTCCTGACCAGGCAAGTGGTGGGCTGGAGTCAAGAAGCTTTAGTTGAAATTGTAATATATCTCTATTTCACTTAACTGGATCAAGTTTATGTTTTCAAAGACATATTCATAAACACTGGATGGGGAAGAGGGGAATAAAGACAGAAAGTGGAGGACAAGAGAGGGAAAGGAAGTACAATTTCACAGCCTCTTCTCTCCCTCCCAAAATATGCATAGCTTTGGTCGATTAATTCCTGCATTTCTCTGCTGCCACCATTTTTGTTCTGCCAAATGCTTACTTTTGCAGGCATTTTACACTTTTTGTATATACTCTTCCACATCAACTTTCCCTTTCCTGCTCTTACTGAAGCTCTTACAACTGCTCTGTTGTAGTTGTTTTGACCTATTTGTCAGCATTTTTCCTTTCATTTTCCTGTGTAATTGAAACTGTCAGTTCCAGAATTTCAGGGAACCTTCTGTTTCCAACATATTCATAGGCTCTGATTCATCATGATAACTTGAGCCCATGCATAACTTGACACATTCATTAAAATTACACATAAACTGAAATAATTGAACATGTGCTTTACAGAACATTTTCCAAAGCATTCCACCTCACGAAAAAATAAAAAGGGCAAGGTTATTACAACACATACTCAGTACTATTTCCTTGTGTTTGGAATAGCTCTAGAAGAGCCTATTTTCCTTGTAGACAAAAATATATGATGTTTACATTGAGTTAAATGCAAGCAAAATTTCAAACTCAATACAAACACAGTGCTTGAAGGCTGTCATCCTGAAATGTAGACTTTCACTCAATGGAAAACTCTTTCCTTCTACCACATCCTTATGTTAAACCTTTGTTTATTTATTTTAGAACATCAAAAAGTCTATGATTCAAGTAATTTATCACAAATTAATAGGATAGATTTGATTTTTTAAAGTTCAAGACATAATCTGGATGGGATTGAGCAGTGAAGTCCATTCATAACATGCTTTATCCAGTGTCAGTGCTTGTCCTTTGAGTACAAGCCCAACAACACAATAATATATTCTTAGAGCATAACACAGACTATTGTATACCTTTTTCTTTTATTGATTTGTATTTGTACCATGTCATCATTTCAAGTGAGATACAATAAATTCAGCAAGAAATAGGCACCCTAACATGATCTTTCTGGACATAGGAGATCAACAATCTCTTGTTATTGCAAATGCCTTGAGGTAGGTGCTTCTTGAAGTTTAATCAGTAGAAATACAAAAAAAGGAAAAGGGGGTACAACACAAGAGAATGGAGAGTATGCGGATATAATCCTTAACCTTTGTAAATCGTCATGAATGCCATAGGTTATTACTTAAAATGAAGTCTTGCACATATTGCCAAATAAATAAGGAGGTTCAGAAAATACAGAGAATTTCTAGATCCCATAGAAATATTTGTCTTCTGCACTTATATTCCACTCAGCTGTAAGCCTTACCTTTAAATGCTTTCAGTACCTAAAAAGTATTTTCCAAGTAGAATTTATTCTCAATCTCTGTTGCTGTTGTACATGTGTAAAGGAAAGAAGGACTTTTGCAACAAGGACAAAAATGCAATCAAGAAATTCAAAGCAAGATTTGTACTCCCCCTTCCCAGTTACCACTCAAGAGAGAAAACCTGACTGTTGAGAGGGGAAAAGCAGCACTATCATGTTTTATTTATATATTTATTTATTTTTAAAAAGCTTTACTAAGAAAGGGAATAATTTAGTACGAGGAAACATACAAAAGAAAGATGACCACTGATACTATATGCAAGTAGAGCATCCTCAGGTAACTTGACCTATATTTTAAAAAATACATATATTTTCTGTCATTGACTGGCAGCACAAAGGCTCTGGTCTTGTAACTGGAGATTTCTCCTTAAAGCCCCAAGCCCATGTGAAACCCTCCCAGCAACAGGGTCTGCAGATGTGCTCTGGGGTGGGAGGTAAAGTCTCTAACAGAGCAATATGGATGAGTTAATTGAACTTTCTGGATGCTTATACATCAACTGTTTAAAAATAGCTGAATATAGCAGCTGCAAAAAGCTTGCATTTTTCATCTTTATGTATCAGCCTTTTTTTCTTTTTTTCATTTATGGCTTGCACATCTTAAAAGCGAGCAAATATTAAGGATTATATTGATGCAAGTGAAACCTCTAGTGATATAACGGAAATGAGGGTAAAACATAAGAGCGAGGTGAAAAATGATACAAGCTTTGAACTTGAAAACATTTTGTGTTGTAGCTGAATGCCTTGGCAAAAAGCCATGTGGTATGTGTACAACCCACATGGGCAGTTCAAAATCCAAATGATAAGGATGCAAGGACACTTTCAAACCCATTTAATCTGCCATGTAATTTGTTGTGAAAGTATATATTAAAGGAAAAAATTACACTTAAACAATACTAAAGTGAAAAATAGTGTAAGATAATAAAACTTCTATAAACATGAAAATAAAACTCTTTGTATTTAATGTTACCTTTTAGGGCTGTGGCAAACTGGCTTTGTTTTTACCTGCATTTACTTTTTTCATTTTTGCAGTGTTTTTCAGAGGTTCTGTCATCTTTTGAAAGAGTTCTCCCTTCCAAACTGGGAAATCCTATTAGTTAAGAATATCTCAAAAGAAAAAGAATTTGAAGTGTACATGAAAGGCACTTGTAAAGTGTGACTACTTTACAGGCTCACAGATCATGTCAGGTGAAACTAGGCAGTGTTTAACAAGATGAGCATCTGAACCCCTGTGGGTGGCCCTCCACAGCTCCTGACAGCTCAAAAAACTGGAGTCTTCTTCACAAATCTCTGGCTTTCAGGTCATCTAGTTGCTGTGCTTTTTCTTTTGAGTTTCCTCAGGTGATTGTTTATTAGAAACAATGGGCACTGTCATTCTGATTTCCACCTCAGACAAATATTGTATTTTTTCTTCTTTTCTTCTGGCTAGACACATTCAAAGAGAACTCTTGTTAGAATATTAATGACATATTTGGGTACCCTCCTTTATGTATACTACAATTACTTTCTTGGGACACTCTCAGAGAGATAGGTGTTTGATATATTAACTGCAGTGTTCCTTACGAGACAATAGAAGACATCAGCCCATTAGTAGTCTGAGTAATGGCATCTCACATACAAAACTTCCTTAGTACACTAAGTCTAAAAACCAGTCAAAAGATAGTGTAGGAACTGATTTCAGTTTACAAAACATTATTATGCATTTTTCTCCTATACCTTTCTGGGGTATTACTACTAGTAGAACTACTGCTACTACTACGACTTTTGTCATTAAAGAATAAGACTTGCTGTTCTGGGACATCATAATAATGGCCAGTCTTCACGAGCGAAGATCCGGGGAAGGTCTTTCCACCTTCCAGCCTGCGCATTGGATTTTTTTGGTGAGACACAGTGTGCGCGGAACTGAGCCCACCCTTTAATCCTAAGGTTCATCTGCCGGGGCCAAGCGAGCTTGGACGGTGGCAGCGAGGTCCTCAGGACGTAGGTGGGTTGCCTTTAAGGGCTAACGAGCCCCACCTGCCCGGGAGTGGCCCTGACCGGGAATCGAACCCGGGTCTTGGCGGTGACAGCGCCGCGCCTTTACCACTAGACCACCAGGGGCTCTGGGACATCAGTTGGGTTGTTAAAAACGGATCCTGAGGAAAGAGCATCAGAAATTTCATGTAGAGTAATACTTATCCTGGTATACAATCCCAGCAGTCAGTGCTTTTCTCTAAATTCTGCTGCCTTATTGAAGTTGGTTATCCTGACTCTCAGGACTTGTCTTCTGGAAGATACTGAAGATCCCCATTCTACATATAGGATAGTTTGAATTTAATGCAGCATAACTATGTTTTAGTCAGTAGTTGGAACCAACAATTTTCATCATTTTCTAGATACTGCTGTCCATGAAGAGAATTAGTAAAATATCTGTTAAATCTGTTTCTTGCCCTGCATGATGGCTCCTATGAAGCTTTTTTCCCTGAAAACACAGGAAATACAGGAAATAAAACCTGCAACCAACCAAAACAACAACAACAACCACCAACCAAAAAACCAAACAAAACCAATAAAAAACAAACCAAGAAAGCTTAACATCCCTTGCTAATATCTCTAACAACCTGGAGGTAGCAAAGAAACCAAATCTAGTTCTGGTGTTTGTGACCTTGATAAGATTTGCTATAAAATACTTGGTATACTATTAGACCTACTGGTGAGTTCTTCCTGATGACACATTTGATTAGGAACTCCATAGTGCTGCATATTGCTGGAGATATTGCTGGATTAGATCACAAAATCTGGACTTTTGTTCATGTGAGCATAACATCTAAGCAAAGCCATTATTTTACCTTTAACAAGTAACCAAAAGGTTTTTTAGTTGCAACTCAGTCTTTGTCTTGGTATAGAGCAGGTATTTTGAAGGTCACTGGGGATTTAGGCTTTTGAGTTTAGTTTCCCAAAGAGACTTGAGTTTTTAAAAGTCACTGAAGAAAAGTCAGAAGAAACATCATTTCTGAGTGTGAGAGCAACACCTCTGTTACTCATAAACACGTAGTGGATTTAATGTTAAAACCTATGTCCAGATAAAACTGCCAGCTGCTTTCTCTTTTGTTCCATTTCTTTGAATGCCAATATCTAGATTTTAGGTGCAGTAGGATGGTGCTTAAAATCAAGAGCTCTCAGACCATATTTGTTCCGCTGAACTCTCTAGTAATCCTGAAGAAGCTGTTTACTCCACTATAGCTCTTTACTTCACTATAGATATTTGCCCTTCTTGTAAACAGACTAGTGATATTAAATTTTACCTTCTCGTAGCAATGAATGTGTATGAAGCAGTCATATAGTGTAGGGAGTCATACTACAGAAAAGTCTATAAATGTATTTCACTTGAGTTGCATACCTGACTGCAAGTGTAGCCTTCCCTGTCTTGTGCACTGGTTGTTGTCTTTGCCATAAGTGGAAGAAATCAAGCAACAATTCATCTCATGAAGCACTTAGAAACAGGTAGTTGGATCCCTAGCTGTCTTGAATAGTAAACACAAAATGGCCTACTGCAATGTAACAAATTAAATTAATTGCTTTCATGTGTATTGTCTGCATCTAGCCTTTCTTTTCTCATCCCAAAAGAAAACAGGTCTAATACCCCCAATGTAGAACAAAAACATGTATCATAGTTAATTAAGTAATTGCTCTAAATCGCTATAACTAACAGATGCATGCCTAGGTATGTTCACATTGTGAATCCACAGAAAAGGGTACAAGAAATTAAGAAGGTTCAAATGGAAGATAAATCACTAGATGAATTACTTTACCTTAAATATTGTAATTGGCCTCTCTTACAAGAATGGATACTTTAAAATTCCAGAGATGATAAATTAAGAACTTCATTAATTTAGGTCTTTACCCTTGAAGGAAACGTCTCTTTATATATACATACAATTTTTTTCCCTTCCTCCCCTCCCTTCTGCTCTCTTCTTTTTGGCTGTAGACACACAAAGCAGTATCATTGTGATCCAGGATTTATTTGAAGAGATTTCATCTGGAATGGAGTCAAGCAGAGCAGTGGCAGGGGAGCTTTTACAGATTATGACCTGTAATCTCATTAATACTCTGAAACACAAAGATCCAAATGTTGAGTAATTTTGGACAAGACTGTACCCTATGTGGCTACATGCTCTTCTGATAAGACATCCTGGAGGCCAAGACGAAGCCAGCTTCTCAAAAGTCCAACATGAGATAAAATGCTGTTTATACAAGTACTGACACTTAAATGTAATATTTTCAACAAGAGCAACATAAACTTTAAATCACAAGAACATCTTCTTATTCTCTGTCACCTTGTACAATGTTTCTCCTGGCAATAAAGGGCTGCCCAAGACTTAGTATAGTATAATTTCATCCAGTACTGCTAAAGAGAGTAGGGCAGTGGCCATAAACCCAAAGCTTTTAATCTTACTTTTGAATTTCATGAGATAGCAAACTGGTTCATAGAACCTGGCTCAGGTCCTCAGCTCTTGAGTAATTTCCACACTTTCTTGAAAAGCTAATTATAGAGATAAAAGGTACATTTAGCATCTTGAGCTTGAAGGGCCAGAGAAATGTCTGAAAAAAAGCCCTGTGACTAGATCGGAAGTTCCTCTTTATTGTCAAGTGAAATAACAGCAAGATTGTTATGGTTCGTAAGTAGCTCCTGCATATGCAGACCATGCTGAAGAAAGCTTTCCTATGATGGGTGTGTATTTTTAAATGGTTCTGAGGTTCACTTTGAAAGGAGTTCTGGCATGACTGCTTGAGAACAGGTTGTAGAGCAGCAGTAGCTGTAAGGTGATCCATCATTACATGAATTCTTTGGTCCTCTCTTGAATCATAGTATCATTGAATATGCTGAGTTGGAAGGGACTCATCAGGATCACTGAGTCCAACTCTTGGCCCTGCACAGGGCACCCAAGAGTCACACCACATTCCTGAGGGTATTGTCCAAACGCTTCTTGAACCTTTTCAGGCTTGGTACTGTGACCATTGCTCTGGGGAGCCTATTCCAGTGCCCAACCATGCTCTGGGTGAAAAACTTTTTCCTGATATCCAACCTAAATCTCCCCTGATTCAGCTTCATGCAGTTTTTTTAGTCCCGTCTGACCATGAGAGTGAAGAGACCGGCACTTGCCCCTCTGCTTCCCCTCACAAGGAAGTTGTAACTGCAATGAGGTCTCCCCTCAGTCTCCTCCTCTCCAGGCTGAACAGACCAAGTGACCTCAGCCACTTCTCATACGGCTTCCCCTCAAGGCCCTTCACCATTCTCATTGCCTTCTTTCAGATGCTTTCTAACAGCCTAATGTCTCTTTTATATTGTTGTGCCCAAAACTGCACACAGTATTCAAGGTGAGGCCACCCCAGTACAGAGCAGAGTGGGACAATCCCCTCCCTCGACCAGCTGGTGATGCTTTGCCCGATGCACCTCAGGATATGGCTGTCCCTCCTGGCTGCCAGGGCCACTCATATTCAAGTGCCATTGACCAAGACCCCCAAGTCCCTTTCCAAAGCACTGCTCTCCAGTCTCCTGCTCCTTACATCTACTGGCTTTCCTAGATTAACCAGGTGGGACACTGTGTTGTAGAAGGAAATCAGGTTTGACAAACAGGACTTTTCCTTATGAAGCCGTGCTGGCTGTGACCATTGCCCTCCAGATGTTTTTCAGTACTTCCCAGAATAATCTTTTCTATGATTTTAGTAGGCACTGAATTGAGACTGACAAGCCTGTAGTTGCCAGGGTCCTCCTTCTTGCCCTTCTTGAAAATCAGGACAACATTCGCCAGCTTCCAGTCAGGTTGGACCTGTCCAGATTCCCAAGACCAACTGAAAATCATTAAGAGAGGCTTTGTGATGACATCAGCTAATTCTTTGAGGATTCTTTGATATATTCTATCAGGCCCCATAGATTTTTAGAGATCCAGCTGGAGCAGAAGATCCCACACATACTGAGGGTCATAGGAGTTGATCATGCTCTCAGTCATGGTCCTCCAGCTCAGGGCATTGAGACCCCCTTGGTCCATCATGTGTGATGAAGACAGAGGCAAAGAAAGCATTAAACACCTCTGCCTTGTCTCTGTCCCTGTTTGTGAAGTGACCATCCTCATCCTGTAACAGGCCAATGATATTTCTATGCTAACTATTGCCAGTAATGTATTTGAAAAAAATCTTTGTATTGTTCCCTACATTTCTGACCAGCTGCAATGCAAGTTGAGCTTTGGTTGCACAAATTTTCTCCCTACAGTGGCAAGCAGCATCTCTGTATTTTTCCCTTGTCACTTGACCTTGCTTCCACTGGGCATAGACCTTATTTTTTTGCCTTATTTCCAAGAGAAGATCCTTGCTCAGCCAAGCCAGCCTTCTGCCTCCCCTACTTGATTTCTGACATTTGGGAATTGCCTGCTCCTGTGCCCTTAGGAGGTGATGTTTGAAAAATGACCAGCACTGATGGGCTCCAGCACCTGCAAAAACATTTCCCCAGGGCATTACTTACTAATTCCCTGAGCAGCTTGAAGTCTGCTCTCTTCATGTGCAGAGCTGAGGTTTTGCTGGCACTTTTCCACTTGTCAACAGAGATTTTAAACTTGATCACCTCGTGGTCACTGTGGCCAAGACAGCCACCAGTCTTCACTTCACTCATGAGACAAGCTGTAGATCAAGGAGAGCATCTTTCTGAGTCAGTTCCTTCAGGACCTGTTCCATAAAGTGTCCATTGAAGTACCCCATAAGGACAAGGGCAGTTGACTTGGAAGCGTCTCTTAGTTCCTCAAGGAATAATTCATCAGTGTCATAATCCTGGCTGGGAGGTCTACAGCAGTTTGCCCCTTGGTTCTTACCCAGAGGCTCTCAACTCTGCCACTGCCAACTGTGAGCTCCATACATTTTATGTCTTCCATTATATATAACACCACCCCACTCCAAGCCTCTTCTGCCCTGCCTATCCCTCCTGAAGAGCCTGTAACTGTCCAACAGGGCACTTCAGTCACAGGTCTCATCCCACCAGGTTTCGCTTATGTCAGTGATGTCAAATTCATGATGCCAAATGATGCCAAATATCTGGACCTGAGCTCCGCTTGTTCGTTCCTCATGTTGCATGCATTGATGTAGAAACATTTCAGCTGTGGTACTTTGTAGTCAACACCTCCTTAAGCAGATTGAGGGATCCTCTAATGCTGTTTTCCTCAAGTTATCCTTTTGCTCATCACAGGCAAGCCTGGTATTTTCCCTTCCCCTCTTCCAAGCTAGTTTAAAGCTCTGTCAATGAGCCTTGCAAGCCCCTGTGCTCCAGCACTTTTTCCTCTCTGAGAAAGGCACATCCTGTAGCGTGTCAGTACACCAGGTGCTGAGTAGATGATCCCACAGTCAAAAAACCCAAAATTTTTTGGCTTACACCAGCCTTGGAGCCACACATTGATCTGAGAGACCTGGCTATTTCTATCAATATTTTTGCTTGTTACTGGAAGTGTATCAAGGAAATCGCTACCTATGCTCCTGATCCTTCAACTAATCACACCAAGGTCCTGAAAAGTCTTTTGACTGCCCTTTGTTATTTCATTGCTGCCAGCTTGAGCAACCAATAACATGGAGAGATGTATCCTGGAGAGATATATAATAGCTATGGAGTTCTTCAGCCAACACACTTGAGTGGTTTGGTTTTGGTTTTTGTTGTTGTTGTTGTTTTTTACTTTAGATTTTATCTTTTTTCTGCAGCACAAGGGTAAACAATGCCACAAAAGTTCAAGGATTCCATTTTCATTTTGACAAAAATAGAACACTCCATGATGCAAGGTAAGTGTCTTACTGTCAAAAAATGCATCTTATTTCCAGTTTGTATTTTCCAGTTGTAATTTCCCATCACTTGTTCCATTTTATGCCTTGTCTGCTTGACTAAATAGATCCTTATGATTAGCAACAGACATCCTATACAGGTACTCATATTTGAGCATCTTGACAAGTTAAATTATATATATAAAGAGTAGGAAACAGTTGCTTTTCTGAGACCTTTTAAATATTTCCAACATTTTTTTTTTCAGTTTTGGGAAATAAGCAGGGATTATGTCAATAAAAGTCTGTCTAGAGCTAATGATACTTTTTTCTCCTCATCCATTCTCTCATGTATATTAGTCCTCTTTGCCATAACTTTGCTCTCCCTAACAAGTTCTCAAAACAAACTAAACTTAAAATTTTTAAACCAATGTTTTTCACAAGTGTAACTATTAAAAAAAATCCTCTGCACCAATATGTATTAAGAATGTTTGCTAGTTTCTGATGGGCAACTTAAAATTACCTGTACCAGCTTCCCAAAGCTATAAAACATTGTTAAGTTTATTTGAAGCCAGTGGGAGCAGCCTGTAGTAAAATTCCTACATAAAACTAGTTGCATGGTGTAGCAAGACAGGTACCTGCAAACAATGGCCTGAATGCATCAAATTGTTCAAATCTTTCTGTGAGTTTGTGTGGTAAGAATATTTGGTTAAAAGTGTTACAGTGCCTACTTCTTTGAAGAACAGTTGTCCTGGTAATTTTCCTCTCTTTTCATAACACACTGTATGTATTATCAGCATATAGCACTGTAGATAAGATCTGTTTTCAAGCCTGTAGTGTTTCCATGTGTGCTTCTGCACAGATGCATAACAACTTCCCTCTCTACTAGTGGCCTAAACATGGCCACAGCATCAAGATTCAGCAACAGGATACAAGATACTACTCCCAGAGGAAATAGGGTTGAGAAGAGAACATTATGCTCCAAGTACTGTCTCTGTGATTTAGTTCTAGTACCTAGATGTTGGTCAGACCTGTGAAAAGAACAGATTATGTTGAAATTTTCTCTTTCTCTACTTGCCTATTTTAGTACACATTTCTATAAGTAGCTATGTAGCACATAGTCTACATGGGCCTAAGTCTTGAGTTATTATGTCTTCCAGCTAATTGTAGATTGCTAACCATAGGACTCTTCCTTCCTCCTGTCTCTCTTAACAGTTTAGTGGTAATAAAAGAAGATACTGTCAGTCAGTCAAGTGGATGAAAACTGGAAAAGGTAATCGGAGAAGTAAATCATACAAGATATTTTTTCATAGGAACATTTATATAAGGTATATGAGTGTGCTCTGGCACCTAGGAGAGTCAACCATGTCCTGGGGGCATCAGGCAAAACATTGTTGGCTGATCAAGGGAGGGGATTGTCCCGCTCTGCTCTGCACTGGTGCGGCCTCACCTTGAATATTTTGTGCAGTTTTGGGTGCCACAATATAAAGAAGACATTAAGTTATTAGAAATCGTCCAAAGGAAGGCAATGAGGATGATGAAGGGTCTAGAGAGGAAGACATATGAGGAGCAACTGAGGTTACTTGGTCTGTTCAGCCTGGAGAAGAGGAGGCTGAGGGAGGACTACAATCCAGTCAGGTACCAATCTCTTCACCCTCATTTCAAGTGACAGAACTCAAGGAAATGGTCTGAAACTGAGTCAGGGAAGGTTTAGGTTGGATATCAGGAAAAAGTTTTTCACCCAGAGTGTGGCTGGGCACTGGAACAGGCTCCCCAGGAAGTGGTCACAGCGCCAAGCCTGACAGAGTTCAAGAAGTGTTTGGACAATACCCTCAGGCACAGGGTGTGACTCTTGGGTGCCCTGTGCAGGGCCAAGAGTTGAACTCAATGATCCTGATGAGTCCCTTCCAACTCAGCATATTGTATGATTCTATGTGAGGAAAACTTCTTAAAACCTGGAGTTTTTCTAATTAAAGGTAATATAACTTTCAAAGCACAGTATAGCTCCGATGTAGAAGTTCAACAGACAGACAGAGAGCCTTTCAAACTTGCCGTGTATGTAAACCTAGAGTTTGTTGGAAAGCTAAACCACTTTCTGGTGGCAACCCTGAGAAAATATTTTCTTCATTTCCATTTTTCTAACAGGTTCAGTTCATTATCTAATTCTTTCAAAACTGTAAAACTGAATGCAAGTTTTAAAAAGCAGGAAAACTTCTTGTCCTCTTATAGTCTATGATTAATAATTAGGGGAAAAGAATTGGATTATTTATAAAATCTTGGACATAGTAGGCAGAAAGAATCAGTTCTCCTACTTTCTGTCTTCAGTAAAATTGGATTTAAATTAAAACCATATTTATAAAAATATACTTAATTGTTGTCAATTAAATAGTAAAAAATAACCTTTAAATTTGAGCGATCTAAAAAAATTATTTATCAACATGTTTTACTGCTTGTTTACTGGAAAGAATAAACTTTTCCTTAAGGAAAATAAAGTACAAATGCACAACAAGACAATATTCAGTGGTACAAATCCAAGCTTCCTGTGTGCTGATTTAAATCATTCCACCCTGAATTCAGTCTTTCCAGTCTCTGTGTTTGCGGTAGTAGAGTTTTCTGGCCTTCCTTCAGTTTCTCAGTGTCTTTGTGGTAATGGCTGTGCCTAAAAAGGGAATGAAATGTTCCAAGTGACTTCACACAGACATGCCTAGGGCCTGATCCAAGCCTATTGACGACGCTGGAGTTCTTCCATTTGCTTTAGTGAGCTTTGAATTGGTTATTTTATAAGGACGTTGCCTCCTGGCTTCCTGATGCAGTAGACATGCACAAAGAGGCCATATTTGCATGTTCCTTTTTTTGTAGTCTATCAAACAGCATCTTCATATTTAGCTCACTCTTACCATAATCACTGTCTTATTCAAAGATCTGGTTTAGGTTTTTTTCTTAGATATAGGGCATTAGGATTATTGTATTAATTGTGTTACCTTTTTTTTATATAATTGAATCTGATTTATTTCTATTCACAAATCTAATTTTTCTAGATTTCCTCTGCAATTACTTCTCTTTCCTCACAAGTAATGTCTGCTCCTCCCAATTAAACATAATTTATGAAAATTAGTATCTCTGTTTATTGCCTTTCTGGGATTGTGAATGAAGTCAGACAAGGCCTAGTGTAATACAGATTTCTGTGGGAATCTAGGTTTCTCTTTCCAATTGACTGTGATGCTTTTTATCAATACCCTTTGTATACAGTCATCCATGTTTTCATACCAATTGATAACTATCTTTCAAATCAAACTAATCTGAATTTGTAAAACCTAGAAGTAAATATAGATTAATGTTTTATCAGAATCCAAATGTGTTATAGCTAGTGCTATAAACTTCATGTTTATCCAGACAGATCCTTAGGGACTTTCTTAGCTTATCAAATAAAGGCATCAGTTACTCTGTAAGAAAAAAAAAGTGATCATGTTCAACAGAGAAGTTTCACTAGTTTTAAACTCATACTGTGCATTTTGCGCAACTATTTAGTCATCTGGATGTTTAGTGGCCTTGTTCCTCTACTCCACATCATGCGAAGTAGTCACTACTAAAGCTCAGAATATTTTTGAAAGCTGATATCCTTTTCCCTTCCCTTCCCTTCCCTTCCCTTCCCTTCCCTTCCCTTCCCTTCCTTCCCTTCCCTTCCCTTCCTTCCCTTCCCTTCCCTTCCCTTCCCTTCCCTTCCCTTCCCTTCCCTTCCCTTCCCTTCCCTTCCCTTCCCTTCCCCCAGTTCAACTCTTTTAGTAGTGTTAGAGTATCAGTCATCTTAAACAAGCAACTTGAAAGTTCTCATATATTTCAAGTATTCTCTTTTCAGTCTTTCTCAATATAAATTTCAGTGTCTGCCTGCCTAAATTTTTATGTCCTCTTCCTTCACTTACTTAAAACAAATTACTTAAAAATTGTTTTTACTGTACCTTACGCTGTTTTAAGGCATTATTTTAATTTTTCTTGATTGATGACAGACACTTAGCTCAGCCTTGCTTCTTCTAAAGTAAGAGTGTGAATGGTATATCTAGAAGCCCAAGGAACACAACCAGTCTCACAAGTCTCATTTTGTATGTAGGTCACCTCTAAAAGTGCCAAAGTGAGATCAAGCCAGGAATCAGCCTCCCATGCAACTTGGTTTCCATGTAAAGACATCACAAAAGGAGCTGTAATATATTGAAAATACTCTTGATGAACACACAGAGTGAATACCTCATCTGTTAAAATGGACTTTACCCTTCGTACTACAGAGACTACTTTCTTTTGCTAATGATTTATTATCATCACTCAGATGAAATGCTTTCTGCCTTCTCACCTTGACTCAGTTTTGGGTTGCTTTTTTCCTCCTGATATTCCTTCCATTTTCAATTTCCACAGCAACATGTTGATTCTTGTTAAAGTCTTATTCAATCATTCATCGTGAAACCACAAAGCTGCCTCTTGAACTTCATGCTCTGCTTCCTTTTTTTTTTTTCAGTAGCAAGTGAACTTGTATATTTTGATAAAAGTGACATTTTGACATCATAGGTTTCTTCTCAATTTTAAGCTTTAAGTTTTCGTTTTTGTTTTACTCATTAGATTCTTAGATCATTAGATTCCTCAGCTTAAATTTTTGTAGTTTTCAAAAAGCACCATCTCTGAACTAAGACTGGAGTTTCAGGTATCTTTGGTGGCCTTTCATTGCAAAATTTTAAGTGAGTGATGAAAAAGGGAGGACATCGTTCCACAATATTTCCTTTATATTGGAAAAAAAAAAATTGCTCTCAAGGTTTGAGATTTTTGTTTTCCAAATAATTTTATCTTATTTTACACACAGAGGTCCCACTAATATCATCAGGAAACACCTGCACTTTAGGAGTAGATTCTTTATGCTTGTAAAAAAAATAAGGAAATAAGACATGTGGTATATTAGCTGAAGCAATAACTGAAATTAACTCAAGAAACCTTAGTGAATAACTTTCAGTAAAAAAAAACCCGAAGGGGCAAAGATTAATTGTGGATCTCCAAAACAAACAAGCAAAACAAAACAAAACAAAAGGCAAAACCACAGATTGAAAGCAGTTTGTTTTTACTAGGCTTTTTGAGTATTTAAAGCTCACTTAAAAACATCAGTCACAACTGCATAGGCAGCCTCAGGAGTGACTGAACTTGAGCTCTGGAATCATGGAGCACAAACCAGTCTCTAAACTTAAACCCATGCTTGGAGCGACTCTTACACCTTCTTGGTAAATGGTTGACTAGTACCCCTAGTGCGGTTATTTTATTTCTTTCTTTGAAGGTAGAAAACCCAAAGTATGTATGATAGATTAAAATAATAAGTCTTTAGTATAGCAACATTAGTCAACAAATTACTGTAGAACACTGTTCCTCTAGATGTGAGTGCTCTTTACAAATAATTTAACTTTCAGCCTGTGAGAAAAAATGTCTGTTTCTCTGACAGTCAGTTTGGCTGACTCCCGTACCATCGACAGATGCTCTTGCTCAGGACACAAGTCCTAGCTTACTCCTTTTTTCATGTTCACACAGTACTGTGTGGAATAGCAGGATTCTGGTCTTGAGTTCTCATTCCTCTGGGCAGAGCTCCAACACTAATCTCACCTCATGAGTCTTACGTGTGGCTGCCAGGCAGGTAAGACAACTGTCCTTTAGAAATTACAAAGCAGATTTAGCAGCCTGTGAATACCTTGTCACTGAGACTGATACAGCCTCCTAATTTTTGGCACTGCTCCTTTGAGGAAAAAAGTAATCATGAAGCACAGTAGGGATAATTACCAAATTGAGAAGAGAAAGCTTTCAGATGAGCAACAGGCATATTTTGCAGGAGGGAGAGGAGAGTGTTTGCTATTTTTAATTACAGCTCATTAGACACAGAGAATCAGCTCTCAAATCTGTGGGGAGACTGGCATTATTTCAGTAAAAGTCAAATCAACTACCAAAATATCATATAAATCGGAAGTTTCTTTGCTCTGTTTTGAATTGTTTTCCTCTACAAATCTGCTTCTTTTGGCTGCGCACTATTTTGTAAACACAGCATAAGTCAGACCTGTAGAGAGGAAAACAACTGATGCTGAAGATCCAGCACCCATACCATGCATTTTCTAATGTATATCTCCCTGAAGTACTGGAAATGGATTCTTTCAAACTTGCCTTAGTCTGGTGCTCTACATTAGAGCTGTGCATTAGAGCTCCTGTACATTAGAGCACTGGGGAATAAGTTTTAAATTGGTTTTACCTGAGAGCAGTCCAGGTTGTGTGCTTTCACACCACCTGCAGTGTGAAGCAAAGCCTGGAAAGTGGAAACCATTGTGATCTACTTTGAATACAAATGAAAATGCCAGTATAGGTATAAATGATCTTAAATATGAATGGTCTGCAGCAAAGTGAGGCTATAAATGTTGCAGGAGAACTTCTGTAAGAATATGAACAGCAACTGAGAAAGACATGGCAACTAATTTTTGACCAGGAAGTAAGTGGGAACAAAGAAAACTGTGGTATGAATCCCATATTTGTGTCCATAAAGATAAACAACTCCTTAAGAGATGCAGCCATGAAATCATGTCCCTGAAATATTTATCATTGTAATATAAGCACTACTAAATGCAGGTTTGGTGTCTTTTGATGTCAAGAAGGGTCTGTCATAGGCCAGTGGTTATGTAAAATGATTTATGCTATTGCAGCCTCACATTTTATGTTCCCTATGTTAGCAATTTTTTAGTTCATTCTTTTTTTCCTTGTCATATATTTCTCCTTTTATTTGGAATGTGAAAGTTGATGGATTTGGTGTAAAATTGGTTTAATTGAGATTCCATTTAGATTCTACTCCATAGTATGATGAAATGCCTACTAGTCTAGCACCGTAGTTAATTAGAAACCTGTTTAGGACATGAATTGGTATATCTCAATTTCTAAATTGCCTATCAAGAGTATTGTATGAAATTTTGATGTTTTCATGAGAAAGTAGTACGGATGACTGTAATAAAATGCCTATGGATCTGAGTTCAGGGAGTAATTCTGAGATGAAAGGAAATGAAGTCCAAGGGATGTGTAGAATGTGAAGTCCTGATATACACATTAATTCTGACCAGTTGTAACCTTTGTGTCTCTTCTCCACACTTTCCCCCATGTCTCTTTCTTTCCTCACTTTCTAATTTATGTGAAAGACGTTACTACATGCAGAGGGCATGAAGATTTCTCTGAGCTGTGAGACAAACAGGCAAAGAATGAACTTAATTTACATGATTTTCTCAGAATTCCCCTGCAACCTTGTGTAGACCAAAGCATTCCTCATAACTTGTTTGCTCAGATTTCAAAAAGTTGGGAAGTACCAGAAAGGCTGTCATAAGGCTGTATGTCTACACAGAGCACTGGTCCAGTAATTTTTGGGGACATAATTGCCATAATACACATCCATAAGAATTTTTTGGAGGAAAGAAAATGCTGTGCACATGCTATTACTCTCGTGCTGCTAAAAGCATGATATTCTTTCAACAACTAAAAGAGAATCAACAAATGTATATATTTTAAACCAGGCTAAGTATCAGCTTTCTCAGTTTCAGTTTACTTTCCTCTCAAAACTCTTCAGCAAGTAGCATTTGCTAGGCTATACAAAAGTAGGCATCTCATATGAGTTAGTCTAACTTCTTGTTCAAAGCCTGTGAAACCAACTAATTTAAGTAATGTTAACGCAAGGAAATACTTTCAATAATTGTTGCTGGTGTTCACACCCCTTCTCTTGAATTCCAGCAGAAATATAAAGTGCCTAGCACCAGAAGAACAATATTTGCATGATGTAATTATTTTTCCACATGAAGGAAAGAATGCACTGTAGAACTAATGGTATTTCAGAGTGAACAGACAACACAATGAAACTGAATAAAGCTTATGCGGGAATGATAGGTATTGATTGTATGTATTGCAGCAAGATGATGCAAATTGCAAGTATTCTTTTTTGGGCCTTCCCTCAGAGAACAATATAATAGTTTTTCTCCTCTGAAACCAGAGGGCCTCCAACTAAGATTTTTCAGGAAGCTTTGAAAGGAAGCAGGGATTTGTTTCAGGCACTTCTGGCAGAGGTAAAAAACCTCTTAATGAAGGAGGGAATTACAGAGAAACTATTCTTCATCCTTTATACATAAAGGAATATTTTAATTTAGTTTCATTTAATTTTTCTCTAGGAACCCTCTTTGATATAGTAAGATAAGCATTAGAGTTTGGTGCACATGCAACCACTAATTAAGGTTTTCTGTCAATTTTTCATTTGATAGTCATATTTTGAGCATGCCTGTAGACATATGCCACAGTGTAGGAAAGCCAGTGTGCACTTTAAACATTCAAAACCTTCTATCTTCTACAGCTTTCCCATTACTTACTCTTCTCAAAGCATGATATGAATCACAACCTCTGTTCTCATGCTAAAGTAGTATTTTTGAAAGGTAATTTGGAGCCTGAAACCCTCTATTGATCTTCGTAGCAGAATTAGTAATAATTGTCCAATTTTACCCATTACTACTTGCCCAATTAAATGACTGGATTGACTGTTTTCAGAGCAAAGCTGTTATTCAGGTTGGAGACCTCTGCAATGGTTGCTCTATCCATCCTACACTGGAATAAAATATACGATACTAATTCTAAATTCTTCATGTATTTATGAAATAAAGATTATTGCTGGAGTTCAAATCTCTTCTTTACTATGGTATTATTTCCATTTGCTGAGTCTATCTACATGAGACTCTCAAATGCAGTAGCTGTTAACCTGGGTTATCAGATATTTTCTATCATGGCTTTCATTTTCTCGGTCTAGAAAAGGGCTTTGTTGATTGAGACTGCCAAGGATCACACCAGTATTTTTATTTGTTTCACTGACTTTTGAAAGACATCAGACAGGAAGTGGAGCTACACCTGTAATTTATAAGTACATCAGTTATATAGAATCTTTGAAGATTCCTACTAAGAGAATTTAAAGTATTGTTAGCACACCTGTGTCACAGCAGTTCTGTTGTGGGTTATTCTCATTAATAATAAAATAATGGCATGATAAAAAATATCTGGGAAATAGTGTCAAGATACATCAGAAGCCATTATCTGTGTTGAACGACACAGATTTAAAGGTAGAAAGATCCTTAAGTCAATGAACTTCAGACATATGTAATAACACAATGAGTTTATATGCATGTGGAAATCCAAATAGGAGAAAACTATCTGAGCAAATAATGTTAAATTCAAAAGAAATATATCACCAATACTTTCTCTGAGGAAATAACTATGTGAGGGGTCAATCCTGTTCTCTACACAGACAAAACTCCTTTCAAGTCAGTGAGAGTTTTGCTGGTGTTAGAACTGCCTGATTGGTATCCAAATTTATTCAGATTTATGGTTTGAAGTGTCTCCTAATCTTTCCAGCAAAAATACAACTCTTAGTGGTCCCAATCCAGTGAAGACATCCACATAGACAGATTATTATTTACAGACAGAGTGATTTACAGGGGAAGAGACTAAATCTGCCATTAAGATTGTTGATATAGCCTTCCTCAAAAGCAGGCCAAGAAACATTATTGTAAAACTCTCTTCTTATTACTGAGTGTTGTTTATAGCTGTTCTGTCGGTTGCTCACCTCATACAGATTCAGTACAACTGCTCATGAATTCATTCCCCAATGCCAATTTTTGTACTTTATTTCCCTTCCTGTTAAAGAGGCCTAACTGCAGCAAAGTAAATATTCTTCTGGTACTGGGAACATGGAGTTTATATACATATTCCATATATATAGGCAGGCCATCTCTTAATCAGATTATAAATTCTACTTGTTTCATTAAGCTGCAAGAGCATTCCATTTGCAGTGGCTATTTTGGACATTGTGGCAGCATACCATTGCACATGAATTTGTGCTCTGAATAGGATTTCAAAGGAATTTTAAAATCTTTTACAAAATCTTCTTGAATGTTCCAGAAAGATAGATTCTATTCTCTTAGCATTGTCAGAACAAGTAATTAATTTAAAAAACCGCAACATACCAAAGCAAACAAACCAAAAGCTGGCCTTATTAATTGCAGTCCTGGTATCATATGATGCTCTTACTGTTGTAGAAGTATGTTATCGCAGTGGATACCAATCAGATCATCGATTCTTTGCATGAAGTCTATATTGGGCAACATATTCACTTCTGTCCCCCCTGCAGTCCAGTCATTCCAGCAGTAACCCTCCTGGGTGCAGAGTGGCCAGTTATATTGAATTCTGTGGAATGAATTACTTTCTATAAAGTAATGCAAAATTAAAAGATAATGTAAGGTGTAACCTCTGTATTAAAAAACCCCTACTGTTGCACTTAAAAACCCAAACCAGCTTGAGTACTTTTTTTCTCCAAAGCAAATAATTAAAAGTTAAATCAGAGAAGCGTGGAAAGTCATGCAATTAATTATTGGAAAAGCATCTGGATCTTAAAAGATTTAGCAAGTACAAGGAAATAATTGCAGTAGGATCTTCATTAGGTTTGATACATTTTGCGTAACTTTTTTTGCTATTAAATTAATCATTGCTATTCGTCACTCAAATATTTCTGAAGTAATTAACCTAACACACATCCTGGCTCTGGTCCATAATATACATCCATAATGCTCAGGTCAAACTATGTGATATTCTTGTTTATTTCTGATATATAAATCAAGGCAGAAGCATGTTTTTCGTACATGTTCTCCACAGCTCTGCTGTGTTTATATAAAATGCTGAGCTCAATAAACCAGGTTATGCCTGCTCTTTAAAATGTGCTTTACAGAAGATTTAAGAGAAGAGGAACAAAGAAATTGTACTAAGTACAGTATTTTATACTCACTGCTGGAAGCACAGTCTGTATCACAACAGTCAGTTTCTATTATGGTAGTGTTGAGCTACATGTTGAGTTTTGCTTAACACTTCATTGCTACAATTAAGGGTGGTCTTTGATTTAAAAAGTGTGGAAAAAGAAAGAGAGAGTGAGAGAGAACAGGACAGGCAGGGCCACAAGCCATAGTTGTTAAAGCTATATTTTATATTGGCCTTGATACTTAAAAGTTTTCTGACAGTTCTACAAAGTATTCAGATGATCAGATTTAATGACTTTGGGCACCTAGATTAGGTATTTCAAGTTTAGGAGCCTAAATTAAAACTACATGGCCTAATTTGAAAACTGTCATTTAAATAGGGGTGATCAGAATTTCTGGAAAACAGCTCTCTTGATTCAAGACCCAGATATGGATTGAGATCCCCAGATTTTGAGACCTACATTCAGCTCTTTTGCACTAGATCATGATGTTGTTTCTTGCTTTTAGGGCTGCAGTGGATGTGGAGAGAACCAACACTGTCTACAGCAGCACTGCAGAGGCATTTCTCTATTTAGATCTTGGTTTTGTAAGAATTAATTGGTTTCTGTTATTTCCCCACCCCATTCCCTTGAAGTGAAACAAGAGAGTATTCTTTAGGGGGTTTTAAAATATGGGGGGGGAGGGAGGGGGTACTGTGAAATTCTAAAACTCCTTAGAAAATACCTATCTAAGAAAATGGAAAAAGAGACTCTTTTGTCAGCCTTGATATTGAATGCCATAACCTCAGAACTTTTAACATGAATTGTAAACAGTGAGACAATTAGTTGTTGTTGACAGCAAGAAGTAGGGCACAATTGTTAGAGAAGGCAAGGATTAGTAGAATCAAGGAGTTGTGGCACCTACAGGACTGAGGTTCTGTATATAAATAAAATATCTTTTATTTAACTAGACAAAAAGATGTGTCTTATTTATAAAATATTTTATGTATCAGAACTTTTATCAGTATATTGCTGATAAGATTCTTGTTAATAGAAAATAAAATAAATCAGAGGAAAGTTTTTAACTATCAGAAAAACAATGTTTTGATTCAGCTCAGAAACTGGAAGAAGCAGTGACAGTTTTGTCCCACTGAAGATGATGCTTTAGTCACTTCAGAAGAACCTTACCTGATGTGAAGATATTCAAGAATAAGATGAAATAATACCTTTAAAGATCTTCTCCATTCCTAGGTTTTCCTTGTAACTAAGGAGTTGCCTTCTTGAGTTTTAGTTATTGAAAAGCTGCTCAGTGGGCTCACAGGGGTGACCAGCCTATCCCTCCCACATTTAGGGATTCTTAAGGGCTCCTCCCATACTCAAGAGGCAACTTGAACCTGTTTCCTTCATAAGGCAGGCAAAATTTTCCATCACTTAAAATTTTGGCTTAAAACTCATTCTAACTGCAAAATTCTGTGCTAGCCATGGGAATAAGCATGAGGTATTAATCTGCTTAGGCTTCAATAATTTATCCTCTGAGGCACTCAATGGATAGCAAGTTCAGCCAAGTAGCTTGAGGGAATGTTTAAATAGAACTTTTCCACGTGTAAAACAAACATTGATGACTGACAGTAAAGCATAAATTAAAGTCATAAGAAAAATAATCACAGAATCCATTCCTATGATAGAAAGCTTTGCAAAGGTACATGAAATCCCATTTGAAGCTAAACAATGTAGCCCATTTCTGTCAGAATTTATTCTCTTTTCTTTGCCCTATATTCTACTTGACTTCCTGCATTAAAAAAAAAAAAAAAAAAAAAAAAAAAAAGTTTTGCATAGATTTGAAGTGTTTGGCCATAATCTGAGCTTTCTACTATGAAGATACTTATCAAATGACATCTGGATCATTAACTATTCTGTCAAGATGGAAGTATTAAAAAATGTAATAAATAGCTATTTTTTGTGGTAACTTAGGGAGTTTTATCCCATATTTCCTGTCAATTGCTTTGAAACCTATTTCCTAGTTACCTCCGCTGAGAACTTTTCTTTCTTCTCTCCTTGATCTTTAAAAGTTAGGTCAAACTTAATTTTTAGGTCACAGTGGAGGAATAAAAAAAACCAAACAGTAAATACTTCACACTGTGCCTTATAATAACCATTTTATTTATCCACCATCCTGATGTTTTATCAAAGAGTTGAGAAGTGATGAGTTTCATACACACTAATTATTAAAAAAGGCATATAATTTTGAATGAACAAATAATTCATATTATAAATATACGATAAACGATATGAAGACTTCAGGGATAGGTCAAAAATCTATTTTTTATTTCAAGTTCAAAACTTTATCATTCTAACATTCTAGAACTAGAATAAATTTTGGATATGTTTTGCCTGCTTTTAAGAAGAATAAAGGTAGTTTAAAATCAGATAAGCTACTTCTATAAATTGCCATAGTATCATTTCAGTACCTTCAGAACTCCGAGTCTCTCTTCCTGCAAGATTTCATATTTGTACCCTGGTGGAGTGGGGCCTGCCAACCAAGGGATGGAATAAGCGTGGCCTTGCAAACCGCTTGTTCCTTGAAATGTTCTGACACTAGGAATGGAGTTGTTTATGGGAAGCAGAAATTAAATCGGATCAGTTCCTTTCAAGCTACAGTAAATAAAAAACAGAGGGTGGCTGGAAATGCAAACCAGAAACAGCTTGTTCATTTCCAGACCCACGGCTAGGGCTCCTAGGTGCTGCTGCCATACTGGTACTAAAGACAGAAACTGGGGAAGTTGTTAAAGAAGCAAACAAGACCTCCAAACCGCAGCTCATACACAGTTCCAGGTTCTAATGGCTTTAAAATATAAAATTATAGGCACTTGAAACTGTCCTTTTAATTTCTCAATTCCACTATTATGCTTTCACTGGCTCTTATGAAAGAGAAAGAAAGAAAGGCAGAACAGAGCCTTAACCATGGCTGGGAGACTAGCAGAGAGGAGATGAGGAAAGCACAGACCCGTTCTCTTTGTTGCACCTCTTTGCTATAGAAAACTCTCACTGCTTCTTTTGCAATCTTGAGAGAGGTCAGAAAAGAAGAACAAATGTGACCCCTAGAAAATAATCTCTTTCATCTCCCTTGCTCTGCTAAGGATACACTTCTTGTCTTGCAAATGGAGCCGTTTGACAATCATTGCTCTCAGTGTCTGGTTAAGCTTCATCTTTGGTGCTAACAACTAGTGCACTTTTGACCTCCCTGTGCTGCCGCAGACACACAGTGGCAAAAAAGGTCAAGGAACAACTTTTCCACAAAGATTATAGTCTGGCAAACCTTTTCCTCTGGGCAGCCTCAGAACTTGGATATTGGCCTTATTGGACCTGATTTTAAGAAAATTCAACGTTGCTCCAGTGTAAGCAAAGACAGTCTTTCTTCTGCTATTGCTGTGGAGCTCCCATACTAGTCCCCTTTTTGAGACCCACTTTTGTTTACACTTTCTTCTATATGTTTATGGTCAGTTTTCTGTGTCTTTGAAAGGGAGGGGGATAAAAGTCTTTTGTTCTCTGCGAAAGTATGGGCTTGTCTACCTGTGATGAGAACAAAGAGGCCAGTAATGGTTGGGACAGGAAAAGTAAGTGCACAGTTTTTGGAATCACTAAATTATTCACTTCCCAGAGTCATATACAAGCAATAGAAATTCACAGAATACTAAGCACATAAAAACATTAAAGCTTCTGTTTTTGCACTAATAAAAACTAAGATTTTCAGAATTGTCTTATGTAAATACTCAACTCATAGATTGTAAAACAAGTTAATAGTGCAATGGCTATTCCATTTTTGTCTTAAAAAAATATTAAAAGCTTAGTCTCACACAAGTGACCAGGAATTTAAATCCAGGCACCAGTCTATCAACTAATCTATGGGAATTATCCAAATGACCCATTTTAAGATCTTTTCCTGTAATTGTTTAGTTTTGTCATGTTTATATTCTAGGACACATACTATGCTACGAATCAGCTGTGTCTCTTGTCATTAGCCAGCGCTAAAGGACAATTTGTCATGTGTTATGGCACTTTTCACCTTAACTGTGAAAAGGATCTAAGTTCCGCAAAATCTAGTGTTGGCAGCAATAATCACAATTTGCAATATAATTTAAACAATATAGCTATAGTATTATTTAACTGGTAGAATTTCATTAGAACAAAGGCATTTGTATTTCCTTTTACTTGTGTTGCTTGTTATAGAACTCCATACTCAAATGCAGAACAACTAGTATTTGCTTTTTCCAAAGTTATTTACAGCAGTAAAATGTAGAGATTTGGTTAGGAAGTAAGTTTAAAACCTTCTATTTCTAACTCGGTCTTGAATCAGATTTCTAATGTAGAATGAGACAATGAATAGAAGTAGTAAGTAATACGAAACGCCATAGCAAATTTATCATAATTAAAAAGGGTTTTTTTAAGTGCCTGGTATGCGAATGATTTTAGGGATTTTGTCTAAGGAAAGGTGCTGCAATAGTTATTTCAATCATTTGCCACACTTCAAACAGGTGCTGGCCCTCTGATTCTCTAGATAGATTCATCCCACTTTATTAGCACTTTAATTAGTTCATATTAGTTGCTTCTGGTTTCCATCTATGTAATGGAAAATTATCTTGCATAAAGACTGGCTATTTATGGGGCCACTGTGGCATTGATTTACATCATAACAGTACGGCCTTTTAAAGCAACCATATCCAAGTATCATCCAGTTTCTCATACTTTTACCTTACATCACCACTTATTTATTTACATGCTGCTTTGCCCTAGTGCATACAAGACCTCGCTATCCAGCTTCCACTTTTCCACTTTTACTGCAGAGGAAGAAATACTCAGGAATCTTTTACCCCTTTCATTCTAATCATGTTCTCTGTGCTGAGAACAGAATTTCCTGATAAGCAAACCAGACAGTAAGAGTCTGTAGCCTGCTTTATGGTGCAGGCATTACTAGTAAATGAAACTGCAAGAGTTCCTTTTTCAGAACCACTATTTATGGATCCTTGTATAGGACCAGCTTGACTTCTGTTCACTAAGACTGTCACAAAGAAATTACATTTAAGGAGTTCAGACCTATTTTTAAATGTGAATGGGCATAAATGGAAGAACTTTAGTAGTTTAGAATTTTTCTTTTTTTTTTTTTTTTTTTAATTTGGCTGATGAGAAGCATTTATGTGTTTTATTTGAAAGTAGGAGTACAGAGGAAGTGTTGGAGGTTTGCTGTTTGATTTCTTATTTTAATAACAAATAGATATTCTTCCAAAACCTACTCTATTGTTACCTCTAGTGCAAGGCAAAAAATAGTCACAAAAGAAAAAGGATGGGGGAAAATTACTTAAATAAGATGCTCATCTGAACATTTGGTGTGCTGTTCATTGGTAATGAAGTATAAGACAAAGGACATTTTTAACCAAACTGATGTTTCAGTGAATAATATTGTAAAGATTACATATTTACCGTGTAGTTGTTAGATTCAAGTATATAACTGTAGACATTGCAATACTTCTGTTAATAGTCTACACGTACCTTGAGAAATGTTTTTCTTGGTTGTGCAGAAGTCTCACCAAATCCACTCTTCTCCATGAGTATCAAATTCTACTTTCCAAGCAACTGATCTGTCATTTCATTCCTTCCTATTAAAGTCTGTCAGCTGCCATTCACCAGAGTGTCTTGGAAGTTTATCTCATGTTCTTGAGCCTTTGCTTTGCAGCTCAACACATATTCAGTGCTGAAAGTCAAACTTTTCCCCGGACACGCATATTTCCACAGCACCAAATCTCCATATGTTTGTTGCAGATACTAAATAACTCCAATTCTAATACCTCTAAAAATGTCATGTCAAACATTCTTTATAGAAGAGCTGGATGAAATCTCAGCTCCTGTTTTCAGATGCCAGGATTTAACTGCAGATCTGATTTGATGAAATCTCAGCCCATGTTCAGAGATGCCAGTTGTAGAAGGTGAGACAGGGTAAACCAAAACATTGTTCTGGTAGCAGCAAGAGTGACTGGAAGTATGGCCCTGCAATATCTTTCCTTTTTATCTTTCCACAAAATTCGTAAGTATATAATTAAAAAATAATTATTAGAATTTAAATTTCCAAGATTAACATAAACTTTCATCATATCATGTTTTTAATCTCACTAAGCTTAAGACATACACTGAGAGATATTTTATTATCGTGTTTACTGTCATGTAAGGATCAGAAAAGATAAATATTATTGATCACCATTAAAAAGCCTCAAGGAAGTAATTTTAATGTATATCATATTCTAAAAGAACCACCTGAATCTTTGTATGGGGATATATAAGTTGGTTTGCAATTGAACTTCTATAGAGTTTTTTAAAGAAAATGTTAAAATTAAGAATTCCAGTTGTATGCAAAATGTGGTTCCTCTCCCTTCTTGTTTTAAAGACTCATGAAGTAAAAGTCATGGTGTACAATTGTCTTGAATGAAAAAAAAAAGTGCATAATAGTGCATAAAACTTTCAAAGTACAATGCAAGTCTAGGACAAATATAATTATTATTGTCGGTTTATCACCTCAAACATGTTGTTGTAAATGTCATTATATCAGATGAGTTTGAAAACAGGTTTTCCATTTCGCACTTTATTTGACAAGGTGATTCATTGTGTAGAGCAGTTTAAGATGTCAGTCCTCATGGAAAGAATTGAGTTGTACTGATGTTCTTATGAGCATTCAATATGATTAAAGAAGGCCTGAAATATGAGTGTTTTCTTTATTGAAATATAATTTAACACAGTTAACTCCTTCTAGTTAGCCATGTATATGTTACATATGGCATATGGAAAGCTGGGCATAGTTATCCACAAAATCATATGTGAGGTTTTTTTGAATGTTGCAACACAGTAGCTTGTAAAGTAATTGAAATAATCTTGTTCTGCACCACATCTTCATTCTCAACAGTTGAATAAAGAGTAAAGAAAAGATATACAGACATTTTCTATGCTTTTTTATGTGTATTGTGTCTGTTGCTAGCTCATTTCTGATTGCTTCAGAGAAAGGCAGAAATCTTCCATTTTGCTTTAGCCATTATTGCATTGAGTTTGGGAAATTTCCTCTGTTCTTTCAGCAGGCAACATTTTTCATCATGGAGAATAAAGTTTGCTCTCCACTGTCATTCGTTTGTACTAACCTCCTCTCTTAGCACAACTACCTATTTTATGTTTAGGCTTCTTTACAATCCCAGTAAACTATTTGACTCAGGAATTTCTTGTACAAATGAAATTCCACAGATGAATCGTATATCACGCGAAAGAGTATGGTATCTCTTTCCATCATGTCTGAATTCACTACCAGTCCATTTCCATGAATGACTTGGTATTATGTGCCAAGGAGAAGAAAGACAGATTTGTCTTAACAAAACCATTCATTATTTTTACTATTACCCTGTCTAATAAATTACAGAATACTATCAAATACTTATATATACTACAGGCATAAGTCAACTTTCCTTCTCTTCCTCCTCCTCTCTCCTCCCCTCCTCTCTCTTCCCCTCCCTTCTCTTCTCCTCCCCTCTCCTCTCTCACATATCTTACTTTACACAGGTGACCTTTATATTTCTGGATGCTGCTCTACATGTGAAAATCCAATGTGCAGTATATAGCTGAGGACTAAGGTGCTGATAATAGTGGTTGCCTTTGTCTTCCTCTCTTACTGTGGCCATAAGAGTGGTGAGTGGCACAGAAATATGTACATACAGATTAAAATTTGACTTTTCTCACAATTGACAATAATTATTAGGAACACCTCCCTCCCCTTCCAAAGTAATCACACATAGATACCCTCCCCCTCCAAGGAACCTCCTCTTCAACACCCTGTGTTTAATGCAATCAAATGTTAATTAACTGACATTGGTACACCTGATTGATATGCTTGGCATAACTGAACAGCAGATTCAGAAAAATGAGTATTCATGAATAGCATCACTTTACAGTTTCCATTAACAAGTCTAGCAACAGAGATAAATGTTTCAATACAGTGTATGCTCCTATCATTCTACAAATATTTTAACCAAAGCTACTTCCCATCAACCATCCTTGAAGTTTCACCTCCTCCTCCACTTCTCTCTTCGTTTTCAGTTGTCAGCCAGCATGACATTTGCAGATCTGAATCCTCCGTCCAGCCTAGCTGGCACAGCTTCAGCATCACTTATCTCCAGTAGTAATATTTGTACTCTAAAATTACTACTTTATACAATTTTAACTTCACTTTTAACTTAGCTTATTACCCCACTCACCAGAAATAAAGTAATACTACTTGCTATTGTAAAGGAAATCCCATTTTTAAAGCACTGAAGCACTTAGAATTCCTCCTTCCATCCATTTTCTCTTCACTCCAAGTCCCTACTGCTCTGCTGCCACTTACCCATCTTTCAAAGTGTTACCTGTAAATTACTTATTACAAACATAAGTTACAAACCCTTCATTTAGTTGCTGAGTTGTGCAAGAATAGGTACAAGTGAAGTGTTCAGCTTCAAAGACCAGAGGATAAGGTGCAGGAATATCTAAAATGAACAGCAACAGGTTTGAGAAACATTTATGTTCTCATTTAAGGCAAACTCCTTATAGAGAAAGCTTTCTTTAGTAGTCACAATAATAGTGGTAAATTGAACTCTATGTGCATGAAAAGCTTTTTAAAGGCTTTGCCTCCACAAAATATGGCCAAAAGCATCACTGAGCAACTGAGCTAGCACAGATACTCAGCAACCCAACAGAACAATGGGGTTGTGCTGGTTTTTTGATCCATGCAACCATTTTAACCATTGAAAAGACATTTCCATAATCCTTTCAGCACTCTGAAAGGTCCTACTTTAAGGTAAGTAAAACAAAAACTATAGAGAGGCATAGATTTGTCTAACATCACCATGTCAGGATAAATAATGACCAATTAATAGAACTATAATAATCCTACATAGCTTGGAGTCTTCTTGATTAAACTACTGGCAGGGGACTACTGGGATTTACAGAAAGATTGCTTTTTTAGTTTTCTGTTTATAATTTTTTGTCTGCCTTTGTATATTATTTAAAATCTGCTTGCTACAACTTCTTTTTCAAGCTTGTTAGAGGCAGATGTTTCTCAGATCAAGTTTGATCCTCTTCCTTATTAAGAAACAACAGAACCCATGCCCGCTAAAGGGAATTTAGGGTTCAGGCTTTTGCTTCAAGAGCTACAGAGCAGAACTTCAGGTATATATGCACCATAGCCTGTATGAGAAATTGCCATACTGCCTTGTCTAAGGCTCGTTTTTTCCGGTAGCATTTATCTACACCTGAAAAAAAGGAAAAGGTTTGGAGTATATGGTTGATATTCATTATCAGTTCTTCCAGAGTCTGATTTTTTTTTAATTCTGTAAATGAAGTTCATCAAGAATGGTTTGTGTTTTTCCATGATTGCTTGAAATCTTGTCAAATATGTTTCCCTTTCCCTGTCACTCTCATAATGCTTGGAAAATGCTACAACTGGATCACTGCTGCATTTAAAACATCCTCACACTAATTGCAAGAAAGAAAAATCTTTAAAATATTCCATGTGTTTTAAAGATTATTTTCCCTTCCACTCCCAGAATGTCCCATGAGAGATGGGCTCAATATAAAGAAGAGGTAAAAATATTTACTCGTCTGTTCTTTTCATACCATATCATTTATTTTAAACATGCTATAATTCTGTAATTCTTGTAAGTTTTAAGAATTAGTTTGAAAATGACTACAATATCACAGTAATATTTGTACTTTAAAATTACTGATTTATACAATTTTCACTTCACTTTTAACTTAGCTTATTTCCCAACTCATCAGAAATAAAGTAATA
Organism: Myiozetetes cayanensis; assembly: GCF_022539395.1. NCBI lineage: Eukaryota > Metazoa > Chordata > Aves > Passeriformes > Tyrannidae > Myiozetetes > Myiozetetes cayanensis. The sequence continues at coordinate 25,112,237 of NW_026087853.1, forward strand.
ATACTTGCCATTGGAAAGGAAATTCCAGTTTTAAAGCACAGACCTAAGTGATGCCAAGTTCACTTATGGTATAGTCCTTAATGACATTTCTAATATCAGGGATGAGCATGTATTTACAAAGTAAACAGTAGCCATATGAAAAACGTAAGTATTTCAGGTTGCTAGAAAAGGCATGAAAGACAGGGGAGTCTAAAAAATCAGACACACAGCACTGAAGGCAATAGATCAGATGTCATTTTGTGGCCAAAATCTCTCTCAAAGTGATGCTATTATTAGGCATAAGTTTGTAGAAACTTGTCAGTGAAGGAGATTGACTTGGCTAAGAACTTGACAGTCCCCGTTAATCCTCTCGAGCCAAGTATTAGTTTGGTCTGGCCTAAACATTAATAACTGTGCACTGCAGCACAGGAGAATTTACAACATTGTGCCTGATGTCTTCAAGCCAAAAACACACACCAAACAAACAAACAAACAAAAAAACTAAAACCAAACAAAACAAAAAAACCAAACCAACCAACCAATCAAACAAAAACCCAGGCCTTTTATATTTTATTCAAAATATCTTGTTTTCCTTAACACAAGGGAATTAGAATGAAACTAAAATATGTGGCATGGAAAGCTATGTCATCTGTGTATCCTGTCACCAAGGCAGAAGGTCAAGATGCCATCTAACTGACAGTGACTCTGCATTTGAGTTTATTGCAAACCAAACAGGAACAATTTCATATATATGTGAATTATATATATGAATATATATTGTATATTATTATGAATATATTTTTATATATGATTATATATTTCATATATATTTGTATGTGTTTGTATGCTGATATGCACACATGGATACAATGAACAGCAAAAACTGTAAAGACATAGAGATATCATCTAACTTTCTTACCATTACAATGGTGCAGAGGCACTGTTCCATAAAAAAACTTTCACCTACCTTGGGAAAATGACAAACCATGAAGTGAGAAAGTCCAGGGACATGGCTTACAAGGTTATCCATATTTAAAACTACTGAGATTACAAAAAACCATTTTAAATTGTAGTCCCAGGCATGCCTTTTTGCAGCGGTGTTAGTGTGCACTCTCTTTGCTTAGAGCTGGAGAGCTCTGGCTCTCTGAGGAAGGAATGTGAAGCAGGCAGGAAAAGGAGATCCACGTGTCAGGGCCATTGCTGTCAAATGGCCTCCTCACACACTGCAGATGTTTCAGCATGAGCCAGGAGTGTATGGAATAAAAAGCGGTCTATGGAACTTTAGGAGGGGATAAATTCTGCAGAAAGCTTACAGCAGTCTATACCACAAGAGAACTTCACCATCAGGGAATGGGTTCTTTACAGGACTCTCTCTGTATGGGCTGATCTTAGAGGTACTATTGGTATATCAATATTGGTATATTAACTGTACACTATACCAATACTTTCCTTTAGGAAGTTAGTTCTAGCACTTTCAAGAAGCTGTAGCACAATTTGGCCATAAGCATGATTTACGCTAAGACATGAACCAATTCTGTAGAATACATATCAGAGTTTTCTCTTCCTTTAGAAATCAGTTTTTATTGACAACAAAGTCAATTCTGAGAATAAAAATTAAAAAATGGGTAAATCTTCTAGTTGTGCCAAAAAGGCAATTGTTGATAATGATGGGTCTTGCATCACAGTCATAAAAATTACTTTATCTCATGAGACCAAATAATATAGTTGTGGGATTAATAGTTAAATTAAAATGTTCCAATCCCTCAGAAAGAAGACAAGGAAATTTGAGTTGCAACCATATAATATTCCAGATATTGTATTATGAATATGTGGGGTTTTTGATTTGACAAGTACTACTGTTTTCCCCCAGGAAAAAAGTGAATTTGTGGCAAATGGCCTGATAGAATGGTAGAAGTAATTGATGGAGTTCTGTGCAGTTCTGCAGGTGATGTGACAGATCTGAAAAGCTTCTGACTTATTAGTTTGCCTGTCATCAGAGTGTAAGGTATGACTATAGTCAAAGTAAGTTTAAAAAAATACAGCATAAACCAGAAAATTCTAGGGAGAAAAGAAGAACTTTTCTTAACCCAATTCCCCTGTCAAGACCATTTAAAAATCATGGTTAAGATAACTCATAAATTAACATAATTGTCACTGCAAATATTTTACTAAAATTAGGCCTTATATTCTGAATCACTTTATATATATCTTAAAAATATTTAAAATATATTAAAGGGATCTTTAGCTATATAGGTATACCTTTTATGTAATTATAGATTAACCCATTAGACTTGTACATGATACAAGATATGCAAGTGCAGAAATCTCTGCAGAATCAAGAGGCTCCCATAATAAATATTTCTTCTTATTTACACTTTAAGATAAAAATTGTAACTTCTGCCCTACACACATCATAGGCTTCCTAGGGCTACACAGTGGAAATTTAAATTGAAAGATAAATAATTTGCCTCTTGCAGTAATAGGAAGCTGTTAATAATTTGGAAAACAGGAGGGTTTTTAAATACCTTTTCCTTCAGCGTTGTATGAATTTGTAATCTGGTCAGTGTAGCTCATCTAAGCTTATAGCTAAGTATGTCAAACCGATGCACATTTTTTAAAGGAATATTGAAAACTTTTTGTAAAAGCATTTATATACTTGGAAAAGGAATTATTAAAGGTGGCATCAGAGGACACTGTTTGTCTTTTATATTTCCTGACATTCCTTCCTAAGAGTGTTTTTAGGAGATGAATGCCATGTTTGCAGAGATAGGTTATAAAGATGGCTGGCTGGCTTTTTTTGGCCACACAATATAGTTTTAGCACTAGATAAAAACACTTAAAAGGTACAGTCTAAGTCATGGAAACAGCCAATTGTTACAGTGCCTATATGGAGAGAGCTTATTTAATGTAATTATATAAATGAATGAAACTGTTATGAATTGGACAACAAACTGTTACTGATAAACAAAGAAAAGATCCACTATAAAAGACTATATAAATTACTATTTGTTTGTGTCTCCTTGTTAGGCCCCAAAGACCTGCAGAATCTTTAATAACATAACTCTTTACCTCTGAGCCAGATAATACAAATCTTCACCAGTTATGGAGCTGCATATTTCTAGGGAATATTTGGAAAGAAAACCACACTCTTCTGAATTTTGATAAAGAATTCTCTTCTTGGAACGCAGGTAAAACAGATCACCAGTTCTGCTTTTTTTTTCCCCAATAAACTATGTTTATTACGCCAATTCTAATTACCATGCAATCTAATGGTTTTAAGGCTTATAATTTCCACATCACTGGACATCACAAACATGAAAGCATTTTATACTGTCATTGTACACCAATGTTTGCAGTTGGTTATACATATATACAGAAATTATTCACACATCTTAACCTTGCTATTTCCTCCTTTCAAGCCAACATAATTTTACTGTGAAAGCAGCTTTTTAATAAATGGTATAAGAAATACAGCAAGGCACACATTTTTTAAAAACTTTTTTTCTCAATACCACCTCAAGAAGCATAAAACCCCAAAATAGCGTACTTAATTCAGTAGAATGTCAACAGTTTCTAATATACAACACCATGTAGTTGTTTCTTGAAGTGTTGCATAGATTAAATTTTTAAATTAAATAAATAAAATGCTGTTTATTTTAATTGGTTAATTCCTATTCAACCAGGAGGACTAACGACTTCTTTTTGCTGCAATCCAACAAAACTTACTTAAGAAGTAAAATAGTTTCCATAAACTTATGCATTATACAGATAAATATTAAATTTGATACATAAAACAGAAGAGCACTGACAGGTACAATTCTGAAAAGATGAACCAGACTGATCATGAATTCTGCAGAACTTCAAAGAACAGAATCAGTGATAAATAGTACAGGAGCATCCAATTTAGGAAGGGGAGGTCATTAGAGGTAGCTTGGGAGAGGAATCCATATGAAAGCAAATGGCCTTGCTACAATACAAAATGATCACTGACATAGGACTAGCATATGCAGCCTGATCACAAAGCCAACATGGACAAATCACATTTGGAAAGAAAATTTATCTTGGGAGTCAGTGTAATGAAAGGCAGTGATACAATGGAATTGAAGGTCATCCCAGGGTTTACAGGATGAACCTGCACCTGAATTGCAGCCATGTTTCTAAAAGGAAACAAAAAAGTAATAGTAGGTTACAGAAAATGAAGTTTTATTTGCAAAACATAGGTCTTCCAGAACAATCATAGATAGTCATTAAATGGTCATATGCCAGAGCCTTTAATGCAGAAGCATACAGTAGGCAAACAATGACTTTTAACAGCCTGAGGTACAAGTCAGTGTAAAAAATTGAACTGATATAGAAAACTCAGTGATTTTCATAAAGACTTTGTTTCTAAAGAAACAAGGGTATTCAGCACATCTGACATTTTCCCTGGATCCTGTTCTCATCCTTACCTGTGAACTTACCTTCAGCACACTCAGAAGTGCACCAATCAATGAAAACACAGAAATTTTCAAAAGTCAAGCAACAAAAAGATCTACCCATCAATTGTTTTAATATTTGTGCAAACATATATATTAAAATTTCAGTGGAGAAGAGGAAAAGATTGTCACATAAGTACCCGTGAATACAACTGTCAGTGTCATCACTGCATTTTTAAATTGTAAATAACTATTTAGACACTTCTAGTATCAACAATGAGTCAAATTTGCATACTATAGAATTATCCAGCTCAGAGTTTAGGGTTAAACTATTCAGCAAAGAGCACAGGCTTATGATAAGGATTATGAAGAAATAACTGTCAGAATACAGCTCAAAGATTAGTGCAAAGCACATCCCACAGGCATTTCCTAGGAGGCACTCCAGACATGCATTATGTGCCTTCCAAGTTAAGCAGGAGTATCTGGATCTATCCAGTGACCTTCTTCTTTGATCTTCTTTGCTGCAACTGACCATCACCCTCCCCATGTAGATGAGAAATACACTCACTTGAAAATAGTAAAAAGCTCAACAATTTGTTTAGATATTAATGAAGAACTGATCTAAATAAAGAGGAAGATTGTATCAAAAGGTATCTACAACTCTGGCATGAGTTTCACTTATCTAAAGTAAGAAAAGTCTTACTGATGGATTATGACAAGTTTTTCAAAAATTATGTAATTCACAGACAATACAAGATTATCTGTTTATTTGGATTTTTTTTAAGTCAGCTACTGTAAGGAGCTAAAAAAGTCAGACTGTTTTAAACTCTATAAAGAAACTTCATAGTATTTATTTCCTATAAAAACTTCTAGGAAAAGAAAAAAAAAGTTAAGCAAAGATTTAGATTATTCTGGTAGTTCCAGTCTCTAAAAGTAAATTATTATATATTAACTATTGTGTAAACTTGCATATTATTTTTCTCCTGCAGTAAATAATTAACAGTCCTTTGCATTTGTATACCATCTTTTATCTGTGGATCTCAAAATATTTTTAAGTAAATAAATCATGCTTCATGGGTCTCATTGATCATTATTCTTATTCTTTTTTTTCTAAAGAAACTCAGACAAGGAAGAAGTCATAAAAAAAAATCTATTGCTGAGCAGGAAGTAACAGTCAGGCTTCCTGAGCACCAGTCCTGGGTTTCTCCTGGTAATGGTAAGTGGCAGGATATTCTAGCTAATATTGCAGCACTGTCAGATAAAATCAATTTAGTTTTCTTAGTCCAAGTAAATTATATTTTCCCTAAATTAAGCCAAAACTTAAATTTAAATTACAGAAGGAAGGAAATAGCTTTTGGACTTACTTGTAAGAACTAACATTACATACAGAATTCTAAGGCATCCTCTAGAAAAGACTTTGGACAGAACACATAAACCTCCTTAATGTACTGATATCTATGCATATTGAATATGTAACTAAAAATTCCCGTTCCATTGGTGAGTCATAGGTCACAGTGACAGCAGAAGATCACCTGATCTCATGTACAGAAAGATAGTTCTTTCAAGGTGACCCCTGATTGAGAAATAAAATCAGCACAGCTTTATGAGCACCTCTGTTGAAGATCTCCGTGTTGGCTCATCTGAGAGACTAGTCAATGCTGACAGAGATATTTTTGAGCCTGCCTATACAATTGTTATAATTTTCCCATAATGGTCTTTTTTTTAATTTTTTTTTTTTTTTTTTGGCAGCACACTACTAAATAACAGCATTGAAATATTTGGAAAAAATATTTATTCACTACTAGTTTTATTCTCCTGTACAACCAAAGTAAATACTGAAACAGTACAAAATCAACCTACATTTGAAACCATGCCTTTTTCAACTTTGAATTCTCAGTATGTTTTTAAGGTACACATATACTATAGATTATTTTTCTCTAAGTATTGCAGCTACACATGGAATTACACATTTAAATGAGCTTACAGCACAGGTGCTACAGGGAAAATAATGGTGTTTGCCATTTATCTTTCAAATTAAATAATGTGTTTTTAAATAGTAACTTTTTTCATAATACACTTATGGGAACAACATTTATCTGTCACATTTTAAAAGATGTATTAGTAATAAATGTAAATTACCTTTGGAAAATCAGTAATTAGCCTCATCAAAAAATAAACAATCTGCCACCAAAAAGATAATCTTTAGCATAGTTAAGTATAATAACTGTTATTTGAATAAGTTAACAAATTAGGATAGATTGCTCCTGTAATTCATTCCCCATAGCATGAGAGATGAAGTTAAAACATCAAGCTTGTGAATGGGGGAAGGGAGCTCAGACTTTAGTGAAACCAAACCTAGCAGCTCATATTTTCAATTTTTGTGTGCCTGAGATAAACTATATGTATTCTAAACTTCACTACTGGGAATAATACAGTACAGAATTTCCATGGAAGCAATGCTATATGTACCAGCTAAGAAACCAGTGTATCTTCCTAAATATAAAAAGTGGGATATAGTGTGAAGTGCTTTGTTCTTTCAAAATTATTTGTCAACCTTTGGGCAAAAATGGAAACTATAACCTAAGCATATAAAATTGTCGCATACAAATTCTGCATTACATTTTATTGCATTGTGGGGCATTTATTAATAAATCTATCCTGTATATCCTCACACCAACTGCATATTGTCATATCCCAGTCTTATGAAAAAAACAGCTGGCTACCATGCAAGTAACTATGAAGTTCTAAAGAGTGTGGAAAGGTTTATACAGTATTTTGAGATCCTCAGAGGAAAAGTACTAATGAATTGAAAAGACATGTTATTATCCTCATCAGTGAAAGAATGAGAACAAGAATAAAATTACACTCACTATAGCAAGTATTCTTCCTCAAATCAATATTATAAAAATGAGAGAAAAAAATAAGAAAACTAATAAACCAGTAATTTAGGAAAGCTTGTGTCTACATGATTATCACTTATCAACCTCAGACTTTTGTCAGCATCTCAACTTCCAAATAGAGGCTCCTATATACATATAATCCATTTAATGTGATTCTAGAATACATAGTATCATCTATGAGTTTTGTAATTCCCAGCTGATTTCTAGTGCTTCTCCAGTTGTTTGGATGTGTCCAAGTAGGTACCCTAAGTGACAATCAGCAGGCCATGGTAGCCTTATTTTAAGGCCATTCCAGAAATATCCTCTTTGCTATGATGGTTCCAAGATAATGCAGTAGTCAAATAGATATGTGTTGAGATAGTGGCAAGCTGTAGACTCTTGCTGTCATAACCTAAAGGCTTTTCTAGATATATTTTTACGTATGTGAATGTGTAAATGCTGGGTAAACTGCCAATATATGTAAATGAGAAGCCCAAAGCATAGCAATATAACACAGCAAAATCAGGAGATGCAGGAGTTGGATATCTAAGAGCAGGAAAGCAATCTATTTTGTATAAATAGGACGACATCCTCTGCTACAGCTACATAGTTTGCAATAGGAGAGCACTAGTGGTTTCAACGGGTGGTGATGAGTAACAGCCTTTTGTCCTAGCAACATCATGGAATCATAGCATAACCTAGGTTGGAAGGAAACTTGAACATCAACTGGTCCAACCTCCTGCTCAAAGAAGGGTTATTTTCAAAGGTAGAAAGGATTATTCAGGGGCACGTCCACTTGAATTCTGAAAATCTCCACCGATGGAGATTCTAGAATTTCCCAGGGAAACCTGGTCCAATGCTTAGCCTTGCTACAGCTTCTGGTAAACAGCAGCATTTAGAATTGGATTGGCATTTGGAGTTGCCATGCTGGCTGTAGTCTACTAGAAGAGTGTTTCCAAAGACTAATGGCATTCCATGTAGCTATGCTGGCTTTTGTCATGGAACCATTAGTGAGATTCAAAGCAGCAGTGCTACATGCTAGGAATTGATTCAAAAGTTGCTTTGTAGGTCTTCTTCTGTTGTTAAATGTGCAGTAATAGTTGGACATTTATGTGAGGTCAGAAACTCCAGATCTGAACCACTTTCAAATTTTAGAAGAGACCAGGGCCATCTTTTCATCTTAGGTTCCGCCATCTTATTTTGCTTACCACAAAATAGAACCGAAGCTTGCAGTACTGCTGTGTGACTATGAGTTTCCATCTGCTTTGGTATTCAGGTCTTTATTCTACACTAACCCCACACTATACCCTTTAACGATGTTGCAAAGATTTCTTGTTTTGGTAACCCCAGCTTTTGGTCTAATACTGTGTTGTAATAACTGGGTTCTTAACAATGGCTTACTGAATTTAAATCATGGTAAACTGACATCCAGAGATGACTCATTATCTCTCTATTCTCCAGTCTGCTTAGCCATTCTTCCTGGTTTGTCTGGCAATATTGTAGAACTCCAACGCACTAGGCACCCAAAATTCTTGTAGAACCGGAAGTTCATCTTCATCAAGTGCTTCTGAACCTCTCTTAAAGCTGTCCGACTGTGTAGAAGAGCATCAAACAGGGGAGCTGGTTTCTGGTTCCACAGCTCAGTTGAGGAGGGAAGAGGAGGCTTATATATTAATTTTGAAGAATTCCCAAGTTCTGCAAGATAGCAGATTTGTTCCAGAAGGGAGCAGCTCCAGTCAGTGCAAAGCCAAAGGGCAAAAAGCCATTAGTATTCACTGCATTTGTTGACTAGTGGCATGTAAATTAGGATTATAGTGTAATCAAAGCAAATGATATAGCACTGAAATGAAACAGAAGCCCTGGCTGGTGATTTATCTCCTCTCATTGTACAAAAATGTAAAAAAAACCCCACAACCTAAGAAAAGACTAAAAAAAAAAAAAAAAAAAAAAGTGCAAGTTGTAGAGTACATACCTGTTTTTAGAATAATGTACGTGCCTTGAGGTGGTTACATTCTATCTGTGCATATTTATATGTCTTTCCTTATGAAGTTTCAGGAGATTTTCTTCACAAGTAAGAGTTTTTCTGTTCTGATGCAAAACATCCTTTTTCTGTGAATGGCCAGGCTTTATCTGAAATGCTATAGCTGAAGCCTCTTCAGAAGCAGCAACACATCCTTTGTGCTCTTCAGTTCCAGGTGATTTCCATGTACTACTCTTTTTAGTGCTAAGCTCTGGAGAATTCTTTTCCAAGCGTTCAGTCTGTCCATCTGAAATCAGCAAATCATCATCAGCATTTTTCAAACTGTTTGATGCACTATGTTTGTTAGGATTTGGAACATTGATATTATTGTCATTCCCACATAAAAAAGACAAATCCCTACCTTCAGGTGAAGTTTTAACTTCTAATGACTCTGGAGTCACTTCACCCGGTGCCTCTGCAGATGTTTCAGAAATTGGGTTAGAAATAGATTGCTGCTGCTCAACTTGTGCTTCAGGAGAACCATTAGAAATGGATTGCTGCTGCTCAACCCATTCGTCCTCAGGACAGGCTTCAAAAAAGCATTCAATATTTTCTCTCTCATCTGTGAAGTCCAGTGGCACAGGAGTGCTGCTCTTTTCCTCTATATATTTGAATACCTCTCCACAGTCACTATCATGAGAAGAAAGTGAAAGATAAGAATAGAAGTCCCCTTTTCTTAGCTGGATGGGTCTATGAGAGTGTTCTAACACCTTTTCCTTGATCTGTGCTAATGAAGCTGGAGCAGATGACTCACTTTCAGGCTGTGACTTACTTTTCAAAGCTGTTGATGCCATGTCTATTATCTCCTTCACAAAATTGTGTACTGAGCCATCCTCCATGGGTTTTTTATCAAAATCAGCAGATTCACAGTTACAGCACAAATCAAGACCATTGGCTGAAGAATTGCATTCTGCTTCACTGGATTTCAAGGCAGCACAACAATCAGCAAATTTTTCAGTAATGCTTATTCTGTGTTGTTGACCATTAGGTAAGGATGCCTGTAAAGCTGTATCTTGCACGCCTGCAGAACTAATTTCTGAGGAAGATTCAAGACAAGGCTTTTTAGCAGGAGAGGAAGCAACAGACTGATGATCAGGCTGAAGATGACTTTGACATTCTTTTGGAGGGTTTCTGAATCCAGCTGAGGACAGAACAGTCTCTTTACTATCCATATGTGAATCATCTGAACTGTCTGTAAATGCTTCACAGATACAACCTTCACTTTCAGCTTCTCTGACATCAAGTGTTGCATGAGTTTTAGGTGTTGCTGCTATTTTAACACCTTCCTTTTGACTGTCAAGAGTATTTTCAACATTGCCATTCTCCATATCATCCACAAGCTGATCCTTCACAACCTGAGAGATGTCTTTCATTGGGTGACTCTTAATCCCTCTTTCATGATCACATGGTATATTCTTACTATTGCCATTATTTTCTGACATTTTCTGTACTGATCCGTTCAATAGTGTTTCAATGCTTAATGTATCTGTGGCTTTTGACGTCTCGTTACTAACTTCTTTACTGTGCTGAATTTCGTCACTGAGGTTACTTTTTCTTTTCTCCCTTGTCAAAGAAAATTTTGGTCTAATCCAGGTTTGGAGTTCATTTTTTATATAATCAAGTCCTGAAATTAAATTGCATTCTTCATAAATATCCTCATCAGTTGCTATACTGGAGTCGTCATCTTCATCTTTGATACCTAGCTCTTCCTCAGTTAAGGTAAGAGTGGAACTTGAAAGCAAATCACTGTCATCTTCATCATCAGTACAAGCAGAAGTGCAGGAGACGTTAACAATCATGCTGACATTGACATCGCTCTCATCAGCTACAGACCTATTAAGATGTTTTCTAAATGATGCATTCGAATCTGGTATTTTATTTCTGTGCAGTACAATGTCTTCGGAGCAGAGAGAAAGATCCTCGCTGCTACTGAGTTCGGTGAGAGAAGCTGCTGAATCTTCATTGATCGAAGATGCAATATCTAGAGACAGCTGTCCAGTAAAGGACATTTTTTGAGAGCAACTTTGGAGTGTTATATCAGAGATGCTGCGCTTTATCTTTTGATCTGAAGGACTCTGGATATTTTCTAAGCGATTCAAAAGATCTAATGTTCTTTTACTGAGCTCTCCAACAGAATCACTGCTTGCACTTATGTCTCCTGAGCCATGATGACTAAAAAGATCTTCGTTGCTTTTGTAGGAAGTCAGCCAGCTCTCCAAAGAGGTACTTCGCTGAAGACCATCTCCACTTTTAAAAATACCTGAGCTGAATAAATCCCCTACTACAGACAGAGATTCTAATGAAGAACTCCGAGATAAAGCTGAAACCAGTCTTGTATTGTCTGTAACAGTTAATTTTCTTACAGTTTCTCCAGATTTACAGCAACTGGGATCTGATTCTCCACAAATAGTTGCCAGAGTATGGTCATGAATAAACTCATCTGGTTGTGACTCTACAGACTTATGTTCAGAGTTACTAGGCATTTTATCAAAACAAATGTCATGAAACAAACTACCCTCTGTATGTGTTTTTTCAATTTGTGATTGTTTCATTATCGCCGGTAATTTGAATTTGGAGCCTTGAAGATATGAATAATCATAAAATGTAAACACATCATGTTTTCCTTGCAATTCTTCCAGAGAAACAGGGTTAGACATGGTAACGCTGTTCAAATCCTCACCCTTTTCAACTCCACAACATGCAGAAGGTGCCAGCTGGAAATTGTCTGAGAGGCTAGCATGGTCTTCTTCATCTTGCTTTATTTTTTGATTTATTACATCATCCACTTGACTTTCCACATGCTCAATTTCAGGATTACTCTGAGTGCTTTCAATATCATTTAGCAAAAAAATTTCTGAATTATTTGTAGTTTCTGTATCACATTCACTCACTATCCCACTCTCACTCTCAGAATGCCTGCTTATGTTTTCACTCTGATATATATAGTTATAAGGTTTTGTCATTGTGGTCCCCCCTATTAGATCTGGCAGGGATTTGGTAGATGAAAATGATGAGTCTTTACTAAGACTTTTGTTTAAAATGTTAGACTGTGTTACACTGGAGAGTCTGGATGTTTTTTTCAAAAAAGGCATGTGGTTTTTTTCTGATAATTCAATATTATGAAGACTATAGACCTGATAGATGTGAGGATTTGGAGGGGAACTAATATTGGAACAATAAAGAGGGCTTCCACGATTACTGATACTTTCATCTTCATTCACATCATTATCATCACATTCTCCTGAAGCAGGTTTCTGGTTTAGATCGTCCTTCTTGAGCTCCTGATCAGGATCACTTAAGTCTTCATGAATACTGATCAGCTTATTACTTATGTCAGTTTCATCCCATTCTAGTGCATCTTCACTTGGACCATTTAGATCCATCAAACTTGGATCAATAACATTCAGAGGCTCCTATAAAAGAAAAATCAAAGATTAAAAATATTTACAGCTGTACTTTAAATGCTTCCACTGAAATCATGCAAGTAAGTTAATAGGAGTAAAGTACCTTTTTGGAACAATGATCACTAACAGGTGTTTAATTTTGTTACGTTTGTGTGTGCTATTAAAACGATCAATTAAAATTAAACATATTGCATTTTGCATGGTTTTTAGTCTTCTTTCTTTTTTTTTTTCTATTTGCTGTCAAAATATAATACAGAAATTTGACTTTTCTTTAATAGACATTAATTGTGCTTAGCCACTTTATATGTAATAAGTTTTAATCATTCTGCAGAATCACATAGGAGTGTGTTAGTAAAATACATGCAATTATTTTGGATATATGAGAATGTCTCTTAACCAGCTAAAGTTTAAAAAAGATAAGATATAAAGGATTTATTAAAAGATTTTTGAAATGTTTCTAACAAATTCTTGTATTGTCAGTCTTAAAACACAAGACTTGATGAATTTTTGTTAGAATTTCTGTTTACTCTTTACTTGTTAAGAAAGGCAGTACTAGTGACCAGTAAGATGGACTATATGAATGTAAATGTCTTCAGCTGAAAATAAATCAGTCTAATGAAATACTACCAAAATTTCAAATCTTGTGTCCTGATACCTTTCTCTGGAAACTAAATAATTAAGCTAAACTTAATTTGTTTTTTTAAAGACTTTTGTAACTTTCTAGTGGTATTTGTTATTATTACTCAGAACATATGGTAACAAGAATTATTCCTTCTAAAAACATGTGGGAGAGGAAGAACACCTTGACAACTTTGCTCACTCAAATGTGATGTCTCAAGTGGTCAACAGCACCAAATCACTTTAAACTCTTCGAATAAGACTAAAGTGGTCCTGAGAACAAATAAATTTCACTTTATTTTTCTATTTATTGGGAGACCTCCATTTTAGAGAAGGCTATGCTTATACCTTGCCTTGTAATAGAACTGTTGACTAATGTAGAATTGTTTATTTTAAACAATCTGAACAGCTGAACAATGATCACTGTATCCAGAAATACAAGCACTTTTTCCAAAAAAAACTTTTCAACTCTTATCTTTTTCTCTCCCTAGTTTTCTTTGAGCAAGTCTTGTTTGTCATATATAGCATTGATATCATGCCAAACAGCAACAGCAAATAACAAAAAACCCAAAAAGTTACTGAAATAAAACATAAAATGAGGCTGTAGTCCAACAAAGTGCAGTTGTGCACAACTTAGTTACTGACTTAGATTCATCAAGACTCGGCCAAGGTTAATTGTGCAGGGAAAAGCACGTATCTCCAATTTCGATTCTCAGCTGGAAACTCTCTTTGAAGTAGGAACTAAAGCTGCTCAGCCCTTTTGTGAGAAATCATAGGATGTACTCCAAAAGCTCAATAGTTAGGACACTCATTTTGGTCATGGGACACTTTGTCAGTCTGAGCATAAGAGACATGAAACAGCTCAGAAGAAGCCTTACCTATATGCTATTCTGAAAAGAAATCTGCTTCTCATGTGCCAATTTGCACAAAACAATTAAATATTAATTCAGTTAATAAATAGAAGAGGAAAAATTTGTCCTGTAGTGCTGTGTTCAGTGCATTTGACCAGCAAGAGGCGCAGGTAGGTCTAAACCTCTGCTCCAGTGACTAATTACAGGTAAAGGTGGCATTATATCTATGCAAGACACAAGGCTATACCATCCCAATTTGTCCAGTAAACCAAAGGCTAAAACAATCAAATGACATCAGGAAGATTTTTCTCCCAACTGGCAGAGTAGCTATCCACCATTCAGCAGGGTGATATGATTATTAATTTATTTGATAAACCAGGGCACTCCATGTAAGAGGAATCTGTGTCCTCATGTTTCATTTGGCTTAGCTGTAATGCAGGTCCCTGAGTACTGCAGCTGTGTTAAGGTATAATAATGGGCAGAAATACATCTGTCAAAGAATTTTTTCCTCCTTGGTAGGAAGGGAGGCCTTTGGCATTTTGTGAATCTGTCATGTCTAATGTTGAAGCCTAGAGTCTCTCTGTGGGTTTACCTACCCCAAAGCTTTTATAGAGTACCTTTGTTAGATTCCTTTTTACTCCCTGTGAGACATTGGCTAATGTTAAACTCCCAGGAAAACACCCATTTGCTGGAAAACTATGGCTATCAGAGCAGTTCTGTACATTGCGGAGTTCAGAAATCCTTAATTGAATTTGCATTTACTGTGCTTTCATAATGGCTCTTGGATGGTTTTTAGTTTCCCACCTGCAGCTGACCCTTACCCAACCTGCAAATAACATGCAAGAGAATGACAAGAATTAAGTTAATTTGAAAACCTGTTAGATTAAAATAAAATCAGATAAAATGACTAATTTTCTCTATGGCATGTTTTATGACTCTGTCGTACTCAGCATTAGGAAGACATTGCTGTGGAAAGTTTCCTAAACTGCACAATTTTACTGTTTTAAGCTTCTGCCAGCTGCAAAAAGAAATTACTGAAGGCAGGAATTCAGCAGCAGGTTCCAAGGATTTTATGTTCCATAGAATCTGATTTTGTTTCTCAAAACAAAACATTTGGTCCTTATTGGTCAGGAAGATAACCTTCCCCCATAAATCAGTACTTAGCTGCTGTGTTTGTTCAGCAAGTCAGATGGATTAAAACAATAAAACATTTAGAGTTGTGACCTCAGCCCATTCATCTTCACTGAGTGCTCCCCACTTCAAAGCCTACTTTTTTGTTCTTCAAATGCACATGCTTTTCTGAGGTCTAGGATATACTCAGAAGTTTTGCAGGCAAAGCTATGATAGTAAGGGATTTTTTTTATTTTTATTTATTTATTTTACTTTCCTTCCGACTGTTAGTTATGCTAGGACTAAGTATGTCTATGTTAGTTATAAGACTATCACGTAGATATGGTCATTTTACCAACATAGCTTTCTCTGTCCAAGGAACTGACTCAATTGATATTAGTGAATTACTACAGGTGTTAAACAAATTATATCCCTTGAAGTAAAACTTTAGTGGTTATCAGCTCCATTGGCAACCCTTCCCAAGTTCTAACTGAAGCAAATCACTTGGCTTAAGTCACAAACATTATGTATTTGGCATTTTTAATAGGAGTATATATTTTCACCTTCTTTTTTTACAAAATTTAGTGAACTGCTCAAACAAGAAAGAGACTTTAGACTTTGAGGCATTTGCTGGAGAGAGTACATCACTGTCTCTTGAATAAATCTCTGTAGTGAAAAATGGAAGGCGGTGTCACTCCAGTCTATGTTTGCACTGACAGTAGTAGCAATGTAAAAAAACGGAATCTCTAAGAACTATTTTTATCAGATATCTCTTTTCCGGCTAGTCAGTGGAGAGGTAGGGTGCTGAATAATTACAGTTATTATGATACTAATAGATTATTAGGTCTTGCCAATAGAATGTTTAAAATTTGCCAAACTGATACTTTACTTGGTGTTATATAGAGGAGGGCACAATATCATAGTATTCAATGGTATCAGAGACGGATTCTGTTTACTCACTTTACTGGGAAAAAATGATGCTGTTTCTTCTGCTTTGTTTCTCATTTGAAAGAACTGTATAGTGTTGCACAATGTATCTTTTGCATAAAGCAAATAAATCTACTGTCATTTCCAATGGGGAAAACTTTACTTTCTTAAGAGCTGAATCATGTTTTTTATTCTGTTTCACTTAATTAAGAATGTGGCTTTCCTACAGACTTTGCACTTGCACTCCAAATGATACTGCCTGGTTCAAGGTATTTGAGCAACCTAGGTTGGAACTAGGTGATCTTTAAGGTCTCTTTCAACCCAGGCCATTCTATCATTCTGTGATTCCTTCTTGAATTGCAAATACCCAGCAAGAAAGGGGTCTATCACAGACAGAAATGCTGATCTCCACATGTAAGACAAACTATATTTAAAGAGAATCTTTGAGTGTGCTACAGAGCTTCAGATTTCCATAGGGTGAGCCCCTGTATGCTTACTCTTAAGTCCTGGCCTTGCTGAAGTCTGTGACAAAACATGTTGCAAAGGTACCATTCTGTCTGGCAAAAACTCATAGGATACCAGACAGTGTAACTGATTGCATTAAATTCCCCAGAATTTAGAAACTTGTTTTTAATATGTGCAACAGTGTTTGAGTATAAATGTATATGTATTTTTTTCTACAAAATGGGTAGTTTTAAAGTAGGTCAGAGTGGCTCTATCATTATAAAGTCACTAAATACCACTACATCTATAGAAGATCTTGATGATCACATGGTTCACGGTAAGAAAGGTGACTAGTTTTGACCAAGAAGGCAAAAAAAGTAAGAACCAAACAACCCAACAATGTAATAAAAACCATGTGCACAATGTTAGGTAGATTCCTATTTTTAAATATTACCACTAGATAAATAAGACTTACGAAGCATTTACTGCAAATAATCAATTGAATTATAGACTCAGAAGAGTGAAAGGTTAAATTAACTCTAAGGTATTTGAAAATGCTGCATTAAAATGTTTAGCTGTTCCTACTTTGAACCCTGAACCATTTTACTCAGGAGAGCATTCTCATTTCAGTGGGATAACTCATGTGAGCAGAGCTAGGTGTGCACTTAAATGCTTTTAGAGTTGGTGTTTAATGGCTAAGCAGTTAATCCGCTGACAATGTTAATGGGAAGAAATAAGGTTATTAAGCCAAATAAAGACATTTCCTCAGTCCCAGTCCTCTTTAAGAATAAGTGTCAAAAATGCATTTTTTCATTTGTTTCCTTTACTAAAATATGGATAGTTTTGCACTTTTTTTTAAGGCGAATTATATTAAACAATGATTCTCTGTTTCAGCTTCATTTGCATGTGCTACTCCAGTGCAGATACTTTGTGTTGGTGAAACAGGCCTGTAATGTAACCCCTACGTACTATTATATTTTTTTAAAGGAATTAACATGAAAAAAAGACCTTTTACAGTAATAAATAAAAACTCTGTTCTTCCCTCCTTGCAACTTCTCCTTCAGTTGCTGTGGCCAAATTATCCAAACTCAACTGCACTTAGGGGCCAGGGGAAAAAGAAAAAGAAGGAAAGAAAACCATCCCCCACCTCCAGGAATGCATGCACATTCAAGGAAGACAAACATGATTTTGTCTTTTGAAAAATGCAAGCATGCCAAGTACTTCTTTTGAGGGAAATAGTCATGTGTACTGTACTACTTCACTTCTGCCTCACTTAAGCTCATTTTCTAAATGGTGTTCTCTATATCATAGGCATCAAAAAAACTATCCCCATTTCCCAACATCAGTGTTTCAATATGCATAAGCATAAGCATATGCATAATATTCCTTGTGCATAATGCTGAAGTGACCTACACATTACAATGTAATCTCAGAATATGTGGAAGCAGCATGCTTTATCACAGATCATAATCTCTTACTGCATTTTACAAATATTATTACCTCTCTCGATGAAATTATACGCTCAGTCCTGCACATGCAGAACTCCTCTTTCTCTGTTAGGGGTCACATACACTTATGGGTAGTGCCAGGGTCCTACATGGGTGGTTTTATGTACAGATTCCTGTACCAGAGGAAGCACACTGACTTTGTCTCTGCTCCCTGCAGCCACAGATGTTACCTACAAGGGTCTCAGTGCAAGTTGGGAACAACTCAGGTTCCACCATTGCTCAAGTGTTTATGATGATGTTTGAAGTTCTCTGATGATGCTCAGAAATAATAGTCTAGAGGATATTATTTCAATATACACATTTTAAACCAGGTAATTTTCTTTGTCATAAGAGCTGCTTTGTGGGTACATCTTCTAAGCAGCAGACAAAATGACTGCATGTTTGTTAAGAGGATGCCCAACTGAAAACTATTAGTCCTTACTAGTAATAGAAGTGTTTTAAAAGAGAAATTGGCTGTTCTCTTCAGCATTCTTTTGCTATTTAAATGTCACTTGATAATTCTAGGTAACACTCTGGGATCAGTCATGCCTGCTCATGAGTCTTATGAGGGTCTTCTAACTTCCCTGGTAAGCTTCCTGCACTACCAGATGGACAGAAGAAACAGTGCAAGGCTCCAGCTGCTCCATCACACTCTAGTCAGTGTGTACAAGCCAGGCTGAAACAGAAAGTGAACCATGTCAGCAGAAGCCTTGTGGGAACTAACTTCTATCACAGATCAAGACAAAAGCAGGGACTCGACAAGTTCAGTCCCTACACTATGTCCAGACTATCACTGCTAATGCTCTACCCATTATCTGTTTTCCATCCTCAATGGAAGCAGTGGCCTCTTTTTTTACCACTGTATCCTCATATGGTTTTCTAACATCTCTGGTTCTCATTTGCTGAAGAAGCCATTTAAATTTTACTAGAAAGAAGAAGATAATCTATAACATTTTTATACTGAATAACATCATCATCCAAATAGGTTTACAGTCCCAGACCTATATTCCAAATTATGTATTTGGGCTTTTTTTTTCCTTTTTTTTTTGTGATGAGAAAACCTGGTTACATGGCATGTTTTACTGACTGTTGTTTTTACTGCTTTGTAGCTTTCTTTTCATCTGCCAAGAGGTTACATGACAGGATTTTTTGCCCTTGAATGTCATTTCGATCTCACCTTTACTTCAGAGAAATATATGATTTTCTTTGTTCAAGAATCCAGCACAAGCCCTTTGAGAAACTCTTAGAAAAACATTCCTAGCTTTATCTAAAACCAAAATGTTGCCATGCACACCTAGTTCAGAACAGAACAAATCCTGGTAATCTACCCCAGATACATGCCCAAGCAAGTTCGTGGGAGTTCATCATGCCAAGTTTCAGAATTTGACCAAAACAAAGATCATTCTTTATGGTTAAGACAAAATATCCATGAAAACCAGGAAATATGTGGAACATCCATATTGATGCCAAATCAACTGCAGTCTGCATTTAGATGCTCTTGAACAAAATTGTACTAGCAAAGCTACAGTAGCACAATAAAATCACTATTCCTTTGTCCTTGTACTAGTTAAGAGGTCTGCATACTGATTAGGAATACTTTAAATTTAGTATCAATTACATTGGATCTGGTAATGCTTTTAAAGTGTAATAGTGTAAACCAGAACAACTCACTGGACACTAAGAATGGACTTAGTAGACACAATAGCCATCTCCAGCCTACAACAAGCACATCAGGACACCTGGAATCAGAGCGTTTTTAAGAGCTTAGTTTCAGCAGAAATGAGTGTTTGTGAAAAAACACTAAAGGGTGAGAATCACCACAGAAACAGATAGATATAAGGTACAAAAGAGCAGGACATAAGTCCTTGGGAGCGTGACCTTAAGAGAAACCTAGAAAGAAAGTTTTCTCACTAAGGGCTGGAAGAGAGAGGCTTGAATTTCTAAATAAAAATTCTTTCTGTATACTGGAAAGGGAGACTTTATCTATTATTTATGAATAACAGGACTGCATGAAAAATATCTGCCTCTATCATCAGTTTCTTCTCCTCCTGAATCAGTTGAGAGACCACCCAATTTAGCCTAATTCATGTTATCAAAGAGAACAGACTCTTTTTCCCCTTATTTAAATTTTCAACACAATTTCTTTGTAATCTCAGTTCAGGCACTTCCTGAAGTCATTGATTCACCATCTGTAAATTTGGGATATTGACTATGGGGAAGTTAATAAGCAGGTATTGTTAAGTCAAAGGCTAGAAGAATACTGTATAAGTACTTGCACAGTCTGCCTACCTATGGATTTCCAAGTGTTAAGTTAAACACCACAGTTGTCAATAAATGGCAGAGAGTTCTGGTGATGAATCAAAATTACAATGGTAAGCACCTTGAGACTACAGCAATGCAACTGCTCCTTGCCATTACAAGTTTATATCTAAGAAAAGCTGCTTTACAAGCATTGCAATATAAAAACACTGGCCTGATCTCCAAATATAAGAGGTCCCTAGGCAAGGCAGAGCTCTTTCACTAAGATCATCTCATCCTTGAAGTACCAGATTTTTTTCTTGTCTCCATTTATGGTATGTAATTATGTTTATAGCTTTCTCTGTACATATTAGATGCCAACACAGCTCTGGAGCTGGCTGGAAAAAAAGGAATAGAATTTTCAGTTTAAGGTAGTTAATTGAATAGGTCGTGTGCAATGTCTCAAGTACTGGAATTAAGTGCACATTTTTGTTTGGTCACTTGGGAAATGATTTAATATAAGCATACTTCGTAGAAATTCACTTCAAAGAAGACAAAGTAACAACAACATCTTGTTATATTATATATTTGCCTGCCTTAGTTTGAGTACAAAATTACAATGGGGAGTAGCTCAGTGTTACAAAATCACTATTTGCCATTATTAATCTTTCTTCTGTTACAGGAGAATTTATTTTAATGTTGCGCAGTTTAAACTTGGGCTCAAATCGAAACATAAACTGAAGATTTAAGACTATCCACAACAACAATTTTCAATGCTGGTGAGGCCCAATAGGCCCAATGAATTCAAAGAGTTTACAAATTGGTGTAATAACTGAGGGGCACAGGGCTATTAGTATTAACATTATTAGCAGAACTATTGTTAATAAGCAGTAAAGAGCTCAAAGTCTTTCATGCAGCAGCTCAGGTTTGTACTGAAACTGAATGTTTGACATGTACCTTTTGTGTAATGCTTAGAAATTTTGGAACAGTTTATGGTATTTAGTTTCACACTGAAACAATAGTTCTCCCCTTTTAAAAATTAAAAAGGATTTTTAGAATAAAGAGTCTTTCTGAATTGTTCAGTAAACCTGTTGGATGAGCTGTGACTCCATAAAGCTTAGGAACTCATTTATTAAGTTTGAAGATCAGAGACTGCATTTATTCACAAAGTGAATCTCTAAAACCTAGCTTTCATTACAGCTGTGGGGAGGCCCAGTCTTTCTTCCTTCACTCGAGAAGGTGAAGCTCAAGAAGATAATTAACCATGAAACAATGAGGAGGCTTGCTGGGTAAGCACTAGTGTGAAAACAGTTACTCCTCACAAAAGAGGGGAAATTAGCTGGCTGGATAAAAAAGGAAGTGTCAGACTGGAAGACTGAAAGGACTGCCAGCATAAGTAGATAGCTCTACGCATCATTAATGCAATTTTTTAACAGTTAAAAGTCACTTCTTTCTAAATTTAAATGCACTTAAATGCTATGTGTTAGGGGAGATTAATATGCCATTTTAAAATAATTTCTCTTCAACTTTCTGTTTTCACACTTCACCAGTTTTAGTTACCCTTCCCACGTATGAAAAAATCACTGCCTCTTAGTATTGTATTCTTGTTTACAAAGCCAATGAAAACAGTGTTCTAAAAAGCTTCTGTTGGCCATTGTATTTTACAAACCCATTATTTTTCATTAATATATATATTTTTATGAACAGAAAGTTTCTTTTGATTTTACTGTTTCACAGAGTAAAGACTTATATGTTTCCTTTCAAAACTTCCTTCTACTCAAACAGTGTTCCCTGAAGCAGCCACATTTTTGGCAGAAATTCAGTCATATGCTATGCCAAAAGAAATAGAATAAACAAACACTGCTCAATGCAGCTGGCTAGGTAATTTACATATTACTGCACACACCAGACATGAAGAACTGGATACGGATTAGAGCCACAACGATGACACAAATGTCCTATATGTATGGAGAAATGAAATTAGGATCATCATTGCTCACGATTTAAATTTTATTATATAATGTTTATTATAGTATTTCTGACATTACCGTATGTATATATTTAAATATTAAGTAGATGTATGTATTATATTTTCTGTGTATTTTACAGAAAAATATGCTAGAAATATCTTGGAAAACTGTTAAGTGGGCACATTTCTGAAAGGCTTTTTCTGGTGAAGAAGGGCACATCCCAACCTTTGGAAACAGCCAAAAAAACCCTCCAAATACAATGAAAACCCTCTATGCATACTGTAAAACTTCTTTACCATAAATATGATATAAGTAGACCTCAAAATATGCCAGTTCATGTGCTTTCATACAGCATCTGTCATTTTGGGTGAGATCAAAAGTCCACTCAGCAGAGTCTGCTTCCTGCAGTGGCTAGTAGTGAAGGTCTTTGGAAAAGTTAAAAACCCTCAAACAAATGGAAGGGTATGGAAGCTGCCATCCCAAATTTAAGAAAGCCTGGGGGGACTTTCAGAGTTGGAATTTAATAATCATTAATGGATGTCTCCTCCATTAATTTGTCTAATTACTTATTGAGCTCATTTGTATTTTTTCTATCCACCACATCCTGTAGGAACAAATTTCATTTTTATTATGTAATGCATGAAAACAGTATTCGCTTTTTATGGTTTTAAATCTCCTGCCTGATCATTTCATTGGGCATCTTTGGTGTGTTAAGAAGAAAATTGTACCTCATTTATTTTCATGCAATTTTAAAATAATTTTTGTGTTCCTGTCTGCTTAGAACTGATGCAGCTCCTAGAACATCCTATAATAGTGAACAATAATATACCGATTATGCATACACTTCCTGAAGATCCTGCAAATACATTTCCATAGTGGCATGAGTATTGTGGTGCTATCATCCAGTATGGATGGCCCTTGCAAGATGGAAATAACTGCCGTACAACCTGTCAGAAAATAAGGTTTCTTACTCTTTTTCTAAAAACTATTTTGTTTGAGAACTCTTGAAACAAAATACCTGCAAATCTGCTTCAATTACACTCACAATTCCTTGCAGAACTGGGGTCATTAGAGATGCAGAGCAATAAGATGTTAAATTAATTAAAAAATCACAAGATTGTGACTTTTGTATTTCCCTGAACTCTAATTTTTCAAGCAATACTGGCCTTAATCATGAGTTTATGATTAGTGGATATTAATGTTAGGCATCTAAACAAAACACTGACTTCATTCTGTAACCAGAACACAATGCACTGCAATGTGAGTCAGTGCCTGATGAGCACTTTTAAATATCTGACTCTATACTTAAGTGCCTAAATAAGAAGTGAGTTCATTTGAAGACCTTTGTCCTTGAAAATAAAAACCTAACCACTTTACTTTTTCTTTTTTTAATGAGATATTTGTGCCATTTAAATGGTGTTTGACAGTTCTTTCAGCACCTATGTGCATTGGAAACATCAGGTTTCCAATTTCTGAATATTATTTATTTTCCTACTAAAACTGATTATTCTTGAGAATTCAATTGAAGATTTTACTCATCTTACAGTTCAAATGTATGTTTCAGAAGCAGGGAATGTCTCTTTATTAAAGCTGTGTAAAAGTGCCCACTGTTAATTTGTGGCACAGAAAAATAAGATTAATAGATTGACAGATGGTTGGTAGAAAATATGCCACCACACTATAAAGGCCTAAACCTGTTACTGTTTAAAGTGTTTACTTTTCCCAATATAAAGTTATAAATCTCAGATTTCTAGCTTTTATTGGATTGAATTCTCCCATCTCAAAACATGAATTCTACTAATTACTTATAGAATATTTATTTTAAACAATTGTGGCAACTGATTTACTAATATTCTTAGTTACCTATAAAAGTAAAGAAATTAAGAATATTGGATATGCCACCCATAGGTAAAATGCAATTCCACATGAGAGATATGACCAAGTTTTCATGATCATATGTTGAATTACAGAGCCATGTGATAAACTGGCACTTAGAAGGCCTCATTGACCTTCTAAATCAATTGGGAGTTTGTAAACATCAACCATTTAAAAAAATCAGATCAGCATAAATGTATTACCAACTTTTTACCTGCCATGAAATTCTCTCACCCAACTCTAAAATGGCACTGGTCTGAAATACAGAGTCAAAGATAGTTGAGGACCAGAAATATCTTTGGGCTGCATGGATAAATGCAGAAAGGTTGTATATTTCCAACTTCTTACTGGGTAACACAGCACCACCAGCCAACCTTGAAATTTCATGAGATATAATAGTTTAAAGTGTTTAAGCAAGTTCAAAAAAATATCACTTTTCCCCCTCTATGAATTTATACATTTAAACAATTTAAAACTGAAGTAACCAGAAAAAGAATACAGAAGAAATCCAAAGAAGCAGTCCTTTTAAAATATAAATATATATGTAGATGTATATACAAAAATTTGTGGCATCAAGCCAGCAAGTTTATGTAATTGTTTCCCTAAAATAATGCAGCATAACAGAGAAAAAGATTCAAAGTATCTGTGACTTTAAGACTTGTCAGTCACTGAAACAGACTGCTCAGAGGATGCTACTAAAAAACCATTAGTACTCTCACAGTATTTTATACTCAATTCAGACACTATGTTTTGAGTTAATTCTAACACCAGGTACCCAGTCTTACAACACTGTAATCATGATATGTTCTGCCTTGAATAATTGAAGTCAGTTTTATCACTGTAGGATGAGCTGTGGAGAGTAGTTATGCATGATCAAGCATCTACATTTGGGTTAAAAATAATACTGGGAAATATATGCTTCATTTCTGCTGCTTTTATTGTTTTTTTTTTTTTTTTTTTAACTATGAGTGACTATCATGAAGCATTCCCAGTATCATAAAGAAACCTGCCTTCTAATAAAGCAAGTAAATTTCAAATACTGAACAGAAAAGTTGTCTGCTTCATCAAGGAAAAAAAAATAAATCAAAGAGAGCTTGAAATAATTAAGTATTGTGGCAGTTGATTTTATCATTAAAATAACTCTTTACCTTTAATGCAATATAATTTATTTTCCTAAGCTCATGCCAACAATAAAAAGCAGATTTCACCTCTCATCTTAAAAGTTTGCTGGGTACCCTGGAAAGGTCAAAGAAACTGTGTCTGCAGACTAGCAAGGAGTTGCAGAACAGAAATATGCATCTTAATGTATGTTGAATCCAGGTGTGGTGGATGGTGATTGAAACTTGCTACTGTAGGACTGTGGTTGAACAAGATATAAGAAAGGTTCTAGTAGGTTTCATTATCATATAAACTAAAAATTCATATGTAATAGACACCACCAACATTAGCAGGAAATATTTTATATCTGGAAGTTTCAGTGCAGAGTATAGGATTGAAAGAACAAGAATGCTGAGCTACTCTTTCTGCTTCAGGTGGTTCACTTTCTGGAGCAAAGAAAAACTGCACTGAAAGAGGTTCCACAGCCTGTTCTATAATTGTCCTTACTGGAACAGTGCTACACATGAAGAATGTTAGTAGTATGTACATTTACTTTCCAATCTCCTCCAGAGGAAGAGCTCAGGTTTACTATGGTTTAACAGGTTGTGAAATAGGGAGATAAGGCTGCCTTAGTCTGTGGAGTCTAGATTAACCATTAGCCTCTCCTTGTCCAATACAGCTGACAACTGAAGGGTCCACAACATGATTTAAATTAGAGCAATGGCTAAAAGTCTGGTTTGGTGGCAGGGAGCTCACATGACCATCTCTCAGATGGTTCACTCTCTCAGAGGTCTGGACTTTGTCTGGTTTGGCTGCTATTATGAGTTTGAACTTCCTATCATTTTATGAAGCCATGGCAAAACATGACAACATCTGCTAGAGCGAGGGAAATAGCTGAATAACATATTTCATCCCTGAATTGTTACATTATACTATTAGTTGTGACAGAAAGTTTTGCAGACTGAGGATGGAGTACAGCCTTCTGCTGAAAGACTTAAACGTATTTCTTTTATTCTTTCTATTCACTCTAAGAGCCTACCACTGAAGATAACCACACAGGAGACTTTCTCAAGAATATGAAACAGCATTTATCTGAATTTTGACTACACTTGACTGGGTTTGGCATTTTTTTACTAAGATCTGCTCAACAATAAGGATTTTACTAGTTTTGTTCTGTCGTATCATCCAGATTCTGTGTACTGCCTTGATGGCTGCCATTGTAACTATGACTGGTCCTCAAGAAAATTATGAGGAATACAGAATTTCTTTCAAGAATGTGGAGCATATTACCTATCTTCAATTACAGCTCAAGAAAACTCTAGACCTGTGTTCACCATTTATGTAACTACATTTTAGATCCTAGAGATAATTGTTCCATGTCACAAATCAGAAATGCAGTGCAACCCAGAAGCTCAAAAACATACATGCCTCAAGTATGAGGATGGTGCACCACATTACAGACTCTAAAATCAAACACCCATTCACTTAAAAAACAAGTATTTTAAGGAAACACCAAAGTGAGCAGTCTTCAGTGTTGAAATATAAGTAAAACAAGAAGACTGACAGAAACAAGTGCAAACCATAAAGACTGTACTGTCACAGGCTATATGAAAAAGGTCCAATATCAAAACAAAAATTACTTGTGATAGATAATGAAAAAAAATCAATCTGTAAAGGTTCAGATGTATGTCATTAAATATTTTGTAAGGGCTAGATTGTGTAATAAGTGTTCAGCAATATGTAGTGTGCCCTCCTCAGCCAATTAAGTTAATCGTTTCTCAGTACTTTGATGCTCTAGACACTACTGATGAAATTTTAGAAAATAACGGCTTCTGATGAAAAAAGAAACTTTTAGAAATCAAGTTTTGTTTAGTGAAACTATCTAACAAATAACTGAACAATGAAAGATTCATTTTTTACCCCTGAGGGATGGGGGGTTTGTATGTTTTTTTTAAGCTTAAAACAAGTGTCCTTCCATGGATTGAAAAGATATTGCACCAGTGAAGTGAATATAGAAAAGTGAAAGGGAGATACCATGCCTAACATTATGAAAAACTGTTTTCTTTTCCAGAAAGCATCACAGAAACAGATAAATAGATAAAAAGGATAAAGATACAAAATCAGAAGCAATATAGTATTTTTTAACAATGTGTTTTTCCAAGTTCATTATAAAGAAGGAAACCAAGAGGATGTTGGGAAAAAATCCTAAATAGCGCTTTAAGCAGGCTCTTTACCTCCTCAGAAACAAGCTGGTGGAAAGGAGAGAAGTGCCTTTCTTTTCCCTTTTTTTTTTTTTTTCAAGTGAGTTGTTTCACCAATGCAGATTTTCCCAAGTCCTTACAACTCTAATTAAAATGTGGTAATTGGTTATGTTACCTCAATTACCATGATGCATGGACATTGATGCAAAGCGACACCAATTGAATCCCTTGGGTGTTATACCCCAAGGCCATCCCATTTATTGTGGCCTTATTATTTTCAATTATGTGGCTGGATGTACAGCATACTTTCAAGCCAATACAGATGGGGGGTTGCTGGACATACAGTATGGTATGATGACTTAGAAGAACAAGAGAAATAATTTTCTTTTTTTCATGAAGTATAGTAGTGATTTTAGTGATCAGACAAATGAATATTTCAGACATATTCAGGACAATGTGAGAATTACAGCACCTTAACCAAATTGCCTTACCTCAAAATCTCCATTTTAAAAGCATGAATAATACCGTTCCTTCAATAATTAGCTCTCTCTGTTGAATAAGAAATTGTCTGCTCCATAAAACAGATAAGTTTCTCATTCAATGAATGAGCAGTCTGGAGAAAAAGCAGTTTCTCCACTCACCAAAAAGGCAGGAATATTGAATTGCAACTTAAGTAAAATCCATTAGAAACTACAGCTTTGCTTCTCTACCAGCCACAGCAGTACAATAGTTTTGTATACTCCAGTATTGGTAAAGCCATCCCAGAAAAGTGAATTTCCATGGTCATCTTATTGTAGCTTTCTATACAGAAACACATCTGACCTGCACAGAACATACACAAACTGTGAACATCTGTAGCAGCTGGAATAAACCACTGAGGCTAAACACATAATTTACATATACACAAGGTATACCACAAGCTCAGCAAAAGATAAAAAAATAATTGCAGAAAACAACTTAAATATTCCCACTTTGACATAACAATTGTAAACTTATGGACATGACCATAACTGAGTCTGTCCCAAACCCTTTGTAACCATTCAGTCTTCCAAGTAGATGAGACCTTCTAAAGGAAAATGCACAGTGAGTTCAAGCTTCTCCAGCTCTTGAGCAGGAATTTTAGATGGCAATTTTGAGTTTACTTCACTAAAGATTGTTGCTGTTGTTATTGCTATTGACAGACATACTCTTTTTTCTTTTAAGATGATTGCTAGCAGGGTCTTGTTAGGCAAGCTATAAGACACCTGTGTAATTCCAGTTAAAATTTAGGTGATATGTAACATTATATCAGCAAATTATGGAATTATAAATATGGATGAAAAGAATTTACAAAAAAACCAAACAAAAAACCCCAAACCCCAAACCAAACAAAAACTAACAAACAAAACCAACAAAAACCAAACAAACAGATGGTAGAGATAAAAATCCTCTTTTGCTGTAAGATATTACGACTGCTTCTAGTATTCTATATTTTTGATTGTATGAATACTTCATTCCATATAGTTAGATTAACCTACTGAATCTAACCACATTTCATCCTTCTGGAGTGATTCTTATTGATAATTTCACATTCTAGACAGAACTTTCTGTTTATGAGAAAGACAACTTTTATCAGATTTTAGGTGCTTGAAAATTATGGGGCCTACTATTGCAAAAGGTGAGCAAAATCAAACATTCCCGAAAAGCACCCATGAAGACAAATAATTCAAAAGAAACGCAAAAGCTTTCTGTGGTTAATTCCAGTACACCTTTGTAATGCTTTAAGTGGCCCAGATAAGTGACTGAATGTAAAAAGGGGCAAAAAGAGGACACAGGAAGATCCCAGTACACAAATTAAGAAGACAGTAGAAGATGAAAGTGACTCTTGTACTGAGGCCATATAATCATTTGGGGTATCTTATTTAATGTCAGCAAGTCAGATGCCATGAATGAGTCAGATGCCATCAGGGTATAAAAACATCTCATTTGTTTTCATAAATTACAGTATTTTGTGGGCAACCACAAATAAAGAATTGTTACCAAGGGATACACTTTGTGTGCCAAGACTGGCACACCATCAAATACAGAGAGATAGGGAAGCAGAAGAAATGGTTCTGGTACCTACCCAAGAAATGACTGCACAGGAACTGAGTGAAAAGGAGGGTTAGAACATGCCAAGTCAGACCAGGGAAGTCAAAGACACATGAATCCCACAGTGGCTGGGGCACATTTAAATGTTGAGAATACAGATAGTTTTATTAACAAAAGAAGCTTGTAGATACTGACATACTTCAACAAATCATAGTGTTATTAAGCAGAGTAGGATGAGAGATTCCGAAACAAAACAGCCCACAATGAAAATTAGATGAGCATCATGATATCTCTAAATGGCTGCTACTTCTCAGCAGAAAGAATGATACACACCCGGCCAGTGAAAGTCCAAGCTCTAATTAGTTCATAACAGTTTATTTACAGTAACTGCAGATACAAGCAGTAAACTGCTTTCCACACAGCAGCTGCTCCCATGCAAGAGAGGATAATACGATTTCACTACTGTAACTTGGACCTCTGTTCAGCACTTTCTAAGATATCTCACAAATGCAACTTCTTTCAGTTCCTAGTCAAATAGAAGATATATATTTACTACAAAAAATGACGTTTTGTAGATTAAAAAGGCAGTCCATCATCTTTTGGTACTTTACACAGTTGGAACCTAGTTCAATCTCTCTTGGGCTGTTATAGATCCAACAGATACTCAGACTCTAATAAATAAAATTCAGGATTTTGAGAGCTACTTTTTGTTTCTTTGTTGGTGATACTGTGCACACTTGTTTCTGAAGCTCAAAAATTCAACTGTGTTTTCAACTGCTGGTCAGATCATTAAACTTTTTGTGTAGCAAGTTTAATATATTCAAAAAATGGAACTACCACAAAAATATCACCAGTATTTCTCAAGAGAATTAAAAATGTCTCCTCCTATATTTTCTTTCTTTATCAATCTTTTCTATTCCTCAGTCTCATATTTATCTTCTAACCCATCCACTTGCCCAGCCAATTTAATTGATGAGTTTTCTTCTGTTCACATGTCTTGTTCTCTCAGATTCATTACCACCAAAACTCTGCAGCTGTTGAGATGGCAATTTTTTTCTTTCATCTCTTGACTTTCCTTTCATTTAAATGTAATCTATTGTTTAAAACTCCTACCTACATTTTCGCTAAAGCTTCTATCTGGATCCTCACTAATTCTGTTTTCTCTTTTAATTCCACTGAAATTTCTCTAACATTTTCCCACAATCTTTGTTTTACCAGCTTTGTTTTACTTTTGACTCCACTTGGACAGACTCTCAACAAATTAATTCCTTTGATTTTTCTGTTCTCTAGATTATTTTTTATCTTCTCTGTGTATTCTCCCTCTACTCAGGGCTGCTCTCAACTCATTCTCTGCCCAGCCTGTATTTGTGTTTCAAATTGCCCCGACCCACCTGCAGGACCTTGCACTTGACCTTTTTGAATTTTATGAGGTTCACGAAGACCCACCTATCAAGCTTGTCAAGGTCCCTCTGGATGACAGCCCTTCTCTATTAGCATGTCAACTGCACTACACAGCCTAATGTCAGTGGCAAACTTGCTGAGGGTGCACTCAGTCCTCTGGGTCCACGTCACTGACAAAGATGTTTCCAGGAAGATCTGCTCCATGATTTTGTCAGGCACAGAGATAACACTGACTAGCCTATATTTATTCAGGCCTTCTTTTTTTTTTCCCTTTATAAAAATGGAGGTTCTGTTTCCCCTTTTTCTATCAGTAGGATAACTATCACTGGACTGCCACAATCTCTCAAATATGATGGATAGTGGCTTAGCCACTACATCCACCAGTTCCCTCAAGATCCCCAGATGCATTTCAGCAGATCCCATGGACTTGTGCACTTTCAGGTTCCTTAGATGGCCTTGAATCTGATCTTCTCCCACAGCAAGAGCTTCTCATTCTCCCAGTCTCTGCTTTTGACTTCTGCATCTACAGCAGTGTGGCTGGAGCACTTGCTAGTGTTGACTTGAGCAAAATAGTCATTGAGTACCTCAGCCTTCTCCATATCCCGGGTACTCAGGTCTCTCATTTCCTCCTGGAGAGGGACCAAATTTTCCATAGTCTTTCTTTTATCACCAACATACCTACAGAAGCTTTTCTTGTTGCCCCCCATGTCCCTGGCCACATTAAATGCTCAGACAATTTCTATGTATACCTCAGGGGCTACCTGCTCTTTCTTCTGGACTCTGGGGTTTTTTTTGTTAATTGTTTTTCCTTCATCTTCTGTTTTCCACTAGACTTGAACAGCCTTTTACCTTACCTGCTTTTCTTTCTCCTTTTTAGGAGATAAAATACATTCAGATACCTGCACTTCCCACCTGTGGACAGAGGGTTCAAACAAACTCCTTTTATCTAACACCACTCATCTTAATGTCCATTAACATAAACTAAGCACAAACAAAATGGAACTCTTGCTCTTTCCTCCCCAGATCTCTTTTCTTCATGTTTTTTTCAGTATGACTCTTCTCTCTCTGGTAATCTGCATCACCTGTGACATCTACAGCTTTCACTAGGCTCTTTGAGAGGAATCTTGGTATCACTAAGATTTGACATTTTTCTATGGATCATATAGTGCAAGCTCTTAGATGATTTTGGTTGTTTCCAACAGCATTCCTCTTCACTCAATACTTGCCTCTCCACACACAGATGTATAAGGAAAGGCAGAAAATTAATGATTTCTCTATACCCTTGTACACTTGCATGTAGCTATATCATTTTTACACTTCTTCCAACCAGATCAAATTTTTGATGGCATAACTGACTCTCCTCAATTATCTACACTTTTTATTTTGTCAGTTGACTAATGCCATGCTTATAAAACCAATATTAGCACTACATCTGCTTATCAGTGATGTCTCCCTTCCATGTTGACTCCTACAGAGACATGCCCCTTTTGACTTGTCCTGACAGTATTCACACCTCTTCCTTCATCAAGTCCTTCCTCTATCTCAATACCTAAAGCAAAACAGCCAATAAACCAAATGGATAGAGGAGCACTTCTATGTTATAACTTTTGATAAAGGCAGGCAAGCAACATTATTATTATCTTCAATGGTTCACTCGTCCACAGCATCCTCCTCACTAATTCACCATTTCTTGGCCTCTTTAGACTAATAGTATTTACACTCAGGAACTGCTAGTGTTTCTGAACAACGCCTTATATATCTTCATACTATAGTACCATAACTGAAACAGAGAATCACAGCTTCTGTTATTTTTGTAAAGGAGTTTTAACAAAAAGAAGTCAAAAGTAGTATTTCACAGTTAGTCAGATAATTGTTAGGAAGGATGTAAGTGTCAAGCATTTTTTCCTTTGCTCTGCTTGATATAAACCTAAAAAATCATATCACTTGTTCCCAAATCTCATCAAGCTCTTCACTATATGAACTACATAGGATTATGATTGCTGTCAATGTAGCTGCAGTACACAGACTTCAGCAGTATGACAGTAGCACAAAACACGCTGAGCCAATTCATCCATTACAGCAATGGCGTTACAGTAGGGATTATTTTGTTCCTCCTGCTTCATAATATGGTTTTACGTTGTAGAAAACTAATCTAATTCATGACACTTAATGGATGGTTTACACAGAGTGCTATTTTGCCTCTTAGGAATCATTTCCCTGAGATAAAAGCAAATTATTGCATTTTACTTATATTCAAATAACGCAGGATTGTATATTAATCACATACCCATGGCATTCTATGTGAAATACACATTTACTGCTGGGATGTTAATTAAAACCAGTCTTCGTTACACAGGAAATACTTTTTCTAAAACACATGCTCAATCAGTAAAATATTCCCTGGGCCCAGTTCTGTTAGGTCCTGAGCAACTTAGCACCAAGATTGTTTTTATTGCTTGATGGGATCAGATGTCATAAGATTAAATATCCAGCAAATAGATTATGTATATTGGGAGTTTACCTTATTAATCAATTATGTCCATAGAAATACAATGCTTTGTGAAAAACTGAAGATTCACTTGTTGGCAGTAAAGACTAGGAATGGCATCTTCAGTCAGAAGAAAATGCTTAGAGATGGATGTGTTTGTCTTGTGCTGAAAGAGTGTCTCTCATGAAGAATGAAACCCTGCACTTTTAAAGTAAGCATCACTCACCGAGTCTTTTTCCAATCGCTTCTGTAGCCTTGTTTGCCACTGGACAGCTTGCATGACAATGGCTTCCCACCTTCTCTCGAGGTTTACAATTATCAGCTGCATGGACTGGTGATCTGCATTTAGGTTGCAGGTCTCCTGATCATCCAGGAGGTGCTGGCATAATCGCAGCACAGAGGCTACCCCACGACGTCTCTGTTTGATCTCACAGCATAAAGACTGCAGGATAGACAAACAACAGATGTCAGCGTGGAATGCTTTGCAAATGGAAACATTAAGTATTATTTGATATTTAATTGTGCCCAATCTCTGTCTTACAATATTTTTTTCAGCTCTTCCATAAATTCCCATACTTTGGTGTAAAAGCTTAGTGTTTTATTTTCAGATAAATACAGTCTTAATAGCACAGAAGTAGTAAATTTATGTTCAGTCTTCTTCAAATAAATGTCATATATAACTAACTGTCTCAATAATGCTGAAGGTTTAACGATGTAAACTGGTTTGTTCTTAACTTCTTTTTCATTCGACTGGGACACATCTGAAACGAGTTACCTTGACAGTAATCAACTTCAGAAATTCTACAGGAAAATAAGAGTGAAAAAATCATAGTCATGCAATGTGAATATGTGTATTTTTAGAAAAAAGACAATAGAAATTATGGGTCCTATGCAGTCTGTCACAGGAGAAACATTAAGAAAGGAGAAAATTCAGTATAGAATTTTTTACAGATGTTTTTTGTTATCATAAAATATTTTCAGAATAGTTTCATATTCGAGTAAATGTAGGAATACTGTGATAACTGTATCATCCTTGAAGATGAGTAATTCACTGCATTTATTTCATCATACTGATTCCAGTGCTACTGAGAATGCAGCCTGACATAAACTGGTTGATGGGAGACAATTGCTAAGCCCTAATATTGAAACGATGCGAGCCAGGATCCGTTGGTTCTACTCCAGAAACCTAAGAAACTGCACTGAGAATCTTACTGAACAGCAGTAAAAATAATGCATCCTACACGGCAGACAGAACTAGAGAGAGATGTACCACCTGGAAACAGTTAATGGCACAGGGTACTTTCAAGCATGGTTTTATCCATGACTATACTCTAATGTCATTCAACATCAAATCACAATTTTATCATCTCATAATGTATTTTAATAATAAAACCTATGAAGCTGGGGTACAGAAGGCACAAATGCATCCAAGGATGACAGCTTTAGACCAGCTTCTGAGACCCTATACTTTTATAGCACTGCATGACTCCAGTACTCAACTATTATCAAAGGGTTGCACTACTCCTGAATTTAACAGGACTGTGCTCTACACGTGAGAGCTTTCCAGATAATTTAAATTGTAACTTGCCAACATCTGTTTCCCTCTGTGGGATGTCACAGATTAAAGTGCATGACCCCATGGGAAAATCTGAACTATCATTTTTTTTGAAGGCCAAGTGTTTACCTTTAAACTTCCAGTTAATGATAATAAGCAAACGAAAAAGCCACTACATCTCTCAAAGCTGTTCTCAAGCATTAACTGATAAAAAATCAGAATCTGCCTTCCTGAATCTTATTAGCAAAACAATAACATTCTATAGAAAGTGAATTCGAGTTCCAGATTTTCATGTCACTGTTTCTTTAGAAAATGGAGTTTATACTTAGAAATGTTGTAACTCAAAGGAGTATTTTGCTTCTGTGTTTGATCAATAATATTAAGCTCCAAGTCTGAAGGAAAACTTTGGTATATACATCTAAAAACATACGTCTTTTCTTTGCCTATGGATAGTGTGCAAAAGACTTTTTTTTCTAAAGCCTTCAAGAGAAATGATGATTAAACCACAAACATAGCTGAATTCCTAGTCTATTTTCACTGGCACAATTGGGCCATCCTAACAGTTAACAGATTGCTTATTAATCAACAAGGGTAAACAAGGCAATGAAATCTCATTTAAAGCAGAAATTTTAATTCCTAAAAGTATTTCTGTTCAAAACATTATTCCCAATAAGCCTTCATTAGAAGACATTTTAAAATGATTAAGTACATTTGATTGTAAAGTAAACTGAGTCGTATATTAGCAGGTGGACATTTCATACAGATGTTCCACTTACTGATATAATGCATTCTATAGCTATTTAAATCACCCTAACTCTATAATAGCTAGAAGTTTATTACTTCTATAATAAGTGAACCTTGTATCTTTAATATTTCTGAATTTTAAATAAGGGGAATGACAAATTCCCAAACCTCTATTTATGACAAAATATGACCAGGAATTTTATTATTCAATTTATACCAGAGCTGCATTTTCACTAACGTTTCCTGAACTTACCCTTATTTATTTTCCTAGAGTTCATTGCTAGTTTCCTTCACAGTTCTTGTTATAACCACCACGTCTGGCACATTTCCTTTCTGATGCTGTTCATTAGCCTAATGTCACATCAGAAAAAATCCAAACAAAACCAATCCAAAAAATCTCCCTAAAGAAAGTCAGGGTTCTTATTTTACATTTTATAACAGCTAGGCAATTCAGTTTTTTGGAAGTGATGGTAAGCTGATGATGGTAAGACCTATGCATATCTATGCAGGTCTGCATTAACTTCATAGAAGTCAATACAGCTCAGAATCTGGCCCCATAACATTAATTTGCCTTGATCTATCTGATTAAGTCATCCCTTATAAATATTGTTCTTTTTTGATACAATGCCATTTAATATGATGAGGTAAGGAGAATTGCACTCATAAGCCATTATACGGGAGTTTAAGTGAGGCCTTTACATTATGTTATCTGAAAGCTGAGCTACAGCATCCAAGTCATTTCTAATTTATATCAATTTTACACCAGCATAATAACAGTAGCTTTACTGAAGCTATTTCTGATTTACATGGCTGTGACAGTACAATTAGGCCTATGGCACTTTTGTTTCAATTTTATTACATGATATTACGGTTAATATTAAACAGAAGAAGAACGAAGTCCTTTTATCTAACAGTGTGTTGAAAGAGTTGGTTATAGCAACAATACTTTAAAAGCCAGAAAACTTAATAATGTAAAGATATCTTTAAGTCCTATATAATAGCACTAGCATTAATGAATTTAAGCAGTATTAGGGTCTTGTGTTCAGTGTCCTAAAGGGACACTATAGTTGCCTATATCCTATTACATGAGATATCACAGTGTTGTATATCCACCCATGTTTCGCTATTGTTAAAATGGCATGTTTGTAGAAAAACCTGTCAATATGGCAACTGCACGTGCAAAGTATGCTTCCTGGACCATAGTTACTTTAATTATTTGCAAGGTACATTCTGCACTGTCCACAGCTGCTGCTATAGTAAGATACTGTGCACTTGAAGGTTCAGAAAATCAGGTAATGATCTAACAGTAGACTTAGGAGCATCACTTAGGCTCACTCAGTTTCCTGTGTGTGCAAAAGATTTGCTGAAAAATAGATTGAGAGATCAGACACTTTCAGTGTCCACTGAGCTGTGGTAAATGTAAACACAATCCAAATCTTCGCAAATGTGAGAGAAACATTCACTTAAACCATTTGCAGTGAGACTTTATTTAAAATAAACGTATTTGACTTTTTTGCTGCAGGCTAAGACTATACACAGTAACCGCAGATGCTGTGTATGAACTTGACTTTGTGTCTGAGTCATTTGCTTCACAACAGACACCCTGATAACATTGAGGTGTTAGTCATTATAATGTTATTATGGTCATGGCTTCCCATACAGAGGATTCCTGTCCATGCTGCTAGAATCTTGGAAGATTTTTCTTCCCTGTGCCTACTCCTATTATCAGTGCTTTGAAGTTATCACCCGCATAGCTAAAAAGGGCTAGCTGAAACTACTTTCGCAGCTTGTTAATACCATGCCTTAAATCATCTGGAAAAGCCCCTGCTGGGTCAAATGACATCAAACACGCTTTCCAAGCCATAGGCTAATGGCACTATCTATGGGAATGGAAGTGGCCATGGTCTGAACAGAGGGTGCTTGGTATAGGCATGGCTCCTAAGTGAATGGCATACGACAGAAACACATCTGCAGCTTTAGGCAGTGCCAGAGCATATGAGAGGCAGAGGAAGGTGGGAAGTTGAGGAATATTAGATCCCCTCAAGCCCCAACCTGCCTCCATCCCTCAGCCTTCCTGCATCATATCAGCACCTGAGTTGTGCTGCACTGCCTGCTCTGCACAGCTGATGATTTATGGGAAGTAGGTTTTTCTCACACAACACGGAGGATGAGTTGGCCACTGAAACACTGTTACATCAAGGATCTTGAGCAGGTGTTTAACATTAACTATTTAAAAGTATTAAGATTCTCACTATATTCTGTGAGACTATTTGTGCTTAAAAATAGTTTAAAAGTTGGTCTAAAATTAGTTTAGCTTCTTCAAATCCACATAATCCACATCTTCACCACATAAAATGTTGAGATGTGGGGGTTTGTAGCCTCATTTATTACACATTGTTTGGAGAATTCATTTCTATGGGATTTGAAGTTTCTTGCTTTCACTCTACAGTTGGGAATAATAAACAGCATCACAGAATCATACAATATGCTAAGTTGGAAGGGACCCACAAGGACCATTGAGTCCAACCCTTAACCCTGCACAGGACCATCCCCAGGAATCACACCATGTGCCTGAAAGTATAATCCAAATGCTTCTTGAAGGCTATCAGGCTTGGTGCTAGGGAGCCCATTCTAGTGCGCAGCCACCCTCTGGGTGAAGAACCTTTATCTAATATGCAACTTAAACCTCCCCTGACACAACTTCAGACCATTCCCTCAGGTCCTCTCACCAGAGGTCACCACAGAGAAGAGATCAGTACCTGTCCCTCCTCTTTCCCTCATGAGGAAGTTGCAGACTGCAACGAGGTCTCCCCTCAGTCTCCTCCAGGATGAACTGACCAAGTGACCTCAGCCACTCCTCATACGACTTCCCCTCAAGGCCCTTCAGCCTCTTTGTTGCCCACTTTGGACTCTCTCTAAGAGTTTAATATCTTTCTTATATTGCAGTGCCCAAAACTGCACAAAATATTCAAAGGGAGGCCACACCAGTGCATAAGAGAGCAGGACAATCAAAGGGAGGCCACACCAGTGTATAACAGAGCAGAACAATCGCCTGCCTCAACCGGCTGGTGATGCTCTGCCTGTTGCACCCCATCCATGCAGAGATGCCCAGAGCTTTGAAAATAGTTGGATGATGAGAAATAGTAACTTACACAAATGGATTTCCTTTGTGCTTTCAGGTCCAGAAGAAATGCCAAGGTATACTTAGATACTTCTGGGCTTACCTCTTGTTCCTGTTTATGCATGGGCAGTACTGGCTGGTTTTAGGAAAACAAAAGAAGCTGAACTGCAGATAAATATGGAATGACCAGATCCAAGAGGAAGCTTCTGTCTAACCTCAGTCTGTTAAAGGCTTACTTCTCCTTGTTGCAGGATGTGGGTATGTGAGGAAGGCAATGATACACTTCAAACTTCACTGGTTGTTACTTGATGAAAGATGGAACTGATGTCATTTAGTACCACAACCTTACAGAGAAATTAAGGCAAAATCTGAGAATGGAAGCCACCCTTCTGAGTACCAATCAAACTGCAACTCTTAAAATTTATTTACCTTTTTATGTCTGATTTTTGGCTAGTGCAGCAGTTCAGTTTTTAAAAGTGATAACGTAAAACTTTTAAGTATCATGACTACCAGAACTAATACATCAATAAAGGGAAAACTGGAAACAATACTCACAAAAGTTGGGTAAAATGTAGCTTTCCATGTTTTCTGTGAAATGGCAATGCCTGTTACAACTTCTCTTGTCAGGGTGATGCATCCCTGTATTTCAAATTTCACTCTTACAGGACATATTGTGAAAAGAAGAATTTCTGTTTCTGAATGAAACAGAAAGCCAATAATTCCTTAAAAAATATTAGTAAGAAAGCAATTCCTTAAAATAAAAAAGCTAAATGACAAAGATAGAAAATGAATGATTACTTGTCATCCCATAGAAAAATACTGCCAAACCTGTGTGCTTTTGCTGATTTCAAGGTTAAAAGAATATGTCACCCAATATGGGATCTCTGCTCAGTTGCATACTGTGGGACTTAATCTATATTGAAGCTAAATATTCTATAAGTATGCAGTGAAGTGCAAAAAACAGCAATTGAAAAATGACATGATTAAATGGCACAACATGCAATCATTTGCTCTCAATTATATCAATGTATCTTCTTCATTTCAAGGAGTCAGGCAGAAATATTGTTTTTTAAATGCCTCTATTAAATTGGGCACCAATAATAAAATAGATGAGAGTCCTAATAAGCTCATTTGCGTACCATACATCACATACCACAAAACTATTCTCTCAAAACGGGTTTGTTCATAGATCTATCTCCTGGTTGTCACCAGTCTTGGCTATATTAAAAGATTTTAAAGGCACAAAGCTTGCAGACCATTCAGTGAAAAACCTTTGTACTTAACCCTTCGGAGATCTTTAATGGTAATTATGGAAAAAGTATTGATATAATATCTTTCCTGTCATATTTTATTATGATGACGGTCACAACAGAATCTGGGACTGACATTTTAGAAATATTATCTAATTGCAAGTCAGAAATACAGAATGACAGTTTAAAGCAGAATATTACCTCTCTCAAAACAGCAAACTGGTTCTCTTCATTTAAAACCCCTACTTTTTATAGTATTACAACGACTAAATTGCTACGCTGATCGTATCTCTCTGTTACTCACCACTTAGTGAAGTGTTACAATATTTCTCTTACAAGAGAACTGCGTCTGTTTCTATATATTTTAAAAATGGCAATGAACTAACAGGAAAAAAATACTTCATTTCTGTACTGGTTTCAAGAATATACATAGGAGTTTGCATTCTACATATAATAAAGTCCTTACATTAATTCATTAATCTCATTAGTTAAAGTTACATGGGGATTTGTGTTTATTGGAAATAAGGAATGGAAATGCATGTATTAATTAGGTAAATATGTTTGTTTTAAATAAAACATTTACTTTTAAATAGCATTCTAAAAATACCTGTGTTCTTTCCCATTCTTCTCTAGAAGTAAAATATATGCATTAAAAACAGCAACAATTCAGAACAGACACTTCTAAACTCAGCCATAAAAGCTACTATTTGTAGCTTGTCTGTAGCTACAAAAGCTTTAACATCTTTGTTCTACTCCTTATGCTCATTTAAATACTTCAAAATATTTGTTTGTAAGAATACTATTCAATGGTCTGTTATTTAGCTCATACTCCCATGTAACTAGTAGTATGTAATATACTCCTCTCCTTAAATTAAAAACACTATTAAAATTCCAGACGTATAAAACAATATGAAGATTAAGTTACTATAAAAGACACTATAATAGCTTACAGATTGCTTGTATCATTACAAAAGTGCTGGTATCTATTACAGTGTCTCTCTGGAATAAAGAATGCACTTTTGGCAATAATCTGTTAAAAAAGTGTCCATTATTGTTAAGATGCACCTATCTTAGCTCTAAACTAGTGTGCAATTACAGGAAGGTAACTTTTAAAAATAAAAGAAAAATGGTGTTGAATGAAAATGAATCTTCCCTACTGGAATACAACATAGCTTTTCCAAGCCTTATTTTTCTTGTGTTTCATACAGGGAATTAGTTAGCTTCATTTTCACACTGAAATATTTTAGAGCTATTTACTACACACTTCAAAGTTGGGGTTGACTTGATTCCAGAAGAAAAGCCAAGTCATTCAGATAGAGGAGCCAGAGGGGAAGACAGGAGCATCCATTTTTCTAGTCTAGCACTATTTGTGTTTATAAATGCCTTCGGTTCATGTCTTCTTCTCATTTAATTTGAGAAATTCTCTTTCCAGCAAAAAAGATTCACAGGAGAAATATTGCAGGAAGTGCCACAATTTGCTAGGGTTTCTTTTTTGCCCCCAGAAAATGCTAAGATAAAAGCAGAATAAGCATCAGACAGGTAGGATAAATATCAGTGCTGTGTTTTGCTTTTGTAATGAATCCTGAACCACATTACTCAAAAATTTGCTTTCCTGTACTGGAAATTACAAACTTGAAATTTTTGCAAGATCACCACATTGGGTAGAGTTTCAAATTAAATGTGTGGAAATTCAGATGGAAATTTTTTAAAAAATCAAGTGAGGAATAATTTAGGCTCAACTTCACTTACAGTCATTGGAATTCACTTAGAATTACAGCCTAAAAGAAATCAAGATGTTTCTCAACATATTAGATGTCAAGAAACCCCTCCAATCACCTAAAAACCTTAGATATCAGAGTTTCAGCCATCTTTAATGAACAGTTAAACTGTTAAAACTTCGTTTCCTCTCAGAGGCTTTAAAGCAAAAACTTCCTTGCACGGGTGCACATCAACACCCGTAACTCCCAAGCTGAGGTTCAGATGTTAATATTGTACTTACTCCTTTTCTTAAACTACTTCCTTCACAGGTGGCAGAGATGTATTTTTGCTGTTTCT
Organism: Myiozetetes cayanensis; assembly: GCF_022539395.1. Taxonomy (NCBI): domain Eukaryota; kingdom Metazoa; phylum Chordata; class Aves; order Passeriformes; family Tyrannidae; genus Myiozetetes; species Myiozetetes cayanensis. Next base: position 25,154,437 of record NW_026087853.1, read on the forward strand.
GGGCAATGAGCCTGGTATATTCCAAAATGTAGTGAGAATGTATCTATTCTGAATTACAGAAAAAAATCCTGCAGTGCATTGGTATTACGTTATTTATGGGAAAGCAGAGAACATAAAATAAATTAGACTAATCTTTTGGAGACTTCAGGACAAAAGAAGGAAAATAAACACATGAAATGAGTAAGGAAAAAGAGATTTCCTTTGGCTATTTTCTTGTGTCAGTGAAGTAAACTTAGCCTGGATTCAAAAATGTACAGCTTGAGCTGCGCTGGGGTAAACAGATGAAAATATATTGTGATGTTTTTATGTGTATCTGTATAAGCACAATGATAACAAACAGGCTTTTCTAGAAATGTTGTTCTTCACCTTATTTCCAAAGAGCAATGCATCCTCAGAATGGACATACACTAAAATATAAAAACATTTTGTTGATTCTTTTGCCATATCTTGAGCATAAATATACACACAGACACACATTTTTTGGTGTGGGGTCTGGTTTCAGCTCAAGACAAAACTAAAAGTCCCCAGCTAGAGAGGCTACTTGCAGCAGAATCAACCAGAGCCTGGCAGCATTGTGGTGAGGTAGGTTCACCCACACCAGATGTAGGGTAGCCTTCCTCAGTATTTAACTTGGTAAGTAAGTTTTAGGCAAGCGATCACATTGACTAGGGAAGTGATTGTCCCTCTGTACTTGGCACTGATGAGGCTACACCTCAGTACTGTGTCCATATCTAGTTCCCTCATTTCAAGAAAGACACTGAGGTGCTGGAGCATGTCCAGAGAAGGGCAACAAATTTGGTGAAGGGTGTGGACAGTAAGTCATACGAGGAGAAGCTGAGGGAGCTGGGGTTGTTTAGCCTGGAGAAAAGGAAGTTCAGGGGAGACCTTTTTTTTCCAATTGACTTTATGCAACAAGCATTATCTAAGATGCTCTGCTGTCTCTGCTAATATGGTGCTAGTCTACAAACCACCTTCCTGGCTGACATCTCATACTTGTGATACATAATATACCTGATAAGGATTGCAATAAACACTTCAGAATGTGTACTGAAGGCTTGTTCTTTTATACTCATATTCTTTCTCATACTGAATGACACTTTACCCTGCAAATAATTCTACTAAAATCAATAGATTTCCTGACAGTATGAAATTATTTTTATTGTAAGTAAAAGTACTAATACAATCTATAATAATACCCCTATTGGGACTGTGATCTATTAACTTACATGCAAAGATGAAACTTGGGAAACCTATCCAGTATGAAACCAAAATTAGGCAACAGTCTGCTAGGTCAATGATCCACCAATTAAAGAAAAACCTCTTCTGTAGGATTTAATGGCTCCAGAGAACACTATTCAATCAATAATCCACTAATATCAGAGAGATTTGCACCTGAAAATGCAATGCTATGGCTCCAAAGGGGCAGTTATAGACAATCAAATAAATTGTCTAATCACATGCAGTAGCACAAAGTGAACCTTAATGGAGACAGCACAGTGAATTTCTGTTAATTCTCTTATATTTCCAGTCCACTAGTACAGTCCACGCTGTACTAGTTTTTCTACATCTTATCAGTAACAAAGGAAATAAAACTCTGAGGCCAACCAAAGTGCCAGCCCTCACTGTAAATTAGTGCAAGTCAGTCTTGACTTATATTTAGGGAAAATATTTCTTTCTCTTTTTCTTTTGTCATCTTTTCCTTTCTTCTCATTTTTCTTTTCCATGTTGATAGAGAGAATGATTCTGCTTTTACGGTAACTAGGTCTTCAAGGCAATAGCAGAAAAATAAACAGTCACATTTTCAAGGAGTCATTTGGGTGGATCAAAAGAAGTAAACCAATTAGTCTTCAATGGTAATGACAATAATAAGTGATGGATCTGAGAATGCTCTCACAAAAGAAGACAAGTCAGCTATTTTTCACGTCTACAGATCTGCATCGTCAAGATGACTGAGAGGGGAAAGATAGTTCAATCTGTAGATATTATCAAAATGAAAGTCTTGGGAAAGGAACTGTAAGCCGTTTGTCACTATGAAATTGCAAGTTTTACTTTGGATGGCCAGTTTGAGACAGCTTTCTCTGTAAGCCATGGTGTCTTCTGTGTTACTCAACTTGAGGGAGACCTCCAGTCTTTCAAGCTTACCCATGACACCAGAATTAAATGTAAACCATCCCACTACAATAAGAATGACAGGGACAAGGGCTCAATTACGTCTCCACCAGCTCCAGCTAACAAGATGGCAATGCTTCAAATGAGCACCGTCCTGCACATTCAGGAGGGCTGAGAGAAATTTGGACTTAACTTTTCCGGAAAAAAAAAAAACAAACCTGTAATTAGTGTAGGAGAACCCCACAGATACCATTGGTAAATCATTCTGAGCTGGAATTGCAGTTGTCTCATTCTCAAGTCCCTCAAGTCTTAATGAATTCTTGATAATTCCTTGAGTGGGATTCATCTGAGTTAATGGAGAATTGAGCTTGAACTAGTCATTTAGAAGCAGGTATTCTGAGCTACTGTACATTTTCTCCATAGCCTAAATTTTGATTTTTGTTTTTAGATGCATAAAGCAGAACACATTATTAGCATCCCAAAAGTGCTTTTCTTCCCCCCCAAGTTACTAGAGACGAAACTCAGAGAAGATCTCAGCACTGCAGCTAGTCTGTTTTAAGGTGCCTTTACCTATGCTGTTTGTGGAACATTCATCTTGGTCTACCAGAAATAAGGGGACAGTACTTAAAACAGAGCAAGGAAGTAAGTAAGATATGAATTAGTGGCCTAAAAATAGCCACCAGCTTATTCCCTTCTCCACAAAAGCTTTCAGTGAATTGCTGTATCTGAACTCTGCTAAATTCAGTTCTTTCTGTTACTGTAGTAACTTCCATCCCATACCTCAATTTTAGTCCAGAGCTCTTCAGTGTTCCTTTATTTTCCCCAGCAAAGGGAGCAATTGTGGGACAAAATGGGTTTAGACAACCAGATAGTGTTTATGAATAATTCTGATGTTTTGATTAATCAAGAAGTAAGTAACAATGTAAAAAACTCAGAGAATACATGGTTCAGGATTCACACCCCAAATGGGATGATGGAATGAAAGCTCCTGTCTCAGATGGGATATTTAGTACTAAATGGGAACTGCAAGTCACATCAGTGTTGCCTTAAGTAGGGAGAGCTTATTGAAACACAAACTAAACATTTTTTCAGTAAGTAAGGAGTATATTAAATCAAAATTTGAGATACATTTGAGCATATAAAGCATTCAAGTAATCTGTGTGTATAAGTATGGGTATATGTATAGTATTGTGCATTGATATTTTGGTATATTTGAATCAAATTAGAGCTATAAAACCATGTATTGTATTAGAGCCAAAAAAAAAAATATATATGTAGAGCTGCTTAACTATAAAGGCATGGCTTCTCATTTCAGTGGTCCACAGAAGTGCTACTTTGGGCTGGTGGGTCATGAAAATTCAGTCTGAATTTGCTTCAAACCTTTGTAAGAGGCATCAGGCTACATTTGACTTTGGAATTTATATATAATTTATATAAATACCTGGTTTTGTAAGATTTAATACCGTATGCCTTTTTGTTTGCTAAAATTTAATCCAAACAAAATTTGGGAAACAATTCTTCATCTGTGAGAAGATTTAGTGCTCTGAAGTCACACACTTTTTCATAAATTTATTAAAACTATTGTAACTTTTTTTTTATCATCTGAGAGGTATAAAAAGGATTAAATCCAGCTTGACTTCTTTTGGACTTTCTATGGGAAACTGTTTTGCATACTTTTGTTACATGCATATTGAAATTCTGTAATTCTTTGATTGCTGCTCTGCCAGGAACATCATTCCAAAAACTGTTAAGTATCCAAAATGCAGTAGTGAAAGCAATTCCTGGCACCTATAGGAATAACCAGCACTTTTCCTCAATTTCTGAGTCTCCAAACTTTTACTCAACGTTTGTACTTTTAATTTCATTTTGGCCATAATCTTGCACGCTCCCAGACTCATTTGCATTTTATTTGATAGAAATTTGTTTAACTGAATTTTTTGCAAGACATACAGTGCTGACTCCTCTGCAAACTTTTGAGTTAAAATAAAAAGCACCATAAGATGTATTGATTAGTTCACTTGCCATTAATTACCAATGTAACCTATATTATTTAATCAGAAAGCTCAGTTGCTTTAGGCATTGGAGAAATAAGAGATGCTGCTGAGAAATATTTTTTTAAAAAAACAATACTTCATTATCTGGTTTGCTCAAGTCATAAATTTAGTGGAAGATGAAATCGCATACTTCCGAATGGGTCTAGTCATTAGAAATAGTTACAAGCATCAGATAATTTACACTGTTTACAAGGCAAGCAGAAATGTTTAAAAATACTACCACCTATGGAATTCAACAGACCATTGACTCTGTGAAATTTTAAATGAGAAAAAAATGTCAACTTTTTTGTATGAATAAGTAGTTTGATTTCTTTAATGAATACACTGACTAAAGTCAATGAAAACCACAGGTGTTCAGTACTGCTGAAAACCTCAAGTATTGAGTACTGCTGAAAACCAGGAATCTCTTTGTTAAAGATCCAAATAAAGATTTAGGAGAGACGTATAGCTATATACAGCGTGTTGCTTTATTGCTTCAAATAAAACCAGAAGAGAAAATGACATGAAATGCAACATTATTTTTGCCAAACATCATTTAGCAGAAAATCTCTGCTAAAATCCTGTTCTGAACAGGAAAATGCTGTTCCCCCTGCAAGTTTGGAGGGGAAAGAAAACAGGATCCTATATAAATCTTACTACTGAAAGCACTAGAGGCTTTCCCAGTTGTACATGATTGTACAGAAGGGAGTCTGAGATAGATACACAGATACTGGCAAGTCTAAGCTTGTTCTTGAGTAGTTGGTCTGTGAGCCAAAGCCATAACAACTTTTTGAGGCTGATGGGTCATTTCTCTACATAGAACACTTAAAGTCTTAAGTTTTATTACAAGTGACAGAAATATATGACTAATCATTTAGGCTCCCTTGCTGTCTTTTGGAGGGTAGTTTGCAGAGAAAAAAAGCATGCTTTTTCAAGTCCTGGACACATAAAAGCAAATGTGGCAGAACACTTCCACTGACAAGCCAACAGGCACACAAACTTCTGGCTAGACCTTTCTCAAATGAAATTTACTAAAACTTTTATGAAACAATGTAACTCTTTTTATCTTATTCTTTCCCGCTCCAAATCTCTCCTGGCCCACAAAATTGCCACACATTGTTATGTTAGGAAATCAGTTGTGCCAATTATTAGTTTCATGATATCCAGTATTTCAGCTGCTAGAACTATGTGTTTATCTGAGAATCTTGTATTTAATTTAAAAAGTGAGATTCTGGTTCTGGCCCTCATCCTTTTCTGTGAAAAGCTAGAAAACATGAACTTAAGAGACTCGAAAAACAGAAGAGAAATAAAAAACCATGAATAAATAAAATAAATGTATATTTGTAGCTATGAAGTTCCCATGAATTTGAAGTAAATTTCTTTATTTTCTTAGTCCACATTCAAGGGGGTTTTGTGTTCCAACAGGAGAAAAAACAGGAGTAAAATACCCAGGCCTCCCCCCTTACAGCCGAGCAAGCTGTGTTTGCTCTTTCCTCCTTCTACTATTGCTACACTTGGAAGTTTGGTGTGGAATGGTCAGAAGTGTAACTAAGGACTGCAGCAATGTTTATGCCTCTCCTTCATAACTAAATATGAGAATCTTTGAAGCCGCAAGGAGCACTGAAAGCTGGTGGAGTGAGTAACAAAACAGCTCTGTAGCCCTGTAGCCCTCTGTAGCATTTTATGTTGCACGGAGAACACTGGGCTGACCAAAGTGTATCCCATAGATGGCACAAAACTAAGAAATACCAGACCTTACATAAGCTGGGTAGTGACCTTAACTAATAATATTATAGTAATTCTAGTATCTAAATATATAATAATGATGGGAAAAAATTCAGCCATACGTACTCAGCAGGATTTAAACTTTTAATAAAAACAAGAAATAGTAAGGAGTCAGTCTTCTTTCATCACAGAAGAACATGGAATATATTGAGAAGTAACCTAGAGGAAGAAAGGAAGGGCTGCCCTATGGCTGGTTCCAAAGAGTAGGGTCACTGTAGCTGGGTTCTACCACTGACTTTCTATGAAAACCTGGAAAACTCATTAAATATCCATATATTTTATTTCCCTCATTTCTAAAAAGGTGATGATGATAATAACTACCTTAAAGTTTTAGTGGGGCTTAGTTCACTAATGTTTGTACAGCATGTACAGCTCTTGACTGGAGAGTACTATATTATTATATTTATACTAGATATATTATTATTATATAAGTATTATTACTACATGGGAGTATTAAAAAGAAAGTAAAGCAGTAGTAAATTCTTTAATAAAAACACCCAAATTAGTATGAGATGATTTTTTTACAAGAGAAAATCAAGAAGTAAAAATTATTTCCTCCTGATTTTAACAATCACTCCTCCCCAGACCTTGCTCTCGTCTTGGATCCCAACTGCTTGTGAACTACATATTCAATTCATCCTCCAATTGTAAAATGAAAGAAAAGCACCTAAAAAATGGAACAACTGTTTTTCCTAAGGCATAAGTGTAATATAAAGCATAACATTATGGAATGAAAATCAACAGCATTGTTGAGTTTATTTTATTAAAAATGTTTCTCTGTGTACAGTGCCTGTGTGTATAATTGGGATGGTGCAGCACAGTAAATTTCCATTAAGAAACAATGATTCACTTACTATGGGGAAGGCAGTAATGCGGTTAAACTCTTAAGTTAAGTGGAAAGTAAGTCAAACTAAACCCCAGCAGGTTTTCTGCTAGTGGCATAGATAATGTTTTTGAAAATGTTCTAAATTTTCTTTCTCAAATATATGTATTATACATTGCAATATTCTTAATTATATCCATTTTCTCCTTTATACACTTCCCCAGAGATCAGTGAAGAATGGAAAACTTACTTATAGTGAATTTCAGATTTAATGAGACAAAGATGGTTTAATATATATGACAAAGTGATGTGCTCTCACCATATTTGATACGTAATTATTTTTTATACTCTAATGGCTACCAGTTTGAAAATAATTAATCCATTATTTTTGTAATTAATAGATAAACAACTGAGTATTAAAACACTCTGGTTACATGGTGGTGGGTGGTACTACCCTGTTTAACATCTGGGCATGGTGGCATGACATCACATCATATCTGCATTAAAAGTTTTCCTTTGAGACACTTGTGCACATTCAAAATAAGAAACATTGGTATGATATTTCTGTATATATAAATATATGTATGTTTCTGTAGCATATATATATATAAGAATGTATATTTTAAAAAAAAACTTTTCCTGAAATTAGATTTTTAAATACATAGTTCTGCACTTATCTAATGCCATAACTTTTCACAGAAAAAGAAAAATCCAGCATTTCCTATGGAAAACGTGAATCTATTGCTGTGAAGTTCTGCAGGTCTATGAACAGTCCTTCATAACAACTACCTTTGAAGTTTGTTGTTAGATAAAACAGAATCATAATTTTTTTCCCATTAGCAGAAAACCGCAACTCATTTAAAAAATAGTATTGATATTATAAGAAAGTTTAAAATTACATTCAAATGGACAAGCTCAGGAACCTGAAAACCATCAGCTTCATCTCCATTGACACAACCTTCTCCCAAATCATTATGATTGGAAAATTAGGAGTGAAGGAATGACTAAATAAAGATAATAATTTTTCTCATCTTGTTTTCCTCAATGCTTGTACAAAAAAAAAGTATGTTTAGAAGTGTTGGCAACATGCTCTTTGAGCTGCTGATTTAAGAAACTTTATCACTTTAAGAGTTCTGTTGCCCTAGACACTCTGGTGTACTACTGGAAGAGAAAAAACTCTTTACTTCTAAAGCTCAACAATGACTTGCGATTTCTTTCTTATTCTCTGGTCAAAGATCACTTGCAGAGTAAAGTGACCCATAATGATGACTAAGGTGAGAGCTTATTTAGAAGCTATGAACAGAAGAAAACAATGTGGTTCTGCCAGATCTGTTCGCTAACTTAATAGCCCTCTTTCCTGAATGGTGCCACTACTTTTGGGAAACGGATCAAAATATGCAACCTCTACTAAGTCAGTTGCAAAGCTGAACACTGGCCTTCAGTTGAAAGAGCTTGTTCATCTGAATATAGTATTGCACATTCTTTTCCCTCCTTTCCATAATTCTTCAGACTTAGGTTTAAGAGGTGGCCTAGATTGATGCAAATCTCATAATCTATATGCTCTTTCCATATATCTATGACCTTGAATGTTTTCTCATATATGTTAAATGTATCTCTTTGTAATTGTTACCTCAGACACACTATTCTTGACTCATATATGCAAAGAAACTGATGATCACACAATCCCTTAATTAATTTTAAGGAGTGAAATTCAGAGTGAAGCTTTTTGTGACAAAACTCAGGGATTTTTTTTCCCCTCTCCATGTCAGAGGGGTTGGAACTAAATGATTTTAGGGTCTCTTCCAACCCAAACCATTCTATGATTCTATGATTCTATGATTTATAGTGAAGTAGAAGGAAAGAAAACTATTGCTTTTCCACTCATGATGTAATTAGTGCCCTCTAAAATTCTCTTTTGTAAAATGTTTAGGAAATAAATATTATTGCAAAGATTCAATAAAACAAACATGAATGAACACATAGTACATAAATGAAGGTGAAAATATATTATTAAATATGCACATGCATTGTAATATGTTATGTATAAGATAAATATTTTATCCTACCATAAAGAAGAGTTTCTCTACAAAAGGATGATCCTTTTTTTATTACCTTAAAATATTGCAGTTGTTTCTCAGCATTCATTGTTCCTTCATTTTCTTGTCTCAGACAGGAATTGAAGATGAAAAGCTCTGTATCTCTCAGCCACCCTTTCAGCTCTTTGATCCTGACCTCCAGCTGCCTTACCAGGCTGCCACTTTCAGGCGAGAGCAGGTCACGTGGACCTAACCCACTGTGCCCTACCATTGTGTCTTGGATCTTCTCTCCTAGGGTTTTCTAATGCATCAGATAAGGAAAACATAGATTAGTCATATGTACCAAAACATACACAGGTTAATGTACAACAAGAAGCATCTGTTACATGACCAGATATGTGTTTTTTTAATAATTATTACTAATATCAATCAATTTCATTTGTAGTTTCCTTGTTTCAATCAATTTCTTTTTTTTTTTTTTTTTTTTGTACCCTTGTTTCTCACTTATGCTGTTCTGTCTGGGTCACTGACTTTGCTAGAAGGATTATAAATCAATGTTTATTAAGAGCAATTAAGGACAGAGGAGACAAAATGCTACACAACTTTGCAAACTAGTTACTCTACAGAATTTGTCCGTGGCTTTAGATGATTATGACCGTGAGAGTTACCGGTTTCCAGGCAGCAACAGAAACATGACAAGCACTGAGTTCATCAGACTCCTATCCAAGGTACTGTCTACATTTTCAGAGAAACAATGAAATATTTTTTGAGATATGAACTGCCAGGTCATAATTTCCAAACACGTCACCTTGAGGCTGTATGGAGGAGCAGTTAGGTCACAAAATAGTTGGTTTGTTTTTAGAAGTGGGTGAACTCATTCAAATGTCAATTCAAGCTAGAAATCCTCACTGTTCCTGAACATCAGGCCACTTATTTAGGCCACCAAATTTGAATTTCAGTTCTCTGTGTTAAGCATCCACTTTAAAAATAATGGACCAGAATAAACATTCACCTCTGATTGCTAATGAAACTAATTTACTACATCTTTTCAAAGTAGTATTTCTAATAAAAGAACCACCGAATAACATTTTGATAGTGGACGCTGCGAGCATAATGAATATTCTGAAGAGGCCAGGGATAGAAAGTTACCTTCCTTTTCAGTATTTTGAAAGGCAATCCTTTAACATCACAAGGGAGATATGCTGTTGCCTGCTTCTTCTATGCCAAGACGTATTTTATCTGACCTATAAGAGGCTGTCAGGCAGACACTTATTATGAGCACTAGATCTATGTTACTGATTGTTGAATATTGAATATACACTGACACTCGTATCCAGTAACCTTTTAAACTGATAATTAGTGGTGGTTAATTGTTGTAACATGAAGATGCCATTTTAGGTGACCCAATATGGCTGTCTGTTGAAAATATATGCTTTAGAAAGTTAACAGAATATAATTTATAACAATGAAGTTAGCTTCCAAAAATAAGCTTTAAACCACAAATAAAATTAGAGCAACTGATACTAATCTACTATGTGGTATTCTGTAATGTGGTATTCTGTAGGAGATCATAACTGAAAAACATGCTTTCTTGGCAACACCCTTCTATTTTCATGGTGCAAATATTGATAATTTGAAGACTCTCAGTGGAATCCAGTGCTAGCTATTGTTTTTATGCTGTAACAAAAGTAGCAGCAGGAGGTGAAATCAATGCCCTTGGAGGGTAGGGTCACAAAAAAGAATTTATTGCCACTTTTTTGTTCTGGAACAGTTTGCAATCATAAATTCTTCATAAACAGAATACTTCAGAGAATGGTCCGTCTTCATAAATATACGACAGAGGACATCAATTTCATTTAATTCACAATTTGTGTCAGCACAGCAGATGCCAATGCCTGCCTTGATAGGGTTGTTTAATATGCAATTGAGACAGAGTAATATTCAGCACAGGGGACAAAATTTCACAGATTAAACTGTACGCACCACTGACATTTCATTCTAATGTATTTCCATTCCACAGTGTTCACCTTAGATGAAAGTAATATTAAAAACCATATCCCTCTATTTTGCCATTGTTAGAAGTTAAAATCCTTGTCTTTAATTTTTTTCATGCCAATTAAAATGTAATCATGCCAATTAAAACAGTATGTCTAGTGCTGTTAGTTTCTGCAAAGGATTTTATTAAATTAAACAAAACTCTATCAAACTCTGTTTATTATTCATGAAACTCCATTTAACAGGAAAACTGGAATAGTTATATTTTATTTTTCTGTAAATGCTGAAATTAATGGCAAAAGTTAATCTGGAGGTATATCCTGAGAAGCAAAGGGCTCCAAATTAGGCTTTCAATTTTATTTTTAAGACAGAGTTTTTCTAGTTTTTTAGAATTCTCATCAGTTACTTATAGTTTTATATCCTACCAGATCTAATCAGTGGCACTGAATTAAACTGATTAAATACATTGAAATTCATAAATGTAAGGCTTACATCTGAAATTATTATATAAATACAAGTTGTCATGATCAGATGTAAAAGATTAGGTTAGTAAGTCCTATTTTTATCAATAAATTTATTAAAGATCAAATAGATTCAAAATGCTTATGGTGATGCTGCAGATGAAAAGTAATAAGCTCCCTGATCATAAGGCAACTTTTAACATTTTCTGACAATTTGCACAATTAGAGAATCAAGCAATTAGAAGCAACTGTACTGAACTAAAAAAGCCCCACCCTCTGAAATGACTAGTGCATTGCTACATAAACTGAAGAGACACAAGTCAGTACTTAAAATGCTGTTGGCAGGTTGCATGTATAGTTTACTCTTAATATATTAGAAATATTTTTTAAACTAGGATAATAGCATGCAAAATTATGCAATGTAACTGTATTGCTAATATCATACATCTATAATTAATCATTTAAAGTAATTTATAAATTTATCTTACCCTTGATTTGAAGTGAAGGTAATTAAGGAGAGAAGTGGACGGAAAAATATATAGTTTGACCTCTCCCTCTCTCTCTCTCTCTCAGCTGTTTTACAACAATAGGACAATAGTGTCTCCTGCACACTGTCATCATCGGTCTCTGGGTAACAGAATCCCTATATTGCTTTTTTTGCCAGATTCTTGTATCTCACTCTTTGGCTGAGACCCAGCCCATCATAGCGTGAAATGAATTACATGAAACTTTTTTGGCTTTTGTCAAAAGTGAGCTGAATACAGCAACATGAAACATATCCTGGCTGTATTCTCAGTTTCAGGTATGCAGATTTGTACTGAATCTGTATATTTGTTTTTGAGCCTTCAGTGTGACCTGAAGTATGCAGTGACAACCCCACTTTTCATCTTAAAGGTATAGTAAATAGTTAAACAGTAGATGTCTCTAACATGTACCTTCAGAATAAATTCTATTAACATTCACTCAAGCATGACAGTCAGTGTATATCAGATATACTGCATTATAGTTGACTTGGTGCATACCCGTAATACATGGCATATTTTACTTACATTTTTTATGTATTAAAGAACTAAAATTATTAAAGTCAGACAGGAGACAAGCATGGAATAAAAAAAAAAATCAACAGAAGAGGAAAATACTATGGAGTTTTTATAATAGAATGAGTAGTTTCTTTGAAATGTTCATGGTGGATTGAAAGAGAGAGATATTTGTGCTTCAAATTAGAAATCAGACAGACAGTGTACTTCAACACACAAAAATGTACACATAACCCACAAACAGTAATAAAAATGCAAATACCCCAAGCAGTTCCCATTTTTCATTAATTGAATCCACTTTTTCAAGGAGATCATTTGGTAGTAAAACACCACTTTTCTTCAAAGCTTCAACCTTACTAAGCAGTTCCATTTTTTTCGGGTGCCTGATTGACATTTCTACATTGTATCTCTAAAATGAAAAGAAATATATAGTATTAGCTGCTGCAAAGAGTTTTCATTATTAAAAAAATAAATTTCCATTGTATGTGCCCACTTATGATCATGCTTACCCTGATATTTTTTAATTTTTTTTTTTTCATGTACACAACCTTCTCATGACATATCATAAGAGATTTAGGTACCAAGCACATAGACTTCTGCGTGTCGTATCTAGGCAGGCAGTTAGCAATTGATTACATATAGTAATATTCAGTCTCTCACAATATTCACTTGTACGATAATATTCACTAACACTCTCCCAACTGAATCTTGATCTACCTTTCATTCAGGTTAGTGGGATCTTATTTTCCAAATATGCTGCTTCAAGAAGTGACAGTGAGGCTCTCCATTCAAAACAAAACATAACAAAACAAAAAAACCCCAAGGAAATAATTTCATAATTATATTTCCTCTGCAGCTTATTTCTTCTCTCCTTCATTGTGGATTCTGTCTCATAGATGGGCCTGAAATGTCAATACATATGAAAATGTGAGAGTTTCACCTTAGAAAAACAATTAGACATAGCTCCCTTAAAATACAATAACAGTAATTTGATTTTTATAGCATCAAACAACAGGAGCACTGAAATGGCCCACAAACGAGAACAGCCACAATGTTAAAACAGTCCAATAGTTTCTTTAAGCTGAAACTACCTTTTATGTCCTGCACTGCTATTTATTGATTAAAAAAAAAAAAAAAAAGACAGAGAAAACAGGTAGAAGAGAAAGAAGAAAAATGAAAACTTTTAGCTGTATATTACTTATATAGTGAATACAAATGTATTCTAACCTACAGACACATTGGCAAATAAATGTTTTTAAAAACTCTATTCCCTGGAATCCTGAATTAACTATTAAACATAATATTTACTATAGTGGTTATGTATGTTTTCATAGTTGGTAAAGTAAAAAAAAAAAAACCAGAACATTAACACACAGGCCTCCACTCATATACACACCCTCCATATAGTTAAGCTAATTAAGTATAAAAACATTGATTGAAATAGAACTTCTGATATGGCCAAAAATATGCCTCTTACCGAGAGAGAAAAGTTCAGCACATATTCTTACAAAGGTGTTTACAAGACATACATAAATTATGCATAGCTATTAGCAAATTGCTTCCTAAACATTGAGCTGTCTTTGCTTTAAATTCAGCCAAGAAAACTGCTATGGTAGCTCATACTGAAAATGTTAATAACTGGGCTAAGTATAAAAAAATTAAACAAGAATAAGGAATGTTTAAAACATGGATGCCTTTGATAGATCCAAGAACATGCTCTGCAGGAAAACAAAGCCAAAAGACAATTGGAGACAGCCTAAAGAAAATAATAAAGGTGTGAAATCACTGTTTCAGCTAACAGGTTCTCAGCATTTCCATGCATATGTTTGCATATTGTTAGTTTCATATTTTAATCTCTCATTTACACAACACATGCACATCATTTGTATTATGTAAACTTCAGCAAATATTAGTCATTTGTGGATCATAGAGCAAATGTTTTAAATGAGGTGATTTAAACCATTTCTCATTATTAATGAACACTGATCAGGTGTCTGTGTATCCAAAATTGCATGAATATGCATGGTAAAAAGCAAGGAATTGTTTATAAAGAGCTTGCCTTTTGACACTTGGTGTACTGCAGCTCAGGTTTGAGACATGTACAACAGTAGGCAATACCCACCAGGATGGGTGTCAGGGGTCTGGACCCACCAAGAGGCACCACCATTTTATTTGACTAATATGTTCAACAACCATGCTTCTTGGTCCTGTCTTATTGCCTTTTCGGCTTGAATGGTTACTGGAGGAGATTACAATCTTCTTTATGTAATCTGATTTCTATTTAAAGATGATATAGCTGAAAAGGATTTGCATAATTATTTCCATAAGTACATGTAATATCAAGGGGAATCCAGAGTCCGATTTGCTAGGCACTGAAATCCAGTTCATGTGACTCCCTTTCTTTTGTCAAGTGAATTAATAGACTGAGGGAGTCCTCTAGCTGTGTGTCACTGGTGCAGGCACAGCTAGTTACTGCTCTAGGCTGGCACTTGTCTGGGCTGGGGCTGGGGATGTTCCTGAGCATTTCAGGACTGATGAAGAAATAAAATACATTGCATGTTTCATAACTACAATGCTCTTGTTAACATAGAAACAGAAGACATTTCATTTAATTTTGGACTAGATAAAATAATTCAGTGCTGCATAATCCAAATACTGTGACAGATGTTATAAAAGTTTATTACATTAAAAACTAAATAAGCTAGATTTTATGTATGTGCTATTTTTGTCACCATGTAACCTACTGTATAAACCAGCATGATTGATAGAAAATGCATTATACAGTAACAGTAAAAGATGAAAGAATTCAGTTGATTATCAGATGTATTGGTATGTGACTGAGAGTCAGTATTGTTTCACTCATGGATATTTAACATGCAGTGTGTATTTTAAGGGAAGAGTTTAATGTACAGGAGGTACAGT
Source organism: Myiozetetes cayanensis (assembly GCF_022539395.1). NCBI lineage: Eukaryota > Metazoa > Chordata > Aves > Passeriformes > Tyrannidae > Myiozetetes > Myiozetetes cayanensis. The sequence goes on from NW_026087853.1 coordinate 25,169,638, forward strand.
TTGAGAATTGATAACATGAGACCTTATTGCTAATGCTATTTTTTAATCCATTAAACACCTAGACTCTGAGTAGTTGCATAGAAAAATTAGCCACCAGCTCTATCAGTGCTGCACAACCCTAGTCTGGTAGGACTACTTAATCCTGTGGTGAGAAGATAATATAATCTTCAGATTAATTTTTTCCTCAGCTTTAAGTGAAAAGAGGCTGTTCCACTGTGACATTCTGTAGATGTTACGATACAGAAAACTGTTTAATAGCCAAAAATGAGATTAAGGAAGTTAAGGTTGCAGGCTTCTTGCAATAGCCAAAATAATAAATAAATGAGTAACACTTAATTTCCCAAAATACCTGTGATATCACAAAACTGGGAAAAAATGCAAACAACAACATACTGGAAAAACTGCAAAATATTTACAGCATGATAGGCTGTGTGCATGCATGGCTGGTTTTGTGTTTCTGAAGCCACTCAAAAGAAATCCAAAACACTACTACGTAAGTTTAAGAATTTGGCTTTTTGTTCCTTCTCACTCAATACAACAAATATTTCTCAAAGGACAAATAGCGGCATTTAAAAAACGGCAGTAGCGTTTATCCGAGAAAAAGTTTGGCAAAAATATTTAAGCCACAAGAAGTTGAATTCCAAAACAAAGCTAGTTAAAACCTTACTTCCCTGATAAAAGCATTCCAAGAAATAATTCAGGCAGGCTTGATTGAGGCACATTTTTTGACACTTTATCCTAAACTGGGCCTTTTTAAAATTTTTTCTTTAAAAAATTATCTAAAACATTTTTTTGTGTGTGAAAAATCACACCCGAAAATTCTGCCCAAATGCAGACTGGAACAATGCCTTGTAACAGTGTTAATTGTCACCATGGAAACCAGAAGAATAAGCCATTTTGAAACTGGTATAGAAGGCACACATTGAGCAACTCAAGCATTTTTCAGCCTCCCTCAGTGTTAAGGAACAAGATGCCTAGTCACTGAGAGGTCAGAGAAAGAAATCATCATGAAAGGTTCGTAGATGTGCACTGTCTGGTAAACAATAAAAAAATCTGTACACAGTTAACAACTCTATAAGACTGCGCACTGCATCTTTCAGAAAGAGAAACACCACAAAAAGGTGATCAGGACTGGGGTGCAGATTCCACCCCTCAAGCAAAACTTTAGGGCAATAATATGCGAACCTTGCCCCTAAAGCTCCCTGGGAATTCTGTTGTTGTAATAAAACTTCAGAAGAGGAAAGAGAAAAAAAAGCCTGCATGATGGAATTCAAAATAATGCTCTAAAAGCACACAGAGAGATTAAGACATCCATTGTAAGACTTTTGTATGGTGCTTCTGTTGGTTATAGTGAAAAGAGACCAGACATACTGAACACACAGCGGAGCTATGGCTACGAAGTACAGAAGAATTAAGCCAGTGAACTTTCTCCATTATTGAAATAAGGATGTGCTATTTGTAGATGTTCTGCATTCCATCATTCACTACTAACAAAGTATCTTCAGTCAAATGGCACTATAGGATATACAACTGAGATCAGGACTGAGTGACCTGCAGTTTTAGTTTTACCTGTACTCAATCTTTAAACTTTAAAAATTTGCCTTTTGGGATGTTTTGACTGCTGCAGACACCGATAAATACAGATACATACCCTCAGTGTCTGCATGTGCATGCATAGTCAGCATTGGTACACATTTGCAAAATATACTGCATGCATAAAATTCAATAAAGAATACTCTGCAACAAATTCACCAAATATGTAATAAAAATATATACAAGCATATACATATACATATGCACACATATAGCAATATATGTCCATCATCTCTTTGCACACATTCTCTTTGCTTTCTGGATAATGTTTGCACTCTTCATGCTAGGCTTCATGGTGGCCCCTTAGGAAGCCCATGCCTAATGCCATTCAGTGATGAACAAAGAGTCTTTTTATTCCAAAGTCCAGGGTCCAAAGCTCAGCTGTATACAAGCAAAGTGAAGGAATCTGCTAGAGGCCAGCCTACCCTTCACAATAGCCCTTAATGCTTCTACCTTTTTGGTACTGTCAATGTGAAACATTTTAGAAACTGTCCAGAATCTTGGTTATATTTCTTATGCCATCAATAGCACTAGAACCTCTGGACAACATTCAAGATCTGGGCTGAGCTATCTGTCTAGATGAATAGCAGTTGCTGTTTCTTGCAAACTTCATGTATTTCACTATTAGCAATTTATGGCAAATAATTGCACAGAGAAATTATAAGGACTCCTACAATTGTCCTTGTAAATTAATAATAGGCTTTCTTGATTGGGATAAATTTGCTGCTGAGCCTTTGGAAAAATTAAAAAGTGCAATGTCATTTAAAATTGCCAGAACTCACAGAGCAAATTACATCTGAGGTTAAGAATCAGTTTTTCCTCTTCTAGTTTATTCCATTTGCATGATCTGGAAATCATATTACATTGGCTATGTATTGTTAATTGGACATAGATTGCATTATCTTTGATATAAATCAAACTACAAATATTAAAATGAATTGCAAATTCTGTAATAGAAGATCATAAAACAATCTTTTTTAAGTATCTCCCATTAATAATTTAATTCCAATTATATCACTTGGAAAACTCAGAAAGGAGAGTGCTAACTTATTTCCATTTGCCTTTTTCCCCTACAAATAAGCACAATAGCACAAGATGCATTTGTGTGAGAGTGTATGTGCATATGGGTGCATGCCTGTAAAACAAAACAAATCTTTACACTTTTGTCTTAAACCTCTACAGACACCTTGCTTTTTTTTTTTCTGTTTTAGAAAGTATGCAGATTACACTTCTGCTATGCACTCCCTTCTGTAGCAGGTAGAGAAATAAACATATTGAAAGAAATATTAGGCAACTTCATGAACTAAATTTTGCCTACATTAAAATTTATGCAGTTGGTATCCATTGTTCTTCATTTTTTTAAAGAAAGGTAATCCCAACCCTTTAAATTTTACTATAAATGTAGTATCTTTTTGAAGACTTAGTGTGCTCTTTAATGAATTTATATTAAATATTTAATACTGTTTAGGGCATATCCACTACTACCAAAAACAGTTATATTCCCAGCAGTCCCACTGTTTCAGGCAGAGGGCTTGATTGATCCTCCTAGCCTGAATTGAGTAGAATGAAAAGAAGCAGTTGGAAAATAGCTGCAATCATTTAATGCAGATGACCTCTGACAGGCTCACAGCTCTTCTATCTGAACAGAAATTTGCATGGGGTCTCTGTGCAGAGGAACAATGTAACCTAAATGGTAGACAATCTTTATTCTAATGAAGTGGGTGTCAAGGTCAATGTAAAACTGCAATGATAAATGGTGCACCACTAGGCAAGAGAAGTTGCATAGGCATTGTAGTGCTTTCACATTAATTGAAGGCTGAAATGCACTGAGTGAAAGCACAAGACTCTCTTTTCACCATAATGTGTTAATGCACAAATGTTTAAATGTTTTATTCAAGCCCCTAGCCTGTTGGCACAAATCTTATTGCAAACAAAAATACAATAGTTGGCCAATAACCAGAAAAATAGAACTTTTTATTAGCTTGCCTTATTTCTTGAATCCCTAACAACTTCCACTATCTACTCAGAGTACCAAAAGAATAACAAGTCTCCAGACACCTAATGTAATTCCCATGATCCTTTTTCTATTTAGGATATCTGTCTTTAATTAGTTCCAAACAAGCTAGCCTTTAGAAAACTCTTCATTAGATACCATTCCCAATGAACTAACTACAAGAAGAAAAGTCATGCTTCAATATTATTATTTTCTAGATTCCAAGTTTTCTTTTAGTATATAGTTAACATCTCCAGGTGCCTTTTGTTCTCAGAAAGAATTAGACCAGTAAAACTGGGTTTTGTAATGCAAAGAGTTGTGTGCCTAGAGTGGGGACTAAACTACAATCTATTATTGTGGCTTTGTCAAAACTGCAATACAACTATAATTATAGTACTTCATCAGTCGATCAAGCAATTTGTGGAAGGCAGTACATTTTGTCTTATAAAAATGAGGAGGACAGTAAGCTGCTTTTTAAAATCCTGAGCTGCTTAAGCTTGTTAAGGGTATATTGTTTGCTAATACACTCATTAGCAGCCAAGCATTTTAACTTCATCAATTAAACAGGAAATGGTGTAGCACCATTAGTTTCACAAAATGCTAAAAAACAGATAGGAGTCTACAGCTAAGAATTTTAGAAAATGTATTTTCACCTGTGAGCTGCATTATACACTTCGGGTTTTATGCAGCTACATATACTGGGTGGACAGAGAGTGTGTCTGTCTGTGCATGAATGTAGGTGGTGAAAGCCCTGCAGATACTTGTGAAGCTAATTATAAACACACACACACACACACACACACATATACACCCACTTAAAATTTTGCAAGTCCCCGAAAGATTGCTGCTAGAGCACAATGTCATTCCTTGACACCAACGAACATTTATTCATCTGAGTAATCCCAAGGATGGCAGAAGTTTATTCCTGTGAACAACTAACAGCTTTCCCGGATAACTAACAGGTTTGCAATATGGATGATAAATTTTGAGTATTTATCAGCCTTTATAGTTTTAAGCTCTTCAGTGCAAATAGGTACTAACAATACAATTAGAGTTATTAGACAAGGAGATATAGCTTGTTATTAGTCAAGAGGATCTGCAGCGCTTTCAGTTTCTGGGGGTCTGTGAGTGGCACATACTATACAACTTGCCTAAGCAAGGGAATTTTCCATACGGAAATCAGTCTTCATGATATTGCAATTCAGAGAATAAACTCCAGTGGGGAGGGTCAGGGGGAGGGTGTGGGGAAGTGTAGTGTAAAGGAAAAAACCCACCAAACCCCAAAAAAACCCATGTTAGTGATGAAACTGTTTAAAAAACTGTACAGCTTCATCTGTGTGTGATTTGTCAGGTCTGAAGCTTTGACGTGCCCAAGGGGCAGACCCCAGCGGGGCGCAGGCTGCAGAGCTAAATAGCTGTGAAAGAAGTCTTAATGTAGGATGGAATTCAAACTAACCTTGACATGACCTCGGGAAAAATATGCAAAAAGTAAAATGAATGCACTCTGCAAGATACATCCTAATTTTGTGGTCGAGCTAGTTAGTTTCACAAACATAACTGGGACTTTAAAAGCAAAATAAAACGTGAGGGAAAAGGGGAAACTTCGGAATTCAGAGTAAAAACTCAAGCAGGCATGGGGTATTGCTGTGGATGCATATGAATCATTTGGAAACAATCCAAATAAAAACCAACACTGAACAATATTGTTGTCAGCCTGTCTATTCAGGAAAATTGTTTTTTTAGGTTGAATATAAATGACACAAAGCCAAGATTACATCACTGCATTACAAAGTCTGTTGTGGCTTTTAGCCGAACAAGCCCCATGGTTCTTACTGGTTGATGGCAGTAATTCAGTAAAAAGTTTTAAAGGCTTTTTTTTTTTTTTTTTTTTTACTTTGTTACTATAAATATAGTGAAATTTTGTTAAAATATTGATTATTTTAAAAAATTAAATCCACATACCATAGTTTGTTTGGCAAGTTTATGACTTCATACAAACAATAAAAATTTGAGTATGTATATTGAGCCTTGATTTGGTTTTATAATACATTTTACCTGTCTTGCTCAGTGTTCAGTTAAGCAGGAAGACATCCACCTTAATATAGCAGCCAAGAACTGGCTAATTCAGTAGATATATGGAAATTGTAATTGAGTGTCAACTAGCATTGAAACTCAATCCCATTACCTTCAGAATGCAATTTTGTAGCAATACCAGTTATTTACTATACTATTAACCAGATTTTAAATATAATTAAATTACGGAGAACGCATAGCCAAAATACAGCTATTAGAATTCATATGTCAAGGGTAATCCCGTATTAGGTGCACGGGAGCCCACTAGATCCCAAATGGCCACCCATGGTGCAACAGAACAGGTCACAGCATAGTTCAGGTGAGGTCACAGGATTGGTACAATTCATGATTAACAATATAAGCACATAAGCTTATCACAGAATCATAGAATCATAGAATAGATTGGGTTGGAAAAGACCTCCAAGATCATCAGAGTCCAACCCCTGATCCAACTCCAATTACTATATCATGGCACTAAGGGCCATGTCCAATCTCTGTTTAAAAATCTTCAGGAATGGTGAATCCACCACCTCTCTGGGCAGGCCGTTCCAATGCCTGATCACCCTCTCTGTAAAGAATTTCTTCCTAACATCTAACCTAAACTTCCCCTGGCAGAGCTTGAGCCCATGTCCCCTTGTCCTGTTGCTGGTTGCCTGGGAGAAGAGACCAACCCCCACCTGGCTACAACCTCCTCTCAGGTAGTTGAAGAGAGTGATGAGGTCACCTCTAAGCCTTCTCTTCTCCAGACTAAACAACCCCAGCTCCCTCAGCCTCTCCTCATAGGACTTGTGCTCAGGTCCCTTCACCAGCCTGGTTGCTCTTCTCTGGACCCGCTCCAGCACCTCAATATCCTTCCTGAACTGAGGGTCCCAGAACTGAACACAATACTCAAGGTGCGACCTCACCAACGCAGAGTACAGGGGAAGGATCACTTCCCTGCTCCTGCTGGCCACACTGTTCCTGATCCAGGCCAGGATGCCATTGGCCTTCTTGGCCACCTGGGCACACTGCTGGCTCATGTTCAGCTTCCTGTCGATCCAAACTCCCAGGTCCCTTTCCACCTGGCTGCTCTCCAGCCACTCTGTGCCCAGCCTGCAGTGCTGCAGGGGGTTGTTGTGGCCAAAGTGCAGGACCCGGCACTTGGCCTTGTTGAACTTCATCCCATTGGAGTCAGCCCAACTCTCCAGTCTATCCAGGTCCCTCTGCAGAGCCCTCCTGCCTTCCAACAGGTCGACACTCTCTCCCAACTTGGTGTCATGAGCAAATTTGCTGATGATGGTCTCAATCCCCTCATCAAGATCATTGATAAAGATGTTAAACGGGACTGGGCCCAGCACTGATCCCTGGGGGACACCACTGGTGACCGGCCGCCAGCTGGATGCAGCCCCGTTCACCAGCACTCTCTGGGCCCGGCCCTCCAGCCAGTTCCTAACCCAGCACAGAGTGCCCCTGTCCAAGCCATGGGCTGCCAGCTTTTCCAGGAGTATATTATGGGAGACACTGTCAAAGGCTTTGCTGAAGTCCAGATAGACACATTCATAGCCTTCCCCTCATCCACCAGGTGGGTCACCTGATCGTAAAAGGAGATCAGGTTGGTCAAACAGGATCTGCCCCTCCTAAACCGATGTTGGCTGGGTCTGATCCCTTGTCCATCCTGTAGCTGCTGTGTGATTGCACACAGGATGATCTGCTCCATAACTCTGCCAGGCACCGAGGTCAGGCTGACAGGCCTGTAGTTACCAGGGTCAGCCTTGCAGCCTTTTTTATGGATTGGGGTGGTATTTGCCAACTTCCAATCATATGGGACCTCCCCAGTGAGCCAGGACTGTTGGAAGATGATGGAGAGCGGCTTGGCAAGCTCTTCTGCCAGCTCCCTCATTACCCTAGGATGGATCCCATCTGGTCCCATAGACTTGTGAGGATCCAGATGACTCAGTAAGTCACTAACTATTTCCTCCTGGAATACAAGGGGGCTATTTGGCTTCCTATCTCTGTCTACCAGCTCCAGAGGCCAGTTGCCTTGAGGGCCACCTGTCTTACTGGTAAAAACTGAGGCAAAGTAGGTGTTAAGTACATCAGCCTTCTCTTCATCTCTATTAACTATGTGTCCCTCCAAGTCCATCAAAGAATGGAGGTTTTCTTTGCCCCTCCTTTTGTTATTAATGTATTTATAGAAGGACTTTTTGTTATCCCTAACAGAAGTGGCCAAATTAATTTCAAATTGCACTTTTGTATCCCTGATTTTCCTTCTGCATGATCTAGCTGTCTTCCTAAATTCTTCATAAGAAGCCAGCCCTTTCTTCCATAGTCGGTAAACTCTCTTTTTATCCCTGATTTCCTTCAGAATCTCCCTGTTTAACCAGGCTGGTTGTCTTCCCCGCCGCCTTGCCTTTCGGCACACCGGTATGGCCTGTTCCTGTGCACTCAAAACTTCCTGTTTGAAGCACATCCATCCCTCCTGGACTACCTTGTTTTCAAGGGTTGTTTCCCAGGGTATGCTCTGGACTAGACTTCTCAATAGGTCAAAATCTGCCCTCTGGAAGTCCAGCGTAGAGGTTTTATTGTTGGCTCTCCTTGAATCTCTGAGTATTGAAAATTCTATTATTTCATGGTCACTATTTCCCAGGCGGCCTTCAACCACTACATCTCCCACCAGCCCCTCTCTGTAAACAGCAGGTCTAGCAGGGCCTTACCCCTGGTAGGTTCATTTACCAGTTGATGAAGGAAATTGTCCTCTATACACTCCAGGAAATTCCTAGACTGCCTCTTCTCTGCAGTATTGAGCTCTCAGCAGATATCCAGCAGATTAAAGTCACCCACAAGGACAAGGGCTGACAATTTCGAGATATCCACCAGCTGCTTGTAGAATAATTCATCCTCTTTGTCATCCTGGTAGGGCGGTCTGTAACAGACACCTATGATGATGTTGGCCTTGTTGGTCTTCCCCCTGATTCTGGTCCACAGGCACTCAACCTTATCGTTGCTGACCTCAAGTTCTACAGAGTCAAGAGACTCTCTAACATATAAAGCCACCCCTCCACCTCTCCTACCCTGCTTGTTCTTTCTGAAGAGCTTGTAGCCTTCCATAGCAGCACTCCAGACATGCGAGTCATCCCACTACGTTTCTGTGATGGCGACTACATCATAGCCTTCCTGCTGCACGATGGCTTCCAGCTCCTCTTGTTTGTTGCCCATACTGCCTGCATTAGTGTACATGCATTTCAGGTGGGCTGCTGATTTCATTCTTAACTCAGGCTTTCCATCCTTAGGCTGATCACTGGAGAGCCTGGTTTCAACCCCTTCCCCCTTCAAACCTAGTTTAAAGCCCTCCTGATCAGCCTCGCTAACTTATGGGCTACAGTCCTCTTCTTCTTCCTAGAAAGATGAATCCCATCTGATTTTAAGAGACTAGGTACCATGGAGTTTGCCCCATGGTCAAAGAAACCAAAATTTTGACGGTGGCACCAATCCTTTAGCCATCTGTTGATGAGTTGGGCTTTTTTACTCCTCTCTTTATTTAACTCCTCATCCATCCCAGATAGTACAGGAACTGAGGCAAATATCACCTGTGCTCCTGTCCCCTGAACTGACCGACCCAGTGCTTTAAAGTCTTTTTTAATTATCCTGGCACTTCTTCGATTAATGTCCTCACTGCCAGCCTGGACTACCACCAGAGGATAATAGTCTGAGGGCTGAATTAACTCAGGAAGTCTCCTACTAATATCCCTCACCCTGGCCCCAGGAAGGCAGCATACTTCTCTCTGGGATGGGTCTGGGCGACATATAGGGCCCTCAGTTCCCCTCAGAAGGGAGTCACCGACTACAACTACCCTTCTTTTTTTTTTTATACCTGTGGTTGTAATCCGTCTTTTGGACAGGGCCGAACAAGGAGGCTCTCCAGAGAGATCTTCTTGGCTGTCCTCTACCTGACTGTCTGGGTCCAGGGTCTCATACCTATTCTTCAAGGGCACCCTGGGGGGTGATGGGGGTCGAGAGAGAGTTCTTTTACCTCTCCCATTAGGGACCTGTTTCCATTCCCCCCATCAATTTGGTCTGCTCCATCTGCCTTATGGTAGGAGGGACAGGGCTTTGCCATCTCCTGTTGGACTTCCTTAGGGTTCAAAAGGGTTTGACTCCACCAGTCAATTTCCTTTTCACTCTCCCTAATGCACCTTAATCTCTCTACCTCTTCCTTAAGTTCTGCTACCAGGCACAGCAAGTCACTCACCTGCTCGCATCGTACACAGCTACCTCCTACACCATCCTCCGGTACCAACGTCAGGCTCAGACACTCAGCACACCCAGAGACCTGGGTGGCTGCATCCTTCTTCGAGGGGAGTGTCTGAGCAGACACGCTCCTAGTATTAACAGCAGCAACAGCTTTTGTTTTTCTGGAAACCATTGCTAGCTTTAAAAAGTACACTCATCTACGAGAAGTGGGAGCTGGTTGTGCCCTGCCTGCTTGAAATGCCTTGCAAATTGCTGTACCATGCTTCCCTCACGCTCCTGGAGGCTCTTATATAGCCTCCCCTAGCACTTGCTAACGAGCCTGACCCACCCCTCACTCACCTGAATCGGTTCCAAGGAGGAGCCAAGCCTGGGCAGCAAATGGCCAAGCAGCTCTTCTGGAGGCTCTTATATAGCCTTATGTGTTTTACTGGATTCTTTGGCAGATATACGAAAAAAATTCTGATGTTCGTCTTGCATTGCTTGCAATAACACTGTTAGAGTTTTGAGGTTGTTTTCACACCTTGCACCAGAGGTGTGGCTTTTGGTACAGATGCAACCAACAGACATGCTTAAAATATCAGATGTTGATTTAGCTAAATTTACATTTATTTGTAAATTTTTCTGGAGAATAATTGGTATTAAATAAATTAAAAACAGTGCCATTTAGGAATTAATAACTACTATACTGTTTGGTTTATGCTCAGGTATATTTTTTTTGAGGAATAAACTAGAGTAAGAGAGGTTCCAAAATACTTGTATATTACTACAGTTAGCCCATTATTGAGCAGAAAATTTATTTGATAGGAGAGAAAATGTTTGGCCTGTAAACAGAAAGGTATAGTTGCAGCTCCATCCTTGGCTGGATATTCTTGAAATCTCATACAGATACTCTTTCACATTTACATTTTTACAAAATAAAATACAACAATGTAAGATTATGGAGATTTTTTGAAGAAGATATTCAAAGAAAATCATTTAGAACCTGTTATCCTCTCTGTTAGGCTGTGCCTGCTTTTGCAGTATGCATGAAACATAAAATTGGAACTCCTTTATACAAAGATTTAATTCCAAATGCACCCACTATTGTCAGGCTGTGTGTTACAGGCATCATTCTGTTTTGAAATGGATGTTCCTTTGCATTTATCTTTCACAGACTGGCTCTTCTGAAGTCCTTATTCCATTGTTACTCAGCCAGAATGCTAATGGTGATCAGTAATAGCCTTCCATGAGAGAAGTTTGACTGAAAATCTACAAATAAATTATCCTCTCTTCTAGCAACACCTACTGGGATATGTTTGGGGTAGAATATCTCTGGATCCCCATCTTTTCAGCTGTTTGCCATACTGTTTCATGGGAGAAGAGGTTCCCCGCTGCAAAAATACCCAAGTGGAACTTGAAGCTCCTCAGATCAACAGAGGCAGAAGTCAGTCCCCACCAAAGGATAGGTAAATCCAAAAAAGATCAGTATAACCAGAATTTAAGACACAGTGGCTTTAGTAACACAAATTACTAGACCTTGACAACTGTGAGAAAAGAAAATCATCCCTGGCCTGTGGCAATAGCCGTACAGTCTCTGCAGGCTGGTGCACAACCTCAAGTCAAGGTCAGACAGACACTGCATCAAGCTTGTTCAGTCTCTAACCTCAGATCTGAGATCTGAGTTCTCATTATCTGTAGTATCTAGGGTAACAAAATGATTTTTAAAGTAATTAAACTTTTTTTCTACATGACAGAACTTACACCTGTTTGACGGCCTATCTAAGTGCTGATTGGAAAGGGTGTTGACAGCAGTTTCTCAATTTGCTCTACAGTTATAATGAAAACTGTAGTTTTTATTTTAAATGTACATCCTGTACGTTATTAAGTAAAGGAAAAGCTAATAGTTTTTACAAAGTGCTATTTGATTTGTTCCTTATAATTTTCTTTGTGTTATGTCAAAGTTGGTACATGCAGCAGGTCCAATAGGAGTACTAAACATCTCCACTGACTATCTAAAACCGTGGTATTCACCACAATTCCTGTTGCTGCAATATCATTACAATGGTATCAAAACTATTGGTTTAGTTTTGTTTTAACTATTCTTAAAACACATTAAAAAGTAAATCTTATAGTTAACTACTTATTGTCATCTGTACAGAGACATATCCTGAGCCTTTCAAGAAACACAGCAGAAAATACCTATTAAATTTTCCAGTATACATTTCCAGTATTATTATTAAGACGAAAGAAGAAAGCTGGCATCCCTATGCCATTATCAGTGTTAACTGAGTTAGTGGACTAATCTCACACTGAATTTTGTAAGTTTTTATGAACTTAGTGTTTAATTTTTAATATTATTCTAGGGAAAAAATAGTACTTTTCTACAAAAGAAAAAATACTCTGAATTTTAAAAGTTTTTTATGATCAACTACTAACCGTTCTCAAGAGCAAATTTATAATAGAACTGCTGACGCAGCCTAAACTGTGGCTGTGTGAATGCTGCAGAAACAGTTATCTCAGAAAACATTTTTAGCAATAGGAGAAATCCAACTTTGTTTAAACCTAAACTTATTTTTTTAACAATATCAAGTAATGTTAACAGCATGCTGAAAATGTTAAGGCTAAGTGTGCAGTGTCAAAATAGATTGAATCTCTCTGAAAACTGGAAATTCAGGCTTTTTAAATATAATCCAGATGTTTGGCTTTTAATCACATTTCAAGAAATAGGAAACTTATGCAATACAAAATTCATACATGCATATTTCATTAGTGCCTTTCCTATCACTGAATTAAAAATTTCTAACATATGTTTTCCTTGAACAGATAATGTTTTAAATTACAAGAGTTGGCAAGAAGTTGTACACCTCACAAATGTCATTGAAGTATTTTAAATTAGAAGAAAATATTTCATTTTTTATGTTATTAACAGCTTTGATAGAAAATGCTACAGCAGTGATCATTTTTGGCCTTATCAATAGGAAGTTCAATTGTCCCTGAGACAAACTAAGCATATAAAGATGACTGAACAGCAAGAACTTAGAACTAATCTTCTTCTAAATATCTGAACTGATAACACTCTGACAGACCTGAGTATTTAACACAGATGCTTTCTGTCTTTCTCACCAGTGATCAAAACAGGACAATGTTATGCTTCTTCAGCAAGAGCCAGACAACCCTGAAGGTGAAAAAACTCCTTCTGAGATGTATTTCAATTCTAGAAGACTGACAACACCACTCTATTTGCTGTGATGGAGTGAGATGTGACTGTGAACTTCAAGTCCATGTACACGTGTTGAAAACTAAACAATCCAGGACATGCTAAAAGCCAGTCTCTCTGTATCTCCAACAGCTACTGTACCTAAGAGAGATGCTTTACTGTTTTCAAATCCTACCAGCAAGGGTATGCCTAATGCAGCATTTTACAGGCCAGCTCAAGCTTGCCGTTCCTATGCTCCAAACAATTTCAGACTTGCAGCTGTCATGTGAGGTAGAAAAATAATATTTTCAGTTTAAAATGGGAAACTGAGGTACAGATAGACACCATGTACAGTCTCAGGGAAGACGACTGATGTGGGAACACAAGTCTTTCGGAAGTCACTCACCATTCTGTCCAAGAGAATATGTTGTCTGAGCTCAGAACTACTTAGCACTGTTTCTTTCATGCTAGACTGAAAAAAAATAGTTATAGCACTTATGATACATTTTAATCACTGCAGAAAATACCTCAACTCCACACAAAAGAAATCTTTAATTATGCAAGACATTTAGGAACTAACACTAATAGTAACCTTTAAAAGAATACGAGAATGCAGTGACACTGAACTAATTTTGTGTACTGACAACTAGCAAGACAGAAACATAAAAAACTTTTCCTCTCTTTCTATTTCCCTGATTTCAGTGTCTGTTGTCAAGGATTTATGCTAGTGCTATATGTGAACTCTTTATTTGCTGGCATGATGAAAGCTGAAAGCAAGCTTCTTCTCAACTCTGATGGCATTCTGCCAATACATTCCTTGACAAAACTTGGACTGATTTACAGATCTGAAGTTCAAGAAATTGTCACAATCTAACCTCACCATTTGTATAAAATGTGCCCTAATCTTGCCTTCTTTGTCTATATTAAGTCCTGAGCTTTCTGTCTTGAAGAAAATAATTTGTTATTGTATCCATCCCTGATTTAAAGATGCAAATGATGGGAAATTTACTTCTTGGACTTCTTGGCAAAATGATAAACAACTAGCTTCCCTCACTGTTAAGAAATGCATGGCTTGTTTCTAGTTTGAATTTGTTTCTTTTTATCTTCTTATACCTTTGCCAATAGCTTGAACTCCTGTGAAAGCATGAAGTTACCACAAGAATCAAACATGAAACCAGATGACTTGCACTGACCTTGAGTAACTCTGTTTGGTGTTTCTGGGATTACAATTTATGGAATCCAAACATAGAGAAGCTGAACTATTTTTGCAGAGGCTGGTGAACTCAACTACATGCACTTTGGACAATCTTAAGGTGCTTGTTTTTTCCCAGAGCAGAAAGCATATTTGTCAGAAAGCATATTTTTCATAACTTGGCCCTGATATAAACAGAAAAGAAATAATGGTTTTGGATTTAACTTGTGCTTATGGACAATATTTCCTCTACTCACATTTTGGCTTTTGCTTGTTAGACTCTACTGGTTCACTTAAAGATTGTTTGCTGCTGCTATACATGATGGAAAGCAGGGTAGGGAGAGGGAAAAAAAGAACATAATAGCAGATGAAGTCAATGACATCAATGAGAATTTCACCCACGAGGTGAATATTTTCTAGTGTACACTATCAACTGCTCTAGACTCATTTCAGAAATTGTAAAGTTGAATGTGAAGTGATCTTGATGGACCAGGGAATCTGCCCCTTTGTGTTTAGCATTTTGTAATGAGTTTCTCTGAAATCAGCACACAGCATAACCCGCATATTAATAGAATCTGCCTTTCAGCAATTACAAAAAAGAACAGTTCTGTAAAGATATGTCAGTGAAACTGTAGAAATTGATTTCAGAAAAAAAATCCCACAAGTTCATGCCGACTTACATTGCCTCACTGAAATGCTAATCTCTGTCCTCTAAGCAAACTGATAAACTGGTGACTGTAGCATCGGTATTCAAATCTATGTAATACTTGCAATGTCAGTGGATTTAGAGACTGGTAAGTTATTGCTATTTTCATGTCTGAATTCTACTTGAAGAAGATGAGAAAGGGCATGTCTTGAAAACAGGAAAAGATATGCATACATCTGAGGAAAAAAACGTTCTTCAAAGGACCGCAGCAGCAGGAAATACCAGGACAAAAAAACAGTAGTGAAGTAATATAATATGAATTCAGGATATCTTGAATGTACTTCAGCTATAGCCAACACTAGGGAAGATGTGAACTTTTGTCGTTCTGGCATTCTCTCAAGAGATTCTGGTCCTGCTTTGTGGAAAGCCTGTTCCGGTAACTATGCATGCCATGAGAGCTGCTTGGCTGTTCAAATAAAAATTGGAAAGATCTGTGGTCATTAAGACAAGATATACACTTACAGTAATCTGTATTGATGTCTTCAACTGTAACTGCTGTCTGTTTAATAGATGTTTGTTATGGGAATATATGTAGGGAATTTAGTAATTACAGATGAAGATGGAAAAATGTAAGAAAACAAATGAGAAAAGGATGATGGATAAAGAACAAGATCCCATTGCGTATTCTGTGTTTTTTAGAATTTTTAAGGAATATGTTCTATTGAGAATATCA
The DNA here is from genome assembly GCF_022539395.1 of Myiozetetes cayanensis. Taxonomy (NCBI): domain Eukaryota; kingdom Metazoa; phylum Chordata; class Aves; order Passeriformes; family Tyrannidae; genus Myiozetetes; species Myiozetetes cayanensis. The sequence continues at coordinate 25,185,273 of NW_026087853.1, forward strand.
GCAAAATATGTGACTCTGATCTTTATGGTGACAGAACCTTTGTCAAATAGTATCTGCATTTCAGTGAAATAAATAAAGTGGTTTCACTTCTTAATTTGAGAGGTTGTGCTTCCTACCTTAACATCAATTTTAAAATTAGTAACAACTCTAAAAATAAAAAGTATACTTTGTTGAATACTCCATGTTCTTAGCACTACTAGGTTACCTTTTTTCGAATCTACATCTGAGTCAACTATTTTAGGTCATTTTGTTGGCTATTACGCTAGAGGTATAACATGTTGCCATAGAACCGAAGTCTAAAGAAATTAAAGTAATGAATACATATTTTAGAACAGGACATAGAGCTTTTGTGCATTAAATTACTAAACTAACACTACATTAACCCTATTAAAGGTAATTTTTACAGCTCATTGGTGATTGGCATTTGGTACTGATGTTTGAAGAATTGCCATTGCATTGATTTTATTCTTTGCCTCTTTAATAAAGTGTGGAAGAAATAGCAGAGGCAGGAGTTAACTGTCCTTCAGTAAAGCTATTAAGCACTTAAGAAAAAGGTTCAGATATTTAAACCATGCAAAAATCTTTAGGGACATTATATATGTTTTTAATGTTCCAACCTTTCATAGGCCTGAAAATGTCCCACCAGTATTAATACATTTGATTGGTAGAACAAAAAAAGACCAAGTTCAGATTACGAATGTCACACTTGCTCTCGGGGAACAATGCCACTGAACAACAAAAATCTTAATAAATACTATTGCAGACCCTTTTCAGGACACGAGTCGGTGCACACGCTAGCACAGTGTAGTAGGCCACCTGCTGGTCAAATCACCCAATTATCAATTCTAATCTAACAAATTAGAGGACTGTACAGAGATAAACAAGAAAGAAGTGCATAAACCCTACCAACTAAAGCCTTTTGGAACTAAAGTAAGTATATATAAAAGTGACAGTTTCTTCATCTTATTTAAGGTTTTCCAAGAGTGGTCACTACTTGAGTCAGGATACAAGATTAATGAAGTAATGTTGTCTTGTGTTAAAGACAAACAGTAGCTAAGTTCCTAGGCTTTTACATGCAACTTTATAAAATAGGGTTCCATAACAGGTCAGTCTGTCACACTATACAATTTGGCTCCCTAGGAATGACTGGAAGAGGTTCTGGATATAAAAATCCAAAACAGTTTTCCAGGAGTCTCTCTGGGAAGCTTGAACACAAGCTAAACAAAAATATGTTGCCTGGCATCACTTCTCATAAGGATGTAGAAACTAAGACTAAACTGTGTCTACAGATCTGGATCCAAATACCTTATAGCCATACAAAGCCATGACAACAGGCAAGCTATTGTTGACGCTGTACATTCAGACTCACGAAAGAAGTGGATGTGAAATGTAAGGTTACTGCTGACTACTGACAAGTTGAGGAAATGTCTGAACAGATGAGTTAAGGTCAGACTTCAGAAGGATCCTCACTTGTTGGATGACCTGAGAGCTAGGGATCAGAATAAGGGAAAGTGCCTGTTTTTGAGATTTACTCAGTCAGAATCTGCTGGTGTTAAAATCTGTAGCACTAGGATAGCAAATTCTGGCCCTGGTAGATTAAGTCAGCAAGCTGAAAGATATAGCTACAATAAAGAATACAACAGCCTTTGAAGAACCTGGAAAATGGACCATAAGCTCCAGAAGGGAAGAATTTAGAAAGCACAAGAGTGCAAAGCAGAATGCATGTGACTGGAAAAGGTGTGTGTTCCATGCTATTTTTAGCCTTATAAAACCATAAATATCAATATAAGAGCCTCTTCTCATAGGACCTCTACATCAAATTCACAAAAAAATCATATGCATGATCCAAACAGTCTGTTGACTTAAATGAAACCAAATGCCTGAACTACTAGATCTCCCATCACTCTGGGTCTCTCTGTTTGGAGGTTACCCAGAAAGTGAAGAGCTGTTCAGAACCCATATAGGTACCCATAAGCATAACAGCTTTTAAATTATGTGCAAGTTATTATAGTAATATATTTCTAGTGACTGGCTTGAAGGGAAGGAGAGAGGGGAAATTGGTAGAAGATTAATTTTGTGGTATGAATTCACTTGGGTAAAATGCAGGAAATATATTTCCTCACTATTTATCATGCAGGGGCAAACCAGAAAGTTTTAGCTACCATTTGAGCATACCTCAGCACCAAGGTCAGGATTTCCTACCATGTCAATGAGGAGCATTGTCTGTGGAAATTGTTAGTCCACAAAGAGAGAATACCCTGCTTTTCAACCAAGATATAGCTTTTAAAAGAGATGCAAAAAATTCCTCACATATATCCTCCACAACAAGCAATTCTGCTTGCTGTTGCTTGTTGCAGTTGGTCAGCAATGTTCCACTTCTCTTTTAGTCTAGCTTTTAAGAGGAAGAGTTCAATTTAATTAATGTGAGCCAAACAGAAATGTTTTCCATGAAATGCACATTTTATTGCTCAACATTTTAATACTCTGACTAACTTTGAAATGTGCCAGGAATAGCAAAGCTCACTTGTTTAGCATTTGTGCTGTTATACAAAATATGCATTTATAGATGTATATATCTATATATATTCATAACTGAATTACATGAAAATATGCCTCTTTAAATAACTATATTCTCTTCTCTTAGCAACTATGCTAAGTGCCTAACTATGTTAATCTGCCCTCATGGAGGACTCAGTACTATTCATTAATTTGTAGAGATACATTAAGTGCTTGAGTTGAGATTAAAAAAAACATGTGATTGATGTGGTGTGGTGTGGTCTGTCTGCAGCTGGAGGGAGCCAGTGGTGTCTTAAAGGTGATCTATTGCCCACCAGGTAACTCATGGTAAATTAATTCCCCTGGAAGACAAGCACAATATGCATGTGAAAGGAGGAAGTTGTGCTGTTGCTTCCAGGCAGGACAAAAATTCCTAGTTTCGCTGATTTCAGAAACCAAAGTTCTCTGGAGGTCTCTGCTGGAAGGAACCTACTTTCATTCTAACTTACCTGTACATTCATTCACTACTTTTGCCATGGTGCCAGGAAAAATGACAGAAGAACAGCTACAGGAGATCTGTGTAAACAGGAGATTCTCCTAATGCTCAGTCCCTTCAAATAATTGTACAATTTAAGGACTGGTATCTTGCTGCCTTGCCTGCCCCTCTTCCACTCTCCCCCTGCCCACGTTTTGTATTTTCTTTTGGTCCTTTAACTTTTTTTCAGTCACTGTGTATTGACCATGGAAAAAATCCATAGGCTTTTGCCAAGTGTGCAAAAAATTTGTAAAAATGTTTGTTCATCTCTGTGAAAGATAGAACTGTGCTTCTGTCAACTGTTCTAGCTGTTTCCTGAGGTGCTCCTAGTTTCTCATGGCAAGTAGCAAAGTCCTTCCAAAATCAACATATGCCACCCACAGGTGATTCACATTCTTTCAAGTTTTCTGCATTTAGATTAATATTCCTGTTGAGGTTTCCATTTAATTTACAGATTATGGTTATGGATTGACCCCTCCTTGATATTTCTGTTCCCTATGTTTAGATTGCCATTAGCTATTCACTAGAAGAAAACTGCCAGGTTCATGTTACACTGGGATACCCCTAGAAGCTCGGACAGATGAGCATAAAAGCCTACAGATACCTGACAAAATACACAGCAAAACAATGGTTATGTTGTTCATTCAGATCAACGTGTCAAAACATGTTTTTGACATTATAGTAAACACTGTTGTCACCGAAAAAAAATTGGTAACGTGTCCCAGGTTTTTTCATTTTGTTCAAGGATTCCAAAATCAGCTTACTCCAGGATTTTCTGAACATTAGGAGATTTTTTTATCCACACTACATTACTTTCTGTGGGTGCACGGTCTTTGCTTTGCCACGTTGCCTTTTCCAGCAGTTTTACTAGACTAACAGAATTCCATTTTGCTTCTCTCTAGGGTGATTTGTGGGATTTTGTGCTAACTTCAATTTTACATCTAAGTGCTCATCTTCTTCACATATGTTGTGTTCCTCTGGAATGCTAGGGAGAAATAACAGTGACTTTACTGTTTCTTTCAGGTACTGCTTTGATTATTGTCTTCCAACTGAAAACAGAGCTTGAGTGTGTAGCGTTCTTGTTAAACAACTATAGTAAACTTTAAGAGATAGGATCTCTTACTTCAGGGGTTCCTTGTTGATTGACTGAATTTATTCACTGGTTTCATCCTGATTTCATTGCACATATGCAGTGCTTGGTTGCATCTTTCCAGTCTAATTTTGTTTCTTATCAGTGTTGCACTGCAGCTGACTCCATAATCCAGCTAGAATCAAATTAGTCATTGATCTAATAACATACTTGCAAATATAGCAATTGAATGCCTGGCGGCCTTCTGCATCGCTAGAACACTGCAAATCTTTAGTTCTGCTTAAGTCACATTATGGATATCTACTTCTTCATTAAAACCTTAAATTCTCAATGGCTTCAGACACTGTGATATTCAATTTGGCTGGCTGGGTTCTTTTCTCAAGAACATTTTTCTTTTTACTTTTCACGTTGCCCGTTATACTACATATATTGCACTGAAATGCCGACATTTTCAGCCAGTCTGCACCTGCCCTGTTTTATGGGTTCCTTTGACTTACAGCTGTATGAGTGTTCTGCTGTTTCTGTTCTGCTGCTTCTCCAGATAGCTCACCCACTGTTTGGAGGCATATATTAGATTGGTTTGACTCTAATGTCTTCCCTGTAAATGGGAACCATGTATTTTACAAATGATCCCAGGGAAAAGATACAACTAAGAAACGTTTCATCTCTACAGTTACACATGGGTACTCTAGTTCCTGGCACCTCACCATATCCCCTTTTTTGTTTCTGGTTTTGGTTAAGAAAACCTTTTCCTAGCTTTAGATTTACTTCAAATCATCTGTATCACTCTGAACAATTCTTTTAAGAGACTAAAATATTGTTTCTATTACCTCAAAGCAAAGCCTTTATCATTTGGAGTTCTGGTTTTCCTGGTGCTCAGTCACTTCTACCTATGTCATCCAATTTTAGGTGGTTTTCCCACAGGTAATCAGAGATATTTCATTCCTGTCTAATGTGACTGTTGTCTCAGATCTCATATGTTGCATTTGGAAAAATATGATGGAAGAATTTAATATTTCAAGTCTTAAAGTGGCTCTTTATTCATTCCCTTGATTGATTCTTGAACTTTTTGGGCCCAGGTCCAGACTAATAGTCTTCAATTGCAATGAAGCCTGCTCCCTCCTTTCCAATCTTCTGGGCACTGTGAATTAGCTACCAACCTACTATGTGAATTCATGAGTTGACAAGGAACTCCTGTTCAGCCATATTTACAAAAAAGTCATCCCTTATGTTTGTTAAAACTGTATCAAGTATATATTTTCGTAGACATTCTAATTTTTAGTAGGCATCTTGTGAATTTTGCTTGCTACTTAGCAAGAAATACAACTGCTCAAAGAGACTATAAGACTCCTACAGCACAATGGCCGTAGCATTAACCATTATTGTTAAAAGAAAAATGGAGAGAAAGGTCCCTAGCTCAGCATAAAGGCAAAGGTGTAAAAAGATTTTCATCATCTGATTTATTCTCTCTCTTTTTATCTATTTATCTATCTATTTATTACATGTTTCAGTCTCTAGTGTAAACATATATTCTAGTAGACAGCTAATAAAAACAAGATACCTAAAACCCACAACTAAAGCTGAAGCAACTGGGAAACTGAATATTTTCAGAAGGAAAGTTTTTCTATCTTTATTTTGGTGGGACCTCGGGGGAAAAAAAAAAAAAAAAAAAAGATAAAAATCTTCTATAGTCACACTATGAGGCATTTGACTATTGACTTGCTGGAGAAAAATGAACCCTTACTGAAAAACAAAAATTACATCAATGAACCTTTTGAGACAACAAAGTGGGATCACATAACTAACCACTTCTCACCTCTGATGGTGCTTAATTGATCTCTCTACACATGATAACAAGCTAAGAGACCTTAGGAATTATTGTTCTTGCACCTGCATAGTAGAGACATAGTCCTCCTTGATGAAAGTCAGCAAAAATAAGCATGTCAGTCTTATTTTAAAAGGCTAATGTTTCTATTTAGAAAGCTACCACCTGAAAAACTCTAATGGCAATTCTGCATCCATCATAGCCCATTTCTAAGAAAAATCAATGGGTAAAACAGAGATGACCAAACTCCAGTGCAAGGTCTGCAAGAATCTGAATGCATCACAACAGTTTCAATATGGAATATTGCATTGACATTACACAATGGTACCAAGAAAACCTCTTTTTACGATATCAGTCAGTGAGAGGTAAGCTGAGTGAGGCTGACCTTCATAACCCCTTTATACAATCAGCAGAGAGAGATATAAGAGAGTAAAGGTTTCTCCTGAAACTATTGCGGAGTGCTTAACAAGCTTCTGCTCTGAATTACCCCTTAAAGGAACATCCTCATGAGAGAAGCTGGTGTACTTAGCTCCCTTAGTAGTCTAAATCAGTCTTCACAGATGACTCCTTCTCCCAGCATATTACTGGGGAAACAACAACCTTTCCATAGCCTTCCCTACACCCTGTGACACAGCTGGCACATCCAGCACCTGTCATTCTGCAACAACAGGATATGAAGGGTACAATTGCTGTTTCTTCCAAAAGCATCTCTCCAGAGAGCCAACTTTAACATTTAGTTTCATGAAATCACCGGAATTCTCTAGCAGCAACCATGTTTTCTGCGATGCTAAAACAACAGCACACACAAGTTATGAAGAACTGCAGGTATTTCATGCTGGCCACAAGAGTTGGCTGGAGCCTGCCCTGAGACCCCACTGGACCTGATGCAGCCACAACTGCAACAACTGTGAATGAAATGATAATGATTTTACCTTGTTAGAAGAGGTTAGCACAAAATGTAGCTATTTTTAGTACAACGTATTAAAAGTGTATACACAAAGTAAAAACATCACCCAACCTTAAGTATGTAAAAAGGTTACAAATATATACAAATAAATAATTTATATTGATATTTTACATATTTTCAATATATAAATATAATCTGTAATATATATTTATAAAAATAAAAATACAATACATATACAAATAAAAATGCAGGAGATTATAAACTGGTACACTTCACTGCAGCTTATTTTTTCATAATTTAGACATGTATTCTTTGAGTGTATTGCCAGTGCAAGTTTATGGAGATTTAGTGAATTTGGGTTTCATATAGAAAACCTGCTAAAAAGGTTTTCTATGGTCATTTGTGGGGTTTTTATTTTTTATAAAATAAATAGTGCAGTATTGATTGTTTATGAGGTATACTGATGAGAAATTTGGAAAGAAAATAGCAGTTTCTGCATTATATTTCTGAATCAAAACACCATGGATAAAGCATGAATACCCTATGAGTTTCTTAAAAAAAAAAATCTACTGCTGGAACACGAGGTGAAAAAATAGAGAAGTACATTAAAAATTGGCAACTAATTTGAGGAATAGGGCAATAATACTATTGCCACCCATGAATTTTGCTAATGATTTTTTTATCCTCATTCCTTTAAAACAGAGGGATACACTGCTAAAAAACAGGACCATGTCCACATACAACTTCAAAAATTATATTGTCATCACGTTATTAACACTCCTAATTTTATTGTATTTCAGTATATTATCTGGAAAGAACAGTGGAAGGCAGCTTTAAGGTCTCACTGCATAGGACCTTATCCTACCATTTTTTACCAGCAAGGGCACAAACACAGAGCATGTGGAGTTGACTAAGATGCTTGATGTGATGACTGTAAATTGTCCACGTTTTGCAGCTGTAGTAAGGAATGGTGATGACAGCTATGTGGTACACATTTACTTTTGTTTGAAGTTGAATGCCTCTTTCATTCTAGACACACTGCTTTAATCTCCCAAAAGCTGTGCTGGCTTTTGCTACAAGCTCAGTAAATACTGCATTGCTACAATGTGAAATTCATCTTCAGCGTCATGCTGGGAAGAAATGGGAGAAACTCAGTCTTGGGAAATGCATGAAGCCACTTCTTGTGGAAATACAGGGAGTCTGCTCCATAGAAATTACAACGCTGCCTTTAAAAATGCATGTTTACGGTTGAAATACATTATGGAATCAACCAAGAAAATGTAAAAATATTTTTCACATTCCTTCTGTATCCATTCTCTAGATTTACTTTTTAATTCTGTATATATAGTAATCAGTGTTTTCCTGCTGTAACTATATAAGACATTAAAACTTAACATTTCTCTGCTTTAAGTAAGACTTTTTGCCAACAATAATTTTCTTTTCTGCTGTTTAAAATATAAAATTTGCCAGAATTAGCAAGGAATTTAATCCTTACATAGTTAAACATATGAACCACTGAAGAATGAGCTGGTTATTACAGGATGTGTCACAAAGGGGTTTTAACTTTGTTCTCCAGTGCAACTGAAGTGAAAATACTTGTGTAGAAAAATTTAACCAATTTCATCATCCCTTGTAATAAGAGACTAGGAAACTGCTGTGTCAGGTCCTGAACTCATTTAGTTCATGTTGTAATAGCAGTCAGACTTTTACTGCAGCTTGAGATATCAGGCATTTTTGAGACCTCTCAAATAAAACAGTTGATTTTCCTACCTACTGGGGAAAGTCACAGGGGTTCTTAATCTGTTGGGGGAAAAAAAATCCAGCCTAGCACATGAAAATTATGGAACTTCGTATATAATGGTAACTGAAGTCAGTTTTGTGCAAAGTCATTTTACATTACAAGACCATTAAAAACATACTACAGTGTTAAAACTGAAGACTAATTTCCATTGATGCATGTATCCATCCATGCACATAGACATAAGTAAATGCATACTATTACATAAGCAATAGACATACTATTGCTAACGAGCATCTCTGTGGATATTATTTAGCAGAACAATCTTTCCTTTTTCTTTTTTTTCAAACACTATTGCAAAGCTTTCACTTTGGGATATAATTTGCTAATACCATTAAAATAATTCTTCATAAAGGCGTTGATTTTTGCAAGGCAGCCTAAAAGTTGATTAGCAAACTATAATGACTATTCTGATTGCAATTAAAAAGCCCTTCCAAAAGGGTCAACTCACCTAAGTGCTATCTGCAGTCATTTAGATTTTAACATCATGGTTATTACTTATTATCAGGCTGCACAATGAGATATTGATTACTTTTAACCTTTAGATCTCAGAATTCAGGAAAAGTCGAGGTAGTGGCACAGTCTACCTTTCCTGTCTAGTAAACTTATGGCCTTTAGTGGAATTCTAATGATTCCTATTGGCAAGGCAGGAGTGAAATTAGTTTATTCTTTTGGCTCATGCAGAAATGATGACGTATCTAAAAATACTGCATGCATAGCAGATTTGTCGTTAGTCTCTACAAGGGGCTCAATCCTGCAGTGTGCTGAGTGCCTCCTCCAAAGTGACGGCCATCATCTTCTCCCACTGACTGTTTTCGCAGCTCCATGCAGGCACTGACAGATTACCAGGCAGACAGAAGGAATCCTGGACCATGCAGAATATGCAATGTACGAGCAAAAATCTTCACGTTTTCTAGTTTATAACCAGTTCCCTAAACATATTGTCCAAATATATTGCTCTACAGGATGTTAATCTTTTAATAAGTTTTCTTTCTATGGGAAATATACTTGAAATAAAGACTGAACTACAGTGCAGTTTCAGTAGATACCCAGAACTCGTTTTAAATGGAACAAAGTAATCCAATTAAACTAATCTGTTTTACAAGTTAAAATGATATGAAGAACATTAATTGATCCTTATAGGCTGCTGCTATTTGAGCCCTCTCTCTGTTTGCACAGCATTTGGAACCGCTTTGCACATTTGTATCCTCTAATAGCAGAGAACTCAGGCCCCAGTTCAGGAGAATTATGGGCAAGAGAAACATATAACTGTTATGTGTTAGATTAATTTGCAGAACACTTGGCATTTTATTGCCAAGTAGTCAAATTGTTCCAAGTTGTTCCGGAAGGTTGTTATTAATAGTATGTTTTCTGAGGAAAGTTCTGTCTACTTTTGGAACTGCATTTCTGTTGCCAAGGAAACTCCTTGAAGCACAGCATTCTAGGAGCACACTGCTGCTTTTGTTTGCCAGTATCCTATTCATATCATCTAAGTAAGCACTTTACATACTTTAGCCTCCAGTTTCAAATGTTGAAGTTTTTACGTATTTATATTACTGTGTTAAAAATAGTTTACGCTTCTTTTTAAACTCAGAGTCTCTTGCAAGATTATTTTAACAGTTGCATTAAAGAACAGTTTTTTTGCGTTTTTTTTTTCTGTTTCACAAGTTTGCAATGAATTAGTTTTAATTTGAATAATAGCTCCATAGGTTATAGCACTAGTCCTTAAGTGTTAATTATCTTTTCACTCTGAAATTAATGTAGTCATTTCCTACTGACTCCTCTACACCATTATTGAAGTGCTGAGGAAAACATGTCATTGAGTTCTGAGCCAGAACTGTTGTTGTGATTAATCCTGGTCACATGGCCAATCTCTGCCAAAAGGAGATCACTGAAAAAAGGTGACAAAGACAGTGATTTCCTGTCAGCAAAGAGTACGACAGGGCTGTCTAGAAGTGATGCAAATGAGGGAAACTTTCACCACGGTTTGTTTGATCCACTCCGGGCCCCAGCATACTGAGCCAGGGAGAAAGGCACAATAGAGCAGCAGCACACCCAGAGGAGGAAATTAACTGCACCTTCTGAGCAGGGATAGAGCTTCCAGCCGGGAAGCAAAAACTGCTGCGAGATTTTTTTCCCCTCAACTTTTTTTGAAACGTATCCTTAGTTTTTGATGTGCATTTTTGTGTTATTTAATACATTGGACTGCTTCCCTTTGATGAAACAGTTCAGCAGCTAACCTGTTCAAAATCTGTGCCAACTAAATGTTTTCAGAATTTTTGCACTGCTACATAAGGATCTTTTTCCATTTATTATGACGACTATTGCTGAAGACTTACTAGTACAAAACTTCCAGTTTATGCAGCTTGTATTAAAACCACCATACATTGCTTGTAATCTGACAGAAAAAAAAAATTCTTTTATTTGATATTTTCAAATGTTCAGTTAATTCTATTCTGAGCATACTAACAATTTTAACAATCATATTGTATTTATTTAAATGGGGTTTTAATCTAACACAATTAAGTTTTGCAATTAATCCTCTGAGGAAAATTGAAAGAATTATCATTAACTTTTCTGCCTAGTTTACTCATTTCTAATCTCCATAGTTCCAGTAAATACTGATTTGCTTCATTTTTGAACATTCAAGGTACAGAATTACTCAAGTTCCCACTAAAGGGCTAATTAGCAGAGTTTAAATTCTTTGGGTTTGATCCTCCAGTAACAGCATATGAATACAGCTGAAGTCAATGCAAGTTCTGTGTACTTAGAGCTTATGAGATCAGGCTCACATGCAGTAGATTAAAATGAAATAAACATGATACATTTGATATTAAACTGAGCTATTACAGAAGTACAAAGAAGCAAGAGTCCAAAAACATGGAAATGTTCTTTTTGGTTTCTTCTTAATAAAGATAAAGCATAAGAGGACAAATACAGTGTCATCAATTCATTCTGTGACTGCCATTTTTTCAAACACTAGCCAATTTTCAAAATCATTAGCCAGATTAGGACTGTAAAGCAGAAATCATTTAGGACTACGCTCTCTTTTTTAAAAAAATGTTTGCACTGAAATCTAGGAAATCTAGAGAAATGAATACATAGGTATTCACCATTACAAAAAAATATGTATGTGCTATTCCTATTGTATTTAGGGCAAAAGAAAACATGGGGTTTTTACTAGGATCCTTATTATCTCTCTTTAATTAGGAAGTTCCTGGAATATTATAGACAAAAATTAAGCTGAGAGTTGACTTAAGTGTATATTGACTCTGAAAACAGAGTACTGTGAAAATACTCTAACCATGAAAATACATTTCATTTTCCTATATACAATTTTAGCATTTATATATGGTGTTATGCTGCTTTAATGTATGCTTTTCCCTTCTGAATTACCTGTTTTATCATTGCTCCTTCCCATTCCTAGGCTCCTTAGGGGCAATGATTACTGTTGGTAATAGTGATACCACAGCAGGTTCCCTGGCAGAGGCAGCTTGCTGAGCTGGCTCTGAGCAGCAATTACTTTTCAGCTCCGGAAGTGAGAAGAGAGATCCGTGGGTTTAGGAGAATCCACCAAAATTAAGAGAGTGCAATTAGCAGGTTCACATTTGAAGTTGTAATTGATAAAGAAAAGCTAAAGCAAGGCCTGTATTTTCATAACACCCCACGTCATTGAGGAATTCTGGTAATAACAGCTGCCTGGATTTCTCTGTACTGCCTTCTCTCCCTCCAGAGCAGAACGGCTGTGCTCTCTGGGAAGGTGCAGGCAGTGCTCATGCCTCTGAGCTGTGAGCAATAGACCATCCACGACTCGGTAAAAAAGCCTCCAAATAAAATGGGTGTCACCACTGATTAGAAGAGAGGTTTATTACGTTAGTTTTATAAAACAATTAATACTGTTTTTGAGGGCATGATTCACTGTTACATGAATCTCTGAAATTAAAGATGATAAAGACCTAGTGATTTATCTCATCTTTGCTAGAGCAGAATTGTTCCTTCAGTTACATTTGCTAATGTTGTCTTTTGTCTACTTTTAAATGTGTGAAATTATGGGGCTTTCAACACTTCAGGAGGTGATTCATTTGGGGGGGGGGGGGAAGGTCTGGGGGGGTGTTGTTTTTTGGAAAGACTGATCATTCTTAATGCAATGCACTTAAGATTTTTACATTACCTGAAAATACTCCTCCTGCTTTATGGAGACTCCTTAGTGATCTCAGACAAACTCGACATTTCTACTTAAGTCTTCCATTCAATCCGTAATGATTTGCTTGCTGTTTTTATTAGAAAGGTATATGCAGCGAATATTCACCACAGCAGGGCAAGGAGTCTGTTTCTACCCTTCTTCAAGTGGTTATGCAGTGACGAAGTACTAGATAGGTGATTTTGAGATAGGGCTCAAATCTGGTACAGTAGCAGGTGACCTTATGATGGAAACTGCAGGACAAATAAGCTGCCTGTGCTTTGGAATCTGTGCTGGTTCATCTGTGCTGCTCAGCCTGCAGACTGAGCTACTCTAGCTCACACAAAGTTTCTGCTTTTCCAAGTGTCATACCTATCATAATACAGATTTTCATAATATTAAGAAACTACTACTTCCTATTTTGCATATACAATACTCCCCATTTTACCACCATATTGTACTGCATACATTATTTAATTATTGTTCTCTTTTACTCTTCTCATCATGTGTTATTATCCCTGCCTTACCATCTATAATTCTTCTTAATAGTTACATTTGGATATCAGAAAGGGAAGTATCCTAAATAGCACCTAAAATACTTGGGCTGGATGCTTGAGCTTTGTTCCTTTTTGGTATTGAAGGATGAATTTTTGCCTTAATATTTATGTTTATTGATTTTTAAAATTTTTTTTTTAGTATGGCACTAAAACTAGTGGTTAAATTAGGCTTGGTCCAAGCTGGCCTTATATAGACTGGCACTACAAAAACATCTTATTTTAGGTTTGCAAGGAACTTTTTACCCATTTCTGACATTGTTTATTTCTGAGCCTAGCCAAGGCCAGGATTGTTAACGTGTTGATTAGGTCTGATAAAGCACTCAGAAAGTTAGCAAAAAGACATTAGCAAAAATAAGAAATCATTGCCAAAGCATGAGATGGAGGCCAGTGAATTAAACTCACTTGCAGGCTAAAATAGTTGGGAACTGAACTATATTTACATTTATAAACATATTTTAACTCAGGCGACAACCCTTTCTCACTGGGTATTTTAAATAAAAGTGTCAAAATAAGAAAGAATAAAATTCAAGAAGACCATCAAGAAATTAGGATGACAAAGCAAGAAAAAATGTATTATATTTAAGAAATTATCAAATCATGCAATCATAGAAGAAAGAAAACAACTTCTATTTGACCTTGAATGTACCATTTATTTGATAAGAAATAAAAAAAAGCTAGAGGGTAGTTGTTTCTTGTCATTATAGTGTTGCTGATTCTGTGGTTAGTTATTAATTTTATTTTTTATGATTCACAATCTGCTCTTTGAAATATGCCATATGCTCAAAGCAATTCAAGGATGACAACTGTCAGAATTACTCCAATAAAAATTGCCTAAATGAGGAAGATTTACTGCAGCCTGATATTTCTGTCGAAAGCCTCTCCTTTCTTTCCCCCACCACTCCTCAGACCTGTAGACTACAGATTCTCAGACACACAGTGAAGCCTGAATTAATTTTAGGATCAAATCACACGTTTTGAGGAAGTTCTTAAAAGTACTGTCTATCTAAAAGAAGCGATAAAGCTTCTGGGCCAAGGTTGCTATAGCAAATAAGAGAAACCGTGTGTGTGTGTGTTATCTGTATGTTAGAATTAAACCCTATAAGTTCACCCTGCAAGTTCATAATCATGTTCTTCAAATCACAACCAAGTGTGAAGAGTTAACATGACAATGTCTACTGTATGTATAACTAATAAAAATTAAATTGGAAGAGTTCTGTATCCCGGCAGCAGCAAACCAAAATCAAGGCAAATGTCTTTCTTTCCAGACAAGGTCTGAAAGGTGGATAAAAATCCAGCTGAAAGCTCCAATCAAAACACATTTTGTTAAATGTTCCCATTTCATTTTTTTCCTTCATTTTGTTTCAGTCTATTTGTTAATGCAGTTTCATTTATTTCTATTCATCTTGAAGACAAATCTTTGTCCTTCTATAGAATTACACCAAATAGAATGTGATAAAGGGAACTTTCTTGCAATTATGATGTCGGTGCAGCCTGTCAGCGCACAGGGGATGGAAATGAGGTTGGGGACAGGGAAGGGAATTCTAATAGACACCATGATACATACAATGAACGCAGCGATATCCTGTGAGAGAAAGACTTGTCAAGCTAATCAGATCTTCTATAGCTAGGTAAAGGCAGTTATGGTAGCGCTAACCTTGTAAAGATGCTGCTGCTGCTCCTCTGACATCATCAGGTCATGGCTGTCCATCACAATGGATTCCATGTCAATCAGCCAATCCCAGAGCTCCTGGTATTCTGAATCAAAGTCCAAAAGGCTGTAGATAAGGAACAAAATGTATTATGCATAAATACTGTGTAGTTGTTAAAATCTTGTATTAGAATAATATATTCTTGAAAACTCATGATGTTCCAAGTTATATTTCTAAAGAGACATTCTGTATTTATACAGAGTGGATGAAAATGAAAACTGAAATCCAATTTAAGCCAGTGCTATGACCTAAATTCAGTGGCTGATGCCAAATCCTGACAACTATTGGCATACTGCATTTGCTTCAAAAATTTTGAAATACAAATCCCCCATAGATGCTGTTTAATGGTTTTATATTGCTGACTTTACACTGAGCTAATTTTGCAACAATCATCTTGATATAATTCATATAAAAATATTATTTACGTAAAAAAATTACTAAATCCATTCAGCCATCCCTCTGCTGTCTATCTGCCTATGTCTGTAAATATCCTACATTTATTTTCATGGATGAGTAGCTAGCATTTCAACTTAACGCCTTAAGATAGGCTTGAGTGAATATGGTAAGCCAGTGAGAACTAAGGCCAGATACAGTATTAGACAGGTGTTCCCTACAGACATGTAAGAAACAAAGGTAAGGACAGGAAGTCAAAACAATGAATCCTTGAATAGCCAGCAATCATTAAAATTCAAAGGAGGATCACTACGGTTTTCAACAAAATAAATCATTAGAATAAGGAGCTTAAAAGGATTAATGTGATTCTCTATTGAAAGCCTAGTGAATAAGTAAAGCATAGATTCTTCTAAAACACTGTGATACAAGACAGAAGGTATATGATGAAAAACTGCACATTCGTCAAAAAGATACCTCTTGAAAGGGGATCTTCAAACTTACGAAATTGGAAATAGCAAAAGCCTTGCCAGTGGTATCAAAAAACTCCCATACTGATCAAAGAATAGTGCATGTTCCACTAAAGCTAATTTCTCCACTAAAGCTAATTTCTCCAATTATTAACAACTTTTTAGCAACCTCATTAAAAAAATTAGCAGTGTTTCAACAGAGAAACAATAAACATGTTTTTAATATTATTAGTACTATCACAGTTTCAGTTATTAACTAGAGTACCATATGCATGGTAATTTTGAAAGCTTATAGATAAAGTTGTGACAAGTAGAACTGTCTTTCTGCAAGAAAGCAGGCAAGAGAGAAGAAAGCATTTGCCTTCTGTGGTATTATTTTCAATGAATTGACAACAAAGAAAGTATTGTATAATGTACAAGCACTGATTCCTGCTTCTGAAGTAACTCTCTAGTTTAATCCACTGTATTTAGTGTACTTTTACTCAATAATTTATGAGATGCACTTACTTAAAGCTGCCTGCTTCCCTGAGAAGGTAAGCAATGTTACTATAAAGAAAGAAGAACAAGCATCAAAGGGCAAGTTACCATTTTTGAAATATAGTTTCATTTGGAGTTCAGGGCTTTTCTCCTGTTTGAGGAGGTATTTGACTCTGATATCATTTTGAAACTAACATAAAACTAAAGTCCTTCTTGAATGGCATATTTGGCAGTGATACTGAGTCTTTATCCCTTCCCCAGAAAGCAGTATAACCATGCTGTGTCTTCAGTACTTACTGTTCCCCTTCTTCCCTTCCATCTTATCCAAATTATTCAAAGGCATAAAACTGACAGGCAGTTATTAAAACATAGGTTTTATGACATAGGATGCTAGACTTCACATCATATAAATCAGTAGAGATTCAGTGGACTTGGATGGTTTGTACCAATGAAATACCTAAATTAAGATATGAACATGATGTGAAACAAAGCCTACATCCATCATTCATGACCTGTTGCCCAGAATGGGATGGGATAACTTTGGAAACTGCACCAGGAAGTGGACTTGGATTTTACTATAATAGGCAGAAGATGTGCTGGATTCAAACACCTGCTTTGTGTCTAAAAAACCACATCTTAGTTACAGTCCAAATTAGTCTATCTCTTGGTGTAACAGAATGAACCAATTCTTTAAAGAAACAGAAAAGCACTTTTCTTTGACCTTTATAAAACCCAGATAAGCACTTGAAAGCAGCTGAACATTTTGATTTCAAACTTATGTTCAAAATAGGAACTCAACCCATAACGAAGGGTGAGACAAACAGGATTCACTGGAAAAAAACCAGGAAAGGATACAAGATATAGTGAGGAATTTTTTTCCCCCATAATTTACATACTGTGCTTATTCTCTCTTTGTTTTGGTTTTTTTTTTTGGGGGGGGGGGGTGTTAAGTGGGAGCATTTTTAAGCAAACCACCCATGGCAGTTCTTTGCCTGAGTCTGAAGATAGTGTAGTCAGCCTACAAAGCATCATCAATATATTTTTTAATAGGATTGCAATATTTTTAATGGCTTTAAATTATATCCAATATATATATAAAAGCGGCTTTGTTTTTATAATTAATGCCTTGCATCTAAAAGGATTAATTTAGTGATCATTATTAAATTACTGTTTGGAAGAGGATGCAAGTTACTAAGCTGCTAAAAAGATATTCAGAAAATCCAGAAATTGTACGATCAGTGAGAGGTTAAGATTCAAATGTACGTGTCAGTATTTTTGTGGTATATTTAATATTTCTTTTTTATTCAGAATCTACTTTTTCTGAGATTAGCTTTTTTTTTTTTTTTTTTATTTCACCACAGGCAGAACCAGGGAAAGCACAACTTCTGAAATACTGATGTGTGTTAAGCTGCAAGAACCATAGCAAAGATCTAATTTTGGTTGATTATCCAAATCCACCAATTGCTAAAAAAGAAATAAATTAGGTCATCTGTTTGTAGAAACAATAAATCCTCCATTAAAAGTACCCAAAGGTTGCAAACAAAAATGCTATAATATTAGTTAAACGGCAGGTAAATACATCTTCCTTAATATAGGTTTTTTGGTTAATAAGTGAAACCATTAGCTGTGTTATAACTAAAATAACATTAAGAAGTATATTTTGTCTTGGTAAACTGGAAATCAGATATGCAGAGTTGTATGTCTAATCCCTTGAACCCTAAACATATTTCTTAAAATGTGGACATCAATTTATTATTTTGAATGAAAATTCATGAGCACCTTTCTCATGAGAAAACCAGTTCATCTGTGGCATTAATAAATAAAAAGGAATGTGAAGCTATTTCCATCAGCCTTTTTCTCCATGTTTAACATGCACTTGAAGTTTGTAGTATTTCTTTGATGGCATAACTCACATGGCATTTAGAAGTACTGTAAACACACTGGTATACCTACCAAAAAAATTCAGCCAGACAAAAAGTTCCTTCAAGTTTCTGGGTCATAATTTTCTGGAACTCTTCTCACATGTTTTAATTAGGAAGATATAGAAGAAATTGGGGGTTTGACCTTAACAGTTTTAAAATTGCCTTATATTCTGTGCATACTCAAAGCCCCTATAATGCATTTCTCTCAAAGCCTCATCCATGAAGGCCCAATACTAGTTGTTGACAGACTCTTAGGATCTGGCCTTCACATTGTACAATGGTGATGTAAAAAATTGTATCCATATCTCCTAATAGTACCTGTACGAACTCCTCCCCAGTTCTGAGGTGAAGTAATATTTCCAGTCAGATTTACTGTAACATTATGCACCTGCTCTCAACTACTCTTGGCTGCCTCTTGCTGCATGGCTTTCTGGTGTTCTCCTTCAGTGGATATTCATTTTCTTCTCTTCCATTGTCACTTCAGCCATTTTCATGCAGATGCACATATACCCTCTGTATCACCTCTTTAACAAGATCACTGTTTTGCAGGAAATCTCCTGGTTTTTATACACCCACCAGCATCACCCTATTCTGCAAATACTACCCCACCTATCCGAGGTTAGCTATTTCCTACACAAACACACCTCTCCCAAATGTCATATACACATACACATATCCATGTCATACAAAAAATTCATCATCTACAATAACTCTTGTTCTCCCTGTGGACACTCTTCTTTCTCCTAGGTCAATCTTTGACAACAGCTAATTTTCCCAGTTATGCAAATGGCCCCTTCTCTGTATAGATCTCAGTCCCTACCTATGTCATTCTACCATGGAGTTTCTGTCCACGGTTTGCATGCAGTAAGGAAATTTTATACCAACTCTATTGTCAAAGAGCTGAAAGGCACTTCCATTATGTTCAATACAGCACCTCAGACTTGTTCAGCTGGAAGTTTTCCTTCTGAATTCAATGCCCACTAATTTCTACAGTGGCAGAATATGTGATATTGTACTGATCTGACTCCAGCCCTTTGGCCCCTGAAGTCACTGCTGAGTCTATAAGACCTGGGGTGGCCAGAAGGGCCCAGAAAGGTAGCCACAGCACAAAAAGGTAGGGAACACTAGCAGATGACCATTCCCAATCCTAAGCATGTAATTACAAGTGCAAACAAGTGCACTTAAGGATCTATTTACTTATCACATATGGTATGTGGAGTTACAAACTGGATTTCTTCACAAAGCTTAAAGCTTTATATCCCCTACTCTCAGGAAAATCAAATGTCTGTTGATGTGATCCTCCACATCCTCCAGCCTTAAGTCTTGTTCACATTCAATGATGGCTGCAAAATTAGAAGCTAGTTTTGAACATGTAGCCCTCAGAGCACATTTATATACATATACACAACAATTCTGAACAAATTATTTTTATGGTTGGCACTAGCTGCATAGGCGTGTTTGAGAATCTGACAGATTTCTGCATATGTAATCAAGATCTCAGTAATCCTACATAATTAGCCCACATCAATTTTTCTAAAACAGTCATCTTTCTGTATAATAAGAGGGGATGTTTACAAGGCTCATTTATCTTTACAGTCGGTAATTTAATAAAACTGTGTTTCCAAGACCTGAACATTGAGTTAACAATCAGAAAAGGAAGTTCTGGAGATAAAGAACTCATGAACACCTTGGTCAATGACTTTCCTTGCATAGGAAACTGCACGCAAAAGTTCTACTGTATTTACTAGGAAATGTCTATCAGGATGAGGGCTTACTCAAACAATAAGCACTAGTTGGCTCCTTTGAACTGCTTTTGGCCTACACAATTATGGTCTCACAGGTATGATTTTTATGTGTATTTTGGGGTGCTAGGAGTTGGAAGATACGGTTTTCAAAAAATCTTAAAGAAAGCCCTAATTCAGAACAAAAAGTTTTCTTGATTGTGAAAAAGGGAAGGTAGCAAGAAGCCATTTTAGTATCCTCCAGTGATTTATTTGTCCAAGACTCTTTGTTCAAAATATTAAGAATGCTTTTATATGTACACTTACATATATAATATATAAATATATATTTTAAAAAACCAAAACAAACCAGACTGAAATGACCAAGTCAAGGGAAAACAGTAAAAATTAATGCTTTCTTGAAGTACAAAACCAGGATGTTTGAACTATAAGTGAATGGCTCCATATTCATATTTCCTAGTCACTAGAAGAAAAATTATTATAGAGGTCTTGTAGAGGTATGAATACACTATAAAGATTCTTTCTTGGAAGATGCTAAGAAATCAAATTATATGAAGCCACTGGAGGAGAAAAGCCTAAAGAAAAAAGGACTCATTACATTTTTTTAAATGCAGATAACAGATTACTACTAAATAATGTTAGGTAGTCATATGAACAAACCTTAATTTGGATAAATTATCCAGAACCCATTGTTTTTGCATTCATATATGAAAAAAGTAAATATATCTAGAGAGAGCTTTTCCCTGCCTCTTGGCCTAGGAAGAAAAATTCTGGTTAACTAGAAGTAAGAAAAAGTATATCATGTAAAAAAAACCACAGATCAGTGAGAATAAAACAACAAAAAGAATAGTTCCCTACCCATTACTTCCCACTGTGTGAACTTTTGACATATCAGCAAACTCTTCCTTTCGCTTGCTACTACTGTTGTACTGCTCACTGTACAGTTTTAAGGACATCTGTTCAACAGCATCTCTTTGTGCTTCCAGATAGCATAGCTGAACCTCAGCCTAGAAAAAGAAAACAAAGAGGGGGAAAAAACAAAACAGAACATTTAAAAAAAAATTCAGAAAGAATACATTTGAAACAAATACTTTTGGACTGCAACAATTTTAACCAAATGATTCATACAATCATTTTTCTCCTTGCATGATAGTGAAAAAGGCTGAACCATTAAGTCAGAGAAAAAGTACACCGTAATCCCAAATGCCAGAAATTAACTAAATTTCTATCAGAGAAAGTGCTATATATTCCATGAGATGCATAGCCAACCAAATCCTGCTTAAATTTATCTGCACATGAATAAAAAAAGATATTAGGAATCAAGCACTAATGTCACTGGTAGATACATAAAATTACATTTCTTATAGGCTTCAAGACTGGTATAGTTGACAATTTGCCTGTGCTTCCTAATTAATGAAAGCCATATTGTTACAGGTATTTTTCTTTCAAATAGTAAGTGTAAACAAACCCAAGTAAATTGGCATTATTCACATTCTGCTTTCTGGTGCATACTGATTACTCAGCAATTTTAATTGCAAGGAAAAAGGAAATAAGTAAGATATGCTGTTTTCCATCAGACTTTGTGCCTGGCCAGAAGAATGTTGAATAATATTTGGCATTATAACTGATTGAATAGACACTTTATTTATTGCAGCTGTGGTGATCAGTATGCTTCTGAGGGTCAGAGAACCAGATGATACAAGGATAAAATCTGCTGTTTGCCACACTTGCCCCTAGGAATAGTACAAAAACAGAGGGTAGAGTAAGTTCAAAAGCACTTTGTGACCAATATACTATTGTTTTCTTTTAATATACTTCATTGAAAGAAAAAAAGCATTACAAATTCTGATAATGCTTCAAAAAGCGCTACTTCTGTGTAACTACATACTTTTATTTCCATTAGGAGTGGAATGCCTGCTTAACTATTTGGTGCTATGGCAAGAAAATGCAACAAGCACGGAGGAAATTTTGTGTAAGGACTCTCCTGTATTTTCTGCTGTGGGAAGCCAGGAATTGTAAAGTTTTGTTTGTCTGCTGACAGCTTGACAGTTGCCAATTAACAGCAGCCATAAAATAAAAGTAGTGAAACGGCCAGAGACAAGAAGGGTAATCTGCAAAATGTAGGGAAAGTGTAAGCAAGTGAAGGGAAACAGGCACTGAAGAATGTCAGCTCTCTGAAGGAAAGTTGGAATGTCTTTATAAACCAGCAGTAATAACAGTTTCTTATATTTGCTTATGCCTTGTCTTGGTGTAATTTTTGCTGAGTAATAATGTATGCCATTTAAAAATTCAATTTATTAAAAATTCTCATTCAAACATTTATCATTTTCTCTCTCAGGTGCTTCTTAGAGTGAGATTAGTTCTGTTTTTTATTAAACCCCAAAATGTTTTTGAGAAATTAAAATCCCCAAACAAATAAAACAAAAAACCAGAAAATACAGAAATTATTAGTAGTTTTCCAAGGAGGTAGAAGATAAAAATTCCAATTAATCCATGAAGGTATTTAAGTGTGTAAATAAATGCAATTCAAGGCTTTCATATCTACTTTAAAATAGTGGAAAATTAAACCACAAAAGGTTATCAATGAAGAAACTTTACCTGAATAGAAGGCCAACTAGCTGGATCTGTCCAGTTAGAGTACAATATTAAGGTCTGAGAAATCTATAAGACTTTTCTGCTTTCTCACAAACTGTAATTAAAACTGCTGTTTATATAACTCAGAAATGGCCACTAAATTTCTAAAACAATTAGATCTAGAAACTAAAATCTGTGACTGTTTTAAGCCTCTAGGGGAAATCTTGTGGAAAACTTGAAGTAAAATATTTCCCCCATTTTCAGAGAGGGTTTGTAAATCAAGATAATTAATTGTTGCTTTTTCTACAGGTTTTGGGTGGGGTTTAGGTTCGGGTTTGGTGTCTTTTTGGTTGTTGAAATTATATACACAACCTCCCACCCCAGTACTCCAAAAAGAGGGAATTCACATATAGCCTAAACCCTGGAATATCACACACATCAATTAAAATTCATCTCTGAACACAAGTTATTTCTCAAATAGCACAACTATCCCAGTAATTGAGATTTTTTTTTCTTCTTGTATTTTCTTATTTGCCTCGTTATAATTTCCTCTATATTTTAAAATAAGAAATGGGAAAAATAAAGGCATCATCTTTTCACTGATCTCTCATTCTCTGTTCACTTACAAAAATATTTGTAAATAGGCAAATCATATTGTATATAGAAAATGGGGGAAGAAAAAGAAGGATGAAATAGAATACTGGAGGAAAGGAAAAACAGGATGGAAAGAGTAAGTAAATATAGGGAGAGGAATAAATAATAATCCACTATTTCTTCCTCACAAATATAAGACCCTCCTGTACTAAGGATTATGAACTCCATCAACATCATACTCTATGAATCCTGAATACAACCAGTTCTTGTATCTCAGAAATATGATCCCTCCATAAATCAACTATTTTTGTTTTTAAACCCAATTTCTGTCTTCAATGTTTGTGAACAATTACAGCAACTCAAACTCAGACAGCATAGAGTTTCAGATGGATCTCTCTGATTTCTTTTCTGTATGTATTCATCTATCTCACTGTTGTACTTAAACATTTTTTTGTCTCTGTTATACTGATATCAACTGCAGATCCAAAGAGCCTTTGAAGACCTTGAGTAGGTATTGATCAGTTTAAGTCTCAAAAAACTACATTCTGCAGAAGCTGAGCTAATAGGTACAAGGCACAATATAGAAAATAGTACACAGTACAGATATGTAATAAATATACTGCAGTTTATTTTCAATTTAAAATCTTTACTAGTAATGAAGGACTAGTTTTGCAGTATTCTGGGAGAATAAAATTGCAACTTTATTAATTGCTAATCAAATATAGAAAAGCTACTTGTTTTACCTTTTATCTTACATTAAATGTGCATATTCAGATTGCCCTACATATGCTTTATTATTACTTAACTTTAAGAACTTAATCTCTATCACAAACACACCTCTATGGACATGGATATCTAGCAAATCCTGAGAAAGTCGACTGAGATAGGCATCATCCCAAATATAGGTAATGGGAATTGGGAGAGAGCCAATCATTCATTTACTCTTAGTACCCCATCCCAGAAGTGGAATTCAGTTCCTTTTTTTTTTTTTTTTTTTTTATTTCCAGAGGATGCAGCTCATCAGAATATATGAAAAATTGAACGTGGGAAAAAAAAAAGCCAGGCAATAATACTCAGCAATTGTTTTCCACTTCATGGTCCTCTTCTAAGTGACCATTTTTGCAATAAAAAGGCAATAAAGATGCTGGTGATGGCCTTCTTACACACGTTTACAGATTCTCTACCTACCAGGATGGAATGAGTTTAAAATATTCTGTTGTAAATTAAACTGAGATATTCCCAATAATCAAATGACAAAATGCTCTCATTTCCTGAACTTTCAGGATACAATCTCTGAACAAGACTACAAAAAACCCCAGTAGTCTCTGTAGGAAAACAGTGAAAAAAATCTAGACTAGTGCCAAATATTCAGTTCTAGTAATTGATTAATAATGGCTAATAATTTCAAGGCTATTGTTAGAAAGCTCATTTTCTAAAAAACTTAGGGAGCCTGGTGTGCAGAATCTGTTCCTTAAGACTGGCTTTGCATGACAACATAGAATGTCCTTTACTATACAGATCACTACATAACACAAAGGGGTAATCAGTGACAATACAAATCAATGAAAATACATTGCATTTCTTGTTAGGCCTACATGTTGGAATGACCTTATTCTGAAGTGGAGAAAGACAAGGGATAAGAGCTGTTACTGTGGGAGGAAGGAGACTGAAAGGTTACATTGTATACAGAGTGTGAAATGAAATACTTAAAAATTACACCAATGTAAATTGAAGATAGGAACTCAGAGCCAGCGTTGCTCTGATGCAAAATTTTTTTTTATATTGGAATGTACTAAAATAAATATCACTGAATTGGTGTTGAAAGGGAAGTATTTTCAGACACTGTTTCCCAGGGAGCGCAACTCTTTTGTTACAAACTACGTTACCATAAGCAAACTATCCTGTGTTTCAAATGTAGAAATTATAATACATTCAGTTGAATTTGAGTTATAAAAGTATCCTATCTGGCATTATCCTTTCTCTAAAGTTCTATAAAAAAATCTATACTGCTGCCACACACACTGTGAGAATTTGTGAGAAATACAGACATAGTTCAGTTCCTCCGCCATTATTTGAACTTAAGCTGTTTATGTATTATGTTTATTAAATTAAAGCACAAATTCTAGTTTCTGACAAACAACAAGGTGGTCAGATGGTCCTATGCAGCATGTAGATTTAGAATACTAGTTATATGTATATTTTCTAGAAGTGCATACTTAGCTGTCCCATTCTAAAAGGATGCACATCTGAGCTTGTCACGATATATCTTGGCAGTTGGTGAATTTCTTGAGAGATAAAATTGAGAGCAATTCCTTGCCAGAATTAAGTTGATCAGAGTAGCGTGTATGTGCTTAAATACTTATGCATTTTTTGTTGTTTTCTGTCACAATATTCTGGCTACTTCTCCACATTATAAAGTTCTGGAGAAGGCTTTATTACAGAATATGAAAAAGATTCTGTATCTGTCAGAGTACAGGTACTGAATAAAATTGTGTTGAGAAGTGTATGTCTCAAAGTATCTCTCATGGAGATGTAGATTACAGAAAGAGTTCTCCAGCAGGCAAGAGTTTGACCAAAGGCTTTATACAGACAGACTTGATCATCCATCACTCCATTCCTACACTGAGCCAACAGTGTTGATGAAAACTCTTAAGGTAGAAGTAGTGCTTCTAATAAGTCACCCCAGCATTTTAAATGGCATTGTAGGACAGAATTGTAGGATCATTTAGGTTGGAAATGCCTTTAAGGTCATCAGTCCATTGCTTGGCAGTGTTAGGCCTCTGGGACTTCAAGTAAGTGTAGGATTTTTTTTTCCCCCTCCTCCCTCCACATAATTAGAACAGGGACCTTGCTGCTGTTGACTACTTTCTTAGTCTGTTACCCTTCCTGCTTTTGGCTCCCTTGCCTCTTCCATCCTTGATCTTGCACACTCTCTTCAGGACTGAATCAGATTAAAAAAATAATCCTATATCATGAAATATGTTCACTGAGAGCTGAATATTTGAGAGTCCTATTACAAAGGACACTGTGTTTTGATCATGCAGGAAATTAATTTTGTTAATCAGGGCATGCTTGTTACCAGTTTAAATCTTAGCAAAGTGGTTTTATCATTATAAATCTCAGAAATGCTTTTATATCAGGAATAATTTTATCACTTTGTTTTTCAGTATACTAAAACCATCACAATAACATGAAATCTCCACACAGAATGAGCAAAATTACAAGACAACAACATATTTGCATATCAAGGTACTTAAACTCATTGTGGAGTTTAAGTAACAGTAGTAACAGCACAGTGAATTGTAGGTCCATCCACAGAGGCCATAAAATGAAATTTTAGAGAGGCAGGGCTGTTTTACAGCACACAGAACTTCAGGTACCTCTCAGAGCCATCAAAAACAACAGGAGAGGAAAAAAGGGGGAAAAAAAAAAGCCTGTAAATAACAGCAATACCTTTTTGTAGGGTTTCCTTTGGTTTCAGAAATACATGACCTGTGACTTCACAACTGTGGAGCGCAAATGCAATCAGTAGCATGGCCTCAGCAGCACTGTCTGACCAAATCCATGGAGATGCCATGATCATGTTGTTAATTTAAAATCTGGACCTCTGGTGTCTTAATTCCTGACTGTTCACCTGCCTTTCATTATGTTCAGTGTAACATTAAACACTACACAAGAGCATGGCATACCCTGTGCATCAAACAGACCTCAGCTATGTACACAGAGAAGTTCCCTATATTACAAATACTAAAAAGCATTGAAGAGTAGTATGAAAGGATTAACCTCTTCAGGGACTTCCAAGAATGATAATTTCTGACAATAGCCTCCAAAAATTGTCAGGTTAAAAAAAAGTTCTTGTAAGAATGGGAATTGAACAATTGCCAGGATCTTTTGCTACTTTTCTCATCTTGTAGGTCTTTATCTCCAGCCTGCAGAAAAGAAAGTGACAGGTAGGATGCAAAAGAAGAGTTTTTAATAATCAGGAGGCCAGGTGGGGAGCAGGTTTGCTCTGAAAATGGAAAGGGCTGGGGTGACAGAACAGTGCTTGCTAAAACTATATAGAAGGTACAAATTAACAAGGATGCAGATTCAGCCTAATCCATCAACATAACAGAGTGCATTTCTTCAAAACTGCCACGTCTTCCAGCTCCTTCAGTGACACCTCTTCGAATACCACAATGACTGTAAGCCTAAACAGTCCCATTCTTACAAGCCCAGAATCTGTCCTATTAAATTTTCAATTCATCAACACATGGTTCAATCACACATCAATTCAACAACCAAGGTTTCTTTCCTGTCAGTCAGAGAAAACAGGTTTTTTTGGGAGGTCAGAAGACAAACATGTGGTACATATAGAAGGTTATAAACCTTTCTGTGCCAGCCTCAAGATTCTCAAGTCGAGGAAAGACTAGTCATGCACAGAAAGTCTTTCTTCAATGTGCTAAAATTATAAACTTAATCTTACTTAATTAAAACCTCCACTATTTGCACTGTTCTGATTGTTCCAAACATTTCCTGTGTTTGCACTTCTAGAGCAATGAAGTGTTAAATAGAGATTGTTAAAGAGTCTGCCTATCATCCAACGCACCCATACTTCTAAAAATCGTTCTCCTTTAAAAGGTTTGTGTATCAGACCATGTGGTCAGGCAAATCACCCAGCTCAGTCTGTAGGGCTGGGCATTCAAAGTGGCCACGCCCTTAAGGTTAGAGGTACCCATGCTCAGAATTCAGGACAGCACACTTGTGCAAGAGAAATTCCAGAGCGCTGGTGCACATTGCTCCTGCCCCGACTGCAGCAGATTGACACATGCATGTCTATTTAGGAATGGCAAGGGAAGGTAGGTCTTGTAAAACCAGTATCTCCTACAGAAAACTATCCAACACATCCCAGAAGGGCATGAATGAGCTAACATAAAAATGTTATGGCCTTTTCCTTGGAAATTTTGCTCAGAGACCTACTCAGTGCATATTTTGGAGAAATCCCTTTTCTCCCTACTGGGAGCTGTACTGCCTTACAGTGAAGTAAAACATGGTGACTTATTTACAGAAAGTGGTTTCCAAGTTGTCTGAATTTAATATATTGAAAAATCTCACTTGGAAACAAATAGAAGATACTTATTTACTTCTTTAAACTTTCATTCTGAAGTTACTTTAGTAATACACATTGAGTTTTAATTAATTTTACCATATTGCAATAGTATTCCTGGTTTGTTTTGCTATCTTTTCATGAACAGAGATTTTTGCATAATTCTTTTATTTATGCTGAAAGGAATCTACAGAAAATGTAGAAACTACTAGTCAGAGAATGCCATATTACAGAAAAAATAGGAAATATCATTTTCTGTAATACTACATCATTTGTGAGCACATTACAGAGTAATTATTTTTAGTAGTACATAAACAGCTTGATTTTTTCCAAGTAGCTCCATTTTAAACTTCTATATGCTTAAGAAATGTTTCATATTTATTAACCTAATCATTACAAATAGATATGTAAGTTTCCAAACAACTAGTTCCAAAATTTCCTAGACATATCAACCCACAAACTGCAGAAGTTTTGATCTAAAATCTACTTCTGATTCAATATTTTGAGTCAAATATTTTGAGAGGTTTGATAGTGTCAAACATTTTCAAGTCAAAACTCCTACACGGAGTGTACCTCAAAGAGGCTCATTGAATGCTTATTTGACTTGTTCTGAAACTGAAGGTGATTCTTTCCATGCCTAGATAGTCTATTTGATGTTATATTACCCCTAGAGATGCAAATGTTTTCTTACTCCTTCTTTCTCCTCCTACGGGGAGAAACTGCAGGGGAGTTTTTAACAGCTTTTTAGATATTGAGCTATTAATAACATAAAATTGTTCAATATGAACACAAGACTGTCTCCACCACAAGATTAAGTAAGAATATTCAGACTATGAAGTAGGATAAATATAAATGTCACTAATTTTATTTAATAACAGTAGGAAAATGCAGGCTAAGTATTCGTCACTGTAGATTTTTTTTCCTATCCATATGTATGTGATATATATACGTATCTTTGGGTTTTGAGGAAAATTAGAAGCAAAAAAATAAAAAAAAATTTTTGAGGAAATTTAAAAAAATATTATTAGTAAAAATATTATGAATTTTTGTAGCAACAGCAAAACATATAGCTTAATATGTTGATTTGTACAACCACCTTGCCATGTAAAAAAGCAGGCACAGGCTGCTGCTCCTTTGAGTTTATTTATGATCCTCAGATGACGAGCCTCTTGAAGCACCTGATACTTAACTGAGGTAGAGGGAACTGTAAAAAGATAACTGTTTTAAACATAAAATATTTGTATTACTAAGAGGTCAGATTTGCTGCTGCTGACTTCATTGCAATTTGCATACTATTAAAGCATTACCCATAATGTTTGTAAAATTTAATTTTAAAGCTATGCTGTTTAAGATGTTTGCTGAATTGTAAGTACCTAGGACATTTGGGAAATTTGCTAAAAACTATGATAGTTCAGTATTTCTGCCTTACTTTGCTTTTTATTTAATCCCCCCACAAACACACACTATTTTCTTCCATTTTATGACAATGCATCTCATTTTGATGCAAGCTGAGAAAAAAGTATACTAGAACAGTACAGTAATGGAGATATCTTTCCCTTTTATTCTCAATATATTTAAGTTTGTTAAAAATGTCACTAACTTATGTATTTACTTTTGCTGGGGGCTGAGATCCAATTATACTCCTATAGAATAGAGGTGATGGTTATGATTTTCTACTTCACTCTAATACAGGCTTTCTCATTAAATCTCACAGCTCGGTAATCACAGTCATCACATTTGTGTTTCAGTACTGCATTCACACTCACATTCTCTTCCCTGGATTTCCATCCTCCTTCCCTCCCCCATCCCCCAAGATCTTTATTTACTCCCTGATAGAAACAGCAAAATTAAAGATGGATAATGTGCAGATACAATCTTTGCTTCCTTTTCTCTGCCAGACTAGCACTCTAAAATACTTCTTTTGGGAAGTACTGATATTAACTCAGTTACTATAGTACATGAACTACCATTCTGCTTTGAAACACTATAGAAAAGTTGTCCTTAGATGATAATGGAAAGGATGGAGTAACACAGGAACAACAAGAATTACTTTACATACTAATAACAACAATTTAGTTATCAAAACAGTACAGAACAAGCGTGCCTTTATAGTATTCTTTAAAAAATTTAGCTTCCTAGGGTTCTAATAGTTTTTTTCCTATGGTTCAGGAATGCACAGTAGCACTCAGCCCAGTGCCTGTATCCTTATTTCAAAGAGAATCATTCAAACCAACATCCACCCTGTCAAGAATCTTGACTTTGAGCTGCTAATGCAGAATAAAAATCAATATAAATTTTGATCATTTGATGAATATTTACTTCTTTCTTTCAAGCCTGGGGATTTAGAATGGAAAACTGCTGAATCAAGTCATTTTATTTTTTTTGTGTTTGTGCCAACACCAATTTACTACCCTCCTGAAAGTTCCTGAACAAGATGTCTCATGTGGCATACGTGTTGGTTTTTCCTGTCAATCATAACTGTGTGCCAGTAGGGAACCATAAACATTTTCCTTTCATTCTCTCAGTTCTCCAAAAAGGCATATTTTGATTACTTCCTTGGAAAAGGTAAACTTGTCTTATTTAGACATACTGTAAAATGCCTACATCTATTTTTCTAGGACAGCTGCTGTGCCTAAATTGATACTATCCATTAAATATTTTCTTTTCAGTATGAGTTGCTTCACACAAAGAAGCAGTTTACAATCACTGCAAACAAAGCTTAGTAACACAAAACAAATAAAGATTTGTATTGACATTATCACTTCCTCCATATATTTTCTGAAAACTGCATGAAAATTCTGACCAGTATAATCCACACCAAATGTTTGTGAAAATGAAGATAGCAGGAGATAAATAGATCCCACAAGCAGGCAATTAAGATGTGACTCTAGTTTGCAATTCATCTTTAAAAGAAATGTACCTTCAATCTCAAAAAAAAAAAAAAAAGAGCTTTTAAAAAAAGTTTATGTAAAGTTCCATAGTTTCCATAGTGACTGGTGTGGGGGAGAGGGAATAGAGAGAAAAGGAAAAATGATGCTTCTAAATTTGAAAAAGACCTAGATTAGTTTAACAAGAACTGTAAATGCAAGCAATTTTCATCTTGCAAAATTTTTTTATATATGAGTCAGTGGCAGACAGGCTTTATCTTAAGGAGCAATTTTGTTGGTCTCTTATAAATTAAATAAAAGTGGCAGCAGCTGTCTTTCGGGAGGCTCATATAGGCTTGTATAGTCATATGATATTACGTAGACAGATGTTTTAAATAAAATAAAATATTTAGATTGCTAGATACCTTGCTAGATACAAAGGCAATTATAGGATGTCTTTGTTAAATTAAATTTCTCATTCTTTTGAAAAGAAAAAAAGGGAATTGTCCTGGAAACGGTACCAACAGGAAATGATTCTATATCTAAAACAGCTGGACACTGTAACTAATATACATTTACTTGAAAATAAAAATCCTGTATGCCTCTAGAGACATGCAGCACCATGCAGTAAAACCAGATGGGAAAAAATTATTTTTAAAAAGTCAGTTTACATATATGTAAAAAATAGTAAGATATGATCCGCTCATGTAGAGAGACTGCTCAAGGCTAAGACAAAGTAACAGAACAATTAAAGCCCTAAAATGTAAGAAAAGTGGCATCTCTTTTCTAACAATTAAAAATGTCCTTTTTTCACAAATGTTGCCTTTTCAGAAACATGTCAGACACCTTACTTTGACAACGATTCTAATGTGATAACACCTTATTGCATTACCAAGACAAAATTTAGTGGAAACCTTTTATCCCAGGCAGATTTTGATTCGAATCTAAGTTATATGTGTCAAAGTTCCAAAAATAACTTCAAAAGTAAAGCCAATATCCAGTGCTCAAATTCCTTAGACACTTTAGGTAAGTATAAGTGTGTAAGGGAATTTTTCCAGAGCGAAGACTGCACAACTGGGTCTAATATGAGCACTTCAAAAAATATACCACACATTCTAGCCCATGACTGTCTAATGTGACTCAACCAACTTGCTCCTTCCATTCTTGTTGAAAACGCTACAGTATAACTGACTGTATTCTGTGAACTCGTAGTTTTACTCTTCAGCAAGACCTCTGTTACAAGCTTCCTCCAGGCCCAAACCTGCACAGCTGATTTGGCTAAAGCACCTAAGGTCTTATAAACCTATAAAG
Organism: Myiozetetes cayanensis; assembly: GCF_022539395.1. Classification (NCBI taxonomy): domain Eukaryota; kingdom Metazoa; phylum Chordata; class Aves; order Passeriformes; family Tyrannidae; genus Myiozetetes; species Myiozetetes cayanensis. The sequence goes on from NW_026087853.1 coordinate 25,217,803, forward strand.
AAAACACTCCAGGAGGAGTATGAATGCCAAAATGTAAGAATAAGAATTTTACAGTCGTACCTTTCAAATCACCATTGACAAAAATCCACCCAAATTTGCATGGCTCCTTTCTTCCTTCCTTGTTCCCTAATTGTTCATTCAGGGTGCTTTTTAAGTAATATTATTTTGTAATTTCAACAATGAATTAAACATTTTTCTCTCTCTCTCAGACTTCAGAAAAACACCCTAGCTAAATAAAACCAAACGAAGCATGCTCAAGATATTGGAAGTGCTATATTATAGTCCCTATATAGCAAGAGCAGTAAATGGTATTAAAGATTCCTTTCAGAAAGCTTCAGGTTGGATTGCTTTCATTTTTTCCAATAGCCTTAATTGGCTAAGTGCCTTTGGGCCAACTAATACCCAGAGAGACCTAATCTCAGTAATCTGGTAAATACAATGATTTCAACAGATTTTCATCAAAGACATGACCATTACATGAGATACTGCCTGTTTAGTGCTGTATTATTTCTCATTTAGAATGTAGTTAAATTTACCATATTAATACAAGATTTATTATTACAGTGTTCTGTGTTACAAAGGGCCCAACAAACAGAAGATATTTGGCTATTTTTATTAAAGTTTAGACAGATGCTTAAGTCAATATGAAAAAACATTTTAAATTCAAAGGAAAAGGAACCAGACTGAGAATAGCAAAATCACCCCACTCAAGGTATAGGTGTCAAAAGATGACATACATATGTAAAAAATGTTCATGTCACTGCATAATCACAGAATTTAACCTTTTTTTCCTTCAAACAACATTAGGAAATATAGCTCAGATGAAAATAATATATCACAGTATAATAGTCATACCTGCTGCATCTTTTTAGTTTAACACCTGACTCATGAAAATGTGACTTTTCTGTAGCTAAAATGTGATGCATATTGATTCAAGGAGTCTGAAGTACAATTACTACAAAAATATGTCAAGGAAAAGCTTTAATTAAAAGATGCACATTTCCAGTAACCATAAGTAAGACATTTTCATATAATTACATTTTTACATTATACTGTTAAAGAAGTGGAGTATTTACTACATGGGGATTCTGGGCATTCAGGTTACAATAGACCCTAATTTGTTTTCAGAGACAAAACAAGCATGAGTTCTAAACTATCTAATCACTGTACAACATGATGTGGGACATAGGCTCCTTAGAAGTGAAAATAGCAACAACAGCATTACACACTGATTAATCTAGACCCAAGAGAGGTCACAAACTGATAACTCAGAAGTCAAGGGTCATTAAAACATTTTAAAACAAGTATTTTAAATGCAGCTTGGTAAGAAAGTTTTATGCTAATCTCACAAATTTCTTAAACAGATTGACTGATACTGTGAAGATTGTTTGGCTTTTATCATAGCATTAACTAAAATGGAGGAATTAAACCTGAGTGTTACAATAGAATATTAGAGGTTTTATTAACAGGCACAGGCAATCTATTATACAGAGAGTCAGCACCCATGTAGCAGGATGGTTCAAGGCCTAAGGGTATTTTTAGCAGGAAAATACATGAGTACAGATGAGAAATCCTTATATATAAGCACACAGGTAACCTTGTGCTTCAGGTTCTCTTTGCATTTGCATGACATGTACAAACAAAATTTGTATTTGACCACAAACCCCCACATTTATTCTTTAGCTGTGTGTCCAAATGGGGATCTTAGTTTCATTGGAACAGAACCACCAGCATTTTATTGGAGTAGGCTCAGATTAAAAGTTTGAATCTTGGAGCTATCAGGAATAATTACCCTAGAAAGTTGTATGGTAGCAGGACATTATGGTCTTATTTATGGAGCTTAGGTAGAATTTCCAATCAGCATGATTGCATCTATTTCTAGTGCTTTGTTAATCGCTTCCTGAAGCTGCTCATTAAAAGCTCCTATGTCAACACGTAATGCTGTGGTGGCTGAAACAGAGATTGGGAATACAATCACATCTCGTGGCTTGGCTGAGAAGTACACTGCAACATTGTGCACTTTATCACAAATGCTGTTTTCCCATTTGATAAAATGCTTCACCATGTCATGGAACAGTGGTCATTTATTTCAGAGGAACAAGCTGAATCTTCACTGTTAAATGCTGGATGTGAGCAAACATCATTCTATTTTTGTCTCCCTCAACAATGGAATTGCAGTGAGACCTAAGTACAGCAATTTAACATCTCTCTTACAACAGCCACAGAAGTGATGACAGCCCTAGACAATAATCACTTGCCAATACCATAGTACTTACCTACCAACTGTGAAAGCTCTCACAGCTGTAGTCAATAATTGAACCGACCAATTCCACTGTGCTGCATGTGATTGGTGATATTATCCCTTTAAGTGTGTTATTTAAGTTTGCAATGCAGTTAATTGAAACCCTACTAGATGCAAATCAAAAGTTTCAGTCTTAATTGAGATATTTTGAAAATTGAACCCATTGCTTCAGGCAGGTGCTACATGAGATTCCATTAATATAGGTAATTAACATTAGCCTCTGCTTTAATTAACATGCACACTTTAATTAGTAAAGCATTAACCAACATTAAAAAATCTGATCTTCATGCATCACAAAAACTGCAGTTATGACTATGTTATTTTTTCCAAGACTGTAAATCATACAACATATCAATACTTTTTTAAAAAAATACATCAAGACATTTTATAAAGAGAAATAGACATATGTACATCCTTGTTTTAACTGAACACAAAACGGTGGGAAGGATTTCTTAAGAATATCTGAAATATGAAGAAAGCTCACATAATACTTCAAAACTTTTGACTGAAATTTATAAATACGTATATTATGTTCATGTGTGTATCTAGTCAACTCATAAATTAAAATAATCCAGTTGTAATCAGATTCAGTGCTCACTATTAATTCTCTGGCAGAATCCAAGACAGTGTTTTCCAGAGCCAGCATTTTAAAAACAAATGTCTGTCAACAATGCTAGCTTTGCTTTCTATCACGCTTGTTTTAACATCATGATGCTTCCCAAAATAAGTAAGCCCATGACTTCAAACACGTTTGCAAACATGAACTGAATGTTTTCTTGAGTTTGCTAAAAGCCTTAAACATCTTCAAGAACTAGCCTGTTGCTCTGAAACCTTTTGTCCTACTGTGTCATAAACCCCACTGCTGAGTGCCATCACCTCTGGGATGTCAAATAACTGGGGAACTGAAGAGATACAACTGAGCTGGTTCAAGATCAGCCTTTCTGCACAGAAGGTCCCATTTACAGCTGTAAAAGCTCTGTAATCAAGGGAACTTGCACAAGCAAGAGAGCAAGTGCAATTACACTCGTGCTTTCAAACCACTTACAGGAATATTTCTTTGATACAGACAAGTTCTTTTAGACTCTGGACTTTTTTTTGCCTCTGAAGTTAAAAAATATTTAGAGTATAGTATATCCCCAGACATATATAAGGAACTCCACTCAAGCCTGTGAAATTAAATGGCACAGATCTCCAGCTTAAAAATCTTCTTTAAATAAAATTTAATATCAGTATCTTTTAAACTACATTTCCAAACAATGCAAAGAGACCGTCATCTTCCTAATCCTTTCCTTCTGCTATGCATTAACCCATATGATCCTGACAGCTTTGCTTTATGGTAAGTTCCATTTCTCCAACCTCATTATTAACTCAAAGAAGATTTCTGATCCACTCCACTCACCTCCTATGTTTTCTTTCTCTATATCTACAGGTGGGACATATATTATATTGTTATGTATGCTCATATAAGGATACTGGATGTTTTGGCTTGATTAATACAGTCAGTTTAAACAGAGATTTGTTTCTACAATTCCTGCACATTGTGGACCTCTACTGCATTTGGCAGTGAAAGAAATGGACGATGTCAAAGGACTACACGCTCTATTCATATTGTATCCACATATCTGCAGATCTCAAAGACAGCATGTACATGTGCAAAGAAAACACTGTGTCCTTTCTGAAGCTCCTTACAAGTACCACATCAATGTCACATAGGGGCTGTGTTTGTTTCTTTTTGTTAAATGGGAAAGAACTTGAATGAAAGAAACATGAAGACAAAAAATATCCTTTAAAACTGGAAAGATTCACTTAATCAATTTTAAACACTTTTACTCCGTGGGAGTAAATCCTACATTGTGTTTCATATTCATAGCACACACACACACATCCTAAATGTAAGGCTTTCCAAATACTGAATTTACAATGCTTCCAGCTAAAAGAATCTAGATCCCTTTGGAGCAATTTGCCAGATTTTCTCAAATTCTGTGGGACACATTCTGGAATTTTGACAGCTTCCCCTGAAAGTAAAAGAGCATTACAGCTAAAAGAATGCTTTGCTGAGTGCTTTTCATGGCATGCTGTTGAATTCTATATATTTTATAACCTGCAAAACCACAGCTATACCAAAAGCAATATTTATAGTCAAAAATCTGTCCTGACTTATATCTGAACAACTCATACTGACCACGAAATTATTGTTTCCTGTAAAGCAATGTGGTGATACTTTTAAAACAGTGATTTTCACAACAGAGAGTTATCCTAGGTCTATACATATTCACATCTACATGGAATGCTGAATGAATCCGCAAATATTTTATGTCTTATTTACTTGATTGGTTTTAACTACTTATTTTTTCCATGGCAAGTAACAAAAAAAAATGAGAATAAAGGATGTAAAAACTGTGTTTAAAAAAATTCTAAGCAGCACCTTGAAAATCAAGGTAGACTCATCCTGAGATGAAGAACCCACAGTGTATTGACCAAGGGGCTACAGGGAACAATGTGCATAGCATCCATGACACCGTAAGAGGTTTTTCCTTCTTTATTCCCCAGTGACGTCTTTATAATGCTAAGGGTCAAAATCTTCTAGCACCTCTAATAAAATAGGTAAACCTAGAAAATGAAGGATTGGTAGTATTCTGTCAAAGTCAATGGTAGGTTTTTTATTATTATTTCAGGCAACCAGAGCATCCTCTTACAATCATGTGGCAGAAATTAATAAATATATCTCAACTTGTAATTTTAAAGACAAGGATTCCAGACACTAATATTCAACATATTTTTAAGATATAGAAGATATGGTGTAACATAACTATCATGATATGGGGTTGCAAAGCAAAAAAAAAAATTGAAAGCAAGCTCAAAGGAGTCAATGAGTTTTATTGCTCTAAGAACAACAGAGCCTCCTTTTATTGTGAGGAAAACAAGACCATATATGGCCCAGTTATTAACTTGGGATGAAACTTGAAATGTCAGCCTTGCTTCTCCAATACTGCTGCAGGAAGGAAGGGCTGGATACCAAATATCTTTTGTTCCCTGTGGGCAGTGTATTTTGCCTTCCTGTACCAGTTGCCACTCCTTGTACACCAAGTTGGTCATTTGTACCTATAGGTTTCCCACGACACAGACACAGGCAGGTGCAAACAGTAGGGTCATGTCTGCCATAGACAACCAATCTTGGGTTGTGCTGAAAGCTTTCTGTTCTTTTTCTGACTCTAGAAGATTACCTAATAAAAGATATTAAACTTTGCCTCCCTTATCTGTAGTTCATACTGTCCTTACACCCCGAAGTTATGAGCAGTGTTGTACCTATAGGGCTTGACATGGTCTGAAGCAGAACTTAAAACATACCTGGAACACTTCTGTAATTACTAAATATAGATGGTGTGTGACATACTGCACCCAATGCCTTTTTGTTAAGAACCATTACTTTCCTTAGGCTATGAAAATACATAGCTAACATCCTCTTATGAATAACTATCCTCTATGATAATAAACATCCTCTATGATAGCTATGAATGATAAATATTATTTTTGTTTCTTGGACATTTATGGCAAATTTGGCAAATGTGACTTCCACTTAAAAAAATGGCAACGAATAAGCGAACTCAACTTTGAAGTTAGCTTACTAAGCCAATTGGTAAATTCTACATTTTATTTTTCAATGTTTAAAATGCCATGATATAGACACTGCAACATCAGAAACAGTCACTACGACAGGCATTTTTAAAAAAAGATAATGGAGCAGTGTGATCTTATAATTCTAGTTAACACCCATCTGAATTTTATATTACCTATTTTTAATTACTCAAAATCAACCCTGAACTTAAAATCATACCACAAAATAGAAATAGTCCATTTAAACATTGATTTTTTGTGCTTGCATGGTTCTCCCAGAATCCTGGAAGGAGTATTTCTTTCCATGTTGATCTTGCTGTTGCCAATACTGACATTCACTATTCATTTCTGTGGCAGAACTTTTGCTCCCCACTTGATTTGCTGTCCTATTGAAATATTACCAGGAGCATGGGAAATTTGCTGCCATACTGAGAGAACACTTCCTGTTTCTGGTTTTCTTCTTACCCATCTAATGAGAATGTGAACCTTAAAAATTCTCTGTAACTAACTGACATATTTTTCTTCATTACATAATATAAAAAACAGAGAAACTCAGTACTTCCTGTCAATAAATATAAATACTGGCTACATTTGTGTTCAGTTTGTTTAATTGCTAATAATTTCCTGACAATCTTTAAGCACAGAATGATAACTTCATTCCAGGGTAAGATCTTCTGCAGTAAGTCAAAATACCCCAGGACTCATTGGCATTTTGCATCTCTTTAGACAAAAAAAATGGAAAAGAGAGTCTAGAAACTTAGCAGAAACCAGGGAAAAATTAAAGATAGGTAAGTTTTGATCATGTATTTCTTCTTGCCAATTGACATACATAATAGAAAATGGTAGAGAATAGGTTAAACAGTCTAAAAGGATTTTAACCTTAAATTTGACAGAAGCTAAATGGCTGTGACATTGGGTTCTTCTACTTTATTCCAGCTAGTAATCCACCTTCAAAGTTCCTGTCAGGTAAATGACCTTGTATTTCATTAACTGATAATTAAATGGATTTATTCCACTAACGGTTTTAATTAAAATGCTAGAAATATTGATTACCCCTCTCATCCTTATTCCCCCAGATGAAAAAAAGGTTTTAGGAATGTTTATTTAGAGAAGACAGAGAATTAAATTAGATTGAATCTCTATGAGACCTGAAGACTGGTTCTTTCATTTCTGCTGCTCAAGCAGAAAAAGGTTTCAATTTTTTGATGTTTGATTAATTATTTTGAAATCCATTTATGCTTACCTTGGTGTTTAATTAAAAATGTCATTTTTAGCATAATTTAATTGGCTATCTGTGGAAGACTAACTTCAAACTTATATTTTAAAAATGTTGTGGGTTTTTTTTAATTTGAGGTAAAAGAAACTTTTTACTTATTTGCTTTTGCTGTAAAGGTATCATCTCATGAATGAAGAACTAAGAAGGGCTGCAGCTTAACTGAATTTACTACATTTGAATATGAGGATACATATGCTTATGAGTAATGCAGCTTTATTTGGCTGTACACTTGAATCTATTACCAGTCATTTAGAATCTCTAATCTAACAAATATGGAGTGTGTGCCTCCAAATATTTTGGATTTATTGTTACTAACATTAACCAAACTCTCTGCAGTGCGTCCAGAAACGCTTTTGGTATGGGCTGGAATCCTTAAGCACACAGTATGTATTACTGAAAAAAAAACCATTCAGTTCAGTTTATATTCAGCAAACAAATATTAGAAAGAAGCATTAATTTATTTTTTTTTAATTTATCTACCATGTGTATTTCACTGTTTTCTTACCCTATTGTCTTACTGATCTAAAATTTGCTTTCTACATGAAATACTGTTCCACTGAAGAACCAACTTTTTTTCTTAAGTGAGAAAGAGATTAAGATCAAACTGGTTTGTATAATTTCAATACCAAATAAGGATATGTTGTGGTCTTATAAAAACCATATTTTGTTTGCACTTGCTAGCCCTAAAATATATGATCTAGAATTTTCTATATGGAAAATGACAGTACTTTGATAATAAAAATATGAACCAAGTAACTAAAGTCCTAATTCTGTAAAACACGTTCTTAACGTCAAGCACATAATCTGTCCCATTGAAGGGAAACAGAATTATTCCCATGGTTACCACTACAAGGTGTGGACTTGCTGAAAGGTTTTAGTGACTCAAGACCATCACATCTATTTACTTTTCCTTTTGTGTTATTTACTTGTGAATGGAACACTACATAAATATGGGTCAAAAAACTAAAAAAATTCTCTATTATGGAAAGACTAATTGCAATAGGTTCTTTCATTTCAAGTCTGAAAAAGAGGAAAGGTCTCCTCTGCAGATATGACATGGGACTCTCAGGCTTGTCAAAAACACATTAATGATCAGTATAATTTATATTTCTTCCTTCTTTGTTCAAGTGTTTAATGAAGAAAAATTTCATAGCCTGATTCAAAGCCCAATGAATCAATTAAAATATCCTCAATCAAAATATTTGTCTCCGGCACTCCATTTCTTTACAGTTATTTTAAAAAGTCATGCAAACCTGAAATACGGTTAGGTGACAGTGGCTTGTGTACAGTCATGAGTCATTTAAGAATGGGGTAGCTAAAGGTCTTTCCAATGATTTACTGTGTAAAAAACCTTGTTGCCCTTCAACAAATAACTGCAAAAAGCAAGTCACAAAAACCCCAAACCAGCCTATGCATTTTTGAGCTGCAGAGGACTTACACTGAGGAGCTGAAGAAGATAAATGGTGTAGCATGATGCTGCCTTTCTGAAGTCAGTGGATGTTCCACTCCCCTGATGTGCTCATTGTTACATTTTCAAAGCGCTGCACGTGGTTTTACTCATGCAGCTTTCCATGACATCACTGCAAGTCCAGTAGCCAGCACACCAAGTCAGACTCTTTCCCACAAATGTACTCATGCAGAAACTTTATTCATACAGCACTACTTCCAAATTCACAGCAGCTACTCCAGTAATTACTCATTTCCACTCACATAGGTTTGCAGGATGAGGCTGTTACTGCTTTTTGCTCTAGCTGTGCAAGGGAATGGTAAAGTTGGACCTGCTTTCACAGACTGTGTTCCAGTGAAGGCAGCAAGGCCTTTGCAATCTTTCGGTCAAGATTCTGCTTCTTTGACATACCAAATGCCACAACACATTCCTGTCCTCTTTCAGAGAAGGACAAAAGAACTTGGTCACAGCACTTTATTTCTGAGTCACTCTTTCACTGTTTCTTTAATTTTGATTACTGTGAATACAGGGAAACAAAGTATTATGTTATTTTCATTTCATTTTCTGCTATTGATTTGTTCAATGCTTACCAGGATCATTTTGCCATATTTGGTTACATTTTCTATTTTATTCTGCAAATTTACTAAATTACAGAAGAACCTTTGACCATGTGGTGCCTATAAATTAAAATTCTGACAAGATGATCTATTGTTTGTTTTCCATGTCTACTTTCAATAACGATTTCCAAGAAAAATGCAAATAAAAAATAGTCACTGAATACTAGTTACCTAGTTGTCCATGGACAAAAGAGGATTGAACACAGGTTGAAGCTTTTCAACAAAGAGGAATCACTATTCAAAACTACAGAAATTACACAGGCAAATCCATATAAAAGTGCTACCTTTACTATTGCTACCATTGGCAGTGACTGCTTTGTTTTCAGAGACCTGTGAAATAATTTTTAAAGATGCACATGGTACAGCTTTTATTGCCTTTTTTTTTCTTCTGAACTCTCAGAAAATAGCCAAGATGAATAACTTTGTTTTTAACACTGATATATGACACATTTTAACCTGTCTACATAGAAAAGTAGTGCTGTTAACAACTGCAACTTTCTTCAAGTATGCTATGAATCACTGTATTCCTTTTTCCTTTTTTCATGCACCATTGCCACTATCTTACCTTCAGCGGTTTTGCTAGATTTCAATGAAGATGGAACCAGAGGGCACACATTAGAATTTTATATCAGTTCAAGAAGGGGAGAGAAGAAAGACATATGAAGCTAGAATGACATTCATTGAAGGTTCCCTAGGGAAGATAACACATGTTTTTGTCTTTCACCTGCTAGGCATGCTAAATCAGTGCAATGATAAGCTAATTTATGAAATATATTTCATTGAAACCTGGACATCTTTACTGTTGCTAGTTTGGATATTAGCTTTTCAGAAATAAAAGACAACTAATTTAAAAGATGTTAAAAGACTGGTTTTCTTAGGTAATGCTTACTATACATGTTCACTGGGGCTCTGGATTTCAGTGCATAAACATTTTGAAAGCAGTTAGGATCAGGTGAAAGTTAATATTTACACTCACAGCTCCTTCAGAAAAGGAGTATCTTGTTTTCAAAACCAAAAGAGGATTCTACCCTATTTTTTAATACGTACTGAAACAAACCCACAGTAGCTGCAAGAAAGACAACAGTGTGTCTTACAAAAACAGTGTCTCAGCCACCTTCCATAACACATGTGCAGCAATCCAGTACTGTGTAGTTCATCTATTATCAAGGCACTATGGGCTGCCTTTTGTTCCTCACAGAGTCCAATCCACAAAAGCTGGCTCTTCAGGAGAGACCTTTAGGCTAACTGTGTTCAGGGATTGCATGCTAGAAGATTTTAAGACCTTTTTATTTTAACTGTGGGAAAATGTATTAGATGGCTGTTGATGGAACATGATGTTAACGTAAAACTTTACAGTTTACTTCACCATCAAAAAGAAACTGGAAGATGTGATATTTCTGGTTTTGTTTAGGGTTATTTTGTGAAGAAGAGCACCTCAACATTTTACACTCCTTGCTGAACACTCTCACAGCAAATTTAGAGACAGTCCATAATGCAGATGTAGAGATGTACAATTCAAAAAGCATGTACTAATGAGGTTAAATTTTATAAAGTATCCTAGCTGTCTTACAGATAATTGTGTTTAATTTTAACAGTTTCATGATCAGACACAGATGTGAGCATAATATCAAAGAGGATTTAATGCTTACAACAGTTATAGCTCATCATTTATTCTATTTATAATTTTGGTGGTGCATTAACAATTATCTTTTTTTATTCTGAAATAATCCAAGCAAAGGTTTTAAAGAAAAAATGTATTTTGAAATACTGGGCACATTTTCTGGATGTACTACTGGGATTTGAATATTTCTTGTTCAGAAAAAAAAAGAAGCTTGGAGATACTGGAACACCTAGGAGCTTAACCACCACTAGTGAATATAGCTATGTTCACTAACCCCAGAACTAAAGACTGCACTTCCCAAAACCTTTATCTTTAATCAGCCCTTTGACTGCAGTGTTTGTTGGCCCCAGTAGAGAGAGGAACTTTGGACTCATGAGAAGCTTCAGCAAGGTCAATGAAGCAACATAAATGCTTTAAGTTTTAGTGCATGTTTAAGCATTTTACTGAATTCGTGCCACGATCTTTTTCTAAGCATTTATGTAAGAGGTAGGGGAAAATGTGTCAGTTAAAGTTACCTGTTCATTTGGGGTGATGAATAAAATCTCTTTTGCGAGTTTCCCTGGGTGTTTCCATGTCTTTATTGATGTGCTCTTTACACTGAAACATTTTCTTTTTACTGATAATTCATTTTCAAGCAGTCAAGACTTACTCATGCCCACATTAACTTTTATAAACCAAGAGTGAGCATAATTCTCCCCAAGTTTTATTTATTATTCTTCCAGATTGATTTAATACCTTTTAAAATGGTTTTAACTAAATCAATCCAAATTTTTCCCCCCTCAATTCAATTTCCTTTGTGAGAACTTCCCAGAGACTGAATGTCTCTAAATGTTATCTTCAATTCTTGCTGTATGCTGCACATAGACACCCCTTGTGGACCCCAATGTAGAAAGCTCCACTGGAATCAGTAGTTATCTGCTCAAGCATAAGTAGTTGCAAGATGAAGGTTTTAACAAACAAATATTGAGAAGCTCACAAGTATGCATGCATGTGTCCAAATCCCCAATATTTTTTGGGTGACAGTAATGCCCAATTTGTAAAGGTACTTCTAGAAAAGCACCCTTGGGATGTCTGGGCACCAAAGTACCTCAGTAAATGTCTGTTTAAGTGACTGATTGCAATACTACAGTATTTTTCGAAATCTGAAAAGAACATGTTCTTTGATATCTGAATTCATCTTTTATGTTTGTTATTAACCACAACATACACCTATAAACTCTTCTTTAAAGAAAACTGACAGGTGTTTTTTTTGTTATGTTACATCTCATTGTTTCATGACAATTCATCGTTTCCAAAAATTAATGTTAAGTGCACAGGATTATGGTACTGCAGCGTAATTTGGGAATCATGAGACAGTAACAAAAAGAAATATAATTTAAAATATATATATAAATAGAAGGGGAAAAATAGTGATAGTTGAATACTGAGATCTCTTGCAGTCTTTTGTAGAAACTTGGCAAGACTGAATTGCAAAATGAACTCATTCCAAAATGTAGAACTGTCTGGATTCAGACTAGGAGTTTGGCATTTGCACTGTTTCAAAGGGATAAATAAACTATTCTTGATGGCTTTTGGTGATTTTAATGAAAGGTACTTTTTCAGCATTAGCATGACTGTGGATCTTGCTACAAATAAGCTTTAGCCAATACTGCTTTTTAAAATGTGCACAGATTTATGCATAGGAATTAATAAGAGCTTTTTCTGCTCTATTTTTTTTTGGTACACAGTGTCAGAATGGTAGTGACTCCTTTTGACCTTTAGAAAGGACAGTTTTTTAAGAAAGCAGATATTCTACTTTTATAGGGGAACTGTGTAAACATAAGTAATGTTCCTGTGAACATTTTATGATCAAGATAATAATAAAGAATTTAGCTTCAGTATTTGGCAAGCAAAATAAATCTTTAACAGAGCTGACTGTTTTGTGACTTCTTCAGCTGAATACAGTGGTGCTTATGCTAACCATCCCTTCAGTGTTGGCAGCCTTATGAGAACTCCCAGAAAACCTTTCCTGTCATTAGACATTCTCAGCTGGTCTCCAAGTGAAGGAGTATCCAGCCCCTTGTCAAAGAAAATGTCATCATAAGATTATGAGAAAAAGAGGAGTGAAGGTAAAATTAAGTAAATCAGGGGAAATGGAATTCTGAGGAGGATATGTAAAGTATATTAAAAAAATAGTGAAGATCAGCATCTTGCTTAGTATACATTTGAATATTCCTACAGGAAAGAAGAATATAAAATTGAACCACTGATCTCCTGAGGACTAGACCATTGTAGGGAGGAAATTCTCTTTTCTAAATGGACAGATGGCATGTAGATGAAAACAGAAAGTAATCCCTATTTACTATCAGAAAAAGGTACGGATATGCCATGAACATTACCTTGGAAGCAGGCACTGTGGTTTATATGTACTGAATTTTTCAAATTGGAGAGGCAACAAGAGTAAAATATGGCTGTAAACAATATGTACATACATAGCTGATATATAGTTGTCCCTGCATACTGTTTGAATCCTTAAGATTCATATTCTCTAACTTCTTTTCCTCTTGAATGAGGTAAAAGGAAACTTCAGATCAATAAATGCTGAAGAGATATGGAAAACATCAGAGGCAAAATCTTTTTTCCAGGAGACAATCTGATATCAGACAATAAGACAAAATCATTCATCCATACAATTATATAGCTAAACTATCACCTGGATGTTACAATAAGTAGTCTGCTTGTCAGAACTGGTCCCTCACAGCCCTAGCTATTGCCAAAAAAAGCCTAAGATACTCAGGCATCAAAGTGTTGATTTAAGTATGCAGGCTTAAACACTTGGGTTTGAATATTTTTACTTAAGTGACCTTCCCAAGGTCAGGAAAAATTTTATGCATAACTCTCTGTTGACTTACACCTACTCAATTCAGCACTTTAATACCAGGCTCCCTGCTGTTTAATCTATCTTTCTTTCAGTACAAAGTTGTACCTAAAATCCTGAATTTGCCATGACTTATACACATATTGACTAGTATGTACCTAAAAGGTATGTAAAATTAGAGAGACATGTCAGACCCAGATCAAGACATACACGTGGGAAGAAACTTAGAAATAGAGTTCACAGTGCAGGCAAGGTGGCCAAACTTCTCTTTACAAGGCATGGAGATAGCTGGGTAGAGAGAATGGGATTTTTGACATTAAGTGTACTGAGCAGAACATTAAATAAGAAATCGATAGGAAATTATGAAGAAAGGCCAAATTTCCCACTGTTGCTTATAAGCCTAAAATAGATGCCATGGAAATCTGGAATTTAGACTGTAAAATGCCTCCTGGACATACGAAATGCTCATAAGATATCCCTACAGGTTGCTCTACAGGAAAAGTAGACCACTGTTTTCTTTAAAAAAAAATCTGGGATTTGAGCTGCTACAATTAATCTGTTTCTTGATAGCTTGGTAATTACAGCATTCTCTTGGGAAGCTGAAAATAGAGATTTTATTTCTTATAGTAACTGCTCAGACAGACTGCATGAAAGCAGCTCTTCCTGCTGAAGCTGGGCAACAAGAAACAGAAATGTGAGATTCCTGATGCTGGAGAAGAAGCAAGAGGGTTCCCTGCTTATCACCCAGTGAGAAGAACAATCTTCTGAGTAAAGGAAAAAAAAGGAAATCAGAGTCTGTGTTCCTGGCCCTAATCCTGGCCCTAACCTAGAGACTGATAGTAATTTTTCAGCAAGGAATTATTGGGTAAAACTATATAAAAACATATTTTAAACAGAAAGGAAAGCTTAGAATTTCTACTTTTCAAGAGTGAGAGGGTATTTTCTCTATTATTTCTCTTTCCTATATATATTGTTAGGTATGTTTTATATATCTATACATACAGTTATATGCATACAGGTATATATATATACATATACACACACATACATGCATTCTTTAACATTCATACATGCATATTCATACATGCATACATGCATTCTTTAACTCAATTGGCAACTTTTTACATACACTAATCTTTTGTCAGGCTGTGGTTATTTTAACAAAAAAAACCCAATGAAATAATGAAGACTGCAAACATAATCTGAGATTTTTGTTTTGTTGACCCTTTTCCAGTGTATTGTACTACCATCAGGCATTTATCTTGGGAGATGTACATACAGATATACCCTATTAGACAGTAAAGAAATATTTCTTAATCAATACAAGAATATATTCCTATGTTAATAAATTTACCAGGGCTTATTGAAACTATTTTCTTTTTTTCCAAAATTAATTTTTACATGTAGCCAGGACATACTTTTCATGCTGCATAGCATAGCAGTAACTTTAACAATTTTATCCATGGACATTTTCCAAATTTTCTGCTATTGGTGCCATCCATTTAAAAGGCAGATATTTAATTTTCAAGGATTTTCTTTTTCATTTTATTAAATAAGATCTAAATAAAAAAAAATATACAGCTTTAGAGAGGAAGTATCAGTGAAAAAAACATCTTTTGACTGTAAGAGGAAGGCAAGAAATGACATTAAAATTTTCATCAGAAACATAACTTCTTCACCAATGCAGACAAAATCTTCTGGAGATAAAACAGTTTTGGCAAAACTGTGCAAATACAGTGCTCCTGATTGCAAGCCCATTCTTGAATGCAAGTGGGGAATAAGTGTAAGACTTCAAAAAGAGCAATGCTAAAGTTACAAAACATACACCTAACCACTGCAGTGTAATTTTTCATGTTAATTTTGTTCTCTTATCATCAATATATAGCCTAGTATAACAAGAACAAAATAGTAGTAAAGTTGTTTGCAAACATGAAAAAAAAACCCCAAGTAAAATAATACCAATACCTATTTAATTAGTTTAACAGCCTTTTGTCTTGTGAAATAGTTTCCGTCAAACAAATATTCTGTTAATGATCTCTTGTTTGTCTCTACAAATGATTTTAAATTTCCAGAAATCTGCTGTTCACCACTTCTTTTCTTAATGATAGAGCTGGATTCTTCAATGGCCAAAGAGCTGGAAACACATTTTTCAGCATAAATATGCTAACATGACTTCTGTGCCTCTTCACATAAATAGATGTAACATCTAAGATCAAGACAAGATTCCTTAGAATGTCACAGTAGGGTCTCTCCCTTCCTTCTCAAGATATGTGCATCTGTTCTCCAGCTTTACTACATAAAATATAGAATTACTATGTTTTACTGCTTTATTCTTTTGTGATCACAATACAACAGTCACACATATACAGAAATATAGTTGCCAGAAAAATAAATAAGCAGTGATAAAACCTGAAATATTATTATTGTAGTTCTTCCTAAGAATTCCTTAAATTCTTGGGAATTCTTGAACTGTATTTTTAGCCTTTAAAATGTGACACATCTAACAGCTACTCAAACTGGATGAAATACATAACATTTTCTCAAGCCCATCTTATGATGTTCAAGAATCTTTCATTATTGTCTGGCTTCTGCCCTACTGCTCTCCTAAATATCTGGGATCTATCCTGGGATGCACCAGTATGTTACATTTTTCTGTGGATTCTCCAGCAAAGGCTCCTTATCACTGTTCAGAGTTTTAATCTGCTTGAAACTAATAATTTCTAAAATAATTTGAATTTCTTCTTTGACTTTATTTTTTTATTATGTCTTTCTCTGGTAAACATTCTGTAAGTGATATATGTCTGTATTTCTAATATTTGCAACACGGTTTTGACTAGCTTGGCAATTCCATACATAACCCATTGGAATACAGTTCAATGTGTGTTTTAACCCTTTTATAAATAATAGAATATGCAAAACAATGAACAGACAAAAAGGATAATACAAAAGCATTATAATTTTAATATCTCATTTTAAGACAATGCAGAATTCTATGAATAAGTAACTTTCTCTGAGGATTGATTAGAGCAGATGTTTATGTTTGTACTGACGTAGCTGTTTATAGATGGTTAAAAATGAAAATAAATATATTAAGTTTCTTTTCAAACATACAACAGGCTGGAGAAAAATCATGACAAGTATCTGGGGCAAGCCCTTTAGGTCTTAGAAGAAGGAGGGACTATTCTTTCCCCAGGCCCCATAATCATTTAAAATGATGAGGGTTTTTTTAATGATTTAATATAGTGAGTTGAGCTACATTCCATTAGATATAATTAGATCTAGACAGGAAAGGTAGATCTGAAAAGCTAATGAAATATTATTCAGATTGAATCTAAGATTGTTGATTAGGATAAAGCTAACCCTGATTAGTATAAACAAGATAGGTGTTAGAGACCTTATTTTTTTTCTTTTAATTTAATTTTTATGTTAGTCTGAGGAGAGCCATTACTTTAAAAAGGTACACCTAGAAATATTATTTTCTTTATACTTCCTAATATTTTTTCCTTTCATCCTGTTTTACTTTCAAAGTCTTCATCATCTGACCTCTTCTATACCTGTACTCTCATTTCAATATATATATATATTCCATATGACTCCTAATACTCACCACAATCCTCCTCAATATGGTAAGTGCTCATTTTGCAATGAGTTGGCACAAGATCAGTGCTCTGCACGAGTCCCACTTAAGCTCCATCATAATTTCTTCAAACAGTTCATAGCTATATAAACCCCTAAGTTGAGGGATTAAGTAAGATCTAAGCGATGTATAGATTTTGTGCTGGCCTTTCGCATAGCAGTGAATTTCATCTTCTATCAAGTCCCGCTGCCAGCTTTATACTTTCTTCGTACTACTTCTTAACGCTTTCATCAGCCTCCAAATCCTATGTGTCAAGCAGTTGCTGAGTCCTCATACAAATCTCCCTTTAAACCTTTCTCTTTCAAAAAATTGCCCTTGCTTCCAGTGTCTAAATACATGATGCTTTTGGGACTTGAAAAGTGCTCAATCTAAAAAACCTTTCCATGGAAACCATGAAGAAGTGTTGCTAAACTCGGTATGTGTCCCAAAGTAAACTTCAGTGTTGGTGTTCAAATAGTGAATTAATGATGCAAGATGCTTTTAACTTACTAGTTTCACTATGGTCTTTCCAAACAGACTTTGAAAGTTTGCAAATGGAATTTGAGAAGTCCAAAACAAATTTAATTTGTGCAAGGTCTTTCAGAAACTTGACACATGCAATCTGAATACTTTTATTAGTCATCTTTGTGTGTACAGAAATGTTGTTCCTCAATTTAGAAGTCTTTCTGGAATTGTTTGAGACATATATTATATTGCCTTAGATTTATTATATTCCAAAAAAATGTTTATAAAATTATTATGTCACGCCTTATTTCTCACATGGCAAATAATCTGGAAAATATCCTGCAGGTAATAGCCTACAGTAGTAACTTTTAAGAGGGACACCTCATCTGCCTCTAGGCAGATCTGAAACCTGAAAAATATAGCCCTTTATAACAAATTACTTGGGATCAAATTTTCTGACCAGATGAGTAGTAGTAAATTGTCAGAGTAATAAATTATATGATAACAACCCCTTAGATACTGATAAAAATGTATTATAAGTAGAAAATACATACATACATATAACATTATCTTAATTTATGCCCTGGTAGAGATACACAGGCAGAGGGCATTAGGTGAGTAGAAGCCAATGATAGACTCAACTAATCGATAAGTGGGCATTGTTTGTGCTTTTGATTATTCTTGTTAATGAATTTTTTGTAAATGGACAGCTTAGACCACAGCTACTTTTTGTAGTTTGTGTTTCTGTAGGAGCACACAATGGCATAATGGCATTCTATTTCCAGTCAAGTATAGAAGTTACCTTGGATTTATCTGACATAATTTCTATCAATGCTTTTTCAGATTACATTTTAATTCATTCCTCTAATCCATCTACAAAAGACTATTAGTCACAACTAATTTACTAATACTGCTCTATTATAGGAAGTGCTTTCTGAAGTAACTCTGATTTTAATTAATCTCTATTGTGCACTCAGTTCAGATTTTGGAGTGACAGATACATAAATAGAAAAAGACAATGAAATACACAAATACAAATCCTTTCTCTTTCATGCTTATATTTTAATATGCCAAAAGAAAGAATTTTGTTTCTTACATACTAACACCTCTGTAATTCTTTTTCCTTTATGGTTACATAGCTTTGCAAGAGATATTACCTTTCTTCCTGCCTTAAATTAGTCTCTCACAGTAGAGATTTGTGGCAAGAGCTATGGAATTAAGGATATAGGTAAAATATAAGGACCAAAGTCAGCTTTGTGCTAAAGCTGTAGCTGGGTGCAGGACATCATGGCCCTGTGTGCAAATCCAGTGTACTTAGTAATTAATTTCCTGGATGGCCCAGGAACATGTTACCTAGTCTCTGAACAGAGATAATGGGCTGATTGGAGACAACAAACCAACTTAAGAGGCAAAAAAAGTGCTTTACTAATTGTTTCAGGAGCTCTCCACGCGGGACTCGCAGCCCTGGAGATCCTGCAGGCAGCTCCTGCTGTGCCTAGACCAACTGACAAACACCACTTGTACACTTCAAAGTGCTGATTAACATCCTGGGTGGACAACCTGGCAGGACCTGAGATGCCCAGCAGTTACTACCCCAAAACGGAACAAACTGGACATAGATAATACACTTGTAAATAGTCAGTAGAAACTGTCTCTGCAGGTGAAGAAATGTTTATGCAGGCAGACATTCCTTTGTACGTAATTAAGACAATATAGAGACGTCTTGTAACTAACTGCTAATTGATAGCAATGGATCCTTCACATATTGTGTATCTGCCAGCAAATTACAAGAATTCAGCAAAACAGCACATTGGGGAAGCTTATATGATCCAGCTGAAGCCACCATTGCAGAACCCCTGTCCATTGCCACTTGGAAAATAGAACTGATCATCTCGTTTAAATCATCTGATTCCTCATTGAAATCCTACTCTGTGTGTGTGTCTGTGTGTGTGTGTCAGGTGAATGACGTCTGCTCAGAAAAGCTAGTTTAGTAACTTTATAGTTATTAACTATAGTTAAAAATATAACTTTATAGTTATTAACTATAAAGTGAGTTATACTAAAAACAAGACAAACAAATCGGTCTGAAACAGGAAAAACCTCTCCCTTCAGCCCTGTTTTCACTCTAAATTATTTGAGAGCACTTAAACTCTGCAACGTGTAATAGACTTTTTTCTTTTATTTTTTGAAAACCAGACCATCTAACACACAAAAGTAAAGATTACACTCAAGTAGAAAATTCAAAGTGAATAATAATTTAAAGTTAGCTGCCTTTCCTGATTTATCACAGCCTGAATATCAATACAAAGTATATAAATGGGAGCTTGCAAAACTAAGACTTCCTTTCAACACTCTCATTCCCACAGGATCTGTAGAAACCAGCTTGACTTCCTTCTTCACAAGTTTCTCTCAGCTCATAAGTTTGTTGAAAAGATTCTTTTGATGAAATTTCCAGTGCAGAAATTTACTGCAAAAACCACCAGCTGAATCTGCTACTAGTGTTAAGTACAAAACTGTCAATAGCAGTTATTGCCAAACCCATAAGATCAACTTCTTAAAATTAACCGAATGCAAATTTTTTCTGTGCTGAGTAAAGAATGTTGATAATTTCCCAGAACTACCATTTTTTAATGCGTTCTTTGACAATATAGTTCAAAAAATATACAGAGAGTCAAATATACTATGTTCATCATTGAGATTAAATCCTAGAGGTGAAAAGATTAATTTTTCCATATGTCAGACTATGGTCACTGGCAGTAATTGATTTATTCCTTTGCAGAAATCAATCAATTAGGACTGGAAAAAATCAGTTAGAACACAAAAGTATATGGAAGACAAAATGCAAAGCAATGTGTTGTACTATGTACTCATTTTCCTGACTGTTTTTGGTATTGTTTAACAATATATTTTGTAGTTTTGCAAAAGTACTTTAAAACAACTTTTTATAATCATTTTTTAGTATAAATTATAACCTACAACATTTCAGTTTCCATCTTCAAAAACCATGCTTTGTTTTTTCCAGTAAGAGTACTTCATAGAGAAAAAGATGGGAGGTTTTCCAACTAGCAATAGTTGTGAGACATTAAGATCCCTCCAGACTCTTCTTTTTTTCTCTTTTATGATAACGAGAATATAGAAAACCCAAAAACTTAATTAACTTAAGTTTTTAATTATAGGTATACCTTAATGAACTGACAACTCTGCATGCATGATGAATAAAGAATTATCTTTTCCCCTTTCAGACTTTATCTTGGTTTTGTTTAAGGGGTTTGTTCTGTACATTTTTGTGGTTTTTTTCTGCATGGTCCACAATCTGAGCAACAAAACATACAAGGTGATAAATTAATATCTGCTTAACAATAAAAATAATTTTGTAAAGTACCTTTCTGGATATATCTTTGCCTGGGACGGGAGAAAACAAGCATATCTTTTCAAGCAGTTTTATCTGAGGGTTACTTTTATCAATTACACAGTGATAGGTTAGGCAACAGGGGACGAGAAGTAGAGAATTTGGATAGTTCCCTTTTTATAGCTAGAGAGCTTCCTATTCAAACAGCTGCAGTCAAGATGAACATTTAAGAAAACAAGTGCCGATAAAGGAAGTCAGACCAGTAACTTCTGTCATCTTTTCATTCTTGACGTGCCTCCATTTAAATTAACGTCCATTTGGCTGCTTTACAACATCCAACTTCCAAACCGCTTTAGAGGAATTATTTCTATTTTGGGTAATAACAATACAACCTACCAGTATTCATTGTTTATTTGCATACCAGTTTTCTGTTCTAAATACAGGTATATCTTGGGTAGTATCTATTTAAAAGTATGTTTCAGAAATAAATAAAAATTATCTGGAAGGTAAATGTTTTAATCAAATTCAATAGCAGTGCCAGGGGTAACTATCAAATTTCAGGGATATTTCCACATACTGCTTTGCTCTTCATTTGCCTAACTTGGCAAATACAATCTTAACACTTATCCAAAATCATAGTATTGTGCAGAATATGCATACCTAGCCGTGTTTATTTTTATATGATGCTTCCTCTTTTAAAGATGATTATGATTTATTGAATTATACAGAGTTCTACTCTGACACCATTATGATGTCAACATACATCATCTATTTGAGATGGAGCTTTTGAAGTTTAAATAAGCAAACTATAAATGTGCAAAAATGCACATTTAAAAATTTTGTGTGAAAATATTTAAGAATATGTTCCTTTAGAAAATGTCTTATTAGGAGAGATGCAAAAAGAACTAACTCACTAGTTCTTTGGAAATAAATGTCTCTGGAAGCTCTCTGTTAGTATAGTTAGTATAGGGACAAGATTGATTAACTAATGCTTCAAAAGTGATGTGCGTAAGTTAAAGTGCATGTGGACATTCATTCAGGATTAAAGTGGCCTTAATATGTAATAGATTTATCCTTCTCAAAAGACTTAGAGCAAGCTACAGTTACTTCCAAGTAAGAACATTCATATGGAGTTTAATGCTCTTTAACTTTTGCACAATAATTTCATTAATATAGTAAGACTTCCTAAGTGCTGACTGTGTAAAGAAGCTTTTAGATGCCAAAGAAATAGTATCACTGATGACCACTCCATGTGGGATGTCTTCCACCACTCCTTGCCTTTGCTAACTGATGATATAATTGCATTACATTCTGCCATGTTTAAATAGCAAGCACTGAACCATAAACCAAAGCAAACTGGACTTGCAGAGTCTACACAGAGAGGAACTGAGAGTAAGGACACACGTATCTGATTTTGCCTTGTTTCTGACCTGCTTTGAGAACTTCTTAAGAATGCTGCCATCTTTGCCTCTGATTCCCTAACTGTAAAACAGAAACACATCTTACTTCCTTTCCACTTGTTTCTGGTACACATACTACTAATATAGGTTTCCCACACCATAAATTTTCTCCTAGCTTATGCATGTGCCCTGAATAGAGACTAGAAAAGATGAAATCCAGGCACAGGTGCAAGTCTGCAGTGCAGCTGTGATTTTCTACATATGTCTGATCAGCACAATTTAAAACTTTGGTTTACAAATGTAACATGTGATGGCGAGATTTGTTCACAATCTCTACAAATCAAAGTCGCAAATTGAAACCAGATACCATGTGACACTAAGCTATTTCAATTACAGTTAAAAATCAATACATGTGGTCATTTGACTTTTCTGACAATACTGCTCACATAGCACATGTGAGCCTAACAGCGCAATTCATATGAGAGTTGTCAAAAGATGACTTGTGTTTATTCATATTGTCAATGACTTTTAAAGGTGTTTTTTATATTCTTTTGGGGATAATATTATTAGTGCTCTTATAAGGGAGGAACTATTCCATTTATCTTCCACAAAATTCCCAAAATAAACTGGACAGCATAAGTATTTGCCCTATGTTATTTTGCATTGCACACTTCAAAGAGACTGCAATCCCAGAAAAACATGAAATGCACCATATGCCCTGGTACTACCACATAATGCTCATTCTAGACTGTTCATCCAGCCCCTATCCCTACCACTCCTCTGTGAAAAGCTCCTGAGAACAGCTTAGCTTTTCCAGCAGAGCTCTGATCTCAGCATCAGCCTGCACCAAGGAAATAAGTTTTAGATCTGCCTAGCCTGATTATCCCTGCTGTGTTTTCACAACTGTAACTTCTCCATATATATCTTCAGTATCATTCAAAATTGCATCATTTGCTGGGGTCATGCATGTTACCAATTGTTTTACCACCACTGAAAAAGAAGAATATCCATTCCATGACAGATAATGCAGAACAGCTCTGATCTCAGCAAGGTTAGAGCCCTCTCACTTGCTTAGATAGGATGGTCACTAACTAGGAAAAGACAGCAACCTTATTTCTTGTTCCATTAATTTACTTTATATTGCTTCATTTCATTATATTTTTATCATTGCTTCTTCAATTTTTCATGGAATCCAGCCTGCTTCAGACACCTCCCTTCTCCACAACTTCTTTACTTCAACCTACACACTTCCAAGAGGCAGATGAGAAAGGACTGTGACTATTCAAACAAACATGACTTTGATCCCTAATTTTTAGCTACCATGATTCATGCATGTTGTGCCTACCCCCTCTGTTGTCATTTTCCTCCATTTCTCCAAACTTCTATGCCCACCAGTTTTTGTTACCATTTAACATGGCATGTTTCTACAGACATCTCAATTCTGGCAGTCTTTGATAACTTTCTTAACTCTGTTTATGTTAATCTTTGTCTTTAATAAGATCATAACATAGATAAATACATGTGCTAATACTTAAGTGATGAGTACTTTGAAGTATTTTTGCCTTTATCTGGTCAGTTCTACACCTCCCCAACTACTCATCTACCTGTCTTTTAATAAGGTCTTCTTAAAAGGAAAAATGTAGATCAAACATCCCAAAGCTGTTAACTGCTAGTGACACTGGGCTTAATCAAGACATACTAAAAACCTAAGAACAATTGGCTTAGCTTATATTTTTTAAACATATTTTTCTAAACATGGATGTTACTGTAGAACATAAGGTCCAGGAAAGGGTACTCACTGAGGAGAATTTAAAGTAGCAACAAAAGGAGTAGGAGTAGAGGAGAAATTGTACAGCTCCTTGAGTGCAGGAGCTCATTCCTAGTACAATCAAGGAATATTTCTACATAGTTACCAAATAAAAAGAAACTCTGCCCTCATAAAAAGGTGGCCCAGAAAGTCTTGCCTACTGAAGAAGAAAATACAAGTTTTTAAGAGTAAAGGATTAAAAGAACCTAGACTCTAGAAACTACTTTTGTTTGTATTTACTATGGAAGTTATCTTGACTTTCATTTATTAGTAGTTTTACACTATGTTTACAGTTTGACAGGACAAGCCCATGCAATGTGAAATAGAAGAGCAAATTGATGTGATCTTCAAATACGTTAAAGCTTGCCACACAGGATAAAGTTAAGATTCTCTGTGCCTGGGCATAGCACAAGAACAACTGTGCATAATCTGCTGTAAGGTAAATTTAGGGAAGAGAGTATGAAAAAGCATTCAAGTTTGCTGAGCAGAGGAATAAATTGTTTTGGATGCTACAGAATACCCCTTACTGTCTGATTTTCAGAAAACACACAGCAGAAACAGTTCAGATGTTTTTTAACTTTATGTGCATTGACCTTATGGAATGTCAATTAGTACTTTGTTCTATGATTTTTTGAAAATGTCATATACCTATGAAGTAGAACTACAAAAACTTGCACATCACTTTTTAGAACCTATCTTCTCCCGGTTATAAGGGTAATACATTAGGCCAGGCAGCCTCAGGAAAATGCTCTATAATACTGAAATAGTTGTTTGCATGGAAATATGCACACACCACTTTACAATTTTTCAAGAGGAGTCAGCAGCTCAGCAAATCACATTGTTATATTGTGTTATGATGAATGATGTTTTCATAATGATGTGACATGTCTAAATGACACAAACCTGGCTTCCTACCAAAAATGTAAAGCAGTTTACTTTTTTTTTGAGGAAAAAAGCCATTATCAGTTCTTATAGCAAATTTCCCTGCAAGAAAATGGCAGCTGACCAATTTAATATAAAGTATTCCTCAAGTCTGTAATTATGAGTCCGAAGAATTTTAGGAGCAAAAGATGCTTTCATAGAATGGTGCATAACTGCACATAATGACATGATAGAAATATATAACAAACAATAGAAATGAAAGTTGAACACTGTCCTGGAGGTTTTGGAAACACCCAGACCATTTCCAAAACCCAGAACATATATTTTTGTAGTAAGATCAATTGGCACTAACAGTACAAGTAACTGGGTTTTACTCACTGCAAAAAAACCTTTCAGATAATAATGCAATAAATAAATACTTATTGATATCAATGTTTTTATCTGACGCATTAATACAAAAGCTGCAAAACATCTTTTGGATAGCACATTCTCCTTTGCTACAAATAGCTTACCCTGAGATTCTTTTCTCCTTGATACTTTATAGGACTACTAGATCTCTTTTAATGTCATAGTTTTTCATAAACACAGTATAGCTTTTGGCTTTCAAATTGTACTTTGAAAAGTTGCCATGACAGCATGGAGGATTCTGTTCAGCTTGCAATCCTCTGTGTGCTATGCTGTTTCTTACTTACCAAAGACTCTTAGCACCTGCCCAGACATGCCTTTGGCAATGTGATTAACTCCTATCATATATTGGCCCTATTTTTTGCTCATCATTCCTCCGTGTGAATGAAGCAGTGTTTAGCATTTTGTTCTGGCAGCAAGTTGATTTTGTTGCTGTTATTTTACAGTATGTTACTGTGTCCTCAGGTTAGAAAGGCAAAGACAAAAAATTCTGTTGCAAGAAGACTAGAGGGTGGCATGACGTGATGCTCCTCTGGTCCCCTAAGAGTTTACTCTACAGTCTCATATCTCTTCTCTAGTGCTTCAGCACTTTAGACTTCCTCAGCAGCCTGTTCCTGAAATGTCCTACAGAAAATGACAACACAAAGTTGGAGCAGGAGAGCTACTCGGTATTAACTCAGCCCTTCCACCCAGTAGCTCACGTTCCAGGTTCCCGGGAGCCCTTGCCATACCCTGACTCAGGGTCAGGTAGTGGCTGGAAGGATAACGTAATGTTGTCCCTATTTACTTTCAGCATGAGATTCTTCATATGACAAGGATTGAACTTATTATGGAACTATAAACTCAATTCAGAATGAAAGCAGTGCTGCTCCTACCGTGTAACAGGTTTATAAGGCAGATCATTTTAAGCATCAGAGGATTTTTGCTTTAACTCAGCAACTGTTTTGAAATCACATGCAACTATATTTATGAAAAGAAGTTCTTTTTAACTCAGAAAATACACTGTCTGCATTTGCTATGGGTCAAACTGAGATTTTTTCCTGAATCAGTCACCCAATCCTAATTCTAATAGAATACCTCTGAATAGTTTTATACTAATAACTGCTCTGTAGAGACTCCTGAAATTATAATATATTAAAGACCCATCAGCCTATCAGAAGAACATGTAATTTTATGTTCATTACTTCTTGGTTCCTGACTATAGAATTTGGATGGTTGCACCTCAATTAAAAGTTGAATCAAAGTTAATATAATTTAAATAAAAACTTCAATAAAAAGTTAAAGTTTTGTTCTTAATAGCATTAATACCCTTTAATGACCGCTACGGTCATTACCACTAGATAACTGACCTTCTTGAACCTCTCTTCACATAGAAACCTTTCTCCCAACACACTCAATTATTTAGCAGTAATGAGTGCTCTGTAAGAGATTATTGTTTAACCAAGTACCTTGACACACTGCTTTTTCCCTGTTATCTCTATTCTTCAACAAATGGTACATTTTTTTCTATCACAGGCTTTTCAGTTCTGAGGATAGAAGACTGTGGTCTTATTCTTTCCAGTGTAGAAGTTCACCATATAATTGGCAAAGCTTTAGATATAATTAAAATCTTGAAAATTAGGGTGCTATGAAACAGTGTTTGTGAGCAGCAACTGTGGCCTTGTAAGACAGAGCAGTTCTGAGGGCAAGTTTGAGATACATAGGTATAATGAGGAACAAAAAGACAATATTGTTGGGGATGAAAAGGCATAGTTCTTTAACAGCATGTGAAAAAAGGAGGAAAAAGAAAAATTAATTATAAAGAGACAGAAAGATTCAGGAGTATAATGGATGTCAAAGGAAAAAGTGAATGAAAGAACAAATAAAGAAGAGCAAGAGGGGAGACAAATTAAATTTGGGCAGACAGAATTAATTTTCATGAAGAAAGAAATCTTTTTGGCAGAGTCTGGGAAGCATTAAATGTTAAAGGATCTTTATTACTGTAGAAGTGTGAGCATTACTGGTTCAGTGAGCTCAACACAAGTCTGGAAGACAAAACTTCTGAATTCTAATTCCAACTGGCCTGATGACTCAACCTGTGCCTGTGGGGAAGACTCTTCCCCCTCTCTGCCTCAGTTTCTTTCTCTGTAAAAATTACCTTTTTTCAAAAAGCATCATGAATCTTGTGTATGCTGTATTTCAAAAATATCAAGCAAAAATAATTACTAATGCCATTAACTATGTCTTTTTTCTCAACTCTCTCTTCAAGATGTCAGGTAGGTTATTTTAATTTCAAGTTTTTAATATAAGATTCCTTGAAACACCTTCCAATTCAAATTCTCAGGTTGAAGTATCTCAAGCATTTTGCACAAATTCAGTTAGAAATACCTTATTCTTTTTTCCTAAAAGAAATCTTACCTAATCAATTTAAGAGAGTAATATTCTAATCATTTTTGAATATTCTGATCACTCTTGTACCTCTTCACATGAAGTGTGCTATGGTCAGATCGTGGAACAAAACCTGATGAATCTAGCAGAAATACTAGTGTGCTATACTTAGAAACAAGATAAAAAATACCAGATACTTAAAATCTGCATGGCACTGCTGTACATTATTTCCTCTGTGAGAGGGTATTTTGGCACAAAACACATGAAAAAAAGGCTATGTAATGCCTTAATCCAATATATGGAAGAGAATGTCCTAAATGAGTTCTTTGCTCATTTAAAAGCAGTAAACATCATTTAATGTCCTGGATGAATTTCCATCTGCTCTCTTTCCTTAGAAAAAGGCCCTGAAAATTAAAAGGTGGGGGGAAGCAATACATTTTCCTATTGCCAACAATGCTGCTATTTAGAAGACAACACAGGAGAAATTTCTTCTAATGATTTTTCTACATTAATACTCCATCTCTTAAAGCCTCAGCTTTTTTCATAGATTATCTGTTACATTGTTTGAGATTCCTCTGTAATGGAGCTACTTTTCTGAGTAAGCAGACAACAGAGAGCAACAGGGAGAGGGCTTTCAAAGCAAACTCCTTATGACATACCTTCTATCTTAAATGAGTTTAGCTAGGTTTTTTATTAATGAGAAGACTGTAGGAAAGTATAATAGTCTATTCAGTTCTGGAAAATACTATAGGTAGGACTGCTGTATATAGAAGCTTGTCAGCTCGACAGTTTACTGCATTGGAAGAAAATGGAGCAAGAAGGATTTTTTTTATTTGTAGAAAATATATTGTTCTTCCAGGCTGTAGTGAAATAGTTTCTATTTAATTGCAGAGAAATCCTAAGAAGGTTACAGCAGTGAAACATTAAAATTCTAAGGGCAACTAATAACATTAAAACTTTATAGCCCCAGATAGAATAATTTAGGCAAAAACAACATGAACATATGTTTTGTGTAATAATAACAAACATTTATAGCTGTCAAGAGAGAAAAACACAGGTTTATGCACACCTTAATGGCGTGCATGGGTGAGCATGAGTATATTTAAAACATAATATATTACAAAATTGACAGCAGGCATGACTCTTCTGGGTACTATGTTAAATCAATGAATAAATTACCAAAAGTGTGTTGTGGCTGTTTGGATGTGTAATTGAGCTTAACGTATGTAGTGTTATTTCAAAAGAAACTATTCAAGGAGTTTCTAGACCAATCCACTCTGCATCTTTACTAAGCTGTTTACAAATAACAATAAATGAAACTGTCTCACAGTAGGAAGGAAGTTTACTTATATGCATTACGTAAATGGGAGAAAAGTTAATTTTAATATGTTTTTCAGGAATTAAAACCAAACTTATTATAATATTGCTAGAATTCACTGAATTGGAAATCAACATTTTTCATGTTCAATTTTAGATTTATTTTTATTAGCTGATATTTTACAAACAGAAGTCATTGCCTCAACACATGTCAGAAAGAAGTCCACTGTCATAAATATGGATGCTTCATGCAGTATCTCTAATGAAGAGTAAGAATCAATGCCCAAATAAATGAACTAGCAAAAAGATGCACTTAAATATATTCTATTTCTTTAATATATTTCCTGTCCAACATTTAAAAACATTTTATTGCATTAGAAAAGTGTGAAAGTAACTTTTAAACCTTATTGTTGTTGACTACTTCATAAGAAAAAAAAACAGATTTGCAAACTAACCCATTAATTTTCATGTTTGGGAAAAACTGGGCACATATGTCTATTCCTTGTTTAAGAGTTGTTTCATCTTGCTACATATAGACTTTGTAAAAGAGACAATTATCCCATTTTCTTGCATCTATCTTTATATTTTGCATTTCTAGTAGCATTTGGTTATTCTACAGTGCTCTAAACTGCTTGGACCTCAAATCTAATATAGGAAGGGCAGACTGTACAAGCTAATACATTTATTTAATACCCTTGCAGTCTCCAGGAAAATTTGCCAAAACAACAGCAATGACAGAAAAGACAAGCTGACCTGATCACAGCCACCTCCCTCTTGCCCCCTTCTTCCAAACTGAAATGACTGTCCTTGAATGTAGGCAGTCATAAATGCACTATTCTAAACTTCTGTTGTGTATCATGGCTTTAAGTCACAGTATTTCAGAACACATGGTGCTGAGCTCTTCAGTAGATCTGAACTTTTTTCCTCTGCAGTTTTCTATCTCTTTTCTCAACATTTTTTTCCATTTCATAAGGGACGATGTGGATTGTCAGCATCAACCATACTTGTGATTTTCTTAGGGCTCATAAACCAAGGATTAAGGCATTCTGTGCTAAATGCCTATCTCGTTTCTATAACATGACTGTAAAGAGGAAAAATAGGAAAAAGAAATGAAGTGTACATGCCCAGATGAGCTATTCTTTCTCTCTGGCGTGGTGATGGTTCATAAAGCATGCTATGGGGTGATTATAAAAGAATATGGCATACCACCTGTCTCCTGGTCAGAAAACCCATTTTACATTTAAAGCCATCTTAGGTTAACTGTCATTAACATTTACAGCTGCCCATGGGATATGGCAAAGTACACTACTACCACACATATTTTTGTTGCAGTTCCTTCCAAGTGTTTAAGAAACAAGTCTAAATTTCTAAATGGGTTGCAGTCCCCATTGTATCTCCTACACTGGTTACACTACCATGGGCAAGTATAATTATCACAAAATGAGGAGCATCTGAGATACTTTAAGAAAGGTTTAATTAAAAATGCAGACAAAATACTAAAAAAAAAAAAAAGTAAATATTTCACCAAATGACCTCCTGAAAACGTTGAGGGTTTTTTCATAATGTAGATACCCATAAAGAAGTCAGGTCACACAACACTCAGCATCGCATGCTGCTGCCTTCTAATAGATTGGCTTAAAAAACTAGCAAAATCTGTAACATCACTTTGAATTTAAAGTTTAAGTATAGTCAAGAATACTGTGCCACAAGACATTTAAGAATAAGTCAGTTTTAAAATGCAGGTTGTCCAAGTAGATTTTTCCTTCAAACATTGTTTTACCTGATTTCCCTTTTGTGACCACCCCAGTGAAGAACAGCTGCTTTAAGTATACAGCTGAGACTAGAACTGAATGATACTACAGGTTAAATCATTGCTAAAATATGTTCCAAAAGACTAAAATAAGAAGTGAATTAAAGAAAAAAAAAAGCCACCAAATCATGCTGAATATAAAAGTAATTAAAATACTTCAGAAAGAATAAAAACATGCAGATGATAAAATTTACCTTTATCTTATAGTATCTTTGTTCACATCAATGTTTCTTTTGTTCTCTATTACACATTTAATCACTCTCAGACATCAACCATAACAGCAAAAACTCAAATACCTGACTGATAATTAAACACAGAAATATTTATAAGAAGTTAGTTTATTCTGCAGATAGGAACATTTAATTTACTGCACAAATACAATGAAAGTAAAATTTCTCTTTAAAGATCAGAGGAGTGCCATGCCAGTCACTCTTTAATGGAATAAAGCACTAATTTTTGTTTTCAGACCAGTAATACAAGTTTAATAAAATGACAAAGTTAGAATGCTATTAACAGAAGCAACAATCTTTAGTAATGACAATTGGCAATAGCATCCATATTGAGCTGTCATTTTTAAAGTACAGGATTCTTAGAAGACTATAACAAAAAGGAAAAATTAGCTTTTCAGACATGAATTTTTTAAGAAAGCAAAGCACGATGGAGCAGTTTGGCAAAAAAAAAAAAAAAAAAAAAAGCAAGCATCTCAGTACAGAAGGCAAGTAGAGTTTACTCCATTGAATCCTGCACTACCAGAAGTAAACAGGATGAGAAGCACGGGGTGTATTGGTACTACTAGAACTAGAAAATCCAAAATAGGCTAGTGGTGAAAGTAGAAGACAATAACCTTGTAAGTCCAATTCCTCGATCTTATGCCACATCATTTGAAAAATCAAAAATATTTATCACTGGGATGACTGGTAAACAACACAGGGGTAGGAGACACATTCGAAGTTTACCATTTGAACTGACCATTACCACTTTTGTCAGCAGTCAGTTACAATGTCCATGGAGTGCCAACCTTCAGTCCCCTTCCACTGCTATCTGAGCATGATCAAGCAGCAAGCCCTGTGAGAAGTCTCCCCACACACTCCTGTACTATATTTCATTGGTGATCCTGGTGAAATCCTTAACTGTTTTGAAGAGCATCAGAGGGCAGAGAAGGAGAGGGAGCAGGAATAAGATATGAGGAAAGTTAATCGAAAAGATCTGAATTTCAATCAATTTGCTTTTTTAGTGATCACTATCTGTAAATCCAACCACAAACTTGGTACACCAAGACATTTTCAGTCAGCTAGGACTCCTTGTTTTCACTTGCTTATTTATCAACTTCTGAACTCAAACTCAAAAAGAAAAAATAAATAAAAAGAAAGTTCTGTTTCTTCTGTGGCTCTAAAACCTTGAATGAGCACATGGGATTCGGAGCCCACATAGAAAAGGATCCAAGCAATAGCTCCGAGAGGCTATCCTAGTAATTTCTGCTTTAGGATGGGAGATGTTGAGTTTCAGTAAAATAAATCTGTATATTTGTGTGTGCATGTTACTAAAAGTTACTAAATGTGGATTTCTCTGGAAATCTGAGAAACATGTAAAACAATAGGCAGACATGAATAAACAAAACTTCCCACCAACATTCACTGCTGAAAATATGTTCTATTAAAAATAAAAGAACAAAAATTCAATGATTGGGTAAAGAGAGCAGAATGGACAGATACTTGACAAATAGAAAATCAAGGCTTTGTATGGTTAATACTTTGTTTGTGTCACTTAAGATAAATGTGTCGATATATGCTCAAATATCCTTGAGGGGTTTTTTTTTCAAATATAGGCCTAATCCATATGGGATTTTTGCCTAAATAAAACTTGTCAGAGTTGGTCCGTTTATGCATGTGAAGTTACAACAGCCTAACACACTTTCAGTTTCAGATAAAAATGTTCAAAGATTCAAATAGCATTATGATAAAATTTTCCCCCTTGGGCATACGCCAATTTAAATATCTGTTCTCATCAAGTTTTCAGTCTGCACTTGTCCTCAGTGGAGTGATTTAGATTTAAAACATCTTTCAAAGTGAACTCCTGAAGTAAAAAAATCGTAATTTCTTTGCTAACTATGTAAGCATAACTGTTTCTACTAACAGTGATGGCTGTTAAAGAGCATATAGTTGCCAAAAGTAATCAATATACAGAATCTAGAATCATCAAGGTGTGAAAATTAGAAGCATACTATAAGTACCACAGATACCTTGGAGTCCTTGATCACATCTTCAATTAGAATATGACTTTTGACACTTTTGCAGTAAATTTTATGATATACTGGTTAAAAATGCACCTATGTTTCATAACAGGACTTAATATTATGCCTAATAATACATACAATTCAGCTGCAAAAAATATGACTTTTAAAGTGTTACACTCTGAATTTTATACTTGGTAGGGAGTTCAATAAATCACAGATAAGGTGATTGCTTTCATATTCACTAGAAAAAATGAGGAGCTCTGCTACTGTTTTAGAAATTTGTCTTGTAAAGATTATTAGAATTATTTTAGATATTATGAAAACAATACCGTAATACAGAAATTGTAGCAAATATGCAAGGAGGTTGATGAATATATGAGAAAACAATCTCTGTAAGCTAAAATGGGACCCAGGTTTGCTTAAGGACTTCAGGGACATCACATCTTGAAAAGCTAGCAAAATATGTGGTTAACTTATGATACAGAGAAGTTTTACCAGGCTCATGTAACCTGAAAGAAGATGTTTAGGATGGAGCTATCATTTGTCTTTTCTCATTGCACTACAAACACTAGCTGCCTAGCTTCATTCCTTTTGCTGTGAAGGGAGGTTCTGAATTAAATAAAAAATCATTCCTCCTGCCCACTAAAAGGCATACAGTTCATACACGCAGGAGAAACAGCTTCTGGTAAACAGCAGTGAAACTACTTTGTGGAAGTTGACTATACATCTAACATCCCTAAATGTTTTTTTGGACCCCTTTGATGTTTCGCTTTCAACCATCCTGGAAAAAAACTACAACTCTTTGAACAAAAGAAACATTTTCAAAATAGAGCTCTCCCAGATATGTAGCATTTAAAATCTTCAGTCAACTGAAAATTACTTCCAAAAGTAGTGGTCAATTATTACCAATCCATTTACAAGCACATCTGCATAATCCTGCACTTTAGCCAGTAGTTACTATTGCAACATTTACCCTCAAAACCATGAGTTAGGTTCATCCCAGGTGGCCACAGGAACACAGGCTGCGGATTTCCAGCCCGTGGAGAGGAAGGCAGTCAGGAAGAATCACAGATCCTCTTTCCCTGTGAAGCAGCCAACCACCACCACGATCCACAACAGACTCACAGAGGCACAAGAGAAGGCTACCAAGGACATAATTTGATTTACAGCCTCTCCTGGAAGATCTCAGCTGTGTAAATCCTTACAAACAGCTAGATGGAATTTAACATTCTTCCTCTGGAAAAGGAACAATAGTTCTGACACCTCCTTCTCTCAGGGTGTGTTGGGGAGAAAGCCCTTGTAAAAGAGCTGACCAAGGGCAGGCTTTAAGGCTCAATTTGCTTATGCCTGTATTTTGGAAAAAGGCCTTGGTCTAACGATGCAAAAATTCAAATTTTATGAGCTTGGAAACTTAAAATCACCCCAAAATGACTAGCTTGGTTAAAGCATTTTAACTAAGCAAGAACTTGCTCAACTACATAATTCCTTTACTCAAGGATAGATACAAAATACAAGACAGAAGCATCTTGCCAGTTTTATGAATATGCAATTATCAATTTAAGATTGCATACACTTAAAAGAAACATTCTGTACATAAAATATTACGTGGTTACTTTGGGTTTGCCTGGCTTTTTGAAAGTTTCTGCTTAGCTGAAGAAAATTTTGCTTCAAAGTGCGATAAAGAGAGGCACTTTCTTGTCAACATACTGGTTTTTGTCAATAAAAACCCCTGTATCAGAAAGGTACTAAAAAGTACTAAAGGTCTATGTTTTCTTTCTATCTGTATTAAAATTTTTACACAAAATTTTTCAACTAATTCTCAGAGTCTGGTACAGTACTGTCATCAAAGCTTTTCTGCTCAGTTGACACAGTCACACCTTTAATACACTTCAGTAGATCCCCTTTTTCTCTATTTCTTGTTTCTTCAACTAACACTCTCTATAAGGCAGCCCCATTCAGTTTTCCATAGTCAGGCTCTCCTTTTACCAGTCTTAGCTTCTGCTACTAAACTTATTCCAAATCATATTTCTGTTTCCTTTTATTCATTCACACTAAAATGGTGTGGAGAATTATGGTTTCACCTCTCAAATCTTTCCTGAACATACTTTTTGTTTATGATGTTGGCTAAGTCTATGCACATTCTAGATGATGTCTGTAACATTAAAATTACATAACGTATAAAGCGGGGTATTAAAAACTAGCAAACTGAGGAACTTGAAGTGTCTATCTGCATTTACAGACACAAACTTTCCTTTCTCTTGCTTCTTTTTTTTAGGTTCTCTTCACTGTTATATCAGCTTAGCTTATTTTGACTAGCTTGGAAATTCTCAAAGGATGTTTTTAATCCTATATTAGGATAACAATTAATATCAAAAGAATTCAGTGATGTTTCACATCCTCCAGCAAAAGCACTAAAAGACAGGCTTATTCCTTGCAAAACCAAAATTTTGTCTATTGCTTTACAGAAGGATTTTATAAAAAACACTACCTTTTTAATCCATTTGACTAACTCATACGTGGTCCAAATCCTACCATAGAAGCTGACAGATCAAGAATACTGCAATATCACATACTAAAATACCTAAAGCCAAGGAAAATAATAATAGTAATTAATTTTTTTCCTAGTACGGTGGAATTAACAGCATCATTCATACTTAAGACAGAGATCACAGTATCTTTACTCTAGACTTCCAAAGTTACCAAAGATTCAGGATTGAAATGCCACATGAATGATTTTGAACTGTTCAGCCGTTACGCACAATAATGGATAGCATTTTGAATATTCAACAATTTAAGACTATGCCTTAATGGCAACATGGAAGAACCTTCTGCTCTAATTACAGGAAATCACTTCCCTATTACCATCCTTTGAAGCAGCGAATGGTGAACTACAGACTTCATAATACTTTTCATAATACTGTGTAATACTTTACAGCATAGAAAGGTATTTTTGTAAGGTATTATAAGCTATTTTATTTACCAGTGAAAGGTAATAAGACATGGGGAGTCTTTCTGCTGTGCCTTCTGCAACCGGACTTGTCTATCTCACATTGGCCTTTTTAGCCATCAGCGCGCTTGTAGCGTGGGTAGAGCCCTTCTCAAATCTTCGTTCGCAAAGCCCAGCCATGATGAAAGGTAGTAACTATTAAACTGCACCTGAGACTATCCAGTTGTTCTGAACAGAAGAAACTAATACATTCAGCTGAAACTGCAAAGAATTAAGATGGCAGATGGTAATTATTAATACTGGAAGTAAGCCTTGGTAGAGGTGGTTAGAACTTCAGTTTAATGTCTCATCTATGAGGTGCTGCATTCATGACATAAAACTCTTGTGTTTGAATGGGAATGTGGCTCATTACAGACACATTAGAGGAAAAAATAACTTTTCTTGTATATTTTTTTCCAAGAAAAGACTTGATTAGTCCATGAGATAACAACAGACCAGAATGGCATGTCTATCACCAAATGAAAGGCCCTTTCCATATGCCTGTACAATGTCAGAGACAAAAGTCTGATTTCCATTTAATTATTTTTTCAGGTTTTTACTGATGAAGTGATGGCTATTTACTTGACATTTTATTCCACAATATTAAGAACATGAGACACAATGTTGAATACATGAGTCTGATCCTGAGTTTATGAATGCGGAAAATAGAGAGACTGTAAGGTAAATAAACAAATTCAGTTTGAGATGTGAAGTTTCATAAGCCCCCTGCAACTTAAGAAACTCCAGCAACCAAAGCAAAATGATCCTTCTAGCATATGCTGTTCCTGATCTTTCACTAGAAGAAATCAAGTGAAGGAGAATGAAGGCCAGTTACATATGCTATTTGACAACTTCAAAGCACTAACCACTACAATAATACCTACAATATTCCACCTGCATATACTGGACACCAAAAACCACAGTTTTCAAAGTGTTTATGTAAGTAAAATCACTAGATTATGAGATCTTGCACTCTGTTACCTGTTATAATATTTTAAACTGTCCCAGTAATAAACTTGCCCTATTTTTTAAATAATGAAAGGCATCAGTAAAAAAACACTGGTATGTTGCTTTTAATATTATAGCCCACGTATTACACTCATGTCTGCAGATTAAAAATACAGAGTTGCTAAAAGACACTGAAAGAAAATTATCTACTCACAAATGTGATATTTCTCTGCACTAACCAAAAGATGCTAAAACCTTTTATTTGTAAATTCCTTTTATATAAAAATATTAATCTAAATGTTGTAGTCATAGCAGCATGATTGAATGGCCAGGACAAGTTACAAGTCTGAAGTAAAAAAGAAAGGCTTGTTACCATTCTCTAAACTTTGCTCTGCTTTGTTGCCCATTTCACAAAGTCATCCTCATATTAGCAGGATGTAATTGTTCCAAACTGTAATATTTAGTCCACCCACGAAGTCTGAGACCAGTGTCACTATAAAACCATCTTTAAAGGAGCGTTCCCACAATTGTGGTACATATTAAACAGCTTCACCAAGTTTTCACCTTTTAAATGAAAATCACTTTTCCATGTTCTGAAGACTCTTCGTTTAAAATGATTATAAAAACTGTAAAATTATGTGCAACTGAGTGGGAAATGATCCCATAAGTGTGGGATGTTTAATTATCTATCAAGAGGAAATTACACTGGTTTTCTTTTTCCCTGTATGCAAAGGTTTGTTTAACCACTTCAAACCCTAAGCCATCTACTATTTCTGTGATTTTCAGGTCAGTTTATTAAATGTGGTTTTACCTCTTCCTCAAAAACTCTTCAAATCCTTACTGCTTCTATGATTTACCCCACTGCCAAGTCCACTATAGAGTTAACACATTCTCACCAAGAGTGTTTTTTTACCTGAGACTACTAAGTCAAATTTCAATGTTCTAAGTATTAGGCTCAATGTCTTAAGCAGTTTCCTACTTGTTTCTCTGAATCTAGAATGGAAAATCAGAAATGTTTTTCAATAATAAAGCAATTGTTCGGGAAAGAAACTTGTCAGAGTACATATATATTTGCAGAGTTCACCATTATTCTTTTAATCTAGCAGCCTTTAGGTTCTGATGTTATACTCTGAACTGTTACCAAAAAAAATCCCCAAATTTAATTGCAGAACAAAAATATCCAGGTCCAAAAATTACAGTAATGAACTAACTTTACAAATGCATGTTGGGAGCAGAACTTACAACTGACCCTAAGAATACTATTCCATACAATGTTCAGTGAAGGAGAATGTCTACCATGGGTAATTGCTATCAAGATTTGTATGTTTTTAAAGGGCATCAGTTACAGGATTAACTCGCAAGTTCTTCAGAAAGCCATGAATTTTTCTACCAAATTATGATTTAAATAGATCAGAGTAATACTGGGTAAGTTACACTCTAGCCACTAGATAAGAAAGTACATCATGTTGTTTTTCAATACCACTCATTATTGTTTATTGAAAGCAATACTGTTCCAGTAGATCTTTCCTGATGGAGAAGTGACTCGATTAAAGAGATCACTTACAAAACAAATGGTCTCAGACATTTTCAAAAGGTGAAAAAATGCAAGATATATGAAAACATTCCTTCTATTTCCAGATATTTTTGAATATTACTTACTATTTTCAAGAGATTCTGAAGGAAAGTCAATTGTATAGTATGTCATCTACTAGTCATAATGTTAGATCAGTACTTGTTGGAATGTGTCATGGCAATTATGACATTCATTTTTAAAGGTATTTGTCATTGGAGTAAGAAGACAAAGCTTTATATCCTTCAATTTAAACTGAATACAGTCATCAAATCTTTATTTATAAAAATGACGGAATAATAGTTGTAGTAAATACTTAAAGAGATCTCACTGTTTTTCTAAGATCTTACAGAAACTGTAACACCTCAGAGGAGTGTATGCACCAGAAATGTTTAAAATCAATCCTAAGTCTTCTATAGCAACCACCATAAACTGCTATGAAACTTACATAGAATAAAATGAAAAATTTCCTAAGTAAAATCTGAATTCTTGAATACAAATGTTGACATTGTATTTCAAGAGTACAAAACATCCCTCTTCCCATCCCACTCTTCATTGCTCTTATAAAAGATGCCATGAAATGGCATGCTATGAAAACATGTTTTAAAAATTCCTAAGGGAAAAGTTTCCTAGGGTCTTTGAAATTCCTCCTTTCCCTATTTCTTTACAGATTTCTAACACCAACACTGTTCCTGTAGTTTCTCAAAAAAGGCGAAAATAAAAATAACCTCTAGGTATAATCTTTAGATTTTCTATTATACTTCTCGAGTTCCTTTTGGTTTTGAAACAAATGCAAACTGAAATCTACATTTATATTAATGACTGTATTTTAATCTTAGTTAATCTTTCAGCATTAAGAAGCACATGGTATTTGACCACACTATTGCCCATACTTAGAAGAATCATATAGGGATTTAATTAATTTAAAAACCTAAAAATATTTTCAGTTTCATCAAATTTTGTCTACTTTATTTATTTATTTATTTAACTGTAGGCACAAAAAAAAAAAAGGCATTGTTTCAGATTCCTAGCTCTGTAATAAAAAGCATGAGGCAAGGCACTACCACCTATCTACTGCAACATAAGCCCTGTCTCCATTTCTTTCCTTTTAAGGAAATATTTTAATACAATTATTCCAAGCTAGGGATTCAATAATTTTCACAGAAAAATCAAGCTGAATTTTAGAATACTTTTTCATGATCATTTTCATCAAGCAGTTAAACTTTTGGTCATGTATGAGTCAAGCTGTTCAGAGATATGGAATCATATTATTGGCAGGGTAAAAAAATAACCTTTGAGCTAGTCTGTTTACTTTAAAAGACCTAATTATGAAATCAACTGTTACTCCACCACCTAATTCCTAAAGGAAGAGCTATATGGCCCAGGATCATTTTCCATCATGCAAGTGATGAGGGATATCAGTTCCAATTATGCCTCCTGCACATACGTGTTTTCCTGTAGTTTTATTTCATTGTTGTCCTTGGCTCTTCTTCCACCATCTCTAAGATCACCCTTTCTATATGGAATTATAGTAAGAAAATACCAGAACTTTTCATGGAATCCTAGGCAAGAGTTACTCTACAAACTACAGACTAGGAAGCATTGAATATCCATACTAAGAATTGTCTAGCATCAGAATCAGAAGATCTACTCAGCACAATCATCTCTGTTATTTCTAGAAAAAAGAATTGTGAATTTTTCCTTACATCTCAGCCTGATGTGTGTCAAGATGCAGAGTTTTTGGATTGCTCTGCTGCATATTCTTTGCTTAAGAAATGCTTCTGCTTACTATGGGTAATAGTAAAAAGTCATGGACCCTAAGCCACAAGTTACACAAGTGTAGCATCCCTACACTGCTTGCACCAATTTGAATAAGCATGGTCTTATATAAAATGCTCTTACAAACATTAAGTTTGGCAACTGGAAAGTACTATATCCTTCTTTAAGAATTAATATCCACAAATTATTATAGGTGTCAATACCTTATTCTTAAAGTACTTGTATTCAACACAAGCACTGTTATGGAGGACTTAAACTCAGAGCAAAAAGATTTGTGAAAAGGCATATGACCTTCTTCCCACTACAATGGCCATCTCCTAATTAAGTAATGCATCTGATAGTCATTAACAGGAATGAGATAATGAATCACTTTCTCTCTTCTTTGCTAATTTGCTGTAACCAAGCGGCTAATGGATGTCAGAGCTGAGTGATTGCACTGATTATAGTGATTTATAGTTGCAACAAAACAATTTAAAACCATTCTGATTATTCATGTTAAAGATGCTTTATGTTTTGTTTACTAAATGTTTTATGTTCCCCCTCATGCCCCTCTACACAGAATGAGACAGGTCTTCCTGGAAAACTTGAAAGTTCTAAGATTTTTTTATTGGTTCAGAGTAAGGCATTTCATTTTGTTTATAAAAAAAAAAGTTTACCCAGTAGAAATGAAAAGCCTTAGGGTGGAAAGAAAACTTCAGTGGTGCCTAGTTCAAAAGAAGAAGGAAATAAGAGGAAATAAGGCAAACTTCAAGCCACTTACCTTAGGGCTCCCAGTCCCTTCCTCATTCTCTACAGACACATCAGTAGCCAGTATTTCTGCTTTGATGATATCCAGAGCCCTAAGAATCCAGCTGTGTTGCCGTTTGATTTGCTTCTGTAGTTCTTTCCATTGACTTGCAATCATCTGCAGCATGTCCTTCAGTCCTTCTCCACAATGAAGGGGTAAAAAGCAAAAGCTGTAAACTCAACGGTATCTTTAAATATTATCCTTTA
Organism: Myiozetetes cayanensis; assembly: GCF_022539395.1. Taxonomy (NCBI): domain Eukaryota; kingdom Metazoa; phylum Chordata; class Aves; order Passeriformes; family Tyrannidae; genus Myiozetetes; species Myiozetetes cayanensis. The sequence continues at coordinate 25,259,465 of NW_026087853.1, forward strand.
TTCAAGTAATAGGCAGGATATTTAAAATAATAAATGCAACAAGAATTTTAATGTGTTTTCTCAGCAATAAATCCAAACATTACTATTGTTCATACTGCAAAACAGTGCTATAGGGTCAAACATTTCTTTTAACCGTCATGGTAAATTTTGATAATGCTTCAGCTGACAATTTCAAGAGAAAAACTCCACATAAAATGTCATTAATCTGGCAGTAGGGAACACTATGGTAATCTCCCCCTCTAATATCTAGTCTTTACCCTGAAACATTTTGTAATCTTCCCAATACATTTTTCTTGCCTCCAACTCCTTTAAATATTTTGTGTAGTTTACACATTACTGATTTCTATGTCTATGGTGACATGCACTACTCTTCTTTGCTATGGCTATCTTTTTAGAAATATACATAGAAATCAGTAATTTCCTATAGCTTTCCCTTTACACAGATTTGTCTGATGCTGTGAAACAACAGAGGCACACATATAACATAATCAGAAAAGAGTAGACCAGGGAATAACTTCAACCTGGATGAAAAGCATGCTAAGTAGGCCAAAATTAAGATGGCATTCCGTAGCAGTATATCCTGATTAAAACCCTATTATCAGACAAGTCACGCAAACATCTAAAAATATAGGAGGTGGTGGGGATACAGGGAAAATCAGTGTATCTGTCTCCCTTCTCTACATTTAAGGCCTCTGAAAAAAAATGAAAGCCTAACCAAAGGAAAAAGGTATTTTTAATTTTAATCTAGTGCTCATAAATGTATTTAAATCAATGTCAGAATTAGTTTAAGTGTTAAAATAAAGCTTTACCAATGCAATTATCCATGCAGAGTATGTAAATACATATATATATATTTGAAATACTAATTCATTATCTTAATGTTATTTCCATAGCACGTATATCAAAGAATATGTCAGTGTGAAGTTTTCAGTGATGTGATTTCAATTGAAACTCAGCTGAACAGCAAGACCAAAATAAAATGAACAGACTATTTGCAGGCAGTATTTCATTTTATAAGTATCACTGCATTGTATGCAGTATATGAAACATTTATAAATCTTGAAGGTCAATCTGATAATGTAAATATTAATAATACATAAGGAAGTGAATATATGCAGTAATTTACAGCAATGCTTCTTCATTCTTTAATAGTCTGGAGACATAAAGACTTGCAATATTTCAGAAGGATTTACCTGATTTGTGAGATACAATAAGCTCAAGAAGTTGGCGTCCTTCTTCTACCACTGCTTCTTTTAAAGCAGAGTGGCTATCTACATTCAACTTAAAACTCTGGGGAAAAAAAAAAAAGAGAATAAAAAAGAGAGAAAAACCCCTCAGTATCAGACATTATAGAGGCAGTTATCGTAAAACACACGTACAAAATTACTTGTTGTTTTTTATCAAGAACCACGTCTCTATTTACCCAGTAGCCAAACTAATTTGTGATACTAAAAGCTATTGATATTTTGGATCTGGGCTCAAAATGTTTCCATCAGATCAGCAAAGCGCATCTGTGTCGAAACAGCTGACATATCTAGACATTCATTAGGTTTTATGAAAAGTCACAACCCGTAGGCTATATCTGGAGTAACAGTGTTCTATAAAATACACTAAATTTATGCCACCACATATGAACTCTGAGTTTTTTTCGGATTTCTTTGAAATGTTGGTGATAGCACTATTTATGAAACCATAAAAAAATTACAGCATTGAATATATTGGCCTTATGTGCACTCACACAAATCTATTAATACTGTTCCTGAGTTAACTCTCATATCCATTTTCAAAGAACAAATCAGGCTGCTTTAGATCTCAGCATTCTAAATTTGCAAAGAAATTATTTTTCAAACATTTTTTCATTAATATTTTGTTTAGTTTACAAAGGATCTCTGCTTTAACAGTCAAAAATATTTTTGTCTCTTTTTTATTTTATTTTTTAAAATTGCATTAAAATCCAGTAACAGAGAGAGGAACTGGAAACACGATATACTATAAGTTATGCCATTTAATACACCAGTGATAACTTGGATAAATTTTTTAATTATTTGCCAGAGCTTCTCACCATACTTGCCTGTAAGAAAGGGAAACAAAACACAATAGAGAAAAGGGTACTTGCTGTATTTAATCATAAATTGTGACCTACAGTTTTTCTCTTTGAAATGTCTATAAAATAAGTGGAAACAATATACAACCACTTAGGAAAAAAAGAGCTTTTCCTTCTCTTGGAAATGAGTTAACTGGCAGAGATGATAGGAATCTTTGCAAGTGCACATTCATAGCTTCTGTTTTTTATAAAACTTATTTATACTTCTCCAAATGCTAGTGACCATGCTAATACTGGAGTAGCAGACACCACAAAATACTCAAAAGCTGTCAATTCTTAGGGAAGCAACCATTTCCTCTCTTTTTGAACTCCTGCAGTCAGGCTGATTGGCATAGCAGAAAATAATGTTGCCAGAACTGTAATAAAATGAGATACTTTGACTGTATTCGTCATGGTTGAAAGAGGGATGTTGCTCAGACAGGCTCTTAACAGTCTTTCAGGCAGCATTGTACCTGACAGTGACAGAATGTTTTTGAGAATTCTCCATTCAAATAAAGAGCAAAAATCAGGAATTTTGCTACCTTCAGCATTTTGTCTAGCCCAATTCTCCTTGTATGGACATCTGAATATACTGTTTTGCATCAGCTATTGAACAACTGGGTCAGCCAAGAAAAGTTAAAAGGGAGAAAGGATGCCTAGTTTATGTCTGCCCCTTTCTTAAATCTAGAGTTTTATGAACACAAATCTAGAAGTCCTATTTCCTTCATAAAACCCTGTCTGAACAAGCACTGACAATATTTAATTTACTGTTTACTTAAAACAGGCTTGTACTGAATAGTTTGTAATCATGCACTTCACAGGAAATGCACTGTGCGTGTGTCTCACCCAGCAAAAGAGAACCTAAAGGACCTGAGAGTAGGTTGTGTAATTTCATATAATTGAAGTCGAGTATAGATGCAGCTGGATTTGGCAGTGTCTCGAGATGATGTGGATGTGTTTGATAGGAAAATTGGAAAAGATGAGGTATTCTTTTTCATTAGGAAAAAAAAAGAGACTCAGTGCCCTAGAAAAGATTCATTTAACATAACATACCAGATACTACAATACAGCTTGATTTTCAGGTGCACCTATTAACCAGTAATAATGTTAAACTGAAGAAGCAAAATATGATGAATAAAGATGGGGCCAAACTTTTGGGTTTTGACTAGCAATATTCTCCTCGTGCAAAATTCTTATTTTATAGATAAATTATGCATGGCACAAATACCATGAACATACATGAAATTTAGCAGAAATAAGTTTTTGTCAGCACAGAGGCATCATGTCACGGTTTAACACCAGCCAGCAACTAAGCACCATGCAGCCTCTTGCTTACTCCTGCCTCAGTGGATCAGTGGGCGAGAATCAGAAGGGTAAAAGCTAGAAAATCTTTGGGTTGAGATAAAGACAGTAGCGAAAGCAAAAGCCACAGGCACAAGCAAAGCAAAATGAGGAATTCATTCACCGCTTCCCATGGGCAGGCAGGTGTTCAGCCATCCCTTGAAAAGCAGGGCTCCATTACACATAACAGGTACTTTGGAAGACAAACGCTGTTAACTCCAAGAATCCCCCACCTTATTCCCTCTTCCTCCAGCTTTATATAGTGAGAGTGATGTCATTTGGTATGGAATATCCCTTTGGTCAGCTGGGATCAGCTGTCTTAGCTATGTCCCTTTCCAGCTTCTTGTCCACCCCCAGCCTACTTGCTGGTGGGGTGGTACGGAGAGCAGAAAAGGCCTTGATACTGTGTAAGCACTGCTCAGCAGTGACTAAAACACCCCTGTATTATCAACACTGTTTTCAGCACAAATTCAAAACAAAGCCCCATACTAGCTACTATGAAGAAAATTAACTCTCTCCTAGCCAAAACTAGCATGCATCAAAAGGAGAGAACCATTCATACAAGTATAAATACAATCAGAAGCAAAGGAAACTTTCAGCTGATGTAGTGAAGTATGAGTTTTGAATTTAGATTTATATATTTATATATAATTTCTTACTGGTGGTAATTTCCTAAGAAAAATTAATAACTGGACAAGGAACACCGGAAAAAATAGTGCTCAATCAATGTTCAAGGTTTCTCATGCCTGAGGGGCTACAAATGTGACACATGAAAAAGACAAGAGTTGAAGATGTAACAAGTATTACATGTCTATACAATGGAGATATGCAAATTTACACAGCTAAGGATAATATCAGACCAAATATTTGGAATTGAGGAAGACCCTCAAACACAGAGGTCCTCTCCCAACCTGGATATTTCCCTACTGTTTACTTATGGCATTTGGAAAATTGTAACTCTAACAGCGTGTGACCCAGGTACTCTGCTCCCCTCCTCCTCTGATCTTTCCTGATAATGAATGAAGCCTTGCGTCTGAAGAGAGGAAAGGAGAAGAGGAGGAAAGTCAATTAATCAAAGCCTTTCTTCCAGACACATTTGCAGCTATAGAGCAGTCTAAATATCACACATGAGCACGTATACATTATGGAAAATGCATGTGCATTGGCCTGACAGCAGCTTTTTAAACAACACATTAATGTCATCCCTCACACTACAGTGTATATAATGTAGTTTACAAGCTGCAACAAGCAAAATTTCCTTATGTAGTTTTCTGCACTTTTCCCAATTACCGTGTACCTATATATATCAACTGTTCTTATTTAGCAAGAAAGGAAAAGTGAGGCAGGAATCATGCAGTTTTAGAAAAGCTTGCAGAACTGTAAACAGGAATACAGACTCCAAGGGTGTAAATGCAAAGCCCCAAGAGTGATATCTTCTGTTGAGAGCATGGCAGCAAGGAGCCCAGCCTTCACAAAATGAAGCTGTCCCCTGACTTTCAGGAAACTTATTGTCCTACCAAACAACAAGAGTACAGAACTGCCACGTGGAAAAAAACCATCCCCTTCTTATCTATGCTGGACACTGAACACACTAAAAATATGAGAGCGCTTTCCCATCTTCTTTGTCTTTACAACTGGGGATTAGAAAAAAAGTGTTTGAAAAAAAAATTTATTTGGTGTTCCCCAAAGGATTTATTTTATGCCTGTACCTACTTATATTTAGGAAACTTTCATTGAGTAGGTCTCCTGCATATGTACATGTTAAGCTCTGATACGCAACCTCTTGCTATTTTGTAACCCTCTGATCTTAGGAAAATCTTTGTAATTTGGTAAAACACAACCTGGGTCTTGACCTATTTTCATCTGCAGTAAGGACAGACAATTAGCAATTTTTTTTTTTTTCCAGAGGCACAGAGACTTTGTATAAGCATGATTTTTTTTTTTAAAGTCATAATGTATCCAACTATTTGTTTCCAATGTACTGCCTCTGAAACAGAAATCAGCAACTAGATATCATGTGAACCTACAATGTATACATAAATAAAGTTAGTTTTGATGGCACAGCAGTTTACACCTATTGACAGATTAAGACAGTGTACTAAAAGAATTTTTTTTTTCTCAGTCAAGCATGCTATTAGCATGTGTAGTGTACTGAGGTATACCTGACAGACAGCTTTGTTAAGGTTCATTTCTGATGTTTTTAAATACCTTTGAGAAAAATATTACTGTTCCTAGGGTGTTTATTTTTTTAGAGCAATGGTACAGACAATTAAAAATTATCTGACTATCCTAGATTCTACAAATTTAGATTTTGAAAAAGAAAGCTTAATTTAAATTTCCTAATAATATTTTGCATTTTTGAGAAATCTACAATATTACTGAAATATGGGCTTCTGTATTTAGCTACAGTTGAATGTATGTTTTGGCTAAGAATGTAGCACTTTTAATTATAACACTCACTGTGATAGATATAATTTAGAATGAAAATTAGAGTGATGGAACCATTTCTGGCAGAAAAGCTATGGGAATCTTTTGACTGAAACAATCACAGAAGGATAACCAATCTCTAACAAATATTACCAGAAATGTTATGTTTTGAGGAGACAGTTTAAACACACAGTAAAGCTCTAAGAAAATGAAACAGAAGGGTGTAACTTATTTTTTAAATATATTCTATATACCAATAATTGCCCAGAAAAATACTATTATTAAAATTCAATTTTAATCTTTTTTAAATTACATTTCATTGTCTTAAAAGAAATACAATTTAAAACGATTATTGAAAAATTATTCTTATATGCTTAATATACAGCTACTTTTGCAATTCTATTGGTCCTGGCACAGTTACCTTCCAATAACTTGCTATGACAAAAACCAAGATATCAAGTACCGAACTTCTGGTTATGGTCTATTTTCTTCTTTCTTCCTTCTCTCTCTCTCTTTTTTTTTTTTTTTTTTTTTTTTTTGAAGAGTTCTGACAACACAAAAAGTCTCTGTTTGGTCAGTGTCTAGTATTTAAGTTGAAAATTTGAGTTAATAATTTAAGAACTTGAATTAATAACCTAATAAGCTATATAATAACCTGGTGGCATGTTCAAACTCATGAACACTACCTACCAATAATATTCAGTAAATCAAAAAAATAACTAATAGGTAGGTTGTTCTGATATTAACATGGAACTGGTCATACTTTCAGCATTTAGGAAAACTTCGCATTTTTTTAATCAGGATTATAAAGCTTACTTATTAAATAAGTATTAGTAGGATATGTAAATGATATGTTTTCCTGGAAACTAAATATTACATGTGAAATGGTTCCAGTCAATGTCTCCTTTGTTCACATTTTCCGTAAAATCTAGGTGACTACGAAGAATTTTGTATTTTCTTCTTTCCTTTTAATTTGTATTTCTATCTGAGTGACATTCCACTTGTTAAACAGAACACAAGCACTATGGAAACACTCTATGCAGCTCCACAGTCAAGGCTGAGCTTTATCAAAATAGCAGGGATTTTACCTTTGCTTTTTAAGGAGAACATGATGAATCCTCCTCTGAAGGAGCAGCACCAACTATGTGTCTTTTTCTTCTCTGCCCCCCTACAGCAATGATGGCCAAGGGGCCAATCATCACTAAATGCTAAGCAAATCTCTAATGCCTAACACAATATGACCATTGTTTTCCTTAGATGGACCACACATTTCCTTCTGTAACCAATGGAAGTTAGTAGATATTTTCTAAGAGTGAATAGCTAGTGGAAAGAAGATTTGGTCTTCTATCCCCTGCAACAATGAGAAAACTTTAAAAGACAATAACTTCTTCACTTTCTCTGAGGGTAATTCATTCCATTGGCATCTGTAGGCAGATAAAAATGGGCAAAAGAACAATATCACTGTCTATGTTGATTCACAACATCAGATGGTAATCTAAAATGCCTTTAAAATTGACATAAAACTGATCTGGGAACCTAACTACTGGTTCCCAGAAATCCCATAATCATCATCTCATGCTGGCATTATGCCATTGTAGATATAGATCAGATGTAAGATGGTTTAACTGCTCAGATCATTTCTCTGTGTAAGTTTATCATTGACTTAAACATAATATTAACTGAACATTCTGAGATCAAAATGCTTAATAATGAGCTAACTATAGCAATCCAGAGAATGATTTTACCTTCTGATCACTCATACACATTCTTCGCCTTTCATTTGATCTGAATGTACTTTTTTGTCTGGGAGGAATCAACCACATTTTTGAGGAGACAAAGTGTTGGGAGCTTACTGAAGAACAAGTAAAATATGTTTAAAGGTGGAAATGGTGGAACAAATAAGAAATAAGCAAGACTGACTAAGTGTTGATTAAGAGAAAGGGCCCCTATTATCTACTTATATTCCATGAATCTGAACACCAAGCAGAAAGCAGACTTAGTACTTTATCAGGGGTTATAGTAGATTAAACTAATGGAATTAAATTAAGAAAGAAAAAATTTAGGATAAATACCAGTGAAATTTCCACAGAAAGTCAGATCTATTAGATTGTATAATAACTTCCTAAGGGAAACAGTGAAAGCCCTGATCCCTTGAGACCATTAAATCTAGACTGGGTAAAAATGTGACTGCAATGCATTGACAGAGCACTAACTTAGTTCTTTCATGTGCCACAGAGTTTGTAACAGGCCAGCAACACTAAATACAAAGGGGCAGGCTCCACTCCAGCAGTCCTATAGTAATTGATACTTTTGTAAAATTACTCCACCCGTTTCTTCTCTGTCAAAGGTTCTGCCATTTGACAATCAATGTTTTTTTCCCTGTGTTACCTTTTAAACATGAATAGCACAATTTTCCTCATATTAAATACTTTATGTCCCTCGGTTTCCCTTTCTCATTCCTCATTGTGTTTGTCATGTCTTACGTAATTTAGCCAAGTTTTGAATGCGTAAGTTTAGATATATAGAAAAAGGATAGTTCGCCCCACTATCCTGGAAGCCTGTTTTGCAAATTTAGAAAATATAGAGGGTCTTTTTGAAGATATTTTTATTTCAAACTCACATCAATTCTTCTGCCAACTCTAATTTATTTTCTGTGTTTCATTATGTAAACCTATCTTTGATTTTGTCTGTCTAAACATTTTACATTGTCAAAAAAAAAACTTCACATGAGGCTTCCTAAATTGAATCTCAGTTTGTTTACTATCAAGAGGAATAGAAGAACACATGCAGGAAATGACACAGGCAAAATGGCTATACAATTGCTAAGTTGCCATAATCATGGCAAATTGCACGTGCAGGCCACTATATATAACGGCCCTTAATCATTTCTTGCCTTCTTGAGCTTCTTTGGAAATAATCTTTTCTGAGTCCTTGGCCTGTCTGATCTTACAGATTTCTAGGCACACTTCTTCTACCTGGAGACACACCATTCATGAAAACTGTCTAGTCAAAAATATGTCCACAATGTATTGTTCTACTATTTGCAGAAAAAAACCAACCAAGATATACAGCTTTCCAAAACAAAGATAAATTCATGGGGCACAGCAGCCTTGGCAAATATGGTATTACCAAGTCGAACATAATATATACCTAAATAGTATTTAAACGTAAATTTAGTAACTAATAGACCAAAAAGTACTCTTTGGCAATTAATAACACTATGTAGTTTTAAAACAAACCTTGGAGGATTTTAGTTCTATTTAAATTTGAGGGTAATATGAAGGAGATGTAATTTGGTTTATATATGTACAGATATAAGGTTTTATGCTATTTAAAGGTGAACTAAAAAGCCTTCTTAGCAAAATTTAGCTAATAAATTAAGATCATAAATTATTTACCCAATTCACCTATAGAGTGAAGAAATGGAAGAAAAAATAAATATCATAGAAGATGCAAAGAAAGACCAATCAAAACCTCCATTCATTCCCTGGATTTTCTGTATTTCTGCTGAATGCTTTGGTATTGCAAACACCAAAACACAGACAGGAATTGTATTACTTCTAGTACTTAAAATGTGAATCATATCATGCATCTGAGAGACATAGCAGAGAACCCATGGGAGTGTACCATCGCTCTTGGCAGGTAAGTAAAAGCAAATATAGTTTAGATGCTACTGAAAGTGTGCTTGTATTTCCTTTGAGATCCTGGCATTATAATCTTTCAATGATTTCCAATCTCAGAATTTTATAAAAATAAATTTCATTTCACTTTCAAAAACAAATTACTGACTACATCTATACTGATAATAGCAGCATACTAAAATTTCAAGCAATAGCATGCATTTGAATAGACATAAAAGTTATAGTTAACAGAGTTCCTACATACACTTTATGCAGTTTATTAATAAAATAAACACTACTTTCAAACAATTTTTAAAGGTGTTTCAAACCTTGTTACAATGACAAATTTGTGTAAAGAGTATGACCAACTTATCATACATAAAGCTACAAAGCTTCTATGTCAGAACTTATGTGAAATACTTTTCACTGAAAATTCCTGATCAAGTTAGTTCAAAGGATGTTATAATGGCAGTTTGATTTCATTATATCATTACGGGCACTGAATCCCCTCACGCAAATCGTTTCTTCTGCAGGCCAGGCACACAATTAACCCAGTGGAATCCCTAACTTTCAGCACTCAGACAGTGTTGAGTAATAACAGATAAAGTAAATACAGTGTCTGCATTTTGGGATGCCTCAGGACCTAATAGTTTTACAATTCTGGGTAGTAAGGCTTGAGAGGAGGTGAACATTTGTAACACTGCCAAATCAAGTCACCCAGCCTTGTTCAGCTTCACCAACAAGTGCAGATTAATTTAAACATTTTTCAAAGTCTGAATGATCTGTGTTTTATTGTTCTCTGACAATGTTTGGTCTTGTTTCCTAAGAAAATTATAATGGGTATTTAATACATACTCAGAGGAACATACTACCTGCTATATTCTTGCATGTAAAAGAATGCCATGTTTTAAGGATCTCATCAGTTCCTCTTCCAAAGAAATAAACATTAGCTTAAAAGCATCCTGGATATTGGTGAAAATAAAATTTTAACTTTTTAAACCTCAAACATCATGAATCAAAAGAAACAAAACAACAGAGCAATACAGTTGTTCTTGAGACATAGAACACACTATATTTTCATATACTTAGAATACAAGACTTCAAAATCCTCACAAGTGATAGAGTTAAGATTCTGGACATTACAATTTTCCCTTTTTCTTCAGTAGAAGAAGCAAAACTACTTTAGGATGACATCCTAATATGCTCTGCCTCTGTCCAGAGACAGTTGCGGCTCTCAGAGCTAGAAAAGCTGGGACAGCTTCCCATGGAATGAGTTAACAACTAATACATTACAGACAGGCCCAGCAAAGCTGCCTTTTATTATGGGGTCCTATCCCCTTCCTATGCACAACTATGTAAATCTGGGGCAGTAGCAAAAAATGTCCTGGGAAGGTCTGAACCAATCAAAAACCAAAATAAATATAATCAAGGTTAAGTATCTATAAATTTGAAAGACAGGTTTAGAAAAAAGTAGTACTCTTAAGAGTATTCAGTCTCCAGGAAACTACTTCTTATGCTACAGGTTTGCACAAAATAAACCTCTGGAGTGGGACTGTGTGGTAATAGCTGGTAGCAACAGTACAGGAGGACAGTAAATGGACCGTTCTTTTCTTCATTAAAAACACATATAGTAACAACAGATCTCTATCACAATAGATCTCCTACTTCTTGCTGCCAGGACCATAAACATGGCCCACTCCTTCTCCTTACAAAGAAGGTTTGTGTCAGCTCTTCTTCATTGCATGAACGCATGGGAAACATCTTTAGATCAAGTGCAGTATTTTTGTATTGGTCAGGACAGCAACGCTGTTATTAGCAGGATATATACCCATTCTCTCTTATATACCTCATTTTTCTCTTCCATAGTCACAAAAAAAAATTGCTGAAATTCAAAGAACAGTGCAAACAGTTTAGAAACCTCTATTTTTCCCACTGCCAGCAACTGTACACTCTCTGGCTTCAGACTATAACACAGGTAGAGCCAAATATATTAAAATGACATCAACATTTCCTTTTCATGTTCTCAGACCCTTTAACTCAAGAAACAGAAAAATTTACTTAAGAGGTTATTTGGTTTATGAATTTTAAAAGCTGAATAATATTCACAACTGACAATATACATGTATTCTCTCTGTTTAAGTTTGCTGTCTTACTTCCTATTAAGTAATTTTATTTGCCTGTGAAATCCGCTAAGTTTAGTCTGTATCTCTGATAAGTATGTTCTGCAGACTGCTTCCTATATAAAAGGACGTACATTCAGGAATCCATGTATACCCAAAATGCCTTTTGAGATAAACCCATAAAATTGAAAAATTCAAACTAACAATAGGCTGAACACATTGAAACTAAAGTCCTTAGACAAACAAACCACTCATGGTGCTCAGACTTTCAAGCACCATCATCCTGCAGATAGTACACTATATTTTGAGAAAAATATCTAAACTGGCAGCCATGGACATTGGAAATTCCCATGTAAGAAAAGCACTATACATAAGTTAACCATTTCAGAGGCTTTAATATCTTTAATAAAATTACCATTACCACTGCTACCACGAAGACAGTCAGTAGATTAGCCCAAGGCATGTGTATTTAACCTTATTTTTTCAATGAGAACAGATATTTAATACTTCTCAAAACTGACATTTTTCAGAAAATGAGATTTTCCAGGGAGATGAGAAAGACTTTCTTTTTTTTCCAGACATAGCAAACTTGTTACAAACAGACAATCAGTTATCATGAAATATCACAGAACCATCATTACTTCACCAACACAATTTCTTAAATGTGAAAATACAATCTCTTTTCTGTATGAAAGTATTTGCTGTTTACAGCTAAGAAAGTGCTAAGCCATGATGTGGCCAGAAACGTTTACAGTGGACATAGAAAAATTCTTATTTCATTTTTCTTAAGATAATAAAATTCAAACACCACCCCCCCTCGTATTTTAAGAAGAATTTAGTTATAGAATGGAAATGACACCTAAACTTTATATACAGAAGGGAAGTAAATGATAATGTAAATCAACTTGTCCAATTTGCTTTGAAATACTAGTAATGCTTGGTCTATGATATTTTAAGACTGTAACAAGTAAAGTAAATATGGCGACTGAGAACGTTAATATAATAAAGCAGTTCTAGGCTAAAAAGGACTTTGATGTGGCACAAAGCCTGTGACTAAACTGAAGTAAAAATCACTGACAGGCATCTAAAAAGAAAACCAAGAAATTATGATTCATGGAAATTATCAGCTAGGATATCCAAACCACGCTTTGCACTGCAATAACTACTTGCAATCCTTGAACAATATTTGCTATTCTAGTTTTCTATTTTCAACTAAACAAAACATATCTTTTTGCCTTAAAAAAAAAAAAAAAGGTTCAAATAACCATTGTATGAACAATTAAATTTTTTTCCCATTCTTTCCAACGGTGACAAGCAATTCCTCTTTGTGCTATCTGGAGAAATAGGAAACTGCCAGCTGCCATCTTTTCTTATACCAACAGTTACAACAAGAGTAAAGTGAAACATCAAGAAAAGCCCTGAAGAAGACTTGGGGATATTGGTGGATAAGAAGCTGGACATGAGCTGGCAATGACCTCTCACAGTCCCAAAAGTCAAGAGCATCCTGGGGCTTTCATTGAAAGCAGTGTGGCCAGTAGGTCCAGGGAGGTGATTCTGCCCCTCTGCTCTGCTCTGAGACCTCATCTGGAGTACTGCTTCCAGCTCTGAGGTCCCCAGTACAAGAAAGACATGAACCTTTCGAAGCAGGTCCAGAGAAGGGCCATGAAAATGATCAGAGGGATGGGAGCACCACTCTGTGAGTAAAGGCTTGACAGAGTTGGAGTTGTTCAGAGACCTTACGTCAGCCTTTCATTACTCGAAGGGGGCTTATCAGGAAGATCACAGAATCACAGAACAGTTAGGATTGGAATGGACCTCTGGAGATCATCTAGTTCCACTCCCAAGATGGGAACAAACTTTTAGCAGGACCTCTTGTGATAGGACTAGGGGTAATGGTTTTAAACTAAAAGAGGGTGGATTTATACCACACATAAGGAAAAAATTTTTCACAATTAGAGTGATAAAACACTGGCAGAGGTTGTCCAGAGAGCTGGTGGATGCCCATCTCTGGAAACATTAAAGGTCAGATTGGAAGGGAGTCTGAGCAACCTAATGCTGCTGAAGATGTCCCTACTCATTGCAGGGGGGATAGACTAGATAAGCTTTAAAGGTCCCTTCCAAAACAAACTATTATATGATTCTATGATTTGCTCTTCTCCCAGTTACAAACTTTAATATAGGCAGGTTACAGCCACAGTATTACTCAAAAGGAGAACAGTGAATAGCCACTTTGAAAGAAACTACTATATCACATGGAAAGTCTGGCCATTCTTTATCTGGTTTTGAAGAAAAAATGCAAGATCTGTCATTGCTCTTCTTTGTTTTTTGTACTCAGAATTTCAGAATTTTACACAAATTCTGAAGAGTAAAACTGTTAGGACAAAAGTGCTTGACTACTAATTCCAAATTTCTAAGAAGACTTCACCTTAATTAATTTTTTCTCTACTGAAAAATATTGTTTGCCAACATCTACTAATAGTGCAAGAAGGATTCAAGAAGTTCCAACAAATGATCTTTTTCATTTGCAGGTTCCCATTTAAAAGTTTTGTATTAAATGGCTCTAAATATGATACTAGACACAGAAATGGTTTAGGACAAAAGACCTAAGAGCTCACCACAACATGGTGAACAACCAGAAGTTGTTCAGCAACAAGAAAATGAAGTACTGTGTTAACAACAAAGGAAAAAGTTGAGACTACAGAATTAAAAGTTTCAGGCCACAGCAAATATATATAGTGCCTCTTGTCTAAACATTTTCCTCAGCGGTTCTTCACATTTCCTCATTTGCTAGCTTACTTCTTTTACCGTGCTAAAACAATGATTCTTGTCCGGCCAGGGATAAAGTTAAAGTTAAATGTCTGTTTTAGCAAACTAAAGTGGTTGAGAGCAATATGATGAATTCTTATTTGTCCAACAAGTAAGAAAGTCTGCTTGGTTTCACAAGCACAGCAGTACCACCTAGATAGATGCTTTTAGCTCATAAGCTGCCTTCAGGATACTGTTTTTGATGAAAAGTGATTTGCATACCACCAGTCTGTTAGTAGCTGATTTTGATCAGGTTGCCAATGGGAAAGAATCAGCATAACAGAAAAGGAGATACAAAAGATAAAGTGAATCAGAAACCATTTTCAGAAGTTCCTTTTTTGGTAAGGTAAACGAAGTTATCTTTTCATTGGGAATGGATTTGAGCCTAAATGTTCACAAAATTCAAAACCTGCCTCACTTTTGTCTCTAGTAGGACTGACTGAGGCCTTTCTGAGAAAGTAGATTTCTCCTGAAAAACACCCTGTTTTATGAAAACGTATTAGTGTTTTCGACATCTGCTGGCTTGGGTGGCTGCCTGCAGAGTGCCAGATGTTCAAGTGGTGGCTGCTCCATGTCAGCCCTTCCATATGAATGGGAAGCACGCAGCTCCCAAATCAGTTTAACTGATGTTACTCAGTTGCAAAGACCTGTAAAATTGAAAGAATAATTTCAATCACTATTCCATGGATCTCTGATAGCATTTTCATTTATAGCTTTGTGCTTTGGTGTTATCTAAAATTAAGCATATAGCAACTTCTGTTCTGCAGAACATCAGGGAACTTGGTGTTAAAATTTGCAAGAAAATGTTCTCCACGCTGAAGATTGCCTATTGTGGCACACATTCAAGACATAGACTACCTTTCAATTTATAGAAAAAGATCATACTATTTAGCAAACTGTATACTTAGTCATCACGGAAAAATCTATGGAGTTTAAGTTGTAACTGTGATTTAACAATGATATTCCAATTTTTCCTAGAGTCAGTAATTATAATTGTAGTGTATTTGGATATCAGGCCTGTGCCTGTGTGCACACAGTGGATTTAGTCATGTATTCCCTGGGTGACCCAGGAACTCCCCAGCTAGTCTCTGCACAAATGATATAATCAGGAAAGTGGATCAACTTGAGGAGTGGCTGCCTTCCACCTTCACAACAAAGTGCTTCACTATTTCAGGAGTTTCAGACAGTTACAGAAATGCCTACAAGCAGCTCTTGCTGAGCCAAGAGTAATAGACAAACACTATTCATCTGCTTCAAAGTGTTGATTAACATCCTCGGTGGACAATATTGCCAGACCATATAAAAGAATTAAGCAACATTGTTTGGGGAATGCTACCAATTCAAGCTGAAGGAATGTCATGCAATGATGCTTGTAACAGAGACTTACATCGCCATCCTGTTCAAGAGATTTGACTCCTCATGAGAGCATTACCTGATGCAAAGATTCAAATAAGTTTTGTTGTAGGTTTCTTGTAATGCCTTTTTTTAAACACAGTTTCTTTAAGTGTCTGTGTCACACCATTTCTCAAATGTCAAAGATGGTGAAAAGCAGGACTGAGTGAAGACAGACTTTAAAATTCAATCATTTATCAACAGTTTACATTGGAATCCCAAAATGACAGTCTAGAATTTTACAAAGTGAAAAATTTGGAGGATGCTCACAACCCTGCCCTTGCTGTCTTT
This sequence comes from Myiozetetes cayanensis, assembly GCF_022539395.1. Classification (NCBI taxonomy): domain Eukaryota; kingdom Metazoa; phylum Chordata; class Aves; order Passeriformes; family Tyrannidae; genus Myiozetetes; species Myiozetetes cayanensis. Next base: position 25,275,544 of record NW_026087853.1, read on the forward strand.
GCAAGACTTTCTCCAGTCAATAATGAGAAAGAGAACAAGTACATTTTTTCCGTTTTCCTTTTCTTAAATTTTGACAGAAGAGATTTCACTCATGAATGCAAAATATTCTCTCTTTATGGTACTAATTTTTTTATCGCAACAAGCATATTTCCAAGAAAACAATTATCACAGGTAGTGAAACTGATAACTTGTGCCAAAGGTTAAGGTCATGTCTCTATAATAAAAAGACTTACCTACACCTATTTTTCACCTATTCTGTGATGAGAAAATCTACACTGGTGAGGAATCATAGTTATGAGACTTGCTAGTGTAGATGCAGTACATAAAAAAGAACCAAGACATTTTCTTTGTTTCAAGATTAGCTTGCTATCAGTGTCTGTACTATAAACCCATAAGTCTGGAACCTAATCTTGTAAAGTTCTGAGTTCTTACTTCAGTAGATCTTAGATGAGTCCAATAACAGGTATAACCTGACTGGTAAAAGAAGAAAATATGAAACATAAGTCCCTCACAAAGACCTTGATCACCAGTCTTACAATGCTCAACTAAGGGAAATTTCAGCATTGAGCTTAATGTGAATTGAAGTTCATATACTTCTGTTTAAACACAGATTAGGATGTCTGACAGAGAAATGCCACTGAAAAGCTGACAATCTAATTAATAAAAATAACTATCTTCCCCGCTGTAAAAATGCTCTTTTTTCTGCTGTGTAGAAACTGGTATGATAGTATATATTTTCTGAAATCCAAAAAAGAAAACTCAGAGTTATGTTTTTTCAGGTTATACAGTGGGTTTTTCACTGGCTATAGATGCAATAAAAATAATTATAATATTTTCCAATTGAAATTGATCTGCTCTTTAGACATTTTACTTCTTCAGAGAAGGGAAAAACCCAACTAGTTTCATAACATAGTCATCCTGAAGCATATAACTATTTCCTTACCCCAAAGATATGCAGATAGAGAGTGCAGCTGGGAACCTAGGTACTGGTAGGGGAAAGTGAGGTTGTACACGTGCCCATATGTATGGGCACTCATTTATTCAGACTACCTCTACAATGAAGCAGTTGCCTCTGAGCTACTATTCCACATTCCAGTCTGATATAGATGGGTTTGGCCTCACCTCTCAGAGAACCACATGGCAAAGCTGGAAGTCATTTGCCTACAAATGAGCTACTGTGCTCCTCGCCCCAGAAGAAAGGGAAAAAGAAACTGACTGTCAGAGGTACTCCACCCGGTGATTGCCCTGTTCCTGGAATATATTTCTTTTTATCCAGTCAAGAGTGAAAATTGCAATTCTACTCATAAAAACTTATCTCGACGGAAGTTTCTGTTGCAGAGTACAAGGAAAACAAATTGACCAGTGCCTTTTCTGAGGCCTGATTTTACAACATGTTCTGTATCTTCAGAGCACCTGAAAACACAGTGGGAACCATGGGACCAAGTGTGTGCAGCACTAGGTAAAAAACTGAACTCTGCCCCAAAACCCAAAATATACAACATAAGGCAAAAATGCAGCATCTTCATACTGTGTTTGATAGACTACCACAATTTACTGACTGCTCCTGGATGCTACTACAACAGAAACTGTTTAAGAAGAAACGGCACAAGAGCTTTCTTTATAGCTGAAATTCTGAAGACAGTTTTCAATTTGGTTCTAATTGTATATGTGGTTAATGTAAACTTAATTAATTTAATAATGGTCACTCCAGTATTACACTAGGGATTAGGATGACATTTTTTCCTGTAATCCATCACGTGACTTCCTGGGGCTGTCAAATACTTTTCTACCATATGATTATCAGAGACTGGAAATGAGACTCAGCTTCAGGGGTTGATGCTCTGTTGTGGGCTCAGCTAATGTACTGTTTTATCTAGGTGGGATGTCTAGGTCATTGGCTAAAAGTAGTGCTATCACTGTGTATTTTCCATTTCATACTGGCAAGAACTTAAGATTTTGGCAGAATGAGAGGAAATCTCTTTGCTTAATTTTCCATTGTTTTTTTGTTCCTTTACCAGCTAGAGTAGTTTACCTATTAAGACACCTACCCATTTAACAGCATACACCGAGCTCTATTCTCTATCTTCAGCATTAAATCTTACTTTTGAGGACTTAATGCCTGGTTTAATGCAGCTCTTTGTTTCACCTCCTCATAACGAGAAACAGCTCTTGGAAGAATTCAGTGAAAGTCCCATGAGGTTTATCAAATATTTCTCAATCTATAAATCTAGCCTGTAATATATTCAGAAGATTATTCGTCCAAATGTTTTCTACTTCCACTCAATGTTTTAGCTTTTTGCACAAGAACAAGGTTAGTGACAGTTGTATTAATTACATGACAGAAACGCACATCAAATAAAATTATTAACTATTTCAAATTTTTATTTATACTACTCTGTACTATGTTAAAAATGTGGGATGGAAAATAAGTTACACACTAGAAAGACTTTTGTTAATATTACAGTGGAGTAAAAATCCTTGAATGATCAGCAGAAAAAACATTATCCTTTCTCCTTTTGCTTTTGCCATTTTCTTTCAGTTTTGGAGATAAATTCTGAATTGTAATGTAATTCTGACTTTTTAATTTAATTTTTACAAAGCTATCAGTATATATTTCAAATACAGAAAATAATTTGTTGGTATTTCCATTAAAATAAACTGTAATGCTGCAAATCTTACATTAAAATATAGATGCACACTATTAATTAAAAAATAATAATCAAATAAAAAGCACAGCAGAACACTTCAATTACTGATAGTAATCGTAGTATAATCTTGTCCTACCAGGTGTGTCTCCAGGTACAGTTTAAGGCTGTCTGTCTCTGCTTTAGGAGGAGTCCAATTCTCTGTTGTTTCCATGGCTTCATTTAACCAGTGAATGAATTCATCCAGTTTGCTTACAAACCCCTTACCATGTAAGAAAAGAGAAGGAACAAGAAAAGCACATTTATTAGCAAAACAGCAATGTGAAAAATGTATGCTCAATTTTATCATTTTTTTTTTAGCCAAGAGAGAACAATTTTGCCTCTTAAAAGCATGCAAAGAAAAAACAAAACAAAACAAAAATAAAAAACCCACAAAGGAAAAAGAAAGTGGTCTTCTAGTAAATGAGAAGCAGAACAATGTTTCTGGGGATAATCTAATGTGATATTTTGGGACAGACAATGTGAGATCCATATGACTGCGATGAAATGGAGAAAACAGGAAAGTTTTAGAAGATATGAAGGGGATATATAAACATCTTCATAGAGATTATAATGCAAATAAACTAAAGAACTTGCACTGGGCAGACAGGGTGTACTATGAGCACTGTAGGATGACAAAAGGGCTGAACAAAACTGCATTAACAAGGTATACATAATGGACTGAGGAAAAAATTACTTGTCAGAACTTGAGTGTTGTGACTCCTATTTTGGTTCATAGGAGGAGAGAAGAAATCAAACAGTAGATGAGGCAGAATATATAGCATTTAATATAAATATTGCTGATTGCATATGAGCCACACAGATGGTGCTCCGCAGAAGATAGGAGCTCCTGTTTCTCAGGAGCACCATTTATTTCAAGATTAGTACCAATTATATTGTCTGATTAAAAATAGTGCCCCTGAATTTACATGATTGGATGATACTATAGGCACATACTGAGTACAGATAATTTTACCTAAGTCTTATCCACCATGAAGCAAGAGAGTAAATGGAATAAACTGACCGTGATGTTTATAAGCACCCTGAAAATTAACTCTGAAGAGGAATGTCCATCTATTGCACGCATTGTAAGACTAGATTAAGTTAGTTCTAATGCTGGTTATATTATTAGTCATTAACTATGAATTTCACAGCATTGTGAAAATTTTAGTTTCCAGTTGGATAACAACTCAATATACACACTCAGTATCTCACTCTCACCATTTTATTTATGGAATGATTTCTGCTAATTATTAGTCCATTCAGACAGCTAAAAATAAGCTAAGAATGGAACTTTTAAAGATTTCTGAGTGACTCAGGACCCCAAATCCCCTTCTCTGAAGTTACACATGAAACCGGAATTCTAAACAAGACAGAACCAGGAGTCTGAGCAGTAGGTGCACAGCCATGTTATGGAATAGTAATAACACAGACCAAGTAGAGCCACACTTCCTTCAAAATTAACGATAGTAGAGTCATTTTGGCCCAGTACTGTGCCAAGAAGCAGGGTCCAACATTCAGCTCTTGGCTTCCAGGTGAAGTGGCAGTACTGCTGAACAAAAGCTAGCCTCTGGCAGGAAGCTGCAGTGCATACTGCAGGCTTGACAGCAACACTGAGGCACTCTGAATACTTCAATTATTTTTTTTTATGTGAGTACCTACAAGATCTCATGATGAGGACACTATTGTAATCTCTATTCATGGAATCCACTGTATATCAAACCATTACAAGGAAGAAAACTGTTACTGTGCAGATTTCATTGCAGGTTGTTTATCTGGACATTCCAGAAAGGGGGAAGGAAGACAGGGAAAGCAACCCAGTGGCTCCGGGGACTGAGACAATGTGCCTATACTGTGGGGCAAGTAATGAAGGTAGCTACATCTCTTCTCTTCCACAGCAGGCCATGCCATAAGGGCTACATTCCCCATGTCAAGACATGGCACAGGGTAGGGGGCAAGACGTCCTCCTGGCTATATTGCCTGCTTTCCTCCAGCTCACCGTGAAGCATAAGGGGTGCCAGATTGGCAGAGAAGTGGGAGACGTGAGCTGATGGGGAGAGGAGCAGGAGGGGTAAAGTCCTTCTTGTCCCTCCAATAAATCTCTGCCTGCATTTTAGCAATGTGCTGTCCTTGAGAGACAAGGTGATATGGTAAACACAAAAAAAAAAAAAAAAAAAAAAAAAAGGCTCCCTTTTGTATATGCGTCATGTATTTTATGGAGACAGACACGTATAACATCTGCCTGCAGTACTCGATGTCTGTATGCCTTCAAAAGGGTGCTCGGAAACACTGAAGGCTTGCAGCAGTATAAAAAGCAACTATTAGCCACAGAGTTTCTTCTGCCCTCTCGCAAAACGTGCCTGTATTGTAATGTCTGCTACTTCACGCTGGTGCTTAGAGACTCCCAGGCAGCCAGCTCCAGCCTAATGCGTCCCCTCTCCGCCCAGACCAGGTCGGCGGTGGGCCCCTGTGGGGAGCAGGGAATGCCTGGGGTGGGGGTTCGTTTGCGGGGCTGAACAAAAAATGAAGATACAATCTCCTACAGAAGCACGATGAGCCACGTTATCTGTGGGGAAGAAAAAAAACAAAACAAAAACCCACAACTGCAAGCTTCAGTTCCAGTGCCACCTGGCACGCTGGAATCGCGGTGGGGTACATGGTGCCCGAAGGGAGCCCACGAAACGGGGAGAACCGGCCGCGGCCAGCCCCGGCGGGCTCTCCTCTGCCAGGCTGCACAAATCACAGTAATTCCACTATTTTTCAAATGACGGCAATAAAATTTTATTGAGACCATTCAAAAGAGCACATTTGTAGAAACCGAAAGCAGCGGACGGCCAGGGGAGGGCAGCGCAGGGAGGGCAAGGGGAGCCCGGGCCGCGCGGGGCCGCCGGCGGAGGGAGCGCCACCCGCCCGCGCGCGCGCCGTGCCTGGTCCCACAGCGCCACCTGCCGGCAGCGCCCCGCGCGGGCCGGAACCGCGGCGTGACACCAAAGACGGGACAGCCGAGCGGGAATCACAGACGGCCCGTTTCAGGCTGTTACAGAGCGTGCGAAATAGAAAATCACCTGTATATCAAAATGTACGTGAGATTAAATATCAGCAGCGCAGGTCCTACTTCATTCGCAGTGAATTAGCGATCAAAACAATGCCCCGGCGTTTTTCTTTTCTCGTAGCAATGCCCAGGATTCCATCCTATTTATTTGAGTAGCCTGATGCCAACGAGAAGGGAAGGAGCGGCCTTTATGACCCAGCCACCAGTGTCGCGGCTCACCCCTGCCCGGCAGGGAGGCAGCTCGGGCTCGGAAATTGAAACCTCTGCGAGCACTGCCGAGCGCAGCGGCTCCGGTGTGACCGACCGGGCTGCCTTTGCTCTCGGTGCTGAACTTCCCCTTCTCACCTGTGACTTTCGGTCAAGGTGCAGTGACCCACGGGCTCTGAGATTGGGGCCAGTACAAACGGCCCTGACTGGCCGGCTCGACTGGTCCGGGCAGCCAAGGGCAGGAATGAGGCCACCTGCTCGCTCACACTTAGAGAAGGAGCATCTGCAGCATCGGTGGTCCATGCAGCCTTGGCACAAATATAAATTCGGGTCTTTAATCTCCTCAAGTCTGATAACAGAGGGGAAGTCCAAAACATAACTTATCCCTTGACTGAAGGGCCGCCGTCCCTCCGCAGATTGACCAACACAGAGCCATTTCTGTGTAATCAAGATGGCCTAGGTAATTAGAGTAAAATTAATCATGTACATGCAGTCAGGGACACAAAGAGCATTAGAATAGTTCCTTTTCTTATAATCTCAAATATTTCCCAGAATATACATTTTAAATAAAAGATTAAGACAAAATAAGTTCTGAAAAATAACAGGGGAAAAAAACATTTTCTTACAATACAGAAAATGTATTGTGAGACTCTGCCAGAGCATGAAACTATGCTTTAAAAACAGATTACCAGATAAATTATATCAACAAAAAGGATGAGGTTTAACATGGAGTCCTAAATCCAAATCTAGGAGTATTCAGTGAATGAAATAAATTCGTAGGATGACAAATTCTAACCAATACAGGATATTTTTCTCTTTTTTTCTCTTCATTTAATAAGATACCAATGAAAACACTTTACATCCCTTTCTACACACCTACCTTTCTGATTTTTCTAACTGAGACTATGTTTTTCTTTCTCTAAGTATTTTTTCTTCATCATTTTTAAGGTGGGAAAGAGTTTAACAGGAATAACTTCAGTGAATCTATGCTGAGTTATACTAGTTAAGAGTCTGATCGAGACAGTATCATACTTATAATGAAAATACTGTAAAATTTACCCAACTCGTACTTTGGTAGAAATTAATGGGAAATTAAACTATTGTCTTTTCCATCAAAACTTCTTGGAAGTTGAAAGCTCATAGTTGGCTACATAAAAATGTACAAGAATTCCTCAGAAAGAAAAGAGGGGAGCAGAAGAGAAAAAAATAAATACCAATGTAATCCAGTCTCTGCCTTTTGACCAGCTCATTCAGTTTTGCAAACGTTATAGTTCTGCACTGTGCTAGCAAGCTAGATCTTAAAAAAAACTAGGGCTCTTAACAGCATAAAGTTATTCTTATTCTATGCTACTTAGTACAGTAACAATTGTTTCTGGATTGTTATGGGATGATTTGCAGCAATTTCTGTGATAAAATCTGCAAATAATTATAAAGCTCTTCCTGTACGACACACAGGAAATTTCAAAACACTAAAACCTTCAGCTTTCCATTTTGTTTCATGACAATTTTACAGATTTTCCTAGGGGAAAAAAGAAAGTCCTGATCACACATCTCTGAAAAAAATCTGGAGCAAGAATGGCTTCATCTGAAATCTGGTACATACAAAGTTTTTTTTGTGATCTAATTCTATTTTCTCTGGATGGATAAGAATGAAAAAGGCAGACAATTCTAAGTATTAGGGGAAAAAAATCCATAACTCATAGAATGAAAATACACTTAATTCAATTGTTCTGTAAAATTAAGGAATTAATTAAATTAAGTATTAAAAATAAATTTTATGAGATTTAACTAAATATCCTGAGACTTCACCATTAATCACCAGAACAGTTAAATTTTTTGAATCACAAGAATGAGAATTCACTTGTTGAGTCACGCAAAAAGGGCAAGGATGGATCAGCTCGTAGGCCAAAGGGTCTATGAGTACACATGGGCTGAGAAACCGTGTACCTGGAAATGTGCCTCCTACCACTGTTCTATTAAATATAAGGGCATACAAAAGATACAGATGCCCCACCTGCTGCACAGGGCTGCAGGGCTCCCTACACCCAGGACAGCTGTGCTATGGAGCTTGGGTTAGGCAGCCTGGTTGAATCTGGCACATGGGATAACAGAGCGGGAGAGGAGCTGCGGTGGTGTGCCACCAGTAATAAGGAACCCTGGAGCATGGGGGCAAGGCCTACGGAGATGGACAGATGCACAAGTCTCACATGCAATTCACTACATTTAATAGGACTGTGTGTGTTCTGTTCATCCTAAGTGTGTGTCATAAAAATTAGTTTAAATAAACACAGAAATAGGCAGTCTTTGGCAACCCAAGTAGTTTGTGCCTTTTTCCTCTCTTGCTGGATTCTGTTTAGATGTTCCTCCCTACTCATGATGACTTCAGCACACCTCACTGCTCACTAGCTGCTGCCCATAATGCCTTTTGGCATAGCCCAGGAATTCCTCACTCCCTGCGTTTCTCCACCTTCCACAGTCCCCTCCTACGTTTTTCCATTGAACTTCAGAAGCTCACCCCATCTCTGGCCAAAGACCATAATTCTTTAGAAATATATATCCATTAACTTTCAACTTCCTAATTTTCAGCAGCAGTTTGCTACTTACTGCCATCAACCGAGTCAATCAAATAAGTTTTGGTATCCACTGACCCCTGGCTACATGCTCCCAGAGTTGGTGGCACAGGCAATGCTCATGGTTTAAAAAGACCATGTAGAGCCCAAGAGAAACATTACAGGCTGTCAGCAAAACAACAAGCAGTTGACCAATTAAAAAACTTTTGGTAAAAACTACAAAACTAGTGATAACATAAGGGCTTATGATACTATAGAAAAGCTCCAGCCTCTGATAATAGCTCAGCATATTTTCATAGCTCGTCAGTGGTGTTGCTCAGACGTATTCTCATTGGCACACAACTGAGACCTCCCAGAAAAGCTTTTACTGTCACAGTCATGAAAAGAATGTTTTGACGATTGAGTCACTTAAAATTATGCACAAATGCCTCTCAACTAGGTTAACACCACTTCTTGCACTAGAACTTTTAAAGTTTCCTAACTTCAGTTCAGTGGTTTAATTTTACTTTTACATTACAAGATCTCTCTTTTTCCTGGGTCAGACAGAAAAGTAAACAGTTCCGGTGTTCAATAATTTTAGTACTTCAAATGATCTCATTTAGACTTTGAAGTTCAGCTTTCACTAATTGAATGGAATGGGAAAAGAGGAAGTTTCCATCTCAGATGCACCTATCACTTTTCAAGTCCAGGTTTATTAAACCACATTTAGAATGGAAGCAAACTGAACCTCATTTCTATAGTTTTGAGCTTTAGTCTGAAAGCACATTTAGGGTTACAAAAAAATAAAATGTGAAAACATCGAACTTCTATTAAAAAATGCAACTTCCTTTTTTTGTTGTTACACTAAAAGCAGCAGTATCTTAGATGTCTTTAGTAGATTTTTGATGTGATATTCCTTTAGATGGGGAATTTGGATATATGCACTTAAGGAAGTTCATATATTGACATTAACATTGTCAAAATTATACTGTAAAACAGAGGAAACAACTGCATTCTACCATTCTGACATAATTTCTGGCACTCATCCTAGATCAAATTTGTGTTTGCTTTTTATGGAAAAAACCTCCCAGATTTACTGTTCCTACATGACACAGGTAACAAATTTATTTCAATATTTTTTGACTTGTAATTTTTTGATATGCAGTTTTAACACCACTATTAGTTTAACATTTTCATTTAAGATGTATGTGGGCTTATACTTAAGACACTTCTAGTCATTGCATTTGTAAAAGTGCAAAGCCCTTCTAATGACTTGAAGTGAGATGAAAGTCAGAATAAAAGCAATGTGCCAAACTATTAAATGCAAACACACTAAAATTATTTGCCCTGATAGGTAAGAGTGATGGTGAAAAATCTACTGTGTTCCACAAACCTTAGTGTGGAAGCACCAAACAAGAGTGTTTGTTAAATCACTACCCCAGACCTTTTTCCTCTCCACCTTCCCTTTTATTACACAAAGGGAGTTCTCTTCTTAAAAGAATTGGTTATGAGGCTGTGTGCTTAAAAATGAATGTCCATTTTTGTTGCAAGCAGACAGCGTTGTAAAGTTTGTTCCCAATTTACAAAAAGACTGAGCTCACAGAGGGGTCTGTGTACAAGGATGGGCTGGCTCTAAGGGCACTTCTATCACAGAATGCATTAAGAAAACCCTTTGTCTAACCACAAAAGGACTTGCATATTAGTCTCAGGAGGAACACATTCCTGCCCATGGACTTTATTTTCAAAAGGATAAAAGTGCACTTTCTTCATGGGCAAAGGTAAGTCAAAGAAATCCAGGTACTCAAGAGGATGAGGCTGCAACAAACTGCCACAGTCAATTAAATTGGAGATAGAGCCAGAGGCAACAGTAAAACCATTACCAATACAGATGTTAGGGATCCCCAAGGAGCCAAGATGCCACAATGGAAAATATCCTTTGTGTGATATTGTCAAAATTCTGTGGCAGGCGGTGACCTCACAGAAACATACAACCAGCCAAACACATCAGTAGCATGGAAACACTTAACATGCAATCCAGGATATATTCATAAACAATTCAGAAATAGAACTTAGGAGCTTTCTGCTAAAAAAGTGCCACATTTTTTCAATAAGCCCAGTCTATGAGAATATGTGACTTAAATGTCTCTTCCAAACTAAGAAAAGATAAAGATCAAATACTTTTCTTAGATGACATTCATGTAAAGACACAACTTCTTCTACTATATACTGTCTAGTTAAGCATTTTTAAGACTGTTAAATTACACAAATCTTTCATGAGTCTCCCCTCTAGGCTTTGTGCCCAGCTACCACACACAGAATTAGAAATTGAATGCATTTTCCCTAATGGGCATCTACTGAATTGGCCATGAATTATATGGTTACAGAGCAGAAGGTTCCATAACCACAGGATGGTCCCTGGCTCATTACTTTTCCTAGATTTAGAGTCCAAGCTATTTTTCCGTACTTTATTCTAACTAAAGCAGGAATAGCCAAAAATATTTTTAAATTCTCAGTTTCCTAAAGCCTTTTAGGTAAAAGAGACAGAACCATAAACATAGGATAGCCTTTAAAAGCATGATACGGAGAAACAAGTGAAGTGTTACTTTTCAATCCATTATAACTAACTATATTTGAAGACGGTGAGACCAATTCTGCAATAAAAAGTTCACTGCCCAGATGGGACTGTTGACTTCTTTTCTGCTTCTAGACAAAGAGTCTAGGTTATGCTACCTATTAAGAATCATTCCTAAATGTATCTCTATAGATACTTAAACCTTGCCACATAGTTGTTTCTTTACCCTGTGCTTTGTCTTACCTTTGGCTCAAGGTGAAGGTCTACTTTCTGTTTGAAAAAACTACCACAAGGCCTCCTCCGGTTTGAAACTTGCAAGATCTAAAAAAGGGTATACTAAGTACCAGCAGATTGACTGGGAGGGTAAGGTAGATACAGGAAAAATAAGCCAAATGCTTTCTAAAACCTGTCCCTAAGACATATATTCTTAGATTAGCAGACAAGCTTCCAACACCATTGGTAACGTTTCCCCCAGTCTTTTAGAGGATCACTGAACACTCAGAATCACAGCAGCAAAATCCATGGGCTGGAAGCACATTGCTGGATTGATCCACATAGCCTTAAGGCCAAGAGAGCTGTGCATAGGAATGTCATTTAGCAGTGTAGGAAAAGCCAGCGTCATTGTGACTTTGCAAGGGTTCAAGAGTAGAGAGGACTGACGGAGAGAAGGGACGAGAAAGGCAAGAACATCTGATTCATTTGTCATTTAAAGAATCCACTAGTATGAACTGAACAGCAGTACAGGCTGGCTGTGAACCTCCAGACCTGCCACCTACTCCAATGGCAATGCCGCCAGGCATACAAAATGGCTTCTGGCCTCTCTTCATGCTGACATGGCCATGCTTCCCACCTGAGCAGTAATGCTAATCGGCACAGGGCCAGACAAAGTTTTTGGCCTCTTGCATTTATTCAGGTGAGGACAGAGTCCAGGCTGAGAAAATATGGGACATCAGCACTGTACCTCGGAAGCGGTGTGAGGTTCAAAGCACTCCCAGGGATTGAGTTAGTAAGTGAATGAGCATATCCTTCTTGTTATGGAAAAATCTTACACATGCATTCACATTCTGGATGACAGACAGTAATTTTGCTTATCTACCTCCCAAGTTATCACGCCTACTAATTTGACTTCTAGTTATTTCCGAGGCTGGGCGGCGGGTGCGAGCTGTCTGGTGGAGGTGGCTTGCGACACCTACCAGCTCTGCTTGGCCAAACCATCGTCTCCAGGGGGTGGGAGGGACACTCCCCAAAACCCTCCCCTCGTACACAGGTAATTTTCACCTCAGTGGGGTTATGCAGGCACACAGGTATCGGTTAAAGAAGCAAATATTTTCCACTGTTCTAATCAGTACTAGCTTTTGTCAGAGAACCTCTACAGAGTCAATCTGTATTAAAATGTTTCTAGCACTCGACTCATTCAGCATCCCTAGTCTGGGTGAAATTTTTCACTGGAAAAAGGTTCCTAAGGAAACAATATTTAAACTATGGAGTGAATAATATAAGCAGCAGAAAAGAGAAACCTGTGAGTTGAAGGATATCAAGAATGTTGAAAATGAGACAGAAATAGCAAGGAAAAACAGAATATAAGGAAATGGGGCATAAATTGGGAGGAAAACGGACGAGGAGGAAATATAAGAAAAGAACAAGTTAGCTATATATATTTAGTTAAAAAAAAAAAAAAGTGTGATGTTCTTTGGGCCCTTGGCAATAAAACAGGCCAGCAGAAGCTCTGAGAGTTAAAAGTGGAACAGTCAACAATCATGATATTGAGTGAGCTGAGTAATATTCAGACTTCTGAATGTTCATACAAATCTAGTCTTCTAAGCTCATTATACTACTAGGACTGAACATATAGTTTCTGAAAATATATTTATTCACAAAGAGCAATGCATGTTATTGGTCATGTTTCACAGAAACTCTCACTCTTCTTAAAATAATTTTTTTCTGAGTAATTTCTTCTCTACATAAAATTCAGGAGGCCTAAGTGACAGCTAGGAAATAAAGATAGATGCCCAAAACATCTTGTAATATAGGACAAGTTTTCTCTTAGGCATCACAGTATCAAATATTCTAAACTGAGCCCTTTTTAGCTAATACTTTTATGTGACCCTTTCTAAGTTAAAGACTTGCCACATGTAGAAATCAGCTAAGATATGTGAATGTTCTTAGGTCACATACTCTTGTTTTACTCATTAAATCAAGAAGCAAGAACATCTACAGAAATTTGTGGCCAATGATGTATCAAGGAAAGGACAAGAAGAGCAAATAAATCTGTTTGAGCCAAGAAAGATGATGCCAATATCTCCCACAAAGGGGACTTTATCTCTGCAGCAGCAGCTGGAAGGAGTGTCTGGATCCTGGAGGGACCCTGATCACAGCACAGGAGAGGGGCCTGTCTTTGGTAAAAATGCCAGGCACCAACATGAGTTACTATATCTTGTATAAAGGATAGTGTCACAAAACGGCAGTAAATTCACAGTCCCAAATTTCCTTTTTTTTTTTTTTTCTTTTTTTGCATTCTGAACAACTCTAAACTAGAATAGAAAATGTGGAAGTTAGTTCGTAAGCATATGTTCGTAAGCACCAATTTATTATTTATTCTACAGGTAAACCTAAATTCAAATCTCCTCATAAACACAGTTCCTTTTCAGTATGAAATGTCTGGTATAAAACAACCTTGATCCAAACTCTATGGATAATGTAAGTCTATAATTAGGATGTTAATTTTCAATGAAGCTAGTTGTCTGATGCACTTTGTCTAAACATGCTGCCAATATAACTGTGGATGTTGAAGCAACCTACAGTAGTGTAAGGGTACTTGGAAGTACTGCATTGCCTCTTCATGTAATTATTTTAAATGTTATGTTGGCAACATACCTTATTTTCAGATTGTTTTACAGCTAATGTATGCATTGATTATGAGATGAACTGCATCCAAAAGACAAACTAATCTTCATTTGCAATTTTTTCCATATGATGGCCTCTGCAATAAATTAATATATGGCTTTATTCTGCTCTGAAAAATAGACAGTTATGGATGGCCATCATTCCTTGGTTTGCATACCCTGAGTATTTGGGCTTCAGGCAGTGGACTGGGGGTGGAACGCCCTTGTGCAGCTGCTATTTCCAGCTGATGGTCAGCTGTTATCTTGCACGTGCTCTGGGCACTGGAGAACACACAATCTGAGCCATGCCAGCACCTCCCAAACTGGGTCCAACATTTCTTTACTCTTTTATCTCATAGTTGTTAGAAAAGAACCTCGTTCCCCAAGCATTTAATGCCTTGAAAGGCACACATGATATGCACACACCATGGTTGCTCCTGTAGCCTGAAATCAGAGGAATTACGTCAATTAAACAACTCTGTGAAATTCCAAAGATGTTATGTTTTACCAAACAAATACTAAATCACATGAAAAGAGTGAAATTTGGCAAATTTTATACCTTTACCCCACAGCACAGAATTAATTCCGTGGGTTTTTCAGTGCATTTTAAATAAAAGGTAAATTCATTAATTTTTACATAACACTTTCAGTCAATCAGGCAGTAAGTGATAGATAAAGAAAGAATGCTACTATATTTTTGACCTGGTGGTCCCAAAGCAGAAATAAACACTTCTTATTGAAATTATATAACTATTGCTCTCTAAATAATAAAAATGGCAGTTATATTTGCAGGGAGATAGCATCTCTAAATGTTTTGCAGAGGATAGGATTTTTTAAAAATATATTTTACAAACTCTTTAGAAGTGCAGAAGCATGTTTTATTTTTTAAGTTTAATAATTGACATACACGTGCCTTTTTTTTAATCAGAAAAATATTTCAGCATTAAATTTGTTGGGATAAATTACATAGCAAAAAATTGTTGGAGACTAAACTAAATAAGAAACGATATTGATAAGGAGGAAATTTTCTAGATTATGATTTATTAATTTATTCTCTGAATTTCTAACAACAACGTTTGTGAAATTATGTGGGGCTCGCTCATTTGGGAAGGAAATAAAAACATCAGTAAAATAAGTGCAGGAACAAGTTGTGGCCTCAAGAGGGCAATATATCACCACGTCAAAGAGTTTTCGAAAAAGAAGGGGAAAAAAATCACTTTTTACTAAAGTAGAACACATGCTGTTTGCTTGTGGGTAAGTGCTAAATATATTGACCTCTGCTGTATCACTGATATGACTTAAGATATAATGACCACGATTCCCCCTCAAAGACAGAACATTTAATTCAGTATTTCTTATTTTTTCAAGGCTAATTGGTTAGAAGAGGTCAAGTCTGTCACCTCTCAAGAGATATTATAATTCTTTGACCCATGAACTTGTTTTGCAGTTAAGACTTCTGAATTTTAAAACAGGAAAATGGTGATTGCCACTATTCGCTAAAAATTGCAACAGTGAGAAGAGATCAGGATTCAGCACCTCTTCTCTTTACTCCATTATTATTCCTCTAGTTTCCTCATTTAGCCCCCTGTTACGCACTTGGTTCCTGTTCACCTGCAGTCTTCGAAGAGATCCTGTCACTGTTAGTTCCTCCATAAATTGCTTTTCTTTTGCTCCCTAATTCATCTACCCTCCCTTTTAGATAGCTTTTTTTTTAGTGGTCTCTAGGGGGCCTTCCGTTACACCCTCTTTAGACCCTACTTGTGACTTATTTTTTTATCCACAAATATTGATATTTTTAGAGAATAAAATAAAACCAATCTCTGGACTTGTTTTCGTGGGGTTTTGTTTGTTTGTTTGTTTGTTTGTGGTTTTTTAACTGCAGAATCTTTGCTGGTTTTAACACATTTACTACTTTTTTCCCTGGTTGTACTTCAACAAAGCTGTAAGAGATTTGTACTGCAATGCATAGATAAAGGTGACCCTAGTTTGGGCTTACCTGAGACAATTTTAGGCAGATAATAGTGCAGCAGTTGTATTTTAAATTAACTTGTGTGTCTTTAGTCTTATATACCAAAGGGAGAAAACATTCACGTAGTCACATGCTGGCATCAGCAGGGGAAAAGCACTTAGTAATATTAAGTTACTGTGACTTGAGCATCTAGGCTGTCTACTACCAAAAATCTACTTGTTTGTTGGTTCTCCCAGTGTTAGCTGGGAAAGATTCCAAATATTGGCCAAAGGAAACCAGAGGCAAATCTAGCTTTCATTTGGGAGATCTCACTTGGCCTGAATGTGAATCAGTGTTCAAAATAAGTCTTTACTAATGCTTTAAGAAAATTCAGGTACAATTTCAGTTTGATATGGTAAGGACAGCTTAGATGTTTGTGAGGATTATCATTTGTGCTCCAACACCGAAAGCAAGGACAAGAGAACAATTTTTGCCTTTCTGGTTACTTTCAAAACTAATACAGAACTCCTACATAAACATAAAGCCTCTGAGAGACAGTTTCCCGACCATATTTACCACAAATTATATTCACTCTGATGCCTAGTGATGACAACAATGACTTAGGAGTCAGCATGATTTAATGGTTCATACTGGAAAGGATAGAGGAATGAAAACTAGTTGCTGTCAAAATACATAAAGACACACAAGAAGAAAAAGATAGGAACAGATTTTGAGAACTTATGCAATAATCTTATATAAGTGATTTGATCTCTCTTCTCAGGTTAATCCTCTCTAGACCTTTGAATGTTTCTTTTGCTCTGACTCATCTCTACCATGCATACAATTTAAGGCAATGATGTGTTAACAGTAGATAGACAGACTGGAATTTGATTTAGGTGGAAATTAGTAGCAATGTATTATTTAAAAAATTAAATATTTAGAATAGAGTATGGTGATTTTGGTATACTGCATCTTTCTGGAATATCCTGTACTTCCTCACAGAAGATACATAAAACATGAGTCTTCCAGAGACTAAGTATATTATGTAACAGAACAGCTAGACCTTAAAACACTGTGAAAAGCATATCCCTATGAAAATATAAAACAATGAGCATTCTCTCTCTGTATTTACCACATTTAAAGTAATATTAGAAACCATATTTTAAATTTAATAGTTTTTTGTTTAATAATGGCAGCACTTCAAGAAGCCACAAAATAAATACACTAAGTAATTAACAGGGTGGATATGAAGTTACCTCCAAACTCTTCACAAACAAACAACCCTCTCCCCAGTACCAGCATCTGTAGGACAGCAGTTATAGATGATTTAGTCATGAATAGCACAAGAAGATTCTTCTTAAACACACACACTCTAAAGAAAAACCCCAATAGTAATTTGACTGTCTGTGTTTTGTAACCTTCCAAACCTACTTCAGCAGTTTCTGAGGCCCTTTCTCTGCCTCCCTGAGAAAACTGAAAGCTCTGAACCATCACAGACGATAGTATCTCTGCACTGATAGAAAGGAGTGTCTCATAAGATCATCCTGAAGTCCCTAGCAATTAGTTGTCCAACTTACAGTTGCTTCCCTGTTGAATCTGGAGCTTCTATTGACTACCCAGGTGAGTCACCTGGCACTCACTGCTCACCTTCATGCCTGTCCTTTGCTACAGTGAGAGCAAAAGTCCACCTCTTGCAGTCCTACTCCCTCCGTCTTCAATTCTTTTGCAGTCTTTAACCTATTAGCAGAGATTCAGAGATCCTTGACCAATATCAAGAAAGTTTCCAGTTCACAAATAAATATCATGGGTGGCTCCAGTACAGGCCTGTGGATAGGCTGTGGTACAGATAATTAAGACATGACTCTGGGTCATAAAGCCAATGATCATTTAGAATAGAAGCTGAGGGCTCACAGAAACATTTATGCAAATGCAGCTGTTTCTCAGTTCATCCAAGTTGTTAGTAGATGTCCCTGAGCTGAAATGTGGTATCCAACTATGTACACAAAGAGAGAGAATTGTGAGGCTTTTTGGCCAAAGGGCCTCATATCAGATGTGAGCCAAACATTAGATGTAGGCATGTCCCCTCCAACCGGTTCTAAATACTAATAACAACATACCCTGAAATCAGCGCTACTAAAATAATTTGGGAGCAGAGGTTTTTTTCTCTCTCTTTCTCTCCCTCTCTTTTCCCCTCTCTTCCCTTCCACCAACCCCAAATTATTTGGAATGACTTGACAAATACTGAATGTAAAAAATCCCTGATCTAAAACTGCTCACTGCCAAACCTTTCTGAGGTCTTTACATTGGAAATTCAAACCATTCTGAGCAAGCATATGCTTCACAATAGATGTGTTTCATTAAGGAAGCTTAATTCCTGCAGTCAGTTATAAATGTAAAGTTACAAATTCAGAATTTGCACATCTTACATAGAAGTTGCTGGTTTTTGCAAAGATTGCTGGTAACAAACTCACTCAGACTATTTGTGGTAAAGCAAATGCCAAAGAAAAGTGAGTGTACTTGGAGGAGCTGTTTAAAATTCAAGCAAACCCTTAGGAACTAAGTCTTTTGGAGGAATAGAGGGCTAACTGTATTTCAATATCATTTTCTAGTAAAACTGCATTTGTCTGCCTTAAAGTGGGAGTTCCATATGTATACTACATTACTGCTTAATAATTGTTTAACCAGCTTGAAAATTGAGGGATGGGCTTTTGAAGCAGAGGAGTATCATCAGACTCAAACCAACAAAGCACAAACTTGACTCTCAGTAGAAAATGTGAAGTGACATTTTCAATTATGCTGGACAAAGCAGCAAGACTGCTGAGAAAACTGCAGAGCTGCCAAGTAATTTCTGGATCTGATACCTCTTTCACTTACTGTTTTTTTAAACTGGTCATCAACCAAGAGTAGTCATTTCAATCTAAATTGTACGAAGCAGTATAAGTAAGATTCAGAGATGAACAGATTTTGGCAAGCTCACTATCTGTTAGGAAAACTATGCAATCCATCTATTTTAACAGGGTCAGTATTAGGAGCACTGCTACTAAGTTATTGAAAGTAAGACAGCTGAGAGGAGCACTACATTTTAAAAATCCTTTATCTGGCAATCCAAAATAAGCCAGTCCTGTGCCCTGTTGATTTTCTCTCCTTTTTCCACTTGTTCTGCTATTACTGATTCAAAATCAGTTCCATGTTTTCCTTAGTTACCAAGCTCCATCAGCATTAACAGTTCCTATCAGTTTTTCACTACCTTAGCCCCACAGCTTGAACTGCATTTGTCTTCTATGCAAGCTTTTCCCCCCAATCATGAAAATCACCTCCAAACACAAGTAAACTTTTCTTCCCCTAAAGAAATCCATCCTCTACCTTAATTGTACTGGTGTGTTTTCTGGCAAATTCTCTGTCCAGAAGAAACTCTGTCACCTTTCAATCTAAAAAAAATTATTTCCACTTTGTATCAGTACTCCAACTATTTTTAACAAACTGTCTCTCCACTGCCCAAATGGACTCCCACCATATCTCCAACGTAAGTTTGTACCTCGTCCAGTAAGCCTTTGCAGAAGCCTGCCATTTACTTACTTTTTGTGACTACCCCCTGAAAATGCAAATCTTTCCCACCCCAACACACAAGCTATTTGTCACACTAGCAAGTTTAGCTGATATTGCACTCTGCTTTGTGGACTGCTAGACAGGAAAGTTCTCATTACTCCAGTGTAAAAGAAGGGTCTTAGATCTCTGCTCCACTGAGAGATCCTGGGTTTAGTGGGGATAAATGGTTACACAAGGCTGAGGGTTTTCCTGCCTGGGTCCTGGAAGGCAGTGTCCCTCTCTTTGCTGTAGGTTCCCTGGGGGCATGCTCTAACTGACAGCTGAAAAACATGTAGAGCAGCATTATTTTATCCCTTATCACATTAAGGAGGTGGATTACCAAGACTGACTGGGCTCCCAAGACAAAATACAGAGCCAATGAACTTGCGGGCAAACACATTTTCACTTAAATGGGTTGTCTTGCAAATGGTTATATTTCTACTCTTTGTAATAGTGCCTTCAATAATCATGCAGACAGGATTATCAATGACCACAGATCACAGCATAAGGATGTCATTATAGTTCATCTAGTATCACTTTGTAGAGAAGGAGATAAAACTGCCTGGATGAGGTTATTTTATTGTTATTGTATTTTATGTACATGATTACAAATGTATTGTCATTAGTTCAGTCCAAGATCAGGTTTTATTTACAATTTTTCAGTTTGCACCTGAAAATGGGACACACAGAGAGTTATTAGTATGATTTTAAGGACAGCTTAGCTTTCTTTCAGAAAGAAAACTTTTGAGCATTCTGAAACTGATACTCCAAAGTCATAGTGTTACATGTGAGAAGTGGTAATTGGCCAACTTCTTATAGTAGAAAATTCTAATGGTGTTATCTGTGAGAATGATGCTGTTATACCTTTTCCCCTTTCAGTTGGCACAACAGAAACTACAGAACTTAATCTAAAAGCTGAACTATAATGATAAGAGGAACATTCAGAATTTGGTATCACTCAGTTTCACATTTAACTCCAAAAAGTAACTCCCTAAACATAAGAGAAACTGCACAGAAGCCACATTTTGTACCCCAGAATGAAGGTGCCCAGTACTAAGGGCACATGAAGCATGTGTCAAAGAGTTACCTGCAGTGCAAGACAAAATATGGCAAGAATATGCAGTATTTATTGCAAAGCAAGAAACTGTCAAATGGGCCAGTCAAGAAGAATTCTGATTGTAGACATACAGCTAGATTAAGAACACAGTAATGCCCATGAAGGACATCTGCATAATTTGCAAATATCAAAAACTACAGTTTATGTTTCTGCCCATGACTACCCTTTCTATAATGGAGAAATTAATAAGGCTTCAAAAAAATACTTTAGCATTCAACAAATTGTTTCCTATCAAGGTATTATTACATTTACATAATTCAAAATTATTCCCATCATAATAAAATGCTGAAACTTCCTTTTTTGTCCTATTACTTAGCTAAAATATGACTTTCAATGGCTTTGCGACTGCCAGCTTTTTCTAAGATGTTGTTATCCCAAAATGAAAGACTGAGGAATTTTAGTTTTATTTCACTGTTTAATAGATAAAATACATTAAGCTAGACATTTGCAGCAGTGTAACTGGATTATTAATGAGAATAAGCATGCTTCTTCTGTCCTTAATTAAGTTTACATTTCTGATCTGACTACTTCTGCACGAAACTACTGCTAACAAAAGCAATATTGAATTATTGCTGAGACATGTATTCATGCAACTAGGAAACTCCTTTTTGAGCTGGATACATCTTCTTAAATAACAGAATTAATGCAAATGCCAAATGGCAATAATTGAAAAAGCAATGCCACATTTTTGATGCTTGGCTTAGAGAATGATGAAACAGGAGATCTAACAAAAGAAAAGACTCAATTGTGACAACTGAGACAATACAAAATGGTATTTTTAGTTAGACTTTTTTTTTTGTGAATAATACTTCATAGTATCTCATAAGGGAGGAACTTTCTATTTTCTTATTACTCTTGTATTGAAAAATTGGTTTTTAACTAGTCTTACTAGCAGAAAATTTAATAACTAGCACCAATGGAAAAACTCAGGTAAATAAGCAGCTTAGGAAAAACTATCATTTCTTTAAAATAGTATAAATGCTTTGCAAAATATTTCGATTTTTTTGATTATTTTTATTCACTATTCAAGCAGCACATTTATTGTATCTAGCATACATCTTTCTGCATGAAATAAATATGAAACTTTCTTGTGTGCTGCTTTTAAGTGCATGGAACATTGAGTTACCTTTCTTCCTAGCAGTACTCTTTGCATCTGCTCTTCTTTTTGTTTGAACACTTCCTTTTACTATGAGCCCCTTCTCACAACATACTTTGTGAGATTATTTTCAAACTCCACGATCAATGTTTTTCACAGTCAGAAACACTGAGAAATCGTATAAAAAGTAGTGTCAGAAGCAACAAAGTTCCTCGAGGACATGAGCAGCAGCTGCATTCACTAGCTAGAAGGGTTTACTCTGGCCAGAGAACAGCTAACTACCTTTAATTGCTGTCACAAGCTCAATCCACTCTCCAGAGGTGAGGAGAGGAGGGGCACGGAAAGGAAGCAGGTGTTTACAGCTGCAGCCAGTTACTACAGCTGATCCTTACTCCGGCATACTAACAGGACTGAACTGCAGCTGCAGGGAATCATTCAAAGACAGATGACCCCTTAAAAGAGAATTACCTTTTCAAAAAGTTTGATAAAAATAACATGATGATTTGAGAGGATGATACAAAATGTTTCTCTGCCACCTGTTTCTTGCCAAAAGGATGCTAGTCAAGCATCTGCTGGAGGGAGCTGGTCCCAAGACACTCAACAATTCCATTCTTAAACAGGCTCTTGTAGTGTCATTTGAAAGACAGCATCTTATGTATTCACAAGCAGCTTTGATGGGCTTTGTTGCTTTCACAGAATGAAGGGCTCTGTATCTGTCAGCTTCAGCTGGACTAATTTTGAACACTACACAAACTTAAGCACAGAAACAGCTTGCACTTCTGAAGATGGTTCTTTCATCAGAGCCTGGAAGATGAACCCCAGCCATTAAGATGGAGGGAACAACTTGAATCATTAAGCACTGCCCTTTAGAGCTGACAGCTGCTGCAATCTCCCTTGTTTAAGAAGAATTTCTTTTTGTGTTTTCTACCCTGACTTTAACATCTCTAGCTCAACTATTTTCCTACTAGTCATAATACTTCCAATGCCTTCAAAAGTTACAGAAATCGTGCATCATAGGAAGCACTTACTGGCATTATAAAACTAGTCCTTCTGTTTTCTTAGCTAGTAGAGGACTTGATAACAAAGAAGCTAATGCAGATACCAAATTTAGCATTTAGATGCCAACATCACCCTTTAACGCCTGTGTTATGAATTCTAAAGGATTTTGAAATCTAATAGAGATGGATTCAGAAATTCTTCTGAAATTTTAAAGTCCATTGAGGATGGGAATGAAATATTCTGAATTGAAGAGTTCTCTACAATGGCCAGGAACACAAACCCATGAGAAAACTGAAACAAAGATCACTGCAAGGGAAGAGAACCAATTAAAAAGAAATGTTGTTATTATACATGATATGACAGGAATCAAGATTCCTATTCTTGGAATAGAGCAAGTCTTTTAAATTAGGAAAATAGGAAGATGATATTTAGTATAACTTCATTCAAGTACAACAAAGACTCCTGATTTTCTAATGTTTATTTTACCCTTCATACAAAAAATAACTTATGTACCTGATCTTGGCAAACAGCAGATCTGTTGATAAAATAATGTTTTACCAAGTTTAAGGCATTGGTATAAGTAAAATAATGTAGGCAAATTCTGTATAGTTAGTTAAAGTTAACTGCAGACTATTGTCATTATAATAATCACTGCTCTACTTCTAGAAGGCACTAGGTGAGACTATTTTCATCATTGAAAGAAAACAGGAAAGCCACCACATCCCTGCCTGCAGCTCCTTCTCCATATACAGACTTATCAAGAACACAGCAAAAGAACACAGGATTAATGCCTTACCTCAATTTTTTCCCATATGGTTTCATAATTCTCTTGATGTTGTATATCTTGCATCAGTTGATGAATTAAAGCTGATTTATTTGAAGCAGAAGTCTCATTCCCAGTGGGCTGAGTGACATCAGTCCTCTCTGACTTTTCTTCAGTGTATTTTTTAATGCAAGATACAGGCATACAAAGATCTTCATCAGAGAGAATATCACTGAGAGGCCCAGATTCAATACTGTCACCTAAGGAGGATACTATATCACTTGAAGAGCTTGGTGAAATTCTACCCCTTTTTTTGTGCTTTTTTGTCTGGTATGTTGGATACATTTCTGAATCTGAGTTCATTTCTGAGAGTTCCCAGTCATCAATGTTTTGAATGGTTTCTCTTCTGGGCTTTTGGGGCAGCAACTTGGTCAAATTTTCTAGTTTTAAAGCTAGTACTTCAGTCTGTTTGAGATGTGAAGGAAGTGCTAAATATTCATCAGATCCATACCACACCTCACTGTCTTTATTGATTTTTTGAGTGTAGTGCGGTGTTGAGGATAAGCTTTTATTTTTCTTTCTCGTCAGCAGAAGAGGGGATGAGTTGGAAAGCTCAGAACCAGCTGAAGAAGCACTTTTTTGGCTATGTGTTGGTGAACTAAAGGGCTCCGTTTTGCCTTGTGATTGCCCATTCGGATCTTTCTGGTTACAAGCATCTGATGATGCAGAAGAATCTGTTTCTGTCTCCTCCAGAGACTGAGAGTTATGAGGAGTAATTCCATTCTGTAGAGAACATCCTCCTTTTTTGTCTTGTGTTGATGGGGCTGTTTTACAAATACTTCCAGGTGTTCTGCCAGCTTTCTCTGAAGCATCATGACACTTCTTGTGCTTTGATTTTTCTTTACAGGTGTAGAAAGCAGGCTTTCCTAGAATTATGGGACTGTCTTTAAAGTGATTATTTATTGTGTAATCAAGATTTCTATCACTTATTGTATTTAAGCAATCATATGACTGACTAACTGCAGATGGACTGTTAGAATAGGGTGACTGTAAAGCTAGGCAAAGCTTGGACCTGTCTGGTGGATCTAACAATGAGGGTGTACTTCTACTCATTTCATTTTTGACTATTTGAGAGATTTGCCTTTTTAAATCATTAGCTTCCATATAATCTTTAAACACATCATCTTTCAGAAATAGACCTCTTTTTGGCAGTGTAGGCTGCGTAGGAGAGTCTTCATTATAGTTAAAGCAGTCTCTTATGGACCTCTTAGGAGTTGAGGTTTCACAGTGAGAGTGTTTGATTTTTTCACCAGTGTGCTGTGGAAGACTGCATTCTGGATTCTTTGATGTGGAAACTGGTTTGCTCTCAGTAGGTAAAATACCATTTTCAGAGTGAGGTCCTTTAGAAAGAGAGGAATTTGCAGAAGGACGATGTTGATGAGAGATCATGTGGTGCTTTCTTGTCTTTGCTTTCTTCTCCATCTTCTGCTGAAAGAGGTACATGGATTTCTTTCTCCTTTAATGCTTCATTACACTGGGAAGCAATGGAATCAGTAGCTACTGCAAGTAAACCCACGCTTCTGATAAGTCCTGGAAATTCCTTATCCATCTCACTATAGTTCCAGGATTCAAATGATTTTGCTTTCCCTTGGCTGGAGGTCATATCATCCAGAGCACCAAGCAAATCCTCACTAGGACTGTAGTCAGATAGTTCAAATGCAGTAATACCACAATCCAGGGACAAGTAATTTTGAGAACATTTGATGGTTAACTGTCCAGAATCATCAACTTCAGTTAAAGAGTCAAGACGATCCTGAAATACATAAAGAAATGGTAATTTTTTTAGTAAATTACTTTTCATACACAGCATACATAAAGTAACAAACTACTGGCTTCTGTGTTTCTCTGCCTAACATTTTAAAAAGCATTTATCACTGATCAGTCTGTTTTTGCAGTATCCTGTGGATGAGCTAACCATTATGAAGTATTTGGGAATTAGAAATGGCAGTAAATTGAAAAATGCTTTATTTCAGTCTGGTGCAGAAAGTAACCTAAAAACAGCCTAAAACACTTTTGTATTGGTGTTTGCTTCATTAAATTCTGCTTTCAGTTCTACTTACTGTGCAGAGGGGACTCAGAAATTCCATACAGCAGACTCATAGTACTTCTTGCATTAACTACCTCAAACACAGGGAGGGTATCTTGGGGAGTCTCCTCATTAATCCTGTTTTCTCAAAAATCCATGCTGCTCTACGACCTTTCAGTTGATTGCCAGAATGTTTTTCCAAGTTTCATGTAGCAATGACAGAGATTTCTTCACACATTTATGAGACAGATGTTGCTAACTACGTTTCACTTTTTTGTAGTATTATCACCTGCAAATTTATTTGTCAGATATTCAAAGCACAAATGAAGAACAGCTCAAGGAAATATATCCAAGATATATATATCCAATATATCAAAACTATATCCAAGAATGCTAAACCTCCAGCCTGCCATATCCCCTTGTCAGTATCTTCTCAATGGAAGTCCTTCAATCTCAGAAACATGGACGTTGACAGAGGAGACCATTTCTGGTGGCAAATAAGATATAAAGATCAAAGTCAAATTAATGCTTACGGTCTTATTTGAAGGACATTAAAAAATTCTGATGAGAGTAAGATCCAAAAACTGCATGATATATAACAATCACAGGAAAATTGTGTTTACTCTACAGTTTGTAAGCATATTTTCAGTAGATGTTCTAACACCTACACAGGCCTTCTGCTTACAGAGACTACTTAAAAAAACCATCATAGAGGGGAGAAATTCATGTTCCTATATTCTAAATTTAATGCCTAATCAGCATGCTGTTTTTTCTTTCCAGGTTTGGTTTTCGTAACAGATTTTTTAAACAAAATCTTGAGTATCCACAATTGGTTCAGGTCAGAATTATTCTCTGTACCACTATACACCTGTCTCACTATACTGCCTAAATCCACAGTTTAAGGACTTTAAGCATCATGCCTGAAGAAGGTGCAATAACCACATAATGTCTTCATCTCACAATAAATCGCTTGGATTTGGTCTGAACAGGAATCATCTCAAAAAAGAAGGCTACTGTTTGCCAACTTCTATAAACATGTAATGTTTGAGCCCTGCGCTCTATCTATCCCCTTCCATTACTCAAAGTAAAACCAGAAAAAATCCTCCAGCTAAAAATATTATTCATAGAATAGATTGATTCGAAAGTTATTTGTCAACCATAAGCTTGGACATTGAAAATACCTTTTATTTAGCACATTCCATCCAGATGTAGAACCTATGTCACAAATTGGACATTGTTAATGGTTCAGAATTAAAGGGGAATTTTCTATGAATCTGTCAAATTTATACTTTGAAGCTGTATTTATCAAGGAAAATAATGACTAAACAATGATCAGTAATACAGCTGCATTTTCCTTCTAATCTCAGGAAAAGATTACAAACTGTAAAATCATATACAAATCAAAACTCTTTCCAAGGCCCTAAAGGCCTTTATTTCTCCTGAATAATGAGATCCATTCCTTTTTCTCTAAAAAATGTGTTTATTACCATTAATAAAATTTACAATCATATCTTGCTTGGTCATTTTCCAAGCAGCATCTGAAATGTTCTTCAGAGGAGCATTATTTAATGCTAGTATTACCAATTTTTTTTTTATCTCAGAAAAAAAAAGTTAAATTTAATTATTTTAATGGCTACCAATAGGAATTACTTGGCTAATTTTTTTTTCCCTTTTCACATAGTAATGCTTCCTGTAAAGGTCTATAGGCTCTTTCCAATACCTTCTTATATTTATATTTAAAGCAGTAAAATTCAAATTAACATATTTAAGGTGTAAGACATTTCTTTTGTGATTTTACCAACTGCTGGAGAACAAGGATTTACTGTATTTTAGCATAGCCTTTTACTGATCTTTTTCCCAATTTCCTGACTTTATCAATTCTGAGATAAAATTCACAGGTTAGGTTTAGCTGGACAGAAGTCAGGCTGCACAGAATTCATTTTTCTTTCTTTCTTAACATCTCTGGGCAATTCCTGATGGAAAAGTGGTCCTTCAATATCCTTCTCCAAAGCTTTTTGTTAAAACAATTATTTTCTTAATTTTGCATCTCCATCATGGCAGACAGCTTGCCTTACTGTTTCCTCTATTTCCTCCAGAACAAAAAGCTTTGTGTACTCTTTTCTTCTGGTATCCTATTCAATGTGGCACTGCTGGGATAGCCTAAAGCACAATTACTGCCTGCCCAGTTAATGAGCTGGGTACCTAACCAAACCAGTGCAGCCTGTGCTGTACACTTCTGTGTTTTGGTAGCTAGTCCACCAGTGTTATCCCTGTTCATTATGTCGAGGACAGCTTGTGCATACTTACCGGTGTTACAGCCACAGTGTAAATACAGGCCAGATGGGACTGTTGCACTGTGACTACTGTGCAGTCTGTGAACTTAGAGTGAATATTAACATGATGAGACTGTCCCACTGAACACAAAAGAAACCTTGACAGTTCACTTCTTCTAGGGAACTCCTCTGTTAACACTGGCAGCCAAAGCTGCTCTTCAGCATCACACAGAAGTCAATGGATTTATGGAGTGAGCCAAACATTTTGTGAAATTATAGGTTCATGAACTACAAAAAAACATAGCATTTGAAATTTGTTCAGATCAAATTTCTATCTGGTGCAGCATCCTGTCTCTGCATCAGTTCAAAACATTCTCTGCTAGCTGAGCTATGAGACATGGATTTACATACACTGCCCTTCTCCACACATTTCTACCCTCACTCCCAGCTTCTACCACTGAGCAGCATAGAACTTCCTCATCTGGAGGTTTATCTTTTATATCATCCTCGTATCTTTGCTTAGCTTTCACACTTATTTGTTTCTCTTTCCTCCACTTCTAAGTGTTCTACACTAGTGAATTCCAAATAATAGTCTTTATTGTGTATGAAAGTTCCCTTCTGTTAAATCAGATAACTTCTCAATCTTAGGAGGAAAAATAAACTATCATTCCTGGTTCATAATCCCAAAGGTGTTCAGAAAATTAGTAGAATGATTCTCCAAGGAATCTGTATGGGCAAAGGTTTCTAGGTTTGCTCAAACAGATTCCTGATTCACCTATGCATGAAAATCCCTAATAGAAAATACTTGTATCATGAGGCACTTACTGGTTCCACAATGTAGTCTTTTCTGGGAAGTGGTGGGGGGGGGGAAACACCAAATAAAAGGTGAATAAGAGTAGATACAATTGTTTCTACATGATATTTATTTATGTTCATCAGTTAGCTGCTATCATTATACCTGATAAAAATGCTTGAATATCTGAAGGTTAGAAACCACAAAGCAATTTCTGTGAACTTTTTAAGCAATAAGGTAGAAACTATATCAACTTTTGTATCCCTGCTATTGATAGCCATTAATTTTATCAAATATTCTTTATGTTTTAATTGGGGTGGATAAAAAGAATGATGTCAGGATATTTTATCTTTTATATTACCATTTATATTACTATTTGGTAACATGTGTTTTACCCACTGAAAAATAATCTTTCCTTCCCTAGTCAGTCCTCTCCTCCATTGGAGGGATGTTTTTTATAGCAGTTGTAATCAGACCCAGATGGAACATTTCCTGTTTCTTGGCATCTGAATCTGCACCTTCTTTATGTCTTGAAATTACCATGCTCATGTCATAAAATATTGACTTCACACTAATTCACCAGTCTGGATATTAAGACAAGCATAGATTTCCCTCAGATCTGCCAGAGGTTTACCAGCAACAGCAAAGCAGAAACTGAATCTGAAGCATCAGGTATGTATACATCAAGAAGAGAGGGTGTGAAAGGTAGGCCTGGGCATCTCTGAGCACTGATTTCTGGACCACTCACCTGTTGTGCCAAAGACAGATATAAAACCCAACAGGAAGCAGATAAATATGCACATTCTCTTTGAACCTGAGTGATAATGAAATTCAAGACATGTTTAGGGGACTTCTGACTTCCTCTGTAACACAGGTTGCAGAATTCACTGCATTGATCTAGAGGTCTCTTTCTGTAAATGCATCTAATCCTGATAAAAGCACTTGATCTTCATCTTAGGACTTTTATCAAATGAAAAATCTTTTACATACTATCAACCATTAATTACTCAAATTATTAAACCTTTGCATCTTCTTTTAAGTTTAAAAAATTAGGCCAGTAGTGTCCTTCTAAGTAAGTTGATTTAGTAATGATAAATTCAAAGGAAAAGACTTCTTTGTTACATGAACCCAGATGTACAAACCATTTACATGTATGTGAATTTGACATACTTTTGAGTAAACAGTGTATGATTTGTTCATAGTTGTTTCTCAGACAAAATGTGTGACTGTTTAAAGGCACATTGCAGAATTGCCATTCAAATTAAAGCCCACCCTCCTGCTATAATGCAATGCTGACCTAGTCTGGAAATTGGCTATAAACCTTAAATACATGAGTGACCAAACCAACAACTTTGGAACAGATGCATCTCCGTAAGTGTTTCAAATCCTTTCCGAAAAATATTTCCATCAGGAGAAAACATTGCTAGCCTCTAGCATGACGTTTCTGAAAGTTGACATTAATTTACACTAATTTGGTTCAACAAATACAGATATCAGCCAAAGACATTTAAAACAAACTCAGTAAAATATCTAGAAGACAAGTAAGGCACCCTTAAAATTGTCATCTTAGCAATTTTAAATGTGCAACATTCTCAAAATTGGATTCAGTTATTATACCTCCTTAGTCTCTTCAGAAAATGCTTGCAGAATATCAGTCTGCCTGGTGTAGTTTCCATTGGCGTCTTGTAGTCCCTGGAGAATACGTTCTCTCAGAACCAGAACAGAAACTCGTAGCTGGTGCCAGAGGAGTTGTACTGTATGGATATCAACTATCACATTGACAGAGTAAGACAGAAGCTTCAGGGAAAACTCAGTCTCTAGTAGAGCATGAATTTGTTCAACGTGATCGGATATATCTTCACAAATATCCTGTAATGGAAAAATAAAGAAGATATTTAGCTACAGGCATGGTCCTTTCATGGATCAGCTCTGCTTTTTATGTACTTTTAATTAAATGCTGAATAGAGTATTTCATAGAGGAAAGATCCTGTAATTAATACATCCAGGGTTCTCTTTTATTTTTATTTTTTTAACTCATGGCAATGCCACAGCAACTGAACCAGCAGCTGTCTGTTCTTAATACTGCTCAGTAAGTGCAGAGACAGCATACAGTAAAGAAGGATGGCACAACAAGATCACATGAATCAGAAGCAGAAAACTAACACCATGAGGTCACATTCTAGAAGACAGCAATAAGAATGAAAGTGATAATATTGCCAAGGGCTGCCTCCATCTCTGCTCCACACATATGCACACCAGCTAAAATGTGAAGAATCTGGTCAGCGCCATCATCAATAAAATTGATCTAATCTAGCCTCTGTAACCAAATAGCACAAAAGTCTGAGATTGACTCATTGTGAATAAGCTATTTTTGTGACCCATTCCTGACTGCAGTGGTGAGAGCGCACTAAGTTTTGCATAGTCTTGTTCTGGGCTCAAAATTGAACAGAAGAAGAGTGGTGCAAAAGGAAAAAAGGGGAAAACAGAGAAGATGTGAACAGTTGTGTTAAGAAAGAAGAAAAGAGAAAAGTTACCAGGTTATAAAACTAAGATTTTGATGAGATGG
Organism: Myiozetetes cayanensis; assembly: GCF_022539395.1. Classification (NCBI taxonomy): domain Eukaryota; kingdom Metazoa; phylum Chordata; class Aves; order Passeriformes; family Tyrannidae; genus Myiozetetes; species Myiozetetes cayanensis. The sequence goes on from NW_026087853.1 coordinate 25,306,716, forward strand.
TATCCTCCAAATTTAACAATTAATGTTACAGATTGCTAAACTGTACTGCATACAGAGTAAAATCATTTCAAACTCCTCTCAAATTTCTTTGTGAAAGGGCACGTCACAAATACTAAAGAATATTTCGGCACATGCTATTGAGCAAACAACACTGCTTTGTAACAACTCTGTTTGAAAACTATGTGTAAAAAGCCAGTTATAAACAAGTAAGGAAATTTTGATTAAAATACTGAAAAAAATTAACACTGGATCCTAAGAGTTTTTTCCCTACATCTGTGACATATATTTAAAGGTGACTTAATAGCATATTTAAATATGTTATTTAATAAATAACCTATTTATTAAAAATATATACATTTAATTCAAACCTTCAGAGATGTCCTTTTTATATACATCAATAAAAATGAAAAAACTATTACAATGAAGACTTACTACAATGACTAATGAAACTTTGTTACAGTGAAGCAGTCTCTGATGATACTCTTGTGGTTTTGTACAGCAGTAGCATAACAGGAAAATCAGTAAGCCTGATTATTTATAAATTAATAATACAGTACAGTAATTTCTATCAGTTCAGATTTGGCTCCTTCAGTCTGAAAGTAAAGATAAATTATTGCTTATGTAATTGTATGTATGTAACAAATTAAACCAAAATCAAATCTCTAGGTAATATTAAATAATTCTGTACAACAGATAGCACAATATTAGCTACTATCGTTGAGTGCAACTAGTTACTCATTTTAATAAAGCACTGCCAGTTACATCAAGTTCCCTGCAGGAGTAGTTCTCAGAAATGCCAGATGAGCACAAAAGTTTGGAGTTTCAATGAGCATAGCATTGGGACTGCCATGAGAGACAGGCAGTATCTCCTCAGTTCTCTTGCTGTAACAACCAGAATCTATATTTGCAAGCACAATACACACAGCTTCGCCTGCTGACATGTAGGGCTGCAAGTGCTCAGGGATTCAAATATCCACACACTTTCAGGTGAGCAAATAGATGCTCTACTTACCAGATTAGTATGCTCATCTAATTCTACAGACACACAGAGAAAGCTAAAACTCTCAGCAAAATATTTTCCAAGCTTTGGAAAAAGTTATTATTATCCATTTAGTTATTATTATCCATTCATCCAACTACAACTGATACTTGACTGAAAAACACAGCTGTAATTCTATGTTGTTTCTAATGTTTTAAAGAACATTTCTAGTGAATTAGTTTGACTGAATTTGCACACAGTTCTTCAAGATTGTTCATCTCTTTTTCCTCTTGGCCATAACGCAGTTTAATTTTAATTCCAGGATTAAAAAAAAAAATTGTTGCCCAGTAACTGTATTTTTTTTTCATTAGGCACAATCTATAGAAAAAATACTTAATATCTCTTCATTTAGACTATTTATGTGAACAAGCTTAAGGATGTGCCAAACTGCAAAAACAAATTTTCAGTATTTTCCCGGTTCACACATGGCTGCATGCTGAATTCAATTGCCATAAGAATTCTCAGAGTGGTAGAAAACACAAAGCCATAAGAGGAAAGAATTAACAATGAGCATGTGTCTCCTGACAACTGTTAGGTAATGTACTGAAAATATTGCCTAATGAATCTAGATAATACTCTCAATCAAGAATTCAGACTCACACTTCAAAGAAGTTTTGTCTTGATCTCCCATTATGCTAGCTACCAAAGCATCTCAAATTTCTGAATCTTTCCACAACAAAACAGACAATTTATTACTGAAATGCAAATCTCAGTACCACTAGAAGTTTGAAAGAACCAGATATGCAAGGACATACGCTGTTAATTTTTACATGCCTTGCTATAAATTGCTCATTTTTATCAAAAAGCAAAGTCTACTTACAGACTACTGCAGGCACAGCAGAGCCAAGTGCTTTATGTACTAACAAGATAATTAACAGTTCCTAAGATTCAGTAACATGGAAAGAACATAATGCCGACCTTGACCACATCCAAATAAAGGTCACATTCTCTGACCTTAACATATAAGACTACCATCTCAGTAAAAGACAAAGTACCAGCTCCTAAAGGATTTAGGTTATAAACAGAATGGGAGTTTGGGAGGTTTTTTAGTTCTTGTCTATGAGACGAAAATATGATTGAACCACTCAGGATGTCGGATTATGTCCAGTTCAATATTTCATATATGCTGTGCAGTCCATCTGCACATGCACGCTAAGTTTGAAGACAGACAAGAGCAGGCTGGATTCATTGTGTGCTTAGAGAGCAGCAGTGTCAATGCAACTTTCTTACTGAACAGGCACCAGCTGCTGATGTGATATCCAGTAGCTGAGCAGCAGTTCCTGATATTTCAGACTCCACATGCATGGCACACTGTCATATATCAGTCTGTTGGGTATTTCTTTAAAAAAATCTGAGAAGTCATAGGTTGACATTCCTGCATCACATAACAATCTTTTGGTGGGTGACTTCTATTTCAGCTGAGCTTATAGCCATTGTCAAAAGAACAGGGTTTCATTTCACCCCAAGTCAGGTTCCTGGATAAAATGAGTTAGACTTTACTTTGCAGGAAGTCTATCTTACATAAAGTTTGCAAAAAAGAAATTAGGTCCCTATTGTTATCCTCTTTGGTTTTTAACTGTCATATGATGATGTGAAGATGAAGGCTGTGCAAAGGATAGAAAAAGAGCTGTGTAAAGGCTAACATTAGGCTTCAAGAGAACAAAATTACTAAGAAATGATAACTTTTGCTAAATAGCTTCATGCTGATTAGTCTTCAGCAGAAGGGCAGTAATAAAGCTGCATCCTATTTACTTCAATCTTTTCTCTACACTTGTCCAATGCAAACCGGCATATTGAGAGGAAACAATATAATGTCAAATCCAGTTGGCATTATCTAGTACAACTTTTCTTACTACAATACCTGATGTCCAGATTTACATATAATTCAGGAAAAAATAAATAATTATATCTGGCACTGCTGTAAATTTAATAATTTTATGTAATAATTAATGCAGTTCAAATGCTACATAAATGCGTCACGTTATGTGAGTTCATAATTTTACTGAGACTCAGTATCAAGACCTGGTACAACATGGCCTCATTCTCCTCGTTCTTTATAACTCCTTGCAGGTGACTTAGCATTAGATACAGCAAAACATTGCCATGTGCCCTTTTTACACTTTCAATTTATAAATAAGGAATAGCAGTATCACAGGATAGTACCTAAATGCTGTCACAAGTGCCAGTTGCTCTTACCAGAAGTGGCAGGTAGATAAAATAAACCACATACTTTTAAGTAATAAGAAAACAGCATTTATCTATTGACATCTATTTGTAAATATGCATAGTTCCAGGTCAACAGCAATAATGTTAACCCTATATATGAAAGTGTAGAAAATCTTCCCCATTTTAACCCATTTTAACAGTATATACTTTCATATCAGAAGATATTATAACTTGACTTTTAGAAAGTACCATTACCAAAACCATTTCTTATAGTCATTCATCTCACACATCTGTTAGGGCATTTTTATTTTTACGCAGTTTCAGAGTGGTGTTAAAGATTTTGTCATCCTCTCATGGGCTTTCCTGTAGCACTGACTGTGGAATTTCTTAGGCTACAAGGGTTGTACCCATTTGGCTGCCAACTGCCCACTTCACTCCGTCTTCCAGACAGCTGATCCTGTAATTTGCAGCTGCTGAATCCATCAGCCTCCTCACAGCCCTCCACATCAACTAAAATATCCTGAACTGCAAACACTTCAGTAGATGAAGAAAAAGTTCATAAACAAACCCTCAAGAGTCAATGAAAACAGCTTTGATGTTGACTTTTAAGAATATTTTCTCTCTGGTCTTCAAGAAATTGTGCTAATATGTACATAAAAACACTGAAAGATAAAAGATTGCAATATGTTTCTTTAGAGTTAGTATCAGTGACAGAGAAGCTATACTGGAGATTTCTGTTCTTTGATCTTGTAGTAAAACTCAGCAGGAAAAACAGATTGCCATTGAGTCTTATGAGTACTGTACATGCAAACATAACCTATGATTTAAGATAGTTGGTATTTCCTTTTAAGTGCATTTTAATTCCTCAGAAGATAAATATTCCAATCAGAATACACAAATTCTTCTTTTTGAAAAAAAAAATTGAATACATAATAAAGAATTTTCAGATTCATTATTTTAAATGTATTTGAAAGCTATAATTTAAACTCACTCTCTGGACTGCCCTTCAATGCTTACGCATTTATAAAAAGCAAAGAGAGAGGTTTTTATTGCCGAACAAAGATCTGCACCTTTCAGAAAGATATTTTTCCTTTAAAATGCACACTGACTTCTCAAAGATAAATAGTTTCTTGTTTTTTTCATCTTTATATGCTGGACATCCAAACGACGTTATAATAAGGATAAAATTGTTCTGTTCTATTTTGAATTATTGATCAAACCTTAAAAGCAAATGTTACGCACACTTTTTTCTTGCAGCTATTTTTAAGTAAACAATTAAGTCAAACAAAATAATCACACATGAAAAAATCCAGCATTTGACTAGGCAAAATCAACTGTCATGGAAAGGCCTGGACTGACTGCACATTACAAGTTTGTCAGAAAGTAATTGAAGTACTAAAGTACTGCAGCTGGTGTGGCTGTGGCATTCAGTGACATGGGGAAATGAATATATTTTACTGGGTGAAGTGCAGCAGGAAAACAGCAGCCAGGAGGGTACTGAGATCACTGACCCTTCTTGCTGCTGACACTGACAACTTGGAATGACATTGTTCCTTGAAGTAAGCTTCTCCACTAAAAAGTAATGGTTTGTCTGGGTTTGAAGCAGACATGGAGCTGCTCCATAATAATTTATTAACTATTTATGTGATCTTTTATTGGGAAGTTTTTTGTGTAAGTGTGTTAGTTGACTATCAATATACAAGGAAAATGAGGAAGTAGAAAGGAAGAAGATATGATGTCATATGCTAAGCATTTCAGGCTGAGGAAAAATGCCTGAAATGTTAATGGTGAAACCCCTGTCTCAGGATTCCAGCAACTAGCATTTGTTTTGCCATATGGGCCATTGCTGGGGCCAAAGGATCAAACATACTGGGATCATGCAAAAGGATCCTTTTGTCCAGGAACAGGGCAGTTGCTGCTGGAGTTATTCCAGCACACTGCCAGGACCAGCTGCAGTGCTCTACAAAACTAAGCCAGCCTGTACCTTTTCTGCAGGAGGGAATGGCTGCAGGGAAGACAAGCTCCTTTCAAATGTTTATTTCCCCTATGAAATTTAATCAGTGTAATGCAAAAAGTAATGTAAAAGACTTTCTGACCGCAACATCCACCACAGGCCAGATTCTTAAACAGAAGGAAGAATTTAGTTCACCCAGGAAGCTTCAGATACCTCATGCACAAAGCCATTTTAAGGCCTGGGATGGAATTGGAGAGACACAGAAATTATGGCATTAAAATGAGGCACCTCAGAACTGTATTGAAAGAGTAATGTGTAAACAAATCTGGACTAGCTAGTTCTCGGATATTCCTGACATCAGTAAAATTGATGCATGAACTGCATTTGTGTAAGGAACTGCATATTCAAAATAAGTATGGCAACTGAGTTGCTGTGGGAAGTGATGTGACATCTGCAACTAAATGTTGTTTTCATATTTCTGAACTTCTACTGGTTCTACTGTGTAATGTGCCTAAAGCTACAACTTAAAAACCCTTTGAAACCTTCAGAATAAGAAATGTATTCTCATTTGCCCCAAGCCCACTAAGTCAGAGACTCTGCCTATTAAAGTTATCACTGTACAACATTCCTTCCATGCATAACTGTAAAAATTTTCATTTATCTGACTTTAAGCATATCAAGGCAAACTGATTTTTATCAAGGCCTAACTTTGCAAACTTTAAACAAATTAAAACTTGATAGACTATGTCATATTTGTGCTGGCTGAAGCCTGGTTTTTTACTACACTCTGGAAGACAAAATTGCACAGGTACTCTAGAGCAGTTCTTCATGAAAGAAGATAGATAGTACTGAACTGTGCAATAGAGTAGCAGGTTTCCATTCTAGCTGCTTCAGACAAAAAAGGAAAAATACCAAAACTCAAACTCATATGAAAACCTAGCCAAACAACTGATAGTAAAGGTAAGTTTGGGGGGGGGGAGGGGGGGAAGGGGGTATTTTTCAAATGCCTGTTCATTGGATAATGGTAATTACATATATAAAAAGATACAGTTCTATCTTGCACTGATTATTTAAGATCAGAAATAAATGAGAAAAAATTATGATGTAGCTTTATACTAAGCACACTCATCATGTATTATGTATTCATATCTATTCAAATGGAAGAGAGAAGACTTGTTAAAACATCCTTCAAATACCTTATAGTTCTCTTCACACAACTCTACTTTTTTGCAATAACAGAAGAACATGGGATATATTTTGCAACTGTCTAGATAACTACCTTTGCTTCTTAATTTTTTTATTCTCGTTACTCAGCACTTTCTTGCTTTCTGTAAGCCATATACACTAAGTGGAATTTAAAGGCATCTCTAACTATTTCAAATTACCACATGCAAATGAAAATTGAGGATACAAATGGAAGCACATTTTACTCACAGTGAATTTACAGACTCTGCTGTAGCTAAACCAACCAGGTCTTGGTAGCCTGGCCAGGACTAGGAAGTTTTTTATGTCAGTGTAGAGATTAATTAACTGGCTAAAAAGAACCCCCTACTATAATTGCATTCAAGACTTACAAAAATTTAATGTGATAAACAATCATGTTAGCTATATGAAGAATCAGAAAGAGCACTCCTACTATTTGATCAGAACTTTCACAATTTGATCTACAGTATGAAATAACTAGCCAAATTCAACACTATTGCACTAATAGTTGAGTAATTTTCCAGCAAAAATGTTTATCCATTTGAAAACAGTGAGTTTTGAAATGTCTGTGCAGACAAACTATTACTCTGACATTTCAGCTTTGATTATGTTCCATTCTTGTTCTGTTGTCATTTTTAGTTTGAAGATTTGGAATTACTCTTGACATAGAACAAGAAAATTTCAAGAATTCTTTAAGCCTTCTGCAGGGCCATAGGATCTTCATTGTCTGAGCTCTATTTTCTGGTAAGCCAATCTCTTTGTTTTGTTTCTACAAGAAAATACGTTCACCTATTTTAAAAGATTTTTCCATTTATAGACTTTGTCAGAAAGACCCTCGTTTTTACTAAATTCAATAGACTTAATTAGGGTCTTTGATACAGAACAGCTGGTCCTAAAGAGAAGAGTTTAGGTGAAAGGGAAAAAAAATTTTGGAGAAAAAGTCTCATCCTTGAAATAATGAAGTTTCAAATAACAAACAAAATGTATCCCTACATAAATAGCACTAAGTATTTTAGGCAACGATGAGCTACTGAAACGTAAGATGTCAAAATAATAAATACAAGGAACTTCAAGTTCAAAGAGGAGAAAAATTCAGGCCTTCTGCATAGACATGCAGAACACAACAGAAAAAATTTAATCAAAATGTTTTGACTTGCTCAAGCCAAAGAATGCTAACCTCATTCACTCTCTTTGACAGAAGCTTAGTGATTATAACAGAATTTATTAAAGGATGGTCAGACTCTACTCTCATCTCAAATGAGATATGAGGGGTCAGAAGTGAAGAACTACCATCTGTGCCAGGTCTTCTGTAACAAAAATTGATAGCATGGTAAGAAGTTTTCAAGATAAGTGGCTGTTTATATCAGTGCAGCTAAGCCTCCAAGAGTTCTGTGACATGTTTTTGAAGTTATTTTCGATCAGTCATTGTTTAGGATGGCAAAAAGGACACAAACTCTCTTATTCTTTATTACCAGACTTTGCTTTTTATTAGCACTGTTGTTCTTTTTTATGTTGGTCAATGAATCGTGGAATCACAGAATCACTTAGATTGGAAAAGACTGAAAGCTAATATTTAACCAGTGAAGCCTTATGGAGATCACTGAGATTTTTTTGCTTGATTTAGAAACATGAAAAAAGAAACCTTATAGTCTACCTTGCATGCTGCTTGCTGTTTGTAGCCTTCCTGCACCCTCTTCCAAATGACAAATGTTCAAGTCATCTGGAAAGCCCTTATATGTCCACCAAAGAGTTAGTAACAATTACAAAGCACTCAGAGCATGTGGAGGCACTTCCTGTAGTCTGAAAAAGCTACCACCTACCCAGCATGCCAGGAGGCTTGTTCCATTATGGATATCACTTACTGTGTTGTAAGAGTCAGGGTAAGACTATATAAAATAGTGCTAGAAAAACAAACAAACAAACAAACAAAAACCAAAACAAAAAGCAACAAAGTTTGCTGTATCAAGGAAGAACAATTTGAAAGACTGACAGAAAGCTATTTTACATAGTTAGAGTCTTAAGTGAATAAAGAAATAAAAGAACAAATTTTAGGTAGCAAATAAAAATTTAGCATATTGAATCTTAAAGACATCTAAAATGTACAAGATTTTTATCCTAATTCTACTTCTGAAAGTGCACATGAAAATTCTTGATTTATTTATGGAAAGAGTTCTTCAAACAGACAAATAAAATCCCTTATTATAGAATCACAGAATGGTTTAGATTGGAAGGCACCTTAGAGATCATATAGTTTCAAGCTCCCTGCCATGGGGAGGGACACCTTCCACTAGACCAGATTACTCAGAGTCCCATCCACCCTGGCCTTGAACACTTCCAGGGATGGGGCATTCACAATGTCTCTGGGCAGCCTGTTCCAGTGCCTCACCACCCTCACAGTAAAGAATTTCCTCCTAACATCTAACCTAAAGCTACCCTCATTCAGTTTGAAGCCATTCTTGTCCTATCACTACAGCTCCTGATAATTATGATTATTATGATTCCTAATTAGGCAACATGTTAAAAATTGTTCCTCATTAGTATCTCATATGTACAGCATAAGTCACAGAGAATGTTCCTATGGTTTTTGACCTCAAATGCAGTAAAGACAAAATTAAACAAAAAAACCCCTAATTTACATCCACTAAAGGAAGAATATGCTAGGTTTTTTGCAGGCTTTTTGTGAGAAGGAATATAATAGACATTAAATTGAAAACCTGGAATTATAAGACTGGCATGACCTTCAAAACTATCTGAAGCATTCAAATTACCTGAGATTTCACATAAAAAAGCAATTAATTTATTGCAACTAGTAGTTTGTACTATCTGATTATTTCCAAATCTCACTATCATCCCACAGGTGTATAATTTTGATACAGATGTATATTTATAGGTTTGTGTAAGGTATCTTCTTTTCAAACAAAATTGTGTACATAATATTTCTTGAATTTTCTATTTAGATGTAAGAGGATGCTGTATAAATAGAAAATTATCAAAAACTCAGATTTTTCACCATATTTTCAGTACATCGATCAGAAATACCTCTAACATAAACTACTAAAAATTGCCATATCTAGTGGGCACAACAAAGCACTTCTTTATAATCAAATTGTCTCTAAGGAACATAAAATTCATTGCCATTAATACTAGATGCTTGTTCTGGCTGCTTATAAGATCAACCATGCCAGACATTAGCATTTTAATACTATATTTGGATCTAAATATTTAATTTTAAAATTAGACATATTGTAGTTATAACTACTCACAGTGCATTTGTAATTTAGAAACATGTTACAACACTGCAGAGTATATTCCAACAACATATTCATACAAGGCATATTCCAGTGTGACAGTTCTGAAAAGACAGCTTGTGATCTACGAGGATAATTTTAATTGTGCCAATTTTTCGCTTTACAAGAGAACTTTCCAGTGTAAAGCACTGACAGACTTAATGGCTGTTAAGATGTTGATGCTGCTTGAGAAAGTACTTGTGTACTACAGTAGAACTGAAGTGCCTTGAAAGGAGGAGAAAATGAGCAGTGTTTATTCAAATATTTATTCAATTTTATATACACATACGTATATACAGGCAAATATATTTATTACATATTGCTAACCTGAATAAGATCCTTGATTTATAAAGCACTTCATAGACAGTGTTGCTCACATCTTTAAGAAAGCAAGACAGCCTGACCTGTGAGATAAATTGTTTATTATGCTGACAGGGAAAGTTGTGTCTCTAAACAGGCAGGTGTTTCTTTATATGCCATTTTATTTTCTAGATAAACAGAGGTAAATTATAAATTATCTTTTTCTGGACTGTAGCTTTCAGTGATGAGTGCAACTCTTACTACTGTGCAGGCTCGATGAGAGAGAGAAAGGTTGTTGCTGTGCCTGGGCTTGTAAAGTAACCCTTTGAAATTCAATAGCCAAATTTGTCTGTGAAGAAGTTAAGGAAACTAAGGGCTTCACGCTTCAAATCTGTATTTATGCATTTTATTCACTTCAAAATATTTATATTTCCTGCAAAATTAATCATCACCAATTTAGCCTCAAATATCCTCAGATAATAAGATTCACAAAAAATGGCATTGGATCCTTGGATTGTGGCATTCTAAAGTATAGACAGGGAAGAAGGAAAGGTAAGCAGCACATAAATTGCAAGTGTTCATATTTCCATATTCTTCTTGGGATATGTGAGCTGGGTCTGCAGAGACCTAGCTTGTTCACAAGCTTTCCTCTGTGATAAAGTGGCCATGCTGCTGCTGGGCTGGATGTGAGCCTGGAAATACAGTAACTCCACTCTCGTGGTATCACACTTGAGCAGACAGTCCTGCCAAAGCCTGGCTCACCCTGCCTAGCAGAGGCAGCTGGACTAAGTCTCCACCTCCTGCACAGGTAATTTAAAATGCCCATGGACAATGAGGGACTGTTTAACTCTGGTAGCTTAAAGACAGTGTTACCGTGCAACAATCTGGAAAAGAAAAACACTTGTAGCAAAAATGTGTTCACAAAAATGTGATGTCTAGCCTGGGACTGCTAACAGGAAACACACTTTCCCCCCCCCATACATCCCAAAAGCCTAAATTCTTAGGGGCTTCTGCACCTTTTGTATTTTCAACTCATTTCAAAAGTACAATATATTTCTATGCAGATCATCTTCTACCAAAACATGAAATTCACTAAACTGTAAGAAAAACAAAAGCTGTCTTCCCCTTTCTTGACAGACCACAGTCAGATATCAGCCAATCTTGGCAAGTGTGAGTAAAATCGAAGGAGTACTGGTGTTTTTAAATCATCTTTACATTTCTCTTACAACTCCAGAAGACTGAGGTCTTTTCACAGAGACTTTTTCAGCACTTCAACAACAATTTTGTAAGAAACTGTGTCACACTGAGCCAATGAGAAGTTTGGTCAGCTGAGAAATTCTTGAAATAGTATAGATAATGTCAAGTCTGGCAAACTTAATATATTTATATATCCCCTCTAAATCCATTCTCTTAAAATTCTACCACTGCCTATAATTCAATATCCTTCCCTCCAAAAATACATTAATCAAGCACTAATATGTTACATAGTGACTCCTCTCAGCCATTACAATAATTTAACTTGCAGTAAGATGTACTAAAACCATACTACTGACTGTTTAGCTCTCTTAATAAGGGGCTGGAGGAGGCCACAGTTCAAAATAACCAGAGAAGTACCACACTCTGACATTGAAGCATGAACACAAAGGATGATAGAACTGCTTGTTGTAATGACCCTTTCTCAAAACATTAGTCATACCTTGTTTTGAATCTGAGTGTGAAGAATTTCTAAAATTTACTGTTAGTCTTTATATTTCATTATGTCTTTTACAATTTCAAATGGGATCAGGAGCATCAAAATAATTCAAAAATTTCTCCCAAAGATGTTCCCAACTTATGAAAACTGTTTTGCAGACTTAAAATGAAACTCAGATAATAATCAGAACTGACCTTGACTCTGCACTTTCTGATTTTATGTCTGAGGTAAGCATACTGCAAAAACAAAGTAAAGCAGGAAAAATATTAATTCCTGATAAACTTTCTTTGCTTATCAGCACGAACAATAGACATGGGAAAGGCAATTACTTTATGAGCTATGTATCTTTACCTCATTCAAGGCAATCACAGAAACAATAAATGCAAAACCTATTTGCTCAAGAAGCTATCAAGTCAAATGAAAGACAAAGGAAAATATAACTACAGGTGTGACAACAAGTGAAACATAAGTAGAGACAAAGGGTTTGAGAAAGCAAATTTTAAAAAGAAACCACTAGACAGCAAAGACTGAGCAATTGCAAGCAGTCTGCACACAGAGAAACTGCTCTCCAGCATGAATCCAGAGTGCTAAATAGCAGATTAACTTCAAAATCACACTCCCAAACCAAACTAAAATAGTAATATAGCATACCGACAGAAGAGAAAAAACATCTCTCTAGTTCTTGTGTGGAACAGAATTAGTTCAGACTCCTACTTTACTGATACATTTCAATATCTGAAGCAGCACTCAGAAAGGATATGAAATGGAGAAATAATAGGCACCAACTGCACTTAGTCTAGTACTGAGCACATATAGCTGTAGCAGAATTTTCCACTCCTTGTTTCTGAGCTTTAATTTAAACTTTCATGAATAGCACTTTGAGAAGAACACAGCAACAACTGCCACTATATAGATGAAGGTTTTACCTTTTTTAGCCAGCAAAGTCTAAATAAGAGAAATTGGCCACTGATGCATGGGCAGCTGAAGAGCAAAAGTAAAAACCTTTTAAAAGTAAATGAACAATTCCCATTCAAATAGCAGATGTAACTGCTGCCCTAATCTATGGCTGATTTCCCATTCGTCTGGTACCTTGTAGAGACTATACATCAGTCAACAATTCTCCATCCAGTGCCAACTTTTGCTTCAGGGAAGTCAAAAGACTTTATCATCTTAATCCAATGCAAACCTTTGAAGAAACTAGTCTTGGCTAAACAAAAAATTCCTGAACTTTTCCTGTAGATACAATTTCAAAAGAATGAATAATTTTGCAGAGAGAACAAATGCTTTTGAGCAGTCTGAGGATATTCCTCAGGATATGGCAAACACACAATTTTGTGAGCTGAGAAGAAAATTAAAACAAAGGGCCTTTAGAAAGCATACAAATATCAGAATATTTTTGCATGGTCTGCTAAACTAATGCAACCGTGATAAGCATCATATTGTTCATGACATTCAATCTCCTTACGAAAAGCTACACAATTTATTAAGTTTCTATTAAATATAGTAAAATCTACATACATTGATGAAGTTCCCCATTTTCTATTACTTACACAATTTTCTGTCTGTTGGTTTTCTAAGCCTTTACTAAATACATCTCTTCACAATATAGGTCAAAGCTGTAGCCAAAGCAATGCAATTATAAACTTACAGTGTCTATTTCTAATTATACTATGACCTATAAAAAGTTAGCTGAGTAATGTTTCAGAGAATGGAGACGACTGAGCATTAAGTTTCACCTCAACACACACAAAAAAGCTGTAATCTTCGCCTCAAAATGGGACCAAGAGCTTTACATGACAAACATCTCTTTGAAATGAAAGGTTATTATTGTTTAAACCTAAGATTGTGATTGCAGAAACTTTACAGTATGTAGAACAGTGAGTGAAAGAGACTGAAGAATCTTTTCTCAATATTTAGAAATCTACATCCACAGAGAAAAAAACTTGTCAATTTTGCAAGTTATGTTTACTATTTCAAACCAAATGTTAAGATTATGCAATAATTTTAAAGAACTTTAAAACCAGCTGATTTTAAAAAAAATGCTTTTATTGACAAAAAAAATTGCAAACTGATAATTTATTCCTTTAGACTTTTTTAGCATTTTGTAAAATATTTCAGTTTAATGGTGTCTTACCTCATTTATACTGGAAGGAGGGTTTTCAGGAATCAGCTTTGCAAAAAAAAAGACTGTCCCATTTCCTTTCCTCAGCTCAAGGAGTTACATGCAACCAGAAATTCAAAAAATGCGTGTCTGTTTTCAAGACAGACAAGTAAGCCATACATGATCTGTAAGCAAATCCATCTTCAGTGAAGAGTCAACAGCTTTTGTTTTACATGAAATATAGTGAGTAGTCTGCTGCCTCTACCTGTGTTACTGTGCAGATCAAGTTTAGGCCTGTCTGCTCTTCCCCTGCACGTTCCAAGCTACAGTAGTGATTTCTCAACATTCAGTCTGCTGTATGGCAGCTCACTGAAATTTCAGCCGACACTTGTAGACTTGTAATTAGCAAGGTTATTTTAAGCACTGACCTAAGTTCCAGCAGAATGTTTATGGCATTATGACAGGAAGGAATCTGGTATCATATCAGTCACTTGGTAACCCTGTAAAGCTAATCTTGGAGAGAAGACCCTCTAATTCACAACATAAAAGTAAATATCTGACCTCCAATTTACTTCAATTTTTGTTTTTAAGGCTTGAATAGAATGGAAATATCTACTTGGTTAATATCAGGAAGCTTAGAACTTATTTTAGGACTTGGTGGATCATATGTTTGGAACAAATGTATTAATAGGAAGTTATGACTTCCCTAATGGAGAGACTCACTGCTTACAAAACAGAGACTATTAGTTTTCCAATGTTCACATTTGTAATAATTAACTATTACATTCTGAATGGGAAGAGAAAATCATTTACATAGTTTTTGAACCTATTATAGCTGGACTTTATAACAATATCTTTTTGTTTCTCACTGGTTATCTTGAAAAGAGCTCCCTCTTCTGTACAGGCCTTTGGTAACTCTCATTTGCCCTGGATTTCTTTGGAATTCTCTGGCTGTCTAACTATTTCTAAGTCATGTCAAAAGGCTCAGTACACCCTCATTTGCTGTTCATTCTCATTGCCCCCCTTTCTCTTCCTTTTTTCTTTTTTATTCATGGATCAGCTTTCTTGTTCCCACCCATTCTCATACTTCCAATAGTGGCAGATTTAACCTCACATATGGAACCATGACAAAGAGCTTCTCTGACTGCCCCAGCTTAGACCTATAATGGTCAGCCAGCTCATGTGTGTGCACGCACACCCAAGAGAAGCTTTTCTGAAAGCACCACAATCAGAAATACTATTATAGGAGAGACATTTGTTTAAAGGAAGGTAAATGAAGGGGGGAAAATACAAACCACAAAACCAACCAAAAAAACAAAACCCAAGAAAATTTGTTGGTTTTGCAAACTATTTAGTAATTTCTACACATCACAAATCCCAATGAAATTGCTCCATTGATATCTTAGCAAAATTCACTGGAGGTAAAATGTGCTTTTGAGAAGTAAGAGTATTGAGAAAACAACAGTAAAAACAACATAAACTCCTGTTGTCCTCATTTTAAAGTATTAAATGTTTCCTGAGTTACATACAAATTCAGACAGCATTCAAAACAATTAGCAACAAGCTGAGTGTTAGAGGTAACCCAAATAGCAAAATTTAAATTACAATATAGGCAGCAGGCAAAGGCTTCAATTATATCACAAGAGCAAGAGCTGGAGTTTTTGAGTGAACTGGCCATTCATATACTTTTGAGATGGTCAACACTCAGAAGGATACTGTAATGACCACAAATAGTACAGCACCCAAATGCATACACACAGCTGAACTCTGAACATAAGGACAAAAACATTACTACCATGGATACACAATTACTTCTCTCAGAAGAATATTTTTATAACAGAATATTTCTTATGAAATACCATGACCTAACTATTTGAAAACATCATGAAAGTGTTGGCTTGCTAATGTATAATAGCCTCAGCCATCAAAAACTCTAAGGAATTTAAGAGAAATTATTTTTTCTTGCTCAGATAGTTTCTTTTTTAAAATCTGAGAATCACAAAATCTGAATTTAAATAAATATCTTTTCCATTTTAGATCCCTTCCTGGACAGATATTTATGTATGCAACACTGGCATGATACATCGAGATGCTATGATTTTATGAGGCTTTCCTCTATTTTAAAACTTAACTTGTAAACTACTGAAAAGAATAACTAAGGATCAGTGGCTCAGTTCTCTCTTTGAAACTTGATTCATACCTGCCTAACAGCAGGAAATCCATTTCCTGTTGAATATCAGGTAATTTCAAGAAACACATCTCAGAATGTCGTTTGCATTACTTGCTAGTGCTTTACTTGCTGATTTCACTCCCTGTTCCAGGAAGGAGCTGTAGATGAGTCAAGTTGAGTGAGAAAGGAATGTAGTCTACTGATGAGCTGGAAATGGACTACCATCTTAAATAGGAAAACTATAAAGATCTTAAATACAATTGCAGTGAAAGAAATATAAGCAGAATAAAATACATGAGCTGACTTTAATAATCAAACACTGCATAATAGGTGAACAATTCAGCAGAGATCTTTACTGCTAGCTCTGTACAATGGGGCACATTTTCAGAAAATTATTCTGGAGATGTGAAAGACAGAAGCCTATAAGGAAAACAACAAAGGCTACAATTAATGAATGAGTCATATGTTTTCCCTGAAATACAAATATTTCTGGAAGGGTTAGGTAAAATGCAAACATTCAATGAAATGACATCCATGATCAACACTCATGTTGACTTATAGAATTACTGAGTGGGGGTTTTATTATTATTATTTATTTGTTAATAATAAGGGAGTTGGCAGGGTTTTTAGGGGAAAAATGACAGAAATAGGACATGAAAGGCTTCTAATTTCAAACTTGTAACACCACTGTAAATTTTTTCAATTATATTCTTCCATTAGAGGTTTAATTCATATGTTTTTCCCTTGAGCTAATCTTTACCAACCAGACAGCCTATGTAATTTCTATTATGAACTCAACATTTTTTGTATTACTGACTAAAAATTTAGCCCTTATTTGCAACCAGTCTGATCTTTTATGGGTATGGCAAACAGACCTGGAGGAGTTAATGTAGCTTCAAGCTTTCCAGTTAAAGAAATCTTCACTGGAAAAAATATTAATTAAAATCAAAATTTTACAAAGAAATTTTGACTGGAAAAGCTTCTCAAAATCAGAACAGGCTTTCTCTCCATTATATCCAGTTTGTATAAGTGATTCGAACATGCATGATTTAAAAAAAAAGGTGGTTTACAGTCTATTATGTTTTTGAAATTCTCAAGTGCAAGGCAAGGCACCAAAATTAAGATCTATTTTTTACTTGATATTTACTAATTCTCAGATGTGTAGCTCTGCGTGGAATACATCAAGAACTTAGACACAATAATTCAAGGTGGGTATCAAGACAAGCATTGGATACATGATATTTTGTTTTCTGCAGTTTTCTGAGAAAAAATGCAATTTATGGATTTGAAAATATCAGAATAGTATGGTTTTCTTCTCTTGCAGGTGACTATAATCAAGGCTAAATACAGGAGCGGGAATGTTCAAAATTAATGAAGGTTGAATTCACTGATAGTTACATTATTTCCCTTAAAATTTTCCCTCAGCAACCCACCGTCGTTATAAACAGAAAAAGGAAAACATTTCAGTTAGAAACAACAAGTAGATTGAAAGCAAAGCAGATGAATTTTAACACATCAGGTTTTGCAGTCTGTATATCTCTCTAATTTAATTTAAAAAATGAATTTTAAAAAAATTCTGTCCCAAGTGTTGGTCTAGCTGCCTGTATTTGCATTTATTTAGTATCTTCAGAAAAACTACACGAAGAAATGCACTTATGTGAGGCAAAAAGAAGTAGCAGGCATTAACCTCTCCTCTTTCATAAAGGAAACGTCAGTAAATGCTGCCTTCAGCATTTCCATTACTGTCATTTAAGCTGGGTATCATTGAGAATCACTTTTTTCACTCCTATTATGTACCCCTCTGTCACAACCTATCTTCCATTTGCACACAGCAGAGACTGAAGGTTTAATCTGCTCCTTTCTGCATTTTCAAATCCTTTCTTTCAGAAAATAAGGAATTAAACAGAGCTGCTTGGAGTGCACACATGTTGGGTCCCTAGTTACTCTAGCAAACAACTGCACTGAAAACAGATGAAGCTGCAGATTTAACTCACACTGTTCAAACTTAGTACTCTATTAAAAAACCCTCAATGCATTTTCATTGCAAAGTATGAGTTGACATATTTAGAGATATATATTTTAATTCAAAGACTCTTAAGTGGAGTCAGACTTCTCTGTTACAACATTTCATCATCACCCTGAAAATCCAAAAGCTGAGTAAGGTTACTGCAGGGGAAAACTTCTAAACTGTATTTCTAAAATTTCATAGGGGATAAATAGCTAGACAAATGACAGTTTTAATTTTTGCTCTGAAGGATTTAATTGTTAAAAACAATTAAAGCTAAACATGGTCTTTCCTATGAAATGAGAGGCTGGTTAAAACCACTTTTCTTTCTCCTATTCCAAGTGACTGATTGTCACATTCTAGACATTTCTAGGCAATGGGATTACGTAATTCAATTTTTTAAAAAATGAAAACAGCTGTTACATACAATATTCATGACCTATAAGTTTTCCATATATAGTTATTCAGCTGTTCTTTCAGTCCATTTGAGTTGCAGTGAAATGAAACTGTGCAAAAGACCTAAAAGTTTTATTCTATAATTAAATGAATGCACATACTGTTCCAAAGCAACAGAAAGAAAACAAAGCTTACAAAAATCTTGTTCTTATCATTCCTTCAATGGATTGCAAGCCCCTTATTCATCCCACACACAAAATCAGTACAGTATTTTGTTGCATATTTCACATTGCTTCTTATTAGCATTTGATGTGCACAGCTGTATGTACTATGTGTGAATAATTCTTATACAACTTCACAGAAGGAAAGAAAAGAAGGGAAAGCACACACAGAGATTTTTAAGATACAGCACAGATACTTTTGAAGATACTTGCTCTCGTAATCAGCTGCTTCAAATTCAACCTAACTTACGTCTTTTTCAATGGCTTTACTTTATTTTTTGTGTTTTTTCCAATGAAGGATGAGATTGGTTCCTTTGTATAAAAGGAGTTTATCATGTTCCTATTTAGAAACACGTTTAGATGGTCATAAACTTATCAAAAGAAGTTAAACAAGATCCATTAGTCTACTTAAGGTATGAGGGCATTTCTCATGATAAAATTTAACATGCTGGATACATTACATTTCCAGGATGTTGTTACACTGAGGTCTGTACCTCTTCCAGAAAACCTGTTTTGTAATAACACTTATTGCAAAATATAGGAGTTCATTTTGATTTAAATAAATAGTGAAGCAAAACAGTAAAAGAACCACTCTATTACAGAGAGAGCTTGCCTTAGGAACTGCCTGAGAAGGTCAGGGGGGAAAAACAGCAGTAGTCTCATGGATTGCTTGAACTGCAAAAACTTGCTCTTACCGCTGATTTTGCTACCAGTTTATTTTGGACATCAGTACAAGCCATACTGTGCCTGTATGCTCTGCATTATGTCAAGTATACAGCAGGTGTATTCACACTAACTGGCATTGTGTAAACAACTTTAAAACCATATCAAAACCCAACTAAAATACTAATTTATCCAGTGGCCCACGCAAACCTGAAGAAGCTTTAATTTTGTATCCAAACAGAAATTTTGGTTTTGAATCCAAACAGGGGTCATAGGTATCTCCATATGCAAGCACACCCTTAAGTTAAATACTGTCTCCTGTTAGAAGTATTACCAAACTGATATTTTTATCATATAGAGCACTGTAGAAAATGAATGTTTCAAGGGAGCAAGAGTATAAATATTTATAAATATAAGCATATACATAAATGCACACACATTTCTCTGAGGGCTCTATATCAGCTTCACCATTACAAGATCAAGCATTTTATTTTGTAAATCTTATTACACTAAATATGACGCGTTAGTAACGAATTTTTTTTCAGATGAATATTTAAAACCTTTCCAATTACTATTGATGCTCTATAGTTCTGTGCATGTGACAATGAGCTATTTGACCCCGCTCCTTCCCGGCAGCAAGGGCAGCATCTGGGAAGCTCCTCGAGCTCCTGGAGCACTAGGTGGTGCTGCAGCACAGCCGCAACCCAATCTGCTGGCTCTGAGCTGCGCTGGATCTGAAAGGTCTCACTGCTCGTTTTAAAACTGAAGTTTCTAAACCTTCTTACTGAAGACTATTGCTCAAGAGGCTCTGAGTTTTCATGGTTTTTTGCTGGGGATTTTTCCTTTTGTTTTAACATAAATTCTAGCTTTCTAGGACACTGTAATTTCTGTGGCTTTCTTACAAATGCTGTAAGAATAGAAATAAGAAACAAAAAGAAGATTGATGTACATAATAAATGCAGTTAATTACAAACAAAGTCGAATTTTTGAAGATTATCACGTACCTCCTTTATCTTCTTATACAGTGAACCAAGAAGATAAATAACAAAGGTTTTCCTACAATACTATGATCCAAACTTATACTTTTTGAAAGTAATTTCTCTAATAGAAATACAATGCACTAAATATAAAAATAAATAAATAAATAATATGTAAATAACATTATATATGTTATTTACACGTTAAAAAGAAACTCAAATGTGTTTTTAAACTCCATGTTTCACTAGTTCCATACAGTTCAAGGGCTTCCCAGGAGCATAAAATTGCCATTGTGCACATTTGCAAACTATATCCTCAATGTACATTAGTTCTCTGGCTTTCTTTATATTACTAAATACAGAGGTTTTGACTTGGGTGGTTGGGGAGGGAGGGCGGAGGGAAAGGGGGGTTGGGTGGGTTTTTTTGTTGCTTGGTTGGGGCTTATTCGGGCTTTTTGCCCTGGTAAGTAGACTTCCATGCACTGGGTAATTTCCCAGTTGCAACTGGTTCTGCAAGAGAGAAAAGTCTGCTTGCCTGAAACAGCTGGATGAAGTGAGGTCTTCAAAGGAGACATGAAACATTTAATAATTGTGGTTTAATGGAGGATTCTTGTAAATTATTGTAGATGTCTAATTTATAGTTCGTTCTCAGTTGCAATATTTCACTACCAAAATTATATCACCTCCTTTCTATAAATGCTAACAGCTGTATTTCTTATTCAAGGTCAAGTTATTCAAACATCAAGGCAACAAAACCATTATCCATTCAATTATAACAACTGAATCTTCATCTTTAATAAGGGAACAAACAAAACTAAGAATAAAACCTCCAATAAAATCAGCAAGATCAGATTCTTGTAATGCAAAACTGCTACTCAGATGACTGCTGACTAGCTCCTTTGCTGCAGGAACGTACCACAACCATGCTCAAAACTCTTTGAAGCAGAAGCAAGTCCTACACCCTAATACCTACCCATTCGTTGATTTGAGCATACAAGAAAAAGTATTAAAGATTTTAAACTGAATCTTCTCTTTACTCTTCTGTAGCCATAGAAATTATACAAAGCCAGACTTCAAAAAAACCCGCACTAGAATGAAGTAAGGCCCATGTGTAGAGGGCAGCACTGTCTTCTACTTCACTCCTGTATTTTTAATGCAGTAAGTATTCTTAAAAATGTGCTCTGGCAGGCTTCTGTTCTCTCCACAGAACATGGCGTTGGTCCAGGTTAAGAAAGAAAGCACAGCTTTTTAAAGTAGCAATTCAGTATGGCAGCAGATGACTCGGCAATGTGCGTCAGTGAAAAGAAAGGAAGAAGAAAATTAAAAAGACAGGAATCGGATGGCAGTTTTGAAAGACAAAAATTGTGAGAGAGAGAACCAGAAAACAGCTGAAAGGAAAATAAGACAGAGGAGAGAGGTTGGAAAATAAAGATAGCAAGCTGGAAACTGATTTGCAACCTAACAAACAAAACTCCTGAGCTGACCCGAATACACGTGTATTCTTTCGAACAGAGGGAAATGTCTTTTTCAGCAGTTTGAAAGATACATATATAACATGGGGTTTTCCCCATTGATAATTTTTCAAGCAACCTCTATAATAACTTACAGGTGTGGCCCCATCATTCTGATTTGCTGTCTCCTATATAAGATAACACACTATCAAACAAAGCCCATCTAGTAATTACGAGCTAGTCATAATTCACAAATCATTCCCAAATACTGTAACAACAAAAGTGAGTATGGTAGTTTAAATTGCAGTGGAGATTGCCATGAAGTCTTTGCCACTCAAATGTTTGGTTTGATGATTCAGTTACTCATTAGCTTTTATTAAAAAAAAAAAAAAAGACGGAAGATAAAACAGGGGTAGACATGGAGAGATATTATTACTCATAATTAGGATCAAAAAAGAATCTTGAATAGATCTGAGATAGGAAGTTATTCTTGCAGATCTTAGCTGAAAATCAAAAGCATATAATTTAAATTGTAACACGGTAAAAAACATGTTTTCAGTATTCCTTATTCTACCTGAACTTTGAAAGAAATACAGCATTGTCAGTATTTTGTGGATATTTTGTGGACTTAAAGTACTCTTTGATGAGACAGTTATATTTGTGAAAATTCATAAGAAGTTACATACATATACAGGTAATGCACTGTGTAAAACTTGCTATTTTAACCCAATATATCAAAATTATCTATGTCAAATTAAGATCCTAACCTCACATGAAAAATAGGTATAGAAGGGATCCTGCACCCAATATGGGACAAACAAATGTGTAGCAAACTGTCTTGCTTTCACAGTTAAACCAGGCATCCAAACTTTCAGGAAGCCCCTATAAATACTGTGAGAAAGAAGTCCAGATGACCTTAGCAAAGAAAACAGAATAGCTTAAGTGGTACCATGTCTGTACAAATCCTACTGTACTTCAAAATATCTGTCTTCTCTTTATTTTATCGTACATCTCACAATACCTGATAATATCCTTAACTGTCCAGATTGTGAGATTCATTTACTGCCTCAAAGTCCTGGATTTAATTTAAAGATTTCTAGCCTTGTTTGCTTCTTAGTAAAATAGATTCAAAACAACTGTGGAAGAGCAAATACAAATATTCAGTTTAGTATCTCATCTCTATGATTTTAGAGCATAGTTGGCTAATGATTTTTCAGACTTCCAGTTGATGATTTTGTCTGCTAGCTGCTGAACAGTGCTGGGATGCAGAAACAGATGTCAGCCATACCTTTCATACAAGCTGATTGTGTGGTGTATAAACCACTTTGCTCATCTTACAGAGCACATAAAATTTCAATTCTATTTCTTAATTCTGTGGGATCATTTGGATACTTTACTGTATCCAAGACTACAGATACTTTGCACCATTTAAAATATAACATTGCTCCTTGACAATAATTTCTTATTCCCAAAGGATAGTAACAGTACTCTGTCATGTCAGAAATTTTTACTCTGTCAGTGTACTAAGTAGCCTCAAAGACACAGAGTAGCCCCTCAGTAACTATGAAGCATGAGGTGAACTGCAAATACACACACACACATTAATGGTGCGCTACAGTGAATTGCAGTATAGTTGCTCTAATATCTTAGGGCAAGTAATTCAGAAGGATCTTTCAGAAAAAAGACAGAAATGCATGAGGTATAAGTACATATGCAAATTCTGCCAGTAGTAGTGCCATTGTATTTCTTTTATGATACTACAAATATACAAATATATACCTACATATGTATGTCAGTTATTAAAAATAACATATTTCATAATGTCAGATCACAATCACACTGGAAGTGCACATATAAAATCACCTATTCCCTATACAATAGCAGATAAACTATGATTAAATGTACAGAATCTATTCTGCAGAAACACTACTTGCTTTCTCACATGTGGAACATCTGCATTTTTTTTGTGATCAGAAGCAAATGTATTCATCTCAACACAAAGAGATACATGGCCAGACCAAAAGATAAGACTATACTGAAACTTGCTTCCAGTCCCTTTTGAAGTATGGAACCACAGCTAAGAGCAGGTATGGCTCCAGGGCCCACTGATGAGAGTAAAAACAATATAGTTCAGACATTTATGAGATGCATTCCCTCAGCTAATACAGATTCAGAAAAGTAAGTACACTGCTAAATGGGAAAGGAAAATTTCAATGTGCTATTACAGGGGGATTTATATTTTGTGACAACTTATAAATGGTCTGTCAGAATTTTGGAGTGCTATGATTGCTGTAGTAGTAGTGCTGTAAAGTAGTGCTGCTTTATGCCTTTTAAATTACATATGTTTTCCAAAAAGAAATGGAAACATTTCCAAACAAAGAAGTGCTCCATGTTTTGAATTGCAAAGCATAGAATCATAACTGACTACACAAAAACTACTGTCTTTCTCCAGAGAATCATTTACAGGGAGAAATAGGAGACAGCATTCATAAAGCTTTAACAGATTGAACTGGCAAGTATTAGTTCTCCTTTTCCTATTTCTGCACAGTCCACTGTAAATGGTTCAGCTTCTGTTCAAAGAGAAAATTTATTCATCTGTCTCTAATTCGGCATGATTTCATTAGAGATATGGAACACACTAAAATCTTCAAGTCAAATTTTTTGGATATAGGTACATAATTCTGCTACTGCCTCTAATGTGTCCTTACACACAACCCCAAAAAGCATAAGACAACCCATGAAAAAAAGAATCTCATGTGCATTTATAACCTCTTCTGAAGAAGATGACATCACTACACCTACAACGTCAGTCAGACACCACCCTGAACCCAGTGCTCCCGCCACCCAGCTGTATTGGTTTCAAACAATGAGGCCAAGCTTCAGAGCAATCCTTAAGAAAAGGTCAGGGTCAACTACAGTCTTCCAAACTGTCCTAAGAAGACAGATCAAGCTTAGGCAAGGCCACATGAACTTCATCTCAATCCTCCAGAAGGCATCTCATACACCTCAGTCACAAGGTAGCTACAAGGCACAGAGCAACAATTCAATTTAAAGTATAAATTCAGCTACCTAGACATGTTGCCTTCTCCACAGGAAAATGCACAGCACCCTTTTGCTTTGCTGATGTATGAAGGAATCACATCAATTCATAACAAGCTTTTTAATGGTTAACTACAGAGAAAGCGATTTAATGGAATAATTCACATAATTCAAGAGGCAAACATCCAAAGATGTTTAAAAATCACAAACTTGTGGAACCTGTTCTTACTAAAATGCAAGTTTGTTATGTTATTTAAATATTTATGTTGCGTTTTTGGCATTCAGACAGCAACCATCCTATAACCTGAAATTTCTTCTGTCAGCTCTCCCATAATAAAAGACTAGCAGGGAATTTTAAACATAATGTAACAAACTAAAAAGTTCCTTATATTTTGAGCAATTTTCTGTGCTCGCTCTGTGACTGCTCCCTTATGCATACTACAGTTTTTGGATATGTATAAGTGACAAGTAATTATAAATTGAAAAAGTAACAAACCCAGCCACTATAATGACTAATGAGAAATATGTCTACAAAGTTACTGAGATATGCAAAGCAGGAATACATCTATAAACATAACAGTTCACAATGCAGATCAAAACCAGATGACTTCTATGAAACATAATAATATCCTACCTTCTAAACAAATAGACTTAATCAAAAACAGACTCAAACAAATCCTCAAGAAGAAAGATCACCAGAAGGACTTACGTGGCACAGTTTTTGTGTGTATTTGTTTGTTTACACACACATATATTTACACAGATACATATATAAAAAAACTTGTTCAACAAAGTCACAGCTACTATAATAGAAATTCCTACTGGCATCCTTACTTTTGAATAAAAATAATGATATAATGTCGACGACCTGTAATGTTAAAAGTTGACAATATTAATTCTTACTTATAGCATTGAAACAGTATTAATTTAGGGTTTTCCAGAAAATCTGGACATCAGCATGTGTTATTATCATCTCAAATATGTATACTAAACAACAAAATACATTCTCTCAGCAAATGTTTTCATTAAATAATTTGCAGTATGAATTAACATACAACATTTTTTTCATCATAATGAAAAGTATTTTTATTACTACATTATTATATCCAGTAAACATTTGTGTTTGAGTCAGATTAGGATATAGGCTAGAAGAGGCTGTAATAGGTAACATCTGTGCTGTAATCTGATAGTTACTTTAATATTCCTCCAGAGACCACTAGTAGAGTATATTAGCTCATTCTCTAAAGTCTGTATTAACATATTTTAATGCAGGAGCAATATGGAGTGAGAAGGGGGAGAAATAATAATTATATTTGGTCAAAGTGCACTTACATGCATTCCTGTATTGCTGAGGTCTAAAACAGAAATTCTGGAATAAGAATATATTTCAAAAGTGCAGATAGCCAAATGAGAGAGATTTTGCAGAGTTGTTATTTTTAGAACTAGAAGAAACTGTGAATGATAAAACACCCACTTTTTTCTCATCTTGAAGCTCCAATTTCCTTTTCACAGGAAAATGTTCACCTTTCTTCTCCTGAGTCTCCTGACTGCTGAACAATTCAAATGTCTTTTTTAGGACAACCTTAAGACCTCCATAGAATTACAGATGCTACTCTGCTCTTATATTTACAGCCTCCCTGAATTACACCACCCTTCTATATCCAAATACATTGCTCAGAACTAATGAGTTCATTTCTACCTTTGGAAGACAGGCACTCCTTTGGAGGAAGTGTTACAGGTTGCAGAATTTTTGCTCAGTGTGTCCTTACTGGTTTGCTTTAAAGAAACTCAACCTGATGTAAGGAGCTGTTCAGATTGTACCCTTGCATTAAGAGGAGGGCTTAGATCTTCCATACATTGTTCAAAATTTCTTTCCAAAGGCTGTGTACATAGACCCCAAATGAGTTTATCAGGTAAAATATGCCTTTTTTTTTCCTTTTCTCTCTCTTTTTTTTTATTTATCTGTTTTGCCCAAGCCCAGAAGGAATATTATCCAGTGCTGGTGTCTTCTACCACTCCAATGAATATTCAAAGTCTCTGTCACAAGAGTAGTAATTCCAATAATTTTTATTGGTACTTTCCTGGCACTTCTAGAAAGAATATCCAAGCTTAAAAGGGTCCATCACGCTGTCTGCAATATGTATTATTTATTAATTTATCCTGATATATTATGCAAGCCAGATCCTCCATTATCACTGGGATTACCAGTTAAGTCTTCTCCAGCTTTTAGCTACTTTCATTCCCTTGATACACAGATAACAGCAGACCAACCAAGCAGTTCTCACTTCTCTGCTCAGAAACAGATAGGAATTTCTTTAAGCAGCCTTCTCTCTTAATTTGATCCCTCAAATAATGACCAGCTTTCTTTAGAAGGCAATTGAATCTACAGTAAAATTGGCATGCTCTTTCTCTGGTCATGCTGTCTCTTCTGGCACCCAAGCAGGCAATTAGTGGGCATTTTGCATAAATATGGACTAGATAAATGGACTTCTTTACCTAATTCTAACAGAAGAAAGAAAATCAATCTAACTCCATCGCATCTGCACAGACTTAATAATAGCCAACATGAGAGGTGGGAATTTTTTTCTATTAGTCTGAATAGCAAAATTTAAACCCAACTAAGTTTTAAGAATCATTGCATTACCCTGCCATTATGTTCTTTTTTAAAAATTTTTAATTATCAACACAGATTAGCTGAACATTAAAGGTATAACATTTAATTTTGAAGTTATGGTATTATCTACACTAGATCATAACTTAAAACTAGATAAAAAATTTATTTTAACGTTTTTTCGAAGGTTATTGTTGAAATTTTTATAAACCAATATAGTCACTACCAATACTCAAGTATTTGAAGTTAAAAATATGTAAGAGCCTACAAAGGCTAAACAAATACATGTTCAGTATAAAATATTTGTAAGACTAAGAATAGTTTCAGCACTAACAATAATATATAACCAGCAGTCAACCAATGCTTTTTTTTTTTTTTTTTGAGAAATGTTATAAGCAAGCAGGACAGGGTTATTTTTTCCATTAGGAACTTAAAATTGGGCCTTCAGGAGTGTGTTCTTAACAGACTTCAATGACCAGAACAGAATAAATATTAGGACAGAAGATAGGCAACAGCACAGTCCAACAGCACACCAAATGCCTCCAGGTTTGCACTCTATATAGAAGAGAGCATTCGCCTCTGTTTATGTTTAATAAAATATAGTAAGGGATTAGGACAATTTTTGAGGGATGTGGAAAAAGTGGGTTTGTTTCTGTCAGGCAGAAGAGGATTCAGCCAAACCTCTACAAAACCAAGATGACTTTTACAGTTGTGGTGTTATTGTAGTAAAGCACATTAAGATGTGGTAAGTCACATCTTTGTTCATAAATACCTCAATCTAAGCAAGACTGTAGAATTGCCAAACAAGTTGGAAAGTTTCTAAACATTGGGATTGTTTGACCAGATAGAATTTGAAAAACGTAGATTTATTTCTGCTATTCTGTATTTTGCATTCTGACTTTTTTCCAAATCAAGGAATATCCTCAGGTCACAGAGGAAAATTGAAAAATTTAAAAAGGTAGGTATACTAAACTACTCAGAAAATTAGAAAAGCTAATTAACCCGCCTGTTTCATGTCCAAGCCTTGACTGCAAGCAAACGATAGGCTCTGCAAAACCCAACTTTGGAACAGTTAATCTGTTTTTAATAGCGTTTACACTCAGTTGCTCTACTGTATTCTCTGAGAACCAATGTTTTCAGAGGCAAACTAAATAAGAGTACAACCAAGTGCATCCTTTAAATTGTGTATGAAATCTTGTGTTCACAAAGCTGAGAACTAACACATATAGCAGGTATGTTCTGCCAAAATATAGACATAACAAGCAACTTTCCATATCAATAGATGTATTTATTATCTAGTCTTTCACCATACTTCCATAAGCAAACTTGGTTTTGGTTTGCAGTCAGTCAAGTTGTATTTGTACTAGGTCTTCTGGCTAAAAAAGATTGTAATTTATAAAGACTGTCAAATCTTTGGAATCGCTATGCACAAAAAGCAGTGTATTAAATTAAACATTTATAAAGAAATTACTGTTTGTTTGGTGTTTAAGTGCTTCACAAATATATACCCTGTCATCAAATAAGCTTTTGGGTTGGGTTTTGGAAAAAAAATTAAAAAACAATAACAGCAGAGTGTTTCATTGATACAATCAAATTATTACAGAAATATCCAATATGTTACATAGAGAATCAAGATCTGAAGTTTTCTTACCAAATTTGCAGTAATGAAATCCTGATACTCAGACTGTGATTCTGCGATACAGCCATATTAACTTTTTTAATCTATATATTTGGAGCTAATAAAGCATTTGAAGATTCTGAATAAATTTTTAGTTGTTTCAAATCTGTAGTGGACATTAAAACATCAACTATTTCAAGAAAATTCTCTTTAAAAAGTTCATAAGTAAATTTGGTTTTACTTATGATTGTTGAAATAATATTTCCCTTCCCTCTCAATATTCAACTGAAATATTCAAGCTCTTTCAAACATTAAACTTTTCAGAATAATTTTCTCAGAGAATTTTACAGGTTTAACAAGACTAAGGAGACTGAAATCTATCAAATGTAATTAGTTTAAGAGAGTCCCTTTGAGATGCACAGTCCTACACATCAGGGAGATGTTAACCAGTTCAATATGAAAGAAGTTACATTTTCCCTATTGTTGTGGTTCACTTTCACAGCTTCACACCAGTTTTTGGTGTGCACATTCTGTCCTGCTAGCTATAGAAAATCTAGTTCTCAAAATCTGAAAGTTGTATTTTAGAATGGAAATATATTTTACAGATAACCTTTAAATAATATTTTTATAATCTGATTTGCATTTCAATTATTTTTAAACTCATTTATTTCTGTACAACTTAGTTTCTTAGTATAGGATTGTTAATAGTACCAAGAATAAATAATTACCGTATTACTGACTCTCAGACTGTTTGCTAGACCTGAGACTCACTGCACATAACAGTTCCACCAATTTTTGTCCAACAACTTGATCATTCTCAGACTTAAATACAATAGTATGCCTTTGTCTCCTTAGTGCTATAGGTCAGAGTTTATAGTCAAATGTCTGCTTCTTAGACACTCGTCTATTTGTCAGAGAAATTTGGGAGAAGAAAGAACAGACCTGCTTCTAATGTTACAAAAAGACATTTGGCAGATGAAGTATTTATTCAATAAAAGCCTACTAAATTCAAGAGGAGGGCATGAGAAAGATATCTACTGTACCCTGTACAGCATTTTTTCAAAATGCTCATAACGGAAAGAAAAAACCTGTATCTAACTGTAAATATATAAGAAACTGATACCCTTTAATATCTTGTTTTGATAATTTCTCAGACACTCTTCTTATCCATGATTTAAGTTCAAGGAAAAAAACAACTAAAAATTCTTTGTCCCTCAAAAAAGTGGAAACAGAGATAGTGAAAGGACAGTGGTTACACGATATTTGATCTCTATCCAAAGATCATGAAAATCTTTTGGTATGAGTCAGGAGAAAAGAAAAAAGATCCAGTCAAGCAATGTTTGAGCCTGACCAGGTATCCTGGAAAAAGATGACTGAAGTCTCTCTACTTGGAAATTGAGAAAACATCAGTAGTCTGCAAAGATCTAAAGACACTATCATAGCATAAAATGTGTTGGTTTCTATGTTAATATACAATATATGGTTCAGATACTGAAGTCACAAAGCAGTGGTGGAGTGCTTTACTCCAAAATAAGTTAGAAGTTAATAGACATCTCAGGTACATAAGATTATACTAGACCATCCAAAATGACATTTTTTTCAAAAGGTGGAAAGCAGTAAAGAATTATTTGAAACACTAGACCCTTCCATGAGAGACTTAAGGGATATAAAGTAAAGCAGAAGAACAGAAGTTGAATCCAATCAGAAGGATTTCAAGAAAGATTTTGCTGTAAAAGCAAAATAATATCTTATTTGAAATAAAAAAAGCTAAATGGATCATGAAAGCATCTCAGCAGGTTAAGATAATACAAGGAGAAAGAGAGCACTTTATTTGCTTGTAGTAAAAACATCTCTTTTTTTTTATCTTTTACAATATTTGCAATTGGCAAAAGCTACATTGAATGTGTTAGATCTAAAAGTATCTTTGCACAGCTTGAGTTAAGAGTGGTGCCAGATAAATGACTAATATAGGGCATTTTGGAATCCGGAAAGTTATGATTCATGCAACTATCCTCCTGAAGCACTCATGTGAATCTGAGCTTTCCAGGAAATTTCCCAAGAGACAATATAAGGGAGCCTCCCACTCATGCTGTGGGGCTAGTTCTGAGAAAGGGCATTGCAAAAGTGAGAGAAACAAGTATTGTCAAAGGATCAGTGGTCGTTAGTAAAGACCTAAGTCTTGTAGCATGAAAAGAGACTGGCAGCAAACACCAAAACCCCCAGGGAACAAGCCACTAAAAAGAAACAATGCTCTTGATTACAGGAATAGCAGAAGCACAGACAGATCTGCAACAGGGATAGAGAGAAAATTTTCACAAGAGAAAGAGATGATCTGTGTGCTAAGCAATTTTTCCAAAGAATAATATAAAAAGTCTGCTATGGCCTGGATCCTCAAGCCAGTCTTATCACCACAAGATAACTGACAGCCAGAGGAAGGAAATCAACTTTAAGCATCCAAACCAAACAGAAAGTTGCATGAAAACAGAGTCAGACCTCTCCTGGCTGAGGAAAACCATGAGAAAATGAAAAATTGTTGCCTTACTGTTATGTTTGCATTTTGAAAATTATATTCAGAAATTCCTTTGTTATTCATTTTTGTCATTTTGATCGACAAAGGAGTACAGAGAAGGCTTCTTAAATCTGCACATTAAAATGATGTGTATATTTGGAGGAGATTCTTGAGAGATGGTATAAAAGAAAGAAAGAAAAAGTTTAATAATGGACAAAAGTAAAATCCTTCATGTAAAATTTCACAGATAAAATGGATAAGAGAGAGGTGTGAAAAAAAAACATATTGTGGAAAAGGAGTTTGGGAATTACAGTGAATATATACAATATATATATAAATACAAAAAATACATATATCAATACAAAAAATACAAGTTGAACATGAATCAACCATCTCCTGCTCTTGTGGAAAAAAGAAAATACTAAACTGGTATGTATTGTTTGAAAGACACATGAACCATTTTTTTGCAGTCTACTCAGCAATGGTGACACTTCATGTTGAGCCCAGTGTCAAGCCTGGGCACAACAGTTCCAGAAGGACACAGATCATTTGGAAATAGCCCCTCCGGGAAAATTATCAGAGCACAGAAGAAATGAAAAAGTAATATCTATATGAGGTTATGGCTGGGGTTTTGTTTGTTGAGGTTGGTGGTTTTTTTGCTTTGTTGATTTTCTTAAAGTTACATAATGCATAAATAGTTCAAAATGTATCTCACATCTGCATAAAATAATTTCACAACACTTGTTTTTACAATCATATTTCTTTTTGTCTCTATACAGTTTTAAAGACAGGTTACAGAAGTTCTGTATTACTAATGTGTTTGCTACAACCTTGCTGGTTTTTAAGTCCTACTTCAGATCTTTCTGAAAGCTTTTTTCTTTTTATGGTACTTTGTGAAAAAAATTAAAAATATATCAAAAATTTTAAAAATATCTTCAAATACAAGTCATTATCATGCATATACAAACACAGAGGAAAAAAACCACTTTCCTGAGTGTCTAGTCTCAATGACAGCCCCCCCAAAAATGACAGGCAAGGGAATTGCAGATAATTTAGATTCCTTCATCCTTTCTTACAGTTGCATTAACCAGATTTCATCCTAGTCCCAAACAATCCCAATTGCTACAGCATTTGCTTATATAGATTAAATCCTTAGGAAAGTATTTTATGAACTACAATTGACTCTTGCAACTTCACAAATAAACTCTAAAAAGAAGAAAAACCATGAGGGATATTACTCATTCACTGACCTCTATTTGGAAATAAAACATTTTAGTGGATTTATGAGGGTGAGTTAGTTATATGTACAGAATATTCTCATTTCATAAGCAGGCACGAATCAGTTCTGCCTGTGCTCTGAGCCCACCCAAAACTGTGTGTGAACACCACCTACAAGCTCCACAGACCTTTTGTTTCAGCTCAGCACTGCGCTAATACAGCCAAAAGCAATTCCAGATCAGAACTGGCACCAAGTCCAGCAAGAATTCTCAAGTCTGCCTGCAGAAACACCTTTTCAGAATATCTGATAAAAACCTACTGCACGCTGTGGATATAGTGCTTTTTCTCATCAAAAGCCGGCAATATTTACCCCAAATTTTTTAGAAAAATTATGGGACCACAAAAAAATCAAGATCATCTCTCTGATTAGGTCGGACTATGGTGCAATTGCTCTGGTTATTGCTAGTATACAGAGTTGTATTTTAAGACAGCTTAGAGCTCCAGTCCTAAAATAAACACAAACAAAATACCATTGCACTGAGTAGGAAGGAAGACTATGTTCAAATGAAGAGACCTCAGAATGCAACTCTGAAGAGAGCTCAGCCTGAAGAGATAACGTGCTATTTTTGGAGATTGCTTGCTGCCTTCAAAAGCTTCATCTGCTGCAGCAAACTAAGCCATGCAAATGAACATACGCTTACAGTCCCAGCAAGTATTTGTTTGAATTTTGCCTTGAATTTCCTTAATAACTTTAATGATTTAGCAACAAAAATT
Organism: Myiozetetes cayanensis; assembly: GCF_022539395.1. Lineage (NCBI taxonomy): Eukaryota > Metazoa > Chordata > Aves > Passeriformes > Tyrannidae > Myiozetetes > Myiozetetes cayanensis. Next base: position 25,340,111 of record NW_026087853.1, read on the forward strand.
AAATCTGGAACCAAGACAGAGATAATTGTTTAAAGATACTTGTGTTCATTTGTCAGGTTGGAAGGCGATTGTTGCTCTTACAGCTTACACAAAACACATATTTCTGGGGGACAAATTCCAGTCTTGGTAATGCATTATCTTGCTGGAAAAAGAATGGAAAAAAATTTGATTTACTGGTTGTAACTGTTCAAATCTTACCACTTCATAATTCTTACCAAGTCTCAGATCTGAAAAAAAAAAAATTCTAAGTATTTGCAATTTTGCATGTAGTTCCGCCTGAGTTCAGTCTTCAATGTAATCTTTACAAGACTGAAAGGCCAGACATTGGACCACCTGTGTACCTCACTACCTCTGAAACTTGTGTAGTTTTCAAATGAGCAGCCCCGCTTATTGGAATTTTCAGAATTGCACTGGAATTTTATTTACAAGTTTTACGTACAGAAGACATTAAAATCAATGAGAATATTTCTGGGCACTTGTAAGATGTCCAATCAGGTCACTGCTAATGTTGTATCACCTGCTCTTGGAGTGTTAACCTCTTCAGGAGTATGGTTATGACTGTTGAATTAAGTGACGAGCAAATAATACTGAAAAATATCTGATAATTAAATGGTTTCTATTATTTCCCTGAAAAGGATTTATTCAGTTTTTAACATGGGCTGTTAGATGTGCTTCAGCAGTTATGAAAACCCTTTTGTTTACTTTATTAATAGCAGAATTGAATGAACCACCTTCATTGAGAAGTCTACAGTATAAAATTCATCCTACCTTCAGCTGTACTAGATGCACATCCACATGCTTGCTATCTGAGTCCTGCTGGACAGAGTAGGTCAGATCCCTGACTCTTTCAGATGTCATCCGAAGCCAGGTCTCAATTTCTGGCAAGTGGAGAACAATCTTCCAATCAGCCCCAGTGTGTAGAGGAGGAGGCTTTTCATACTGCTGGCCAGAATCAAGATCCTTCATGGCATCCTCTTCCCCACCTTGTTCCACTGTAGGAGTCATGTTTATAAGCATGGGAGATGCATCAGACGGCATCGGATCCAGTTCTTGTGTTCTCATGGGAGAAAGTGCTACATCCATGGCTAACATGGGAAAGTCTAAACCATACTTATTTCAAAAACAGCTGTAAAGATAAAAAGAAAAGAGACTGCTGTTACAAGACCAAATTTAGCAACAAAAATATTCACAAGACAAGGAGTGAATGATAACGTCTGAGAGATATTGTACTTCTAAATACATTCTTCACCCTGCAAATCTATACTAGAAGTTTAAGACTAAGTAGATTTTTCAAATTAACTTTGTTGATTTGAACAAACAAGATCTTTCTATTAGAAAAATAACAAATACTATATTTCTCTCATTGTACTTAATCACCTTGCAAATTACAATTGTAATTGATGAAAAATATGTTCTCCACAGGTTAATACAAGACTGGTATTTGTAAACTAGTACCCAATAGAACATATTCCTTCACCTGAAATTTATGACTAAACACAGAATATCTCAAGTTTTATTCAACTTTCCCAAATGTCTCCCCACATACAACTAAAACTTTGAAGGCAAACTTGAAGCAAGTGTTGGGACACTTTAATTTATTGATTTTCATTTTGAAGTTTAAATTCTTGTATTTTTATTAGATTAAGAACTGTTGCAAAAGCAACAACTCTCTCAAAATGTAGAGGTAAGAATTCCAAATGTCAAAATGTGTCCCAAAAATTAAAACGCCATTTTACAAAGTGGCTTTATAAAAGCCCAAAAGCTATGTCATCAATATACGTTGCAAGGTCCACTGGAAAAAGTAAATAAGTAAAACATTTGACTTTGTACCTCTTTCTTTATACATTCTAGCTATATGTAGTACAGAAGGCTGCCATAAACCCTATGCATGAGAAGAAAAAAAACAACAACAAAAAAAAGACAAACCAAAAAAAACCCCAAAAACTTTACTTACTTAACATAAAAGCTGTAAGACTGCAGAAAAAACATTGCTTTTCACTATTAAATCAACTACACTGTGACTACTGAGTTACTTTCCTAAATATTTCAAATGGTGTTGCAGCATCCAGAGACTACTGCTGCAGGCAATGACAGTACTAAAGAAGTATTCCAACACAATTCCACTTATCATAACCAGGAAGGACAAAAATATTTACATTTATTTTGATTTTTTTTCACATCTGTCACCCTCACAAAACAGCATTTAAAACTGATATTAAAATGATAGTAAATATTAATTTGGCACTTCAGAACAAAATTTTCTGTCATGCAAACAAGAAAAAGGAATGGAAGAAGATTTCAAACACTCTCAGTGCCTGCTATACATTTTCTATCTCTTTAAGCTCAAATTTTGAAAAATTCAGAATTCAATGGTGTTAAATAAAAAATTCTGCAGGAAGACTGGATGAAATTAACATTTCAGGATGCGGACTACTTTTCAAATTCGTCTCTTTTCACTGCCTGTTTTTCAACTTAAACTCTGTTGCTGTAAATACTCAAAATATATTGTTAGACAAATCACTCAGTTTAAAAACATTTTTGTCTTGGACACTGCTGATCATAGCCTCAGTTTTAAAACACAGAAATCAACTGTTCTAAAAGCCCAAACTCTCTAAGTATTTTAAGTATACTGTTTACATTATTTCCTCCTGAAAATGACATTTTGGTGAAGCACATGAAGTCCTTTTTTTGCATATTTATTGTTAAACATGCCTGTCAGCAAAACAATCATTCACTAAATGATACAGAAACACAGGAATGGCAGCAATTGCTTCATAGTTTTTTCACAAAGAAAAAAAAAACCAACCTGGCACTCTTACAGGCTTTTTCAATGTGACTCAGCTCTATTAAGGGCGTTAAAGCAATTAGCAAACAGAAATTAAAACATGCTACTGCAGAAGCAAACAAAAGCTAGTCCACGCTGCATGCAGAGCATGGTTCTAGCGTTGATACACTGAGTTTGCAATTAGCAGCCATTAGGAACCTGCTGACCTGTTTTTTGTTACGATGTGCTTGACTCTCTAATAGTGGCTCTCCAACACTACAGCTAATGCCTCTTTAATCCTAGTTGCTCTTTAAGTCAGGTCCTTTAAATCCCTTCCTTTCTGCCAGATCGTAAGAAGTTGCAACACTTCCATTAAGAATATGTGGAGAAATTTTAAAATAGATAATTCTTTTCACATTCTTCAAAAAATAAAGATTAAAAAATCCTACAGAGGTCATAAAACACACTGTGGATACTAATTAGCAAGGTCTGGGAAAGCTTTAAAAAGCACACAAATGCTTGAAAGGAGAAACCTGCAGCAAGAAATTACTGAATCCAAACACTAGGACACAGATTCTTTAAATTGTTTCTTGGCAGAATAAAAAAGGCATCATCATCCAACTAATGCTGCGAGAAAGCACAGCCGAAAGGTTCTCCACCGCGCTTCCAGTAAAACCAGCCCTGAAGCACTGCAGTCACTGAAGAGCTCCTAAAATCGCCGGAGAAACCGAAAGCTCCACCTCAGTGTGCCTGCCCCACCTCCTTCGCAACTGGAGCAAAGCGACACCCTTCCCCTGCCACGCCACCGCCGAGAAGGCGCTGGGAGCGCAGCTTTCAGGCACCCTTCATGTGTTGGATATGGAAGGAATATAGGAAAATCCACGATGCAGAGGTGTTTTTACAAAATTCTAATGTTTGAAGTACTAAATAGCAAACATCAAGGCCTAGCAGCAACTGCAAACCTCATAGACATGTCCATTTTGTGCAATTTAGGGGTTATAAAACTTGCCAAAATACTTTTGATCAGAAGGAGGTTCTGCTTTTCAGGTTACTGACCACGTGCAAGCCTTGCAGAGGTTTCGATTCACAAAATTTTGTTAAGCCACCAGCTGCTGAGGATGACCCAATTTTCTATTCTCCACTTTTTTAGGCACTTGCAGCTATTGTCCTCTAGCTACATACAATATTTAGGGTAGTAGTTGCATACTGAAACATGGAAGATGGAAAAAGCAAGATAGAGCACAGAAATTCTCATCAGTTTCAGTGTTTGCATAATGTACCAAAAGTGACATATGATACATTTTAGCAAACCTAATTTTAATTTCAAATTTGAAAAGTGTCATCCAGTGGATTAAATATTTGCTAAAAAAATGTAGGAATGGATGGTCAAGTTATATACTTTGGGGTCATATATTGATACTTAAAGTGATTGATTTAAATGCTGGTCTTAGATTTTGCTGTGTTTCTGGAATATTTTGTTTTTCCAGATTTTGTGAGATGTACAGATAGAGACTTGTAAACCACTAAGTGTTAGAACACATATTAAAACTGAATACATTTAGAAGTGCTTTTTATACTTTGCAAAAATAATTTTTGAAAAGAGATAAAGAAGTGATTCATTTCTTTCCAAGTAGGGCCTCCTTCACTGCTAAAGTTCTTAATAAAACTTAAAAGCTGTGCTCTACATCACAAAATCCTGGTAAAATCAATGACAGTTTTAGGTGAGCAAGCCATATTACATCAGACTCCAGCTTTCTTCTAATCCAAATCTTTTCTGTATCCAGAAGAGCTGGCAGACTAGATGATTTTAAGCTTGCAGGTGGACAGATGAAAATACAAGGTCAAATGTCCTTATCAATAAAAAGTTTATCTCTCAATATTTTCAGGGCATAACCTTATTTTTATAATCACAATCAGAGTGAGACTTATGATACCATTATTTTTAAAAAAATACATCTCAAATAATTTGTTTCTGTCACTTCAAAAACCACTGTTTCAGTCTGCTGAAAAGACATATTTGTGAAATATACCACATATCTACCAGCTTGTACTACTTCTGGTGTGAGAAAAAAATAGATGAATTGAGTATATTTTTTTGCCTTTTTTGCCTTTTAATTCTTTATATACAGTCCTATATGGCAGTGGATACTTATATGAAAGTTGAGAGACCCTGTGTAAGCACATGCACACATATGCTTTCTATCTTCATCTTTAGTAAGTGCATTATGCCTAACAGATGGCTGATTACCTTCCACTAATCACACAGACAATCTCACTTTCCCCTGCTTTTCCACTCAATCAGATGCTAACACTATTATGCAAAACACAGAATGTGTGTGTCAACGATAATATAGTTTATCAATCACCACAAGCCTTGAAAGACTTCTCTCACTCATTCTGCTCCCCAGTTGTTGACATTTTCCTTGATTATAAAGTGCAGGCCACATTCACTCTGCCAGCTATCAGATCATCCACATTTTCCTCCAATAGCAGTTAATTCCTGCCAAACAAAGAAACATTAAACATTTTAAGCCATAGAGTAGTCCAATCATTGATCAGTGGTGCAAACACTGGGTCGAATGTTAATGAGCTCCAATTTCCCTTACTGTCACATATTGTTAAAATCAGCCATTAGCACTATAAAGCCACCTGTCTGTCAAGTAAACAATTCATTTCATTCTCAAAAATGCCACAAAAAAAAAAAAAAAGAGAAACTGCGTCACTAAATAATTATGTCTGCTTGCTGACTTTGAAACCTAATGATGTAAATTTTAACATCAGATTTAATGAGCTCATTGATGTTGAATTTTCTTTAACAGATACAGTGAAAATAAATGGCCCACACAGCCAAGTAATATTCCATTTCAGTAGTCTCAGGAATTCTCTGCCAAGTTATTAAGCTCATTACATCTTTCCTTGAAAATGTAATCTACTATATCAACTGCAAAGATAAACTGTGTTAGTATAATAAAAAACTGAAATATATTTTGTCAGTAACTACATATAGAGCAACTTGTATTTAACATCACAGCAACACTATCCATAATACACTGATCCTGTTGCTAATTTCCTACATGATTTTAAAAAAACCAAAACAATTTCAAAAAGCTTTCAAAGAACTGAATTCTAATAGAGCTAATTTAGGGTTTTCTTTTCAAAGGTAAACACATTTCAAAAATACCTCTTTTACAATTATCCTATTATTACATCTAAAATTCTGAACAAATCAGACAAATTTTCATTTAGGACTGGTGGGCCTCTTACTTCACATGTGAGACTCTCAGAAAGTATGTCTGATAGGGAATATGATGATGCCTCAATTCCTGCAGGATATGGACCAAAGAGCCTTGCATAGTAATGCCAATATTAAACCTGAACACTAATCTGAATCATGATTAAAATTTTTTATGTGACTGATTAAAAGTCCATTAAAAAGTCTACCCCCAAGGTTTTAATGGCAGCAAAGCCAGACTACCAGTGATTCACTGTGGAAATCCCACTATGGATGTTTGAGTTCCTTATTACATCTGTAAATCAGAATTTAGGACAATGCAATGCCCCAACATGCTCTTTGCTGTTTCTCTTTCTAATACAAGGTGAAGGAAAACATGAAACTTAAAAGGCAAGTGTTTAGCTAGAAACTGGAAATTATTGTGGCAAATCAGGGCAAGTGGAAATTCTACTGGAAGATTTAGCAAGGGATCTGTCTGAAATCAGTGGCCTAGCAGAAGAGATTATGAATCAAGCCAATAGACCACAAGGTCTAGGCATTACATACCCAGGCAATCTGTGAGAAACTAAGGGTGAAATAGGCAAATTGCTGATTGTGGTATGCTTGATGTTTCATTTCAAACTTCTTCGATTCTTAGGATACCAGTTTGTAAAGAAAGGCTTTAGGGGTCCTTTCCACCTGATATTTATGTCAGGAAAACTAGTAGAAACTGTAGCAGAATGAGGCAACACCATTTTTTAGAGGAAGAGCCTCCGCTGCTTCTGAGAAACCACATTACTGGCATTTTCCAAACAGATGACAAAATGCTTTTGACAAAACCCAGTGCCAAAAGCTAAAGGAATCTAAATAACTAGAATACAAGAAGGAAGGTCCTTGAATGGATAAATAATCAAGTAAAATACTGGAAAGAATAAACAGTGGAATAGAGAACAAATGGAGATCACAAGCAGTTTCACAGAAACCTCTGCTAAGCACTTTGCTTCTCAGTAAATTGATCAATGACCTGAAAAATGGGTGAAAAATCAGGTGGAAAACATCTGCAGAATGGGACAAATTTAAACCCTGAGTAAATGCAAGACCTTACAAGACAAAATAAAATTGAGTAATAAAATATCAGATTTAGCTTAATATAGACAAATATTAAGTTATGTGTATGGGGAAAAAAACCCCACAAACCAAAAAAACAGCCCTAATTGCTTGTATAGAATAGGCTCCAACATGAATGTTACTCCTCAAGAGCAATGGCTCAGAAGGAAAACTACAAAGATCCATAAAAACTATTAACTTAACTCTCAATAGCAGAGAAAAAGAAAATTAAAATTTTATAAATATTTAGCAGAGGAATAGGAAATAATGCAGAAAAAAAATCATGACATAATTATATAAATCCATGGCACAGGTTCAGCATGTTATGTGCAACTGTGGCCCCCTCATCACAAAGAGAATACAGTGGAGCTGGATAAGGATTCAGAAAGGCAATTTGAAGGACAAAAAGGAGTATCTAAGCACTTCTGTTCAAATGAAAACTGAGCAGGCTGAGACTCAGCCTTGAGAGAAAAAAAGAAAAAAATAAAAAAAAAAGAAAAAAGGTGAGTTTAAGACCACGCTATCCAGAAATTTTAAATATTGCTGTTTTTCACAATCTTGACCTCTTCATTTTTCAAAAGAACCCCAACCTCTTATCAATGAAAGTAATCAGGATCTCAGTTATTTGCCCAGCCATCTTATATACTGAAGGGGGTGCTTCAGCCATCCTACTTGCCATGGTTTTTGCGTGCAACTGTCCGAAAGAGGTCCTGGAAGATCGAAGCAAACCCCTTTCAGGAACAACTCAGCAAAAAACCTTACACTGTGAACAGCTTCCTTTCAAAGGAAGCATAAATAGACATTGTAAACAGTGCTGAACTCACTTCTCTCAAGTCTGCAGTTTATTGAGGGTCTTCAACTGCTTCATAAAGTTCAAATCCCTGATCTAAGGGATCTATAAATCCATAAGTATGATAACCTATATGAATAAAAGCTTTGGGCATAAATCCAGTATACTGGAGTTCTGTTTCAGAGAGAGTTCACAGCTCAAGAGGTACCAACCATGCATCTTTACACAAGCACCAAGTTTATCTAAAAATATACCTAATAGTTCTAGTCCAGTATTAACTGCAATTATCCTCAAAAAAAGAATATTTTGGAAAAAAACCCACAACAACAACAAAATGAAGTCTTACCTGAAACAGTGCATAAAATTTATACACTCCCAGCTCATATAATTTTATGTTCTCACTTATAAAAAGGCAGGGAGACTAGCTGAAAATGATCCCATTAGACAACTGCCACATCAGAAAAAAATTCTACGCTACAACATGTACAGACCTTGAAAACAATTGAGTTGTGCCGGACTCGTACAGACAGAGGAATGTATTCAGAGTCAAACACATTGTGATGAGTATTTGTGTTTCCTGGTCACTTCTGACTCAGTGCAGGTTTGCCCTGCAGTGAGAAACAGTGTCTGGGAGATGATGTGATACAAAGAGATTAGCATTAAAATGGACAAAGACAAATTAGCTCCTTCGTACTAATTCATCATTATTTCAGCATCTTTTATTAGCTAACTGCCCCACACCACCTTAGGCTTTTGTTGTCCTAATTTTCACTCCATAATGCCAGCAGTAAATAGAAGACACACACAGTGGCAACTTTCACATGCTGATTCTTCAGCACATGAGTGATTGTTGGGGGTTTAGATTTGTATTTTGGGGTAGGTTGTTTTAACCTCCCTGGATAAAGCCATTTTTGACATTCTAGTGGCCAAGAGTCAGCAAAACTTTTGCAATCACACAATAATTTTTCCCTTCACCAGCTACAAAAGTCAGATAATTATTCTAGCAAGAAGGTGGTGCCTTATTCCAAAATTTTTCTCCTAAAGACAGTGTGAAACATCTTTTATATTGGAAGATAGCAAGATTAGGCTTCCCTAAACACTAATCTGGATTTTAAATGGTCTTTCATTATAGACAGAGACAGTGAGATGTAAGAGAGAACATTCTGAGCTGTTTCAAAGAGGATCTGATTATTTGCTGGTGTGTATACACTAGAGGTCCTTGACTGCCTGCCAAATCTGACCAGGCAGGAGAGCAGAAAGATCCACAATTGTTTGCTTGCATTTGTATGGTAAAAATCTTGAACACTTTAGTCACTTAAAAAGTTCTTTTGGAAAGTCATCCACCACCAAAATACACAACAGATTATTTCCACTCCCTAAAACAAAACAATAGGCAAACAGGACATGTCATTTCATATCTCTGTGTGTCACTTTCTTGAGGTGCTCATCCACTAATGGGCACCAGGGCTCCACCAACCGAGTGGTGGAGGGCATTAGTAATGACCTTTTCCTACTCCAAGCGAGATTACTCTTAATTCTCTCTAAACACAGCTAGCTTGGTAGCCCTCTAGGAGCTGCTGCTGCTGAAAACATGAAAATCCACCTGTTTTGCAACACTAAATTTTATTCCAATAGTGCATTAAAGGAACATCCTCATTTCAACTTCATGATAAAACAACATCTATTACCCCACAATATAATTTCAGCTACCTAAAAATATCATATCAAATCCTTCACAGACCCCTTGTTCAAATTTGCCTCTTTAGTTGTATATTTACCCAGTGGCTGGGAACAGGATATTTTTAACTGAAGGTTAATTGATTGTGCAAGACCGATCTGCATTTGTAAATTTGAGATAGAAAAATTCTCATATCAAAAATTTCCTATAAATAACCTCTTCAAATTCTTAGATCAATTAAATGGCTTTTGCAATTTTTCATAGGAAAAAAAGAAAAGGGTGAGATTTTCCTTGGTTGTCAGTTGTTATTTTACTTTGCTTTTTTCTGCTCTTTTAAATTGTTTTACACAGGGATTTTTTTGTTTCACCATCACCCATCTTTTAAATACAATCCAAAAAAATTACTTTTTCATTTCATTGTACCTCACAAATTTTGGAAGGAATCTGTATGATAAACAGTATCAAAGATATCTCTAAACAGTATTGAAGCATGCTTCTAACTTCATTTTGCATCTGAACTCTAGACAAGTTAAAAAATATTGGCATTGCAAAACTTTATTATTAAATTCAAAATCGGTTTCAAGAACACTGATAGTAAACAAGAACATTTTCAGTACCAAATGCTCTCAGATTTTCATCTCCTACACTTTTATGAGTACACAAGTACACAATATTTACTAGCCTGCAGCACTGTTACAGACTGCATCTCCTGAGATAAGTAAGTGATTCTGATCTGTCTTTGTTTATTGTTTCCTTAAGATCAATTTCATAGAAGTAAATAAGATCAAACACATAAGAAAGCAGGCTTTCAAGGGCTCTTCAGCTGAACATGTAAAATTAAGGCACAAATGTTTTTACCCTTTTAAGTCATTCTCAGTTACATAACACCAGTGGTTTTTTTGCCATAAACTTGATTAGATACACTAAAATTTAGTTAAGCTAGAAGAGGAATCCAAATTTTGATGCTTCTGAAACTTCAGGGTGCAAAATTATTTCTTCAAAACTTTAACTTGCTGTAAGATGTTAACACAGTATTTGTAATATTAGTAGTTCAGAATTAACACTGATGCTTTGAGTATAAATGTTAGATATTATACATGCTCCAGGAGAGAAACTATAGTTCTGATGTGCATTGTTCAAAGCACAATCCCTGAAGAAAAAAAAAAAAGGAAGCAACAATGTTCACCTTGGACAATATTTTACAATGGAGGGATACAACTAATTTAACAAAAGCAACAACAACAAAAATATAACAAAAGAGAAAAGAGAGAAGGAAGGAAGGGAAGGAAAGGAAGTAGGGAGGAGGAGGAGGGAGGGAAGGAGGAAGCAAAAAGGGAAGGAGGGAGGGAGAAGGGAGGAAGGAAGGAACAAACGAACGACTATTCAGTATCATCTATAAGATTACAAGGTATGTTTTCACTGTTTATATATGTTATCTTATCACAGGAGGCAGCTGCCTCTTTTCTAAGGCTACATAAAATGGACTAGATAATGTTATGACTGAAGAAGTGGCACAAGAATTCTTGGAAATACGGCTTGAAGCATCCATTCTGTCTGCATGGAAGTTGTACTCTGGTTCAGCAAGGAAAGTATAGAGATTTAAAGCTTGGAATTTCACAGTAGGGAACAAGGACTCTAAAGAGAAGTCTTGCTCTGGATAACCTTTTTCCTTTCTTCCTGCCTTCTCCAATAATTTTGACTCTTACTCTATGATAATGGGCCAAAGAGTCACCTAGAAATTGGGCAGTGAGACCGAACAGATAAGGTGGTGCAGAGATCACCTTACAGTACTCCAAAAAGACCAACTCAAATCTGACCTTGTACAATGGGTCCTGACCAACCTGCACTATAAGAACAGATACCACAGAACTCCACCACCTGCACAGTAGGCTGCAACTTGATTTTTATAGTTATCTGTGGGCTGGAAAAGAAGAGAAAGATGTTGGTCTCCAGCTACAGAAGATACTTATATGTGAGAAAAAACAGATTTGGATATTTCTGATTCAGATCCTTGATCACTCAAAGCGTTGTATTTGTTTTCTGCCCCAGTGTGACTGGGCTACACTCCTTGTGTACAATGAGAATGTTCAGTTATGGTGGTTCATTTTGGTTTGTTATTTTTTCTCCTGATATAAAAAAAGACATGTAGCATCACATTCTGAGACTTCTCTGAATGCTTTCAAGCACAGAGGATTCTCCTAGAAATGTGACTAGCAGTTTATATTTTAATTTTCCAGGGCCAGAAATAATTATAATAGTTCAAATAGGATCTTGAGATGTAACTTTGTAAGAGTAGCTTGAGAATGACAGATCTTACCCTGTCTGCTGCCCCCAGCAGGCAATAAGACATTTGCACCAGCACATTTTATGAATCAACAAGCTGCAAAGTCCTTGTTCTTCACACATACATGGTGAACACTTTTTGTAAATCTGTCCTACTCACATAATTTTCTTATTATTTTCAGAATTGTACAGAAAAAAATAATAATATGAATCAATAAACAGAAATGCCATAAAACCATTCAGAGAAGGCCCATTAATTTGCTATGCAAATTACATATTAGATCAAGCACCTACAAAAATAGTAGAATCTAAATACTTTCTGAAAACTGAAATAATTATATGAACTAGTCTTTTTCTTTGGTTAAATTTCAAGGCAGTATATATAATTAGAGGCATTTCCAGTTCAGAGGTTTTTTCATCCTACTGCCAACTATGTGCATAGTGCATGAAAGAGTATAAATGGGCAGAATGGAGACATAGTCACTTATCCAGAAGTAAGACCGATGCTTTCAAGTGTTATTCTTCAGTTTTATGCTATATTATTCTATTTGATCTTCAAATTTTGTATTAAAAAATATTGTTTATTATGATGAAATAGCACCTGCTCCAAAAATGCACTTTTATCACACTTTTTTGAACATATTGCTACAATTCATTCATATGTCTTCAGTTTATGTCTTTTTTTAGTAATAATAATTTTTACTCAGCAAAGCAAGTTACATAATAAACAGAATTTGTTCAGACAGCTATGTAAACCAAGAGTTGTGAACTGTATGCATGCTGGAATGTGTCTGATATTTTATTCTTACAGAAAAATATTATTATGGAAGACCACTAAAAAGTAGAAAAATAGTGAATAATCATGTGAAAACAGTGTGCACCGTACATGCAGATAAATGATAGAGATTACAATCTCAGATGCACTTTCAATAATAATTTCTTTAGGCTTGTAATGATTGAATTTATAAGAAGTCATGAGGTTCTATATGTCCTTTCTTAACCTTAAATAGCAAATTTTGTGTTGAAAAGATTATGCATCTGTTTATGCTCTATGTAGCTTTTAGTCTGGAAATTAGGATTGAAATTCCGTGAGCCTTCCTTACACAAGATGTCATCACTTTCTAGGTTTGAAATGTTCACAAAATAGAATTTCTTCCATGACACTTACTTGTTCCAGAACTAAACCAAGAATCTTGGAAGAACATAAAAGACTTAAAAACCCACTATAAAGCTCAAAATATGTTAAACTGTTTTCTCAAGGCCATATTAAAAAATTCAATAAACACTAGTCTCTAATTCCTCCACTTCTAATACATAATTTAAAAAAACCCAGTAATTTTAAATATTTAATTTTGTGTTGTTATTTAGGGCTTCTTTCTGAGAAGTTCTGATAGTTTGTCTCTTCCTTTAAGGCCTACCAGGATTGTTCAGGATTGGTCCCTTGATTTTGTCATTAGTTATTAGTATTGTTTACACGTATTGATTATTTTACACTTATTTTGAAATACTTCTTAGAGAGTTTCAGTTTAGTTATTTTTCTGCTGCCAACCTACTGTGGTACACTAAACCATGCAACAGTGATGATTATGGTAATACAGTATTTCAGAATACAGGTTTTCAGCATAAATTAGAATACTAACTTTTTGCTTCAAATCTCAAGTTTTTGTTCAGAGAGACTGAAAAATGAAAATTATTTTATGGAACCTACAGTTACCTGAACTTGTAAGACAATTACTTGGGAAGGCTCAGACCTCAATTCCAGCAACTGCACTAAATGAAGTTCACAAAAAGTAGAATTAAACTAGAGCACTTCAGCAAGCCCTGCTCAAAGCACCCCTTAAAGTTCTATTTAATGTGCTTTCTTTCACAGGGGATGCAGTTCCTCAAAGTAGCACGAGTTAGAGCTCTTCCTTTATTTAAGATTTCTGCAACCAATGGAGAAAAAACTACCACCACAATTTTTTCTTACCAAATACAAGGAAGTGGTTTTCCTCCAGGCATGAGTCTTCAGACTTAGCACACATGATTTATTTGTGCATGGCAAGTGATCAAGTATTCAATAAATTGTTTAGTTGCACAGAAAATACAGGAAAAACAATTTTCTGCATGCTTGTTCTTCATACAGAACGTTAGACTGGAGGAAAACTATCACAGAATTCTGAATTGCACAACATGTATGACTAATCTGATTAGGACAAGATATAAGACACTTTCCCAACCTGAGCATCCTTCGTTGGCTTATGCTGCTCTACATTGATGTCGGAGTGAATTATAGTTAAAGAATCTCTTGCCTCACATACTGCAGGGAAATTTATGATCCTAATTCTGATGGCAAATCTCTTCCACCACAAAGAAGGTGCTGCAAGCACTCAGCATGGTAAACTCCAGTCAGGAACCTAATTTAGCGGGTAAAATATTGCAATATATGTCAAAATTTTAAAGAACTTAATTTTGAAATTATTCATTAAAAATATTTAATGACACATTGTCAGCTCTGTTTAATCAGCTGTTGAATTCCAATTTACATGTGTTGTTCTACCTTCCTGATATAACATGTGACTACTGACTTGAAATTAGTTCTGACCAGCAGTGTTGCACATGAAAGGGCACAAAGTACTTTCTCAGAACTAAAGGCCTTATCTTTTGTCCTGCTGAAATATCCATATCAAAATTAATAGTACAGAAGTGCACTTGCACTTATTAAAAGACATGTATTTTATAAATCATACCAGTACCTATTTCTATACCTCTTTCATACCAAGGGGTCACTTCAGTGTATTGCAGGTATAGTAAAAGTCTGTAGAAACAAACTTAAATGAAACCAAAGCAGTATAAAAAGCAATGCTATTAAATACGATTGGATTTGCACATTTCAGTCATCCCATCATTTAACCAATGTATTGAGAATGAAATTTCTTTGGATCTACTTTTTTCTGTCTTTGTTTATGGACATTAACAGTTCTGAGAAATAAAGACAAAAATTCAAAGAAATAGTAATATGATTCAAAACCACACTATAACTAATGTTCAACAAGTTAAGGCAAGATCCCACCTAAATACAAAGGATTTTATATATATATATACCATATCTATATACATATATATATATGTATATAGGTATGTATTGACACTAAAATATGACAATGTAATGGTCAAAATCAGTGACTAAAATACAACTAACATGTAACACTGATTGGAACATATCTTTTTGTATTAGAACATCTCTCCTAGGTTATACAAAAGTAGTCTGACAAGGAAACAAGGAAAGAGACAACCCATGAAAATATTTGTGCCCCTCTTCTCTGCCCTCATGAGACCTCACCTGCAGTACTTCATCCAGCTCTGGATTCCCTAGCAGAGGAAGGACATTGACCTGTTGGAGTCCAGAGGAGGACCATCAAGATGATTAGAGGGATGGAGCACCTCTCCTGTGAAGACAGGCTAAGAGAATTGAGGTTGTTTAGCCTGGACAAGAGAAGGATTTGGTATGACCTAATTGGGACCTTCCAGCACCTGAGCAGAGCCTCCAAGATGGAGAGGGAGTTTGTACAAGGTCACGTAGCAATACAACAGGAGAGAATGGTTTTAAACTGAAAGAGAATAGGTTAAATTAGATATTATGAAGAAATTCTTTACTGTGAGGGTGGTGAAGGACTGGAACTGTTGCCCAGAGAAGCTGTGGATGCCCCATCTCTGTAAATGTTCAAGGCCAGGGAAGACAGGGCTCTAAGCAGCCTGGTCTAGTGGAAGGTGTCCTTGCCTATGGCAGGAGGGTTGGAACTACATGATCTCTATGGTCCCTTCTAATCCAAACCATTTTAAGTCTGTTTTGATAAAAACAGCGTCGAGTCAGTAATGTCAGTTTTATGACTACGTCTACTTCAAACAGAAACAGCCAAGCCATCAGACATTTATTGGCTGCTTGAGCAAAGAACCAGTGAGAAAACAATCTGCAATAAATAAGTTGTCCCTGGAGAATTACCAGGTGTGTTTTATTCAACAGTTTTGGCTCCTTAAGCTACATTCTGGTTATAATGTTTTTCTTTTTTCATTATCCAGGAAAATTCATTTTGCTTTTTGGGAAATAAGTGAACAGCATCTGAAAAAAATAATTGACTTACTCAGCAGTAAGGGTGAGTGGAAGTTCAAACAAGCAGCAGAAAGAAATTTGAGGGCAGCCACTTCACAAGTCCCTGAGATTTACCTGTGTAAGGTCAGATACCAGGGCTCCAAGAGGGAAAAAAAAAATTAGGAAGAAGAAGAAAGATAAGTGGTCTAGTTCATAAACTCAGAAAAGACTGTGATCTGTGATGAGCTTCGGTTATTCTAGAGCCTAGAAAATGACAGACAGCAATATTCCAGCTGTTGGAAAGCTATCAGTAGAAACAGTGGAAAATGCTGGAAATGTCTGTGTTCCCAGCAACTGTAGAATTAAATGCTATTTACAGAGCCTGCCACAAATGATAACATTTTTTCCAGAAAAATCTTAAAATCTGTGAAAAGCTGAGAGGGAGGGAGGGAGAGATGAACGATCTACTGGGAAGGCTTCCTCTGCAGTTGCCAAAATCTGACACAATTAAGATGACATGGATATTTTCTGCATCACTGTTCTAATTGGTAACTACACCCCTTGAAAATTTTAAACAGAAACAGATGCTTCTGTCTTAAACAAATGTATTTTGCAAAGCAGAAGGAAAACAGCATCATGGATGAATGGATCTTTGTGTTTTATGTTGAGAAAAATTGATTTTGCAAGGATTATAGATAACTCTCTGTGGAATGAAAACTATGACAGCTTTAAAACTCTCTGAGCTTGGAATAATAGTTTCTAAAGGACAGTGTAATAAGATAATTGTCCTTCCCAAGCTTGTTCTCTCATTCACTGATAAGCATTTTCAGAAGGAACAAAATCACATTATGATATGGATCATATGATACAAAGGTAGAGCTTTCAGTGACACGGAAAGTATTTTCCTGCTCTAGTGCTGTCATTCACATTCTCTGTACGGCAGATGAAGAACAAACCATGTCAGACACCTTCACTCCACTGCTGACTCTGCATTTGTTGAATCAGCAAATCACCTCCCTGTGCCTCTGTTTCCATTTTTTGATGAGCAAGGTCCTTGGGCCAATAACTCTTTTCAATACACACCAGAGGTAACAAAATGGAACCAAAAGATATCTGTGACTTTTAAGTGTTAAAGGTTGTAAATAATAACTTGTCCCTCCAGACAACATGAGTTCATTCTCTGGTAACAATGAGATATAGTGGAACACTTTAAGTAGAAAATTAGGGGCACCTTATTTATGAAGAGCAACCCAGTTTCACTCATATTAAATAATTTAAAAGGAAGACACCCATGCAATTGCAGAGCAATAATCTTTTTCATAGTTCCTTTCTGGGACAAATACCTTATCACTTGCTTAAGTAGTAACATAAAGCCATGAACAAAACAGAGTGAATACAAAGACCCAGCACAGCTCCTCCAACTTCAACTCTGCTCTTCTTACCTATTACATGACTTTTTTTTTTTTTTTTTTTACTGTACTTCATTTAGCAATCTGTTCAAACTACACTAGGAGTCTGAATGCTCTTGTCTACATGCCATAAATTACATCTAGGTTGTTAACCAGACTTATGCTTTCCTGGAAGTCATCTTGGAAGCCAAATTTCAAAAGTGTTTTCTTCCGTTTTGATTATCACAATCAAGTATTTGCATGGTGGTTTTATTGTCTCTTCCAGTTAGTGTAAGATTATTAATAATAACTATTCATCAATAACAATTGTTTTGAATATGCTAAAACATGCTAGTATTATGGATGTTATAAAAAGTCTGTGTGTGAAGATTTAATGAAGCTCTTTCAAATGTATGTTTTTAGTTTGTAGGAGTATGTACATGAATAGTGTGATATGAACCTAATCTTCATTCTTTAAATGTAAATAGGTATTAGCAATCAGGACAATGTGGCAGTGCCAAAAGAAGAGGTGAACTTTGGCATTTGCAATTGCTCCTTGTAGGAGTTTTAATGCATATCTTGTTTCAAAAGTCTGTTCATGAAAACATCCTTTTGGATTAACATAGCATGATAGCAATTGGCATTCTTTTCTGTAACACTAGTGACCCTGTTTTATCTTTTTACCAAAAAATTTTAGTCAGAATAGAAATCAGCTTCTTGCCTACCAGAGAACAGAGATAGAGGACAGTACTGCACATTAATTTAAAGTTAACTGAAACAGTAACTCTTCAGAGTAATATGCAGTGACAGTCTTTGCCATCCTTCTTCTGCCCTGAATTTCCCTCTGGTTGAACAAATCTATTCGTCTTTAAAAGACACAACTGAAACAGGCTCGAAGATAGGAGATGCATTTCTCCAGTGAGAAAAGAAGAAACAAGCTGAAATAATGGAAGTTTTCCCATAACAAGCTATCCACATTCTGAACTGATTACTTCTGTTCAGGCACATAGGCAGGGTTTCCTGTGGCAAGAGTGAGGGCTGATTAACCCCAAAGTCACACTTACAGTGAGGAGAGGTAAGCACCCATGAAACATGGAGTGTTTCCTCAAAAGAAATAAAACATATACCAAAAGGCATTAAGAAGTAGCTGGCTAGCTGAGGGATCAGAGGAAAAAGCATTTGGTAGGGAATCAAGCAAGGCTGTTTCAAGTGAGACTCCACAGAGATTAGCAAGGCTCAATGCTATTTGACAGTTACATAAGTAATCTGGAGGCAAATATAAAAAGTTCTCATAATGCTCGAAGGTAGAGTGGTAGAAAGCTAAAGAATGATCAGTCCAGGTCTGTTACAGCAAGAACTGCTCCCTGCTTTCCAGAGGAGCCCCACTAGTGGATAAGGTCATGCCTTTTGAAAAGTAAAACAAGAAAGAACACGTGCTTAAATTTGGAAGGCATAAAAAGCTTGATCTGTTTAATGTATCAACAGGAAAACTGAGGGACATTTTCCACAGGCAACACATGAACTTCCAAAGGGAAATAAGTTTTTTATTAAAAATCAGAGAAAAACTCATGTGTAAAAGTTGAAGCCAGACAAGTTCAAATTATGAAAAATGTCTCCAGCAATAAGGGCAATTAATCATGATAATCAAATTACTGAGGGGAAAAAAAAGGTGGATTGTCTGCCTGTTGTTCACCAAGAAAGGAAGATAACAGTTAGCCAAATGAAGTAATTTGGCCCAAACATATGCAAAAATCTAACGATTTTAAAACCTAGAGACTATTCAGGAAATTAAAATGTCAGAAAAATTTCTGGAACATAAATGAGGATTTCTGCAGTCAGAATTCAGACCCTTAGGCCATACTACATTTCATAGTACTATAGTAAAGAATGCTGAACTACCAGGAAAACAAGGATCTGACTCCTTCTGTTCATGCTAAAGAACTCTTGGTTTACTGTCGTTATTGTTCTGAATATCTAACACTCTTTCACTGCTAAAACCCCTCACCACCCACCAAATGAAGATATTTATTAGTAAACAAATGCTGTTTTGTAAATAATGAATTTTACCATCTGCTAGCATTTCTGATACATTTTCTATTGTGGCAAAAACAATAGAAAATTGAAAATTTTCATTTCAAAATATTTTGAAGAAAAAAGACTGAAATTAAAGAAGCTTTATGTTAAACACATAATTTTTTAGTATTTAGGGGGGCTATTTTTTTCTTTCTCTGTATCTTTCTGTATTTCTACAGTTAGAAAATTCAGTGTGGCCAATTGGAAAAAAAAATAATTTTGGATTAAGAATTTTCCCTGAATCCATTATATGAACTAGTCCAATAAACTTCCAAACACTAATTTTTTCCAGAACTTTAGAAAATAGAAAATTAAAGTATCATCCTCAGGACACTCTTTAAATAAGTGTTTCCTGAAGTAGAACTGAAATAACATGACTGATAAAGCAGCATGCCTATGCTGGGTGGCTTTCTTTAGTTTGTATTACTCAATGCATCATGCTGGTTTGATTCAGTCTACCAGTAATAGAAGTTTATGACACTGAAAATAAATTTCAAAAAGAGGTTTTTATTATAAATGGCAGAGAAAAGCTCTGCTTCCAAAAGTGCATAGTCAGGAATAGTTAGTCTGTATATTACAATCCCTGCACACACAGCCTGATAGGAGGAGGAAAATAGACCTCTTCTTTCATTTCTTTTCACCTATTTCATGGAATGATTCTGCTTAATTCATAAGAGACTCAAGCAGAATCTGTACATTCTGTACCTACATTCATAACCTTTTCAAAGACATTGCAATACATTCTGTGATGACAGTAATCTTGTATATAGCTACAGTCTGTATCACTCAAGGTTTCATTCTGCTAGATGTTTTTTTCATTTGGCATGTAAGCAATTGAAAATTCACTGACTCACAGAACTGCTCCATCTTTGAAGAGCTGCAGAATTGTTTATATAAATATGGTTCTAGGAACAACAAGTCTGCCTGCAGTTCCTGTAAAACTGCTATGACACACCATGTGATTGTTGTCAAACCACAACCATCCCATATATTATAGACTCAGTCAAACCCTTTTCAGAATGAGGGATTTATAACCTTGCTTCTGCACTGCATGAACTGCACATAGGATCCTTTCTGTTGAGCAAAGCATGACTCATAGCCTTGAAAAAAACATGACCCTGTCTTGGGGAAAAAATACACACAATATCTACAAAATCTCAGCTGACACCAAGCAAGAGAATGTTGGCATGACTAAACAGTAAGAATTTATATCAGCTGCCATTACCACAGCTTTTGTTTATATAATATGAGATACAGAGCTGTCAATGGCTAACTGTTCACAGTAGGTATTAAATAGCCCTGTTGTATTTTGCATTCCAAGCTCGTAAGTTCTTCATTTTATATTGTCAGTAGTTCACAGCAGAGCTGCTCACCCTCCAGAGGGAAGTGAGCTGCTCTCTCCCCCAGGCACTCCTGCCACATACCTGGAGGTGCATACATGTGCCCTACTATTTGCCAGTGACACAGATGGCTGCACACCTACCTCACAGTCTTGAGAACTGATCTTTCATGCCTTAGGGGATCTTGACAACCATGCTGGCAGTTGCTTGTATAAGTGACAAAATCTATGTCCCCATGTCAAAGGTCCTCTTAAGAGGGAAGGTGAGGACAGGTGGTAGAGCCAGTGAACAGCTGGCTGCTCACCTGCTGGAAACCTTGCTACAGCATTTCCTCTAGGACACAGAAATAATAAGGGGAGAAATTTGTGTTGTTACACTGCATTTCACAAAACTCTTGTCCAGTCCAAATTATGCCATCTATGCTCCACATTAAAATGTTCAGGATCAGCCTGCCATTGCATATTTAAATGCTCATTCATTAATGCATTGGGTGTTAAGTGCAGAAGCAAAAACAAAATACAGAGCCGTCAGTACGTTAGAGAGGTTATTACATTCGAAGTTCTTATACTGCAGTACTAGATGGAATATCAACAGAATCCTAGTTTAATACTGATAGTATGTTATAAATACTATGTCCTTACAAGGGTTTGCATCCCCAGGCAGAAAAAAGCAGCAGTTAGCTATCACCTACATAGACAAAAAAGGATACATCAATGGGACAATAAAATGAGATTATCATACCTGCTACTGGCTGTAATAGCATTTTGACAAGTAGCTTGTAGATTGCCTGACACTGCAAAATTATAGGAAGGCCACACAATCATTAACATCATCCAAAACTATTTCAAGTCCCTTGGAAGTTCATGAGATTCAGAGCAAAGTACTTTGCATGCATGAATTCAGAGATGGATGTTTATTCAGGGGTCAAATTCTAACACCTAGCTGCTAATTTGCACCATCAAAACTAACCCAGCCCTAAAGGAGTCTGAAAGCCTTAGCATCCAGTAACATCTCTGAGGCAGCTACACTCCTGTTCTGGAGCATGTATACAGCCACCTAACCCTGTACAATACTCACTGGTCATCTCATACTAAGACCTCAACCAAATGTATGAATTCCCCACTGTCCTCCATAAGCATCTGCTACAGTGGATGTGGTCAAAATATGACACTTTCAGAGACTGAGCTGAGGGCTATTTTAATCAAAGCTTGAGTATGGAGAACTTGATTAAAGTTGCTTTCTTGGGAAGTGAGACAGAGTTAAATGCTCATAGGAGAAGGCATTTGAAGCCAGATCTCCAACTTCCCAAGAGATAGCTTATCCTCTATGTTACTAGGCTTGCAGTCTGAACTCTTTTCATCTGGCTGCAATAATCAAATGCACACTGAGTGATACAATGCACAAGAACTGCTCCCCAGTTAAAGGTTTAACTGAAGATCTGTATCTCATTCCCAAGGTAAAATTAACATCTTAAACAGAAAGGACTAGACTGCCTCATGAAATTTTATAGTCCACTTCAAGCTCAGGACATTTTTCTGTGAGATGACTCCAACTATTTCTCCACTCTGACTGTCTATACATGGTGTAAAGTCTTATTCTGAGGCTGAAACAATTATTGGCTAAATGTAAAGCCCTGAGTCTCTGAGGAGAGAGGTATCTGAGCTGAGGGAAGAAATGTGAGGTCATGTTTAAGTTAAAGCTTTATGTTATGCTGTTTTTGTTTTGGAGGGTTGGAGGTTTTAGTTTAAGAATGTCTTTGTTCTATTTGCAGGACTACATCACATACATTTTATTCCTCCATGTACCTGGAATTTAATTTGACATTATTAATTCTACAGGGTAGAAAGTCCTTCAAAGTTACATATTGAACTTGAGCAATACTGTCCTGCTCCTTTCATTGCTGCTGATAATGCTGTAAAATGCTGCATGATCTTGCTATGAACCTTTTCAAAAAGTAGATACACTTTGTCTTTTCCAAAACCCACCTGATCTTGTGCTCAACCATGTTAATGTCTGCCACAACTCTGCATGTCTTGAGCATAAGCATTACCAAGCCTTGCACAAAATGGGAAACTTTGAGGGTGAAAAATGGATATTTAAACACTTTTTTTTTAAGGCCAGAGTCAGACATTGTTATTTAATCAAATGCTCCAAATTTTTCTATACTATTTACCATACTTTGTATGGGGACAAAAAACCCAAAAGCTTAGGATTTTCTGTGAAACTGGTAAAATGAAGGAATACATTTTAAACACAGGCAGACAAGAACACAAGTAAGAAGCATCTTTTGATAACTCATGACAGGTGTGAATATGACTGAGAAACTTCCTATGATCAGATGACAACCCTAATTATGAGCATGCTACTAAGGCAGCAATTGCACATTTCACAAGATCTTAAGGAAAGAACATTTTTTGGTCCATAGCAAGGAAAAATAAAAATCCTGACACAACACCTCTTCCAAAGCTGCAGCTGTAGCCTATCTCTCCAGATACGTGACTTCCAAAGAATCTCTTACTCCTTTAAAAAATTTTCACTGACAGTTGTCAGCTTATTTTCAAGCAGTTAGGCCTAGATTTTTTTCCCAGTAGTTCACAGAAAAAAATCCATAGCATGACAGAGATAGGGTCTGATGAGAAACTGTTTGGCGTTTGAGATCTTTTACTTCTGCTCTTCATATTTAACATACACCTACATCTACAGAAGTTACCTGTGCAAGATTTATGCAAGTGT
The DNA here is from genome assembly GCF_022539395.1 of Myiozetetes cayanensis. NCBI lineage: Eukaryota > Metazoa > Chordata > Aves > Passeriformes > Tyrannidae > Myiozetetes > Myiozetetes cayanensis. Next base: position 25,363,547 of record NW_026087853.1, read on the forward strand.
GGGGAGAAGGATGGTTGCTTTTTTAAAAGATTGAAAAGTAATAGAAGTAATAGAGGTAGCTATCTGTCCTCAAGACAAACACAAGAACTCATAGCTCAGGAGGGCCAAAAACTAAAAAGTGATTTTAGGTATCTTGGCATTTTTCCGAGTCCATACAGTGGGAGGCACCTTCATTGCCCAGAACAGGTAACCCAGACAGTATCTGGGGACCTGTTCAAGTCACAACAGCCTTATGGAACTGAGGCACTGCCCTATTTGGGCTGTTCTCTGATGCCCTAAAAGGTTCTGTTTTGTAATCTTTACTCAGCTAGGGTTTCTTGCTTAATGGTTTGGTTTAAAATCACTGGCTTTTTGTGTACAAGAGGAATATCCACGAGTATAGACTGTCTGCCAGTATTTTCTCTGATTTTTTTTTTAATGTATGCTCCTTCTTTTTATCTTTTCATAGACACTACTAAGAATACAATAGTTAAAAGCCTAAACAGAAACAAGTAGTGTACCATATAAGATGTTTTTCAGTAGAATCTTTCTTTCTGAATAGAATTATAATGGCCCCATAAATAGAAACATGGGGGGAAAAAAAAGAAAAGAAAAAAACCTATCTTATTTTAAAAGCTTGGAGCAGTTACTCACAGACACTGAAGTTTCTAGGAGGCTCAAGACAAAATAATATAGTTCCTTTAAATCTAAAAATAAGAAAATGCAACAACAGCCTGGGTTGCTACATCTCTGGATTTTCCTGTAGCTTCATCTGTAACCTACAGCAGGTAACACCCTGATGTAAAGTAAGCTGCTGTCCTTTGATAGTAGGTATATTTGAGCTACTTTCATGGACTAAAGCTCAATGGAAGCAAAGATTATGCTTGTTGTAGAAAATCTGTAAAGGAAATAGTAATAGAAGGCAACCTGGAAACAGAGCCATGAATGGTGCAGAAAACTCTTTACAGTAAGGATAAAACCCAGCTGTCAGTGATCTTGAGCTGCAGATAGAGAACTATAGGAACTCCTGTTTGGGAGAGATCCCAAACACAGAGAAGAGTACTTTAACTGCTCTACCATGACCCTCACTAACTCAGGGACAGCCTGCCTGCAAGCAGAGGTCTGGAGGGATCCATGAGGAAACGGCTGCAACTTGTTTCCTTCAAGTAAAAGTCTCAGAAGTAATAACATGTGGTGTTGGTCCACATTCTTGTGACCCAGCTGTGGAGACCAATTACGAATTTTTGTGTTCCTCATATTTCTGCATTTAGGAATGTTCTTTTAAAAAGATACATATATACATCTATTTACACATATATACATTATATTTCCTTTTTTTTTCCAAATTCATGAAAGAAACAAATACAGGCTGAGCATGAGACCACAGTGCATCAGAATGGAGCACTCTCTGCAGAGATTCTTGCTGCTGTGTGACAGAACTGTAGAAGTGATAAGAGCGATGGGGTGCATCGCAAAGAAAGGAAAAGAGAGACATCTATGCAAATATTTTGCTTATTTAACTTAATGTTTTTTCATATAAAACACATTAAAAGATGTCAGATTGTTTCTTTCCAAGTAAATGCACAAATCTTTTTGTTTACATTAACAGCAGACTAACATAGTTTTGACAAAAATTTTGACAAAACTTTTGACAAGTGAATTCAAATGCACAGAAAACCAGCACCAACTGGTCTATGTTTGCAGTAAATCTTTAGGAGAAAACACACAAGACTTTGCATAGCTGGTAATTTTTGGGCACCCTATGCTCTCAAATACACAAGATCTCTTGAAAGACTCAGCTGCCTTCCTTTGAACTGGACTCCTATCAAATGAGTGAGGGTGATATGCCACAGATAACACATGGCAAACACACCAAAGAAAAAAACAACTCCCCAAATGGGCAATGTTTGGCTTCACTCAGGCATGAATAAATCATGCTTTGATGCAATTGCATCTTATTTTTATAACTGACGTTAAAGTAGCTTGCAGCAAACAGAGTCAAATGAAACCACAGACTAAAAGAGATACTAAGGATGACTCTTTCTATGAGCATCATTATAAGCAGTAACCAAACAATCACAACCGACTAATGAACTAATCTAGGGTCTTTGGTGAAAGGTTTCTGTAATACATACTGGAACTACAACACCACATTGTAATGTTAATGAGGTATATAACAGTTGGTAGGCAAAGGAGTTCTCTGATACACTTCAGTAGTTCAAAGAAGGGAAGAGTTTCCAATGCCTCCTCTTAGGCACAGCATAATTGGAGAAAATCCAACCAATTCTGTAAGTATGATTAACAAAATTAACTACCATTTTTTTTGGATGAGATCATGGGCAAAGAAACTAAAGTGCTCATGCTATGCAGGAGTGTACAGAATATCTGCAGATGTCATGCTTAACTAATATTTTATGGGTCTGAGTTTTGGAAATTTGTTGGAGGTAGAGAATGAAATACATGATGTAAAACTAATAAGGGCTGTATTTTCTATTTAAGGTGCTTTGGGGGAAATGAAGCAATCTAGTCCTGAAATGGCTTTTACTCTATAATTAGCAAATAATGTTGAACATGTAAAGTAAAAAGACATTTTTTGAGAATAGAATGTTCTATCACAATGTTTGCAGTCTGAAGCTAGAACACTATTTTGTGATGTGGGAAGTCTCGTACTTTTTGTGAGCCTGTAAATCCCTTTTACCTCCTCAGTGCTTGCAAAACTGAAAAGAAATCATCAATAAACCGGAGGAAAACTATGTTTCTGCTCTCATTTTTGTGCTGAATACAAGAATTACCCTTGGAAATTTCAAAATGCAATGCATGGCAAATTGCAAACAACTGTAAATTTCACTCACGTGGAGTGTATTTTTTCAAGACAATATTGCCTGACTCACTGTCGAAGCAAAAAACATGCAAGACATGAGGATCAAGCCTCCTGCCATTAGTAAGTTCTTATTTTATGGTATGCTTTTAAAGATACCAAAGCAAAGTAAAGACATTCTCATGGTTTATTTGCTCATTTTCTGTTATTATTACTAGTAAATCTATATTTTCTCTCATGCTTTCAAAAGTGCTGCCTCACTCTCCCAAAAGAAATCCAAAGAAAACACAGCCTGAGGCATTTACTCATCTGGAAAACTTCATGTCAAATGTTAAATATTCATCAGGATCTTACATACCACTCCACACTGATTGAGATATATATATATATATTTTTAAATCACCTGTATAAAAATATAAATGCATTTATATTCTTTGTGTGACCATCCAGGCACAAGAAAATAGGTCTCACACAAGGACACTATATTAACTTGTCTAGTAGAGAGATTGTATTTTTGCTTAAATGAGCACAGTTTACGTAGCTCTGATGGTTTCAACATCCTAAATATTTTGCTGTGACCTCCTTATTCCTACTCTTCACAGTCACAAAATAGCCACTGGATGAAGGAAAGTTAAATAGCCATTGTACCAAATTCTGCAAACCTGCCAGGAAAATACTGAGGGAAGAGGAAGACTTGGGAGAAAAGGAAGAATCCAAAAGCAAAAGTGCATAAGCCCCCTGAGGCTGATATCAGACCCAATTAGGTTAATAGAGTTATACTGATTTGCTCCAATTGCAAAACTGCTTCAAGTCTGTGTGCTCAGAGATGCAAAAGAAACATATTATACCTTGCTCCTAGCTGAGCCTGCATTCTAATTGTACCTTATTCCCAGCTAAATATATAGGGAAGAACATGCAGCACATTCCTGTCACCAGAATGCTTCTGGATACTTCTCCCAGTACAGTGGTGAATTGCACTGATCTAATGTCATAGCCTTAGCAGTGATAACTTTTTAAGCCTTCCAATCCCATCATGATGCAGGTCTAACTGCAAATCAAAGCTAGCACACACTTCACCTTCAGTAGTTTCTCAGCACTTGGCTCTTTTGATGAGTCAGAGATCATTGCTCTGGGTGGCATCCAGCCTGCAGTTTGAACATTATGGCATTACAGTATATTTTAAGCACAGATAAAGCACCCTGGATTGCTGTCATGGTACATGTAGCTATCAAACAGCACTAGAAATATATGTGTGCTGTCAGCATTTTCACCACTTTGGTTCCTAGCCTAATGCAAGCTGTACATAAGTGTCTCAGACATTAAAGGGCTAATGGCTGGTCTACACCACTGTTCCTGTAAAAGCAGTGAAATAGTGGAGTGAAATAAATGAAGATTGAGATAAAGGACCTGTCTAGTACCCATAAAATAAATTCTCACTCCAAGTAAATTATGATTTTCACCAGTCTCCTCTCTAACTTATTGGTCAGCCACCATAAACTCTCAGATCCTACCCCTAGGAAACTTTAACTAACACGAAAATCTGAGAGAGAGATTTGACCTCAGTCTGCTTCAGTACAGGTTAATGATTCAGCTCTGAGGATGTAAGTGTAGGAGTTGACAGCCCTCCACTGAGGCTTCTCTCCAGCTCAGCTACATTGTCCTGTTTCCTCTATCTACCATTCTTTATTAGAAACACCTTACATTGGCTTGATTTTTACATCCTGGGCTATTCAGACATATTTCTACATGCAGAACGCACAAGGAAAAGCTATGACTTATAAGTTCAAAGGAATACAACTAGGATTTACTAAGAGGAGTCTGACCCTTACCATTTCTCACTGTCTACATGTAGATGAGAAAGCTGAGGTAGTGAAGAAATAGTAGCTCCAAGAACAAGTGAAGGCAAAGATGTGAGGTTGGTGCCCACACCCACTCTGCTGACAGATTTATGGCTCAGAATTTTTTAAGAATACGGTGACAGAGAGAAAAATCAGAAGGCATTAATTACTCTAGCAAAGGAAGAACCAGGTAGAAGTTAAATTATAACGTAAAGCAAATCTTGCTTCTGTTATAATCTTATTTTGTTGTTGAAATAAAACCCTGAATAATTATGGTTTTCCACTCTTGCCTCCCAGATATTCAAGAGAGACTGGGACAAAAAGTAAGTAATGGAAACATCAGACAATTCTGTTTGGCAGCACCACGTGCAACAATTAGAACAAGCAGAGCAGAATGTACAAATACAGGCATACATGTCTAGATATAATTTCACTATGTGCAATTGCTGACATCAACAAGAACACAGGAAATTTTAAAAAAGCCAATATATTAAGGCCATCATTTATACCACTGTTCAATACAAGAAATTTTCAAATCTCTGGATTGCAGGTCTGAAAAATTACTGAATGTTTACAGGACATGACAGAAAGATTCATTGGCAGCTCCTTTATAATTTTGTTACTCACAAGACTTCTTAGAGCCTAAACTCTCTTTAAGTCATCAGAAAATACAGAACACTTCAAAAGAAATGCCTGAAAAACCTCTTTCCACTTTCAGTCTGGACCTTGCAGAATGGGACATTTTAGCCACATTATAGTGCAATTGATGCCTCAGTTTCTCAGTGCTGAGATCCTTTATAGCTACTGCAAAGTCCTTGCCCCGCTGCTGGATTAATTGTTCCTAATTTCTGTTTATCACTTCTTATCCTATTCTGTGGTTAAACTACTTAGAGCAGTTTCAGAGCAGAGACTCTACCTCAAGTAAATAAAGACTAGCGTTTCCTCTTTGGACTCAGTAACATCAAGGGGGAAAATTCTCTTCCGCCTACAGACAGAATAACAAAGTATTGTTACACTGCTTTTCACAAAGCTGCTCCAGTCCAAACAAGGCATGTCCACAGGAGTGAGCATGTACCAGCAAACGGAACAAGAAGCCTTTAAGAAATGAGAAGAGGTTAAAGGCAAGCTGCTGCAGGAGCTACAAAGAGAACAGCCAACAAGTCAAACCAGCTTCTAGACTAGCACAACAGCCTGGGCTGGTCTGCAGCTGAGCGGGTGCTGCAGGAGGTTGCAGCAGACTACACTGCCCATTATCTCAGTAAAGAAAAGGGTTCGAGGAAAGGCAGTGTTGATAACAGCTGAGGACACAGCAATCCAGGGAAACACTGAAGCAGCTGCTGGACAGCAAACAGGCAGCAGCAGAAAGTACCCATCAGGATGAAATAGAAATGCATGTACACAGTTCTCTATTGTATTCCATTTCCAATTCACTTTCTACCTTAATTAGAACTAATTTTTAAGATCCTAAGAGAAATCCACCTTCCACATGGCTGCTCTGGCAGTAATAAGGATTAAATCAATCCTTTCTTCCCTCAGCTCCCCATTGGGAGCAAACATATGGCTTCTGAGAGGGTTTGACCCATTTCCCATCTGCCAGAGACCAAATTCAAGGTAGTGAAGCATCATCACTCTTCTGTGAGAAGACAGAAAGACTTGACATTAGGATGAACTGATTCATCATGCAAATATTTTGAAATAAAGGAAAGCTTTTTGGTATACCAGAACTCATTAATATGTACATGCATACCTACATATGAGTACATTAGGGTTTTGTATAAATCAGCTGTCAGTGATGCTGTGATAATATAAATTCTTCATAGTGAATATTCACCTGAAGTTACTAGTCAGTTTTCAAGATTCTTTTCATTATTATTTTAGTTGCTTGTACACAGTATGTGATGCTAATTGTGAAGTGAACACTGTTGATCGTGCCTACCACACAGCAGGATGAAGTGAGAGGCTTTTCAAACTTGTGTATCCATATTCCATTAGTAGTAAGTCCAGTTGATAAATATATTTATTGCCTCAGGTAGGGTAATCCACTAACGTGGCCGTTCTATGTTAGTGCCCTGAGTTCTCTGCATCAATGCACTCTATGGGCAAAGCTATCAAGTCCAATTATTGTTGTCTCAGGGTTTTTATAGCTCACTTTTCATTGTAGAATTGTGAGCACCAAACTCTTGTTCCATGATAAAAGAGATTTAATATATGCATTACAGTTTTTGGGAACTGTGGAGCATTATTGTTACTTGTTCATACCCTGATAGTCACTTGTGCATCTTTTAAAAATATGCTGAAACACACAGCATATTTTTAGAACAATATAGATCTTTCAAGCTACAACAAGCCAAAGCTTGAACATGGGCCTGTTCAGAGTTACCATCATACTGATTTCGAAGGAATCCAGCCAGGCATTTCTACAATTTAGAAAAAAACTGTTAAAGGTCCCCTCCTGCTGATCCAGCTCTCCAGAGTCCCCAAAGTATTTCACCCTTTATGAAACCTACATAAAAAGCAATTCTCCTAAGCTTGTAATAGTCCCACTAACAGTAGTGAAAGTTATCAAGCACTAGATGTCTCACAGATTTAGGCTGCTAACTCAATTATTCAATTATTCTTTCTAGACATTTCATTCTATTTCCTGTCTTCATTCATTCACTCATGGAACAACACCCATCACTTCCTAACTCATGGAATTTAAGCAAGAGCACTGTTGAATGAAAGGTAAGAGTTGGGAAAATAAAAACAAAGCATTTAGCTCCAACTTCAGTCATTCAGAAGTTATGTCTTGGATTGTAGAAGAATTAAAGTTCAGCAAACACCAGTGTCTCATTTAAGCCTCAAGAGTGCATAAATTTAGAAACACTTTGTTATGCTTGGTAACCAGCACAAGGTTTCCTAAGGTAATTCCTAAGGTAAACTTCATTGGTTTAAGAAAGTTATGATGACAATGAATCTTACAGGGACAGTAGACAGCAGGTATCAAAAGTGTAACGGTGTTTTCTAGTATTTGGTTTTTAATTGTGTCAGGTCAGAAATGCCACAAGAATGTGTTCCCAGAGTACTTCAGAATTTCAAAATGCAGAGCAAAGAAGGACAAAACTTCCCAAAAATTCACATCACAAATTGTTTTGAGGCCCAAACAAACACTTAGGCTAATTCACATATTAGCCACAGGAACGCTTCTTTTTCCTTCTGAGAAGTCTGAATAGCTTGAGAAGACCAAATAACTCAAAAAGACCAATATCTTTTCCTATACGTTAAAGCTGCAGTCATCAAACCTATTTTTAACTGCATTTCATTGTCTCACTTAGCTTTTAATTCTATTATTACATATAGTACATTTTTCTTTATGAAACTGCCAATGAAATAGACTGGAATGGGTACAAGCTTTAACATTACCTTTATTATTACAGTTTCATTTATTTTTATATCTGAAAGTGTTTTATTCTGAAAACTTTTTAAATTTTAAACCACAGACAAATCAGAATTAATGTGATTAGGGAGAATTTTTCTCTAAAAGGTTAGAAAACACGTGAAAGGGGTTGTAAATACATGGCCAGTGGTACAGTTTTTTGATGCTTTTAAGTTGTTAATATCTCTTAATCCATTAATTTCTGACTTGTCACAATTTTTTAGGTATTTCATCACTGATAAGAAATTTCTTCCATCAACATCAGAATACATCCCTTGAATTGTAAATTCTTCTCCCTTATTCTTTAAAATTTACTTGTAAATTTTTATCTGCAAGTCAGCATAGTGGGGAATAAGGCTGTTCAAAAAACAGCACCAAAATGTTGTATTAGCTTTCTACTTACGTTTCTTACATTTCTGAAAGTAGATTAAGTTTTAGAATAATTCAAAACACATTTTAGAAAGTTTCTAAAAGGTTCTCAAATTCTGAAACAAGGAAAAGCTCTACAATCAGATAAATTATTCTTTTTTTTCATTTTCCTATTACTTTAATCAATAATTTTATGGTGCTTTACCATACAATCATTTGTAGATATTTCCCATATATATATGTGTGTGTGTCTGTGAGAATGTAAATATCTTTAAAAATATGATAAATAAATTCATCAAGGCAGGAAAATTTAACAGAAATATCTGTTTTCATCAATTTCAAGAAAAACAAAGAAGGAATCATTAATTGCTCCCATCTCTTACTACCAAAAGAGAAAAAATGAAATTCTGTATAATGCACTGAGATAATTTAGTTATGGTATATATCTCTTAACAAACAATAACCTCTCATAGAAAAATCTAAATAAGGGGAACCAAAGTGGCTTTTTCAGTCTTATTTCAAGAATTTCTTTTTACCTTGGGAGACATAAGGAACTTTAAATCCTGGCGCATGTAATTGTATTGAAAAAAATTTTCCTGGGTCTCACTTCAGTCTGTCGATAGTTCTGCTTGTGACTTATGGTGCCAGGTCAGTATATGTCCTCTTAGATACTTTTAAAACCATGAGAAGTCTTCAAACCCTTGATAAAAATACATTGTTTCCAAGAGAAAATAAAATTACTTGTCTATTAATCTTGCCTATGAAATTTGGTGAAAAATGTATGCCTAACCTATGTGCTTCTGTCATAAAAAAATGTGAAATTGGGGCCCTCATTTAATTTCACACAGAGAAAATATGATTTATACTGGAATTTTAATTTAAGTCCTCCAGTGCTGTTTTAAAAATATAGACTTTGACTATGCTTGGATTTATTAAGCAGATCATAATTCCATATTGTGATCTAATAGTCCAGGAAAACAAATAACAAAGGATGCAGTCAGCATTGATTAAACTGAGCTCCATGCTAGAAGGATATAGCTATTATTTTCAGAAAGTAACACAACTACTTGTATTTTTTTTGTTTTGCAGAGGCAAGCAGCCTATTCTTTTCAATATCTGAAATATTAAATGTAAACTAAGTAAAAATGCTTTCTTTACACACACAAAATTCTTCATTTTAAATCACAGCACATATCTTTAAAATGATGTTTCTGTGTGGACTGATATTGAAGCAAATACAGGACAGATCTATTGTTTAATGACATATATACACTGATACAACTGATTAATTAAAAGATATAAATGTTCTACAGGAGCATGGATTTTAATTGTATTCTCTGTTTATTTAAATTATGTTTTATTCATCTATAAAAAAGCATTGACACAGAGACAAAATTACTGGCGGAGAAAACAGATGCACTAAGAATTCATTAGTTAATTGACTGAGCACCTCCATAATGCTTAGTGGAAGATCCATCACTGTCAAAAGGTTCATGTAACATTTCTGACTGCAAAACCCCTGTCTAAACAAAAAAGAGGACAACTACAGTGAATTACGAATATAGGACTATCACCAAACGCAAGCAAGTTTTCAACACTCTTTGAGCTTGTGTGCCCAATCATTTGAACCATTTCACAGATACATTTATATTATATTATAACATAAATCTGGATAAAACTGAGCATAAGTATTAATGGGGAGAGGAGTGGCTGGAGAGCAACATTGCAGAAAGGGCCCTGGGGGTGCCGGTCAGCAGTAGGCTCAGTGTGAGCCAGCAGCGTGTGCCTGGGCAGCCTAGAGGGCAAACCACATCCCAGGGTGCATCAAACAACATCACCAGCCAGCCAAGGGAGATGGTTATCTGACTGTATTCAGTGGTATTGAGGCCTCACTCAGGTGCTGTGTGCAGTTGTGTGTCCCACAGTGTAGGAAGGATGGGAAGGTCTTTGAATGCATCCAGAGGGGAGCACCAAAGCTGGGAAAGGACTGAAAGGCATGTTCTGTGAAGAGCAGCTGAGGACTTTGAGCTTGTCTAGTTGGGAGAAAATGAGGCTGAGGCCTCATTGCTCTTTGGAGCTTCCTGAGGATGGGAAGGAGAGAGGGAGGTGCTGAGATCTTCTCCCTGGTATCCAGTGACAGGATACACGGGAATGGTTCAAAGTTGTGCTGGGGAGGTTCAGACTGAACATTAAGAAGCATTTATTTACCAAGAGGGTAATCAAACAGAACAGCCTTCTTAGCTGTTGGTAGTTGATGCTGTCAGTGTTTAAGAGGCATTTGGACAATGTCCTTAACAATATGCTTTAACTTCTGTTCAGCCCTGAAGCCCTCAGGCAATTGGACAAGATGATCATTGTAGGTCCCTTCCAACTGAGCTATTCTATTCTGTATTATTAAATATCAACAGGAAGAAAGGTTGATAAATTATTTTTTGTTATTTTTGATATTTCAGACAAGAGAAAGATAACTTTTTTGAATCTCTGCAAATCAATAATGTCTTCTTTTTAAACAAAAACTGTTCATCTTTAAAAGACTACAGCTGTTATTTCAGAAAGTTCATTCCTTATTTAGCAGCGTATTACATCACACCATTTCCTTCTTTTCACCCAGAAAATAGGTTTAGTTTATGGTTTCAGTGTGGTTTTCTGCTAGCCCCCAAAACACAGAGGGAGACAATATCTTTGTGGGTGGCAATGATACACAAACTAAGTTGTTCCTAATTACAGATGACTCTGTCAATTTACTTTGTTAATGACTGGCCTCAGAGGTTCCCCAATATCATCGAAAACTGTGGAGGAACTATTATTGCGTCTTTTGACATATAACTATGTATTAAGAACTTACTCCCTAACTGCAAGCTTATTGCCAAGAGGGTAATGATATAGGCCTAAAAGGCTTTGTAATGGGATATGCAACATTTCACTGTTAAGCCATTCATCCACATCTGGTCTAGCTTAGCAGTGACCTAAAATCATTACCGTATGAAGGCTCCTTCCTAAGTTATGCAAAAGGAACCTATTTAGTCCAGTTTTTAAGCTGAGGAAGTATCCACATCACAAAAGACCCATTAAAACATCCTGCAGAGTCTCTAAGGATTTAAAAAATGAGCTTGCTTAGCTGAAGTTGAATTTATTATTATGTTATTAAATTGCTGCTGATTCATTTTCTGCATGCTGTAACCATGCAGGATAAAGCCAGTAGATTTTTTTTTTTTTGTATATTATACTTTAAACTTTTTAACCTTAGTCCAAATATGACTAGAAATAGTACATCATACCCATTAAATGGCCACAGAAGAGTTTGCAATGTAATTTTGACAGGAGCCAAATAGGAGAAGGAGCCTGGGGGGTCTTTAAGCAGCAGTTCTGGCCTGCTTTTATCAGCTGTTCCCTTATTCTCCCTCAGCTTCTTATAACCCACAGCAACCCATTCAGCCTGTGGCAACCCAATTTTTCCCGTCTTCTGCTTGCGGTAGCTCTGACCAAACTCTTTATTCCTTCTCTGTGCCCCTTCTCTAAACATTTATCCAGACCTGACTCCCACTACTCAGGCTGTTCCAGGCTGCCTCTCTGCAGCAGGAAGCCCTGATACCACAAACACACCCTGGGCACATTCTTTTCTTCCTCACAGGTACCTCTGCTCTCTGCCTGAGCATCCTAAAGGGGTACTGTTGATTCTCTTGTTTAGCACTCCCCACATATTTCTAGCAGTAAGAATCACTTCTTAAAAAACATGCAAAATAAAACCTGACCTGCCAATAAACAATGCAGGGAGTACCTAATAGGGCTGTTACAGTTTTGTTATGGATCGTGTAGAAGGTTATGTCACAAATCTTTAACACCCTCTCCCATACCTGCCACGTTCCTGGTACGTACGTTTGCAGGCCCGCTCTCAGACATATAGTAGCACAGCAGGGCATTTCGGGGTGGGGAGGAGATACTTTAGGCCTTTTATTGCATCTGTGCATGATTTCACACTCTCTTTCTGGCAATTTTAATATAAATAACCATAGAAATATAACACTAATACCAAAACACGTCATGGTACTGTGTTTGGCTAATTTGTTTCTAGGATGTACAAAAACAACTGGCATCTACTGTAACTATTGTTGATTTCTTCAAAGTTAGGTTAAATTACATCAGCAGATGAAGTTGTGGATCTTGGCCTTAGTGTTCTTACTGCCTGTCTATTTTACCACTTTTGTTTCTGCTTTGTCATTAAATAGGACCTCATTCCCTAAGGCTATCATAAATAATACCTGTAAATTCATGGTCTAAGTTTGTCACTATGCTTTAGTTCAAAGAAATCACTGTGTGAAACTTTGTTTCCTGTACAACAAGGACCTTTTATTCTCAGATTCAGTACTGGGATTTTTTTTATATTTCAAATGAGAGCAAAAGAAAAACAACAAAATGCTAAGACATTATTAACCAGTCTAGTCCACCCTTTTAAAGCTGTATTTCAAAAATTGAAGCCAGGATAAAATTTGGTAAGATTTTTTTTGTCATCTCTCAAGAAGGCAAAATATTTACTTTAGCTTCTTGAAAAATCAGATTAAAGTCCACCTGCATAATATTACTAGTACTCAGATCTTAATCAGCTTTCCAGCACACAAAAAAAATACTTTAGCACTTCACAATACTATAATAGCAACCAGAATTTCGCAGACAAAACCAATAACATTTTCATTTTTGGCAGGAAACTGAGGAGCAAGATTATTTCCAAATCTTTACAGTCATACAGGCCTTTTTCAAACCTTTCAATCTCAAATGAGGCACATGCATTTCAAATAGTTTTTCCTCTTCCAAGAATTCTGCTTGGCTTCATTCAGTTTCATGACACTTTCCTTGGGGAAATCACAGAACCAGAAAAAACCAAAGCAAAACAAAACAAAAACCACACAACAAAAAACCCCACTACACATATGAGAAGATACTGGGCCTGAAGCTTGCTAATGACTCCAGCAAGCTCTGAATAAGACCTACAGATTTATATTTCCATTAGAAGTGAAACATGAGAAGTCAACGGGAGCAGAATTAGACCTGCACCAAGAACTAAGCACCTCCTGAGGCAAGATTCAGTGGCATGCCTGCAGAGAAAGGATTGCAAGAGGGAATAAGTGCTAAGGTAGCTTCAAGAATAACCTCATGCTGACATTTTGGAGCAGCTCCAAAATATAATTTATCAGCACGCAATATCATCCTAGGTATTAAGTAGACCATCCACTCACTGCTGCTGTGCTGCAGACCCTGCTGCTTTCAGCCTCTGTACTGCTCCCAGGGGAACTCTGACAGTCTTCCTCCTCATCACTGCTGCAGGAATTATCTTACTGGGAGCCATTAAAGTACCATTATGTCTGTTTAGTTCCCTAATTCTTATTTAAAAATAAAAAAAATCTCACTCTGAGAAGCTTAGATTTTATTTGGGGATGAGGTGAGTTAATTTTTAATCAAATCTTCTCTGCTATGTTTCAGTATGTTCTAGATTTGTTACTTGGAGTCAGTGTCCCTGGTGAACACACTTGATGAGTCAAGTGAATGCTTAGATATCAGTCTCCATTCCCACCTTATGCATCTACTCCTATAATCTCTTTAATCTTAAATAATATTTTTCCTCACATTAAAAAAATATATTATTTGTATTGCATTACCACCCAAATAGTGTAATACTGCATGATTGGTAACATTATTGGACTTTTTCAGGTCTCAGTGTAACAGAGTTGCCAACTGATTAATAATTTTTTTATCAAATGGCTGGTAATCTGCCCTATATTTACATATTTATCCTCTTTCTAAAGGGTCACTGCACAGAATTCTAAGTTTTGTCATGTTGTCTGTTTCTCTCCATTTGAATCTAACTTCGATTCTGCAATATCTTAGAAGATGTCTTAGAAGAATAAGAAAGATAGCTTCTGCTTATGGCCCAGCTAACAGCTATGAACCACCAATAAGATGAGGAGGACTTAAACAGAGTCTTATGGCACAGATTGCTTTTCCTCACTTTCAGTAAAATGCCTTGAAAAACTGGAATAAAGCACTGTGCATCCTGGCCCAGGAGATAACCACCTCTAACTATTCAGGGCATCCATCGTTTTTCCTCATAAAAGGATTTAATCTACCAAAACAATTCTTTTTCTCAGCTGCCTGCAGGGAGAAGAAAAACATTGGACTTTCTTCCACTGGGCTGTCAGGATGTGTTATTTTGCTGATCAAGGATCTTCAAGTACCCAACACTAATCAGCCTAAGACAGGCTAATTATAATCCCCAAGGCCACCTCCAGTCTAGGAAAATATTGCTAAAAAAAAAAAAAATTATGAGCCCTGCCAAATTGGCATTTTTCCTAGCTCCAAATTGTATCAAATTTCACTTTAAGAACATATAATTTTCAGGTCAGATGTAGCTGGGGGAAATATCATTTCACAGGCTGAAGGCCTGTTGATGTTCTCTATAACACCTTCCCTGTGGTTCTTCCACACCAATGAAAGCACCTGACAAGTAAAAGAATGTTTCTCAGAACCTTATTTTATCTTCATGTATTTGCTTAAGTAATGGCTGTCCATAGTCTGAATTTATTAAGGATTAGTTAAAACCATGAGGTACTACTTAGTTTAAAACAATCCATAAACAATTAAAAGCCAGAAAGAACACAGAGAAACACACAGTTCAATTTCTAAGCCATTCAATAAAGTCCAAGAAAATATGCTATTCGAATATGACTAACACTAATTTTAGGTGCTGAGTTTAGCAGACTAGCTTGTTTTATTTACATATTAAATACATGCCCAGATTTAATTTTTAACAATTCAAAGGATGAATATAGGAATCAAAGCTACATACCACTATACAGGTCTAAGAAAGACTAGACCGAAGTGGATTCTAAATTGTATTGGAAGTCAGAAAACAATAAAAGGCAATTTGGGGCTACTTTTACTTTTCATAACCTATAAAGTGCCCTTCTTGCCATGCTCCTCTTCCCTGAGCTATTGGCACATTAATTGGAAATATACATCCTTAGCTCACTTTGACACAGCTATTCTGGTTCCTGAAAATAAATATTTAGTAGACTGGAAAGAGTAATATCTCCATGACCCAGGGGACTGCCTAATTCAGAACAGATGTTAGTCCTGTGTATCTTACATCTCATTTTAATGCATATCCATCAGTCATTAGCTGTTTGAGGTTGTTTGCTCTCTGAACAAAATCCAGGCAAAAAACGTTCCACGAACATCAACAATCGGTGTTTTTATGAGTCAGCAAAAACTGAGAAGACAGCATCTTGTAGAATAATTCTTATCAATCTCTAATTTTGGAAAGGAGCCCTTGAAGATCATGCAAAAGCACAGCGGGTCCCACTTCTTTCACAAAAATTAGTGACATCTCTTTAAGCAGAATGGCATGCTCATAATGCCTCAAGCTTTACAGACCAGGTGTTTCTGCCTCTCTGTCTATGTGGAAATCACTTAGACAGTAGAGATATTTAACTGGTCTTTTCAAACCTAACTGTAGAATTCAGCTGATATTTTCAATTAGCTGGCTCAAAAGTTCAGCATACACTACTTATAGATGTAATTTTGTACTGCCAAAACACAGCTTTGTGCTGTTTTCATACATTTGGTAAGTGTTCTACTGTGCAATCCTTTATCTGAGGACAAAAATCCCCAAAGCTAGTTTTGTTCCTTTAGATTTTAACACTGTATTTTCCAGCACCCACTTGTCTTTTATTCAGCAGTGTTCCCACGCACCATTCTCTCTGGCATCTGTTACGGTCTTGCCTGTATATATACATGTGTTGGTAAAGTTAAATTGGTGTGACCCAGCACATACACAGAGTGCTTTACAAAGGGGATCAATATCATTATGTCCATTCCACAGGTGATGAACAAGGGGAGCAGGTACAGAGACAATGCACAAGGGACATATTTAGTGTCAGAGCCAGAGAGAGTTTCCAGGTCTCCTTGATGGTGCTGGTGCCCAAGGCTACCTTTCTTGTAGCTTATAACTTCTCTGGCCAGCTCTTACTCTATCATCTTAGACTAAAATTTAAACTCAGGAAGTCCTCATACTAGTTTCAGTACATTTTCATGACAAGCAGAGGAGGGAGAACACCTAAGACCTTTACTCAAACAAATATTAATTTAATACTAGTGTTCTACATAACTCACCCTTCAGGAGCTCAAGATGCTGACAAGCATTTGTCTGTATTGCCTAATGAGAAGAGGGAACAACAGAGATCTGAGGGGGATTTATCTCTCTTGACTAAAGTGACTTTGCAAGTTACAATAAAGAAAAGGGATCACATAGGTGGGACCTGCAAATTATACTGAACTTCCAATCTAATTCGAAATGGCATAACAAAGCTGAACAAAAAGAATAATTAAGACTTTTTAGTGTAATTCACAGAAACAAAAAATCAAGTCTCTCCATTTATTTAAAGGTTTATTTTTAAAATCTAGTGCATTGCAAACAGATGCCAAGCAGTTGGAGGGTTAACATGTTTTTCTTCTGAAAGAGTAATCACCATTATTGCTGATACACTGTCTGTTCCTACATGTCCAGAGTATATTTAGACTTCACCTTCTTCAGATACAAGAAAACCCAAGATCCCCCAATTATTTTCGAAGGTTATCTGTGCATAATGATATCAAAAAACTAAACAGGGGTGCTACTGTTAGTGACCTAATAAAATACTAGGATTAAATTTTGAGAAGAAACAAGATTAGAAGGAACATTAAGGATCTATAGAATATACCCTGCATATTTTAATAGCTGACCCTTAAAATGGCAACTTACAATCTGCTGTGTCATTGCCTTAGCAACAGACCAGACGTGCTGAAATCTGACAGATAGCAGCCTTTTCTAGCTGAAGCTATGGGTTTTGAGTGGAGGTTTTTTTAGCAATCAAAATCTGATTTATTATTCTAAGAAAATCTGCTATGTTTTAGGAGACTAGCAGTGCAGCTTGAAGTACAAGATGGATACATGCTAGCTAGCACAGAAGTGCCTTGGCCAGGGAATTAGCCTCTTCAGCAGAAAAAGCTGTTTCTAAACATGATCTAACACACTTGAAAATTGTAAGTAGCCTGGAGTAGCTACATGCAACAGCCTTGAAAGATGTCCTTATTTGAAAACATTCTCAATAGACCATAGTTATTCCATCAATAGCTCTCAGCTCTGAAGTGCAGTTTTTCATGACAAAAACTAAGTGTTGAGAAAAGTCTTTCATTAGTTTTGCCATTGCTAACTACTATTTTATTTGAGTTTCTTTAAGGCTTGTCTTGCAGTATCAGCTTAAAAACAATCTTACACAGCCCTCAGACTTGACAATACCAGGCTCTTTTTGATTTGTATTCATTTTACAAGTTCAATCAGTCTCTCTCAAATAAATACCTGTCAAAATCTTATATTTATTTTATTTTATTTTATTGAAAGGGAAAAAACTCAATACTTTTCAGCTGTTCAACAGTATTTCTCAGTGGGCTCAGCTGCAAACATCTAAGGCTGTACTTCATAGTGTAAACCAGGCATCTGTCCTTACTTTCCAATTTCCTACCTAATGAGCGTAATATTTCAGTAGGCAGGTATATTGTTCTCTTAATTTTTTTTTTAATCTATTTTGCAAATATGTTTTGCTATATCGACTGTCTTGGCAGAGAATATTCTGTCACAGCAATCTGTCAAACAAAGGAGAAGCGCTTATCTAGCCAAAAAATTAAATGCTGCTTTAAAACAAACGTGGATTTTTTTGTTGTGCTGTTGGGGTTTTTTAAACTAAGAAGTGCACAGAACATTTTCCTTTCTGGTGCCAACAAAGCATATAAAGGCGCAGCTTCTTGTTTCATTTAATCAATACAGTCAAGGTTTATCCAAAACACTTTGACAAGCAGATACTCCTCTTTTGAAAAACTAAAATGTTCCCCCGTTTCTCATGTTAATTTGCGGCCTAATTTATAGCAGGTAACAAGCATTTTTTGCCTTAAGTCTCTTGAAAGTTCATGGACTTCCACTAAGGCCTCAGCTTTATGCAATACAACCACCAACAAAAAAACCAACCAACTCAAGAAAACAAACCCAGAAGCACAAACAGGAAAATATAAAGACAGGCAGATAAAAGATTTATTTTTTCTTAAGTTCTATATGAGCAACAGGAAAAATAGCTTTTTCTCCCAGGTCTGCCAGGGGTTTTCCAAGAAACTTGGGTAAGCTGCTGATCCCTTATGAGGGAATATTTAGGAAAAGGGAGGAAAAGAGTTTCTCACCTCATTATAAGCTGAAAATTACTGCAATCTAGTCAGGAAAGACTCAGGTATTCCTACAGTCCCTCACACTGTTACAGTTTGATCCAAGCTTCAGTAGAGATACCTGAACTGTTTTGTTATTTTAAAACAGTGATAACCCTGAAGTCCCACAAGTTTTCTGTATCTAACTTTTCATAAACCTAATTTTAGAAGCTGTCCAGAAGAAATGCATCTTTCTTCCAAGGGATTTAATTAAGAAAGGGATGACAACTTCGTAGAAGAGGGCAATTACAGGTATAACATTCAGGAACAGCAAGTTGGAAGGAGCAAGTATGATACAGAGGAAGTCATCACAAGGCAGGATTCAGAGGAGCTGAAAACAAGTGCAAGTCTAACACAGCCTGCAAGGAAGCGTTATGGAGGTTAGGTGGGATGCATTTTAAGACTGAAGTAGAGACTTGCTATGAGCTTTTTAGACCAGAGAGAAAATGCTGGAAAATTACACAGGGAAATAAAAAAAACCAAACCACACTTTTATATTCTGATGCATGCCTCATTTATGTTATCCACACACCGAGCTGGTAAAAAATTTATATTAGTCTTTGACAGCTCATGAAGCAACTTCATGTCTGCATCCTAATTCTGAAACTATGACAACATTGAGCTTTCAAGACAATCAGTACAGGGCAACTCTTGAAAAAACAAAAAACATATACAAAGGAATAGATATACAGTTAGACTGAAAGCAGAACTAATTACTGTAGTTGGGTGCTTCCTCAGTTAAATGCTAGGAGTTCTTCTAATATAACCTAATGCTAACAAAAGCTGTCTTTTTAAGTGTGTCGGCTCCCACAAGACACTGTACCATGGAGGCTGAGAATACTATTTTATAGAGCTATTTCCTCATTGCAATTGCTATTACTGAAAGATCTCTTTGCCAAAGAGAGAACACACATTTCAGCTAAATGCTTTGCATACTTGGGGAATCTGAGAAAGTAACTGGATGATGCACCAGCAGTACTGGGGGTCAGTTATTTCTGAGCCTGCTCTCAGGATCACAGGAGCCTGACTGCTGCGCTGAGGGTCAGGTGGTTCCCCTTGCACAGACCCTTTCTACTGCCTCATCCTGCAAAAGAGTTTGTCCTCCACAGAGCTGACTATTTGCCCTGGGTGCTCTTAGCAGTTCCAGAAACCACTGGACTGGCAAAGGTAAGGAAGTACCACTACAATTCACAGTGTTCATCCTCCACCCTTAACTTTGAGTCTGATACTCTCCTCAGGACACAAAGATAATCCCCCAGGTTGGAGGACACTCCACTTAAGTTTACAACCTATCTCCACTTCCAGGCACCTTAGAAGACATTCTTTCCACAGCTGAGAGAAAGTCCCTCCTTGCCTGGCACCAGGATTGAATACTGGACAAGAAGCAGGAGGCGACAGCATTTTGGCCAAGTCTGCCAGGGCAAGCCTGTATCTGACACATGCCATGAAAATTGAGAGTTCCCACAGAGCAGAGAGCATTTCTGGCTTGAAACATCTTGTCTGAAAGCGCCAGACACTGGAAACTACACAGAGCTGAATTTTTTGACCTTGGAGGGATGAAAAGCTGAGTCAGCCTTGCTGGGATTCAAAGTACTCAGGAGTCCAGATATTTGAAACCTATCTTTCATCCACCAAACAGGAAGGGAAGAGCTATCTGGATTGTTTTTTTCTTTATCGCCTGACCCTTCTCCTCATAAACCAGAACTTTTCTAAAGGCTTTTTAAAAGTAAGAAATCTTTTGTTTCAGGAAAGTACATTTTGATGCTATAAAAAGTGATTTTTGTGATGAGCCTTCTGACATTATATATACACATATATATGACCATAGCAAACTAGTTAAGGGACTTATATTACACATTTTTAGGGGGTTTTTGATAGATGTGGAGATGGGTGCTTTTATTTTTAAATCAACAGAAAACATTAGATACAAAACCCAAATATAAGAAAGAAAATACTCCATGGCCCTTTGTACAAGAGAACTGATCAAACAGCATACATGTCTGCTCATCAAGCATGAGACAGGTAGCCTTGAGGCACTGACAAAATAGAAAATGTCTGTAGCAACAGCTTGTTAGGGTTAGGAATGTAACTGAGGTCTGCCTTGCCCTGTGCCAAAGCCTGCAGAAGCTGCGAAGCCCAGGATGGCAGCTGCCTTTTCAGGAGAGTTCTGGATCATGACAGTAATGTCAGACATGATTGCCCATCCATTGCCACTCCCACCCACTGTATGTCCTGCTCCCTCACCAATCTAGACTCCTCCTAGCTCTCCATCCAGCTCAGTTTTTCCATTTGTTCCTTTTTTTCCTGTGGCAGGAAAGACTTGGCCCAGCCTGGGTGACTCATGGTAGGGGTGACATATAAAACTTTTCTTTTTCTCTGCGCCTGGAATCTGCTTTAATGAGTGTCTGTTTTCATCAAAAAGGCAGAGCAAAAGCCACCTTTCCCCCCCTCCAGTCCACAGAAAGGTTAGTATTCAGACATAAATTAGTTTCAAGGTTTATTGAAGATTCCTTGAAATAATCTTGAAATTCCTTCAAGATTCCTTGAAATCATCTTTATATTCATGTATCATTAAATTTATCCCTCTAATATCAGTATAATGTCTCATTCCTAAATTTACAGAAATGTCTGAGTACTTCTGATAAAGAGGACTCCTTTGATTTGACTTTCAAGGAGTAAGTTCCTGAACACAGATTCTTTCCAGATCTACCATAGGTGGGAATAATAGGACACCCATCCAACACTGTTCTACTGCAACATGACCCACAAAAGATAAAGTTTGGAGCATAGGGTTCCCTCAACTCCTCTTTAGAGAAGAAAGAAAACTTCCTTTTGAGGTCATGCTCTGATCCCCTCTAGGTAGACTTTGAATTCATATGGTGCCAAAAAATCCTCCATTTGTTAAAATTGTACCAGCTTCCATTGCCAGAGTCAGGTTTTGTCATCAGCTCCTACAGCTGCTTTGGGAAGAACCAAGCTTCTGTTTCTATCTGCATTCAGTGCTAAGCTATGTAAGAACTACTTAATTGATAATATAATAAAACTTTTTAGAGTCAAGATTAAACAGTAACTTCCTTTCAGTTCACTAGTACACACCCATCTCTAACTACACATCAGCATGATTCTGCATATACAAAAGAACTCTAGCCTTCAGACTGAGAGTCCAAATTCAGCTACTTCAGGGAAGAATACACGTATTTACAAAATTTATTGCCTTCAGTAATGAGGAATAAGACCAGCTGTGGAACAAAGCTGAAAGCAATCCAGCTTTCACACTCTCAAAAGCTGCCTCACTAGTCCCATTTGTGAATCTGCCTCAAGAACAGGAAAAATTGCAATATATCTGTAGTGGTTCTACATTTGGTCATGCTCTGACTCAGGCAATCAGGATTGCTTTTCATAGTAAGACCGTCTTCATCGCTCCATACTCTTCCATATCCTGATACAACAGATCTCAGTGCAGCATTTGGGCCCATACAAAAATGAACAGGAAGCATTCTACAATCAAGGCATTCAGCTGGAGTCAGAATTAGACAAGACTACCAAGAAACAAGTAGTGTCATCACAACTCCATTACTAGCAGGTGTTTCCCAGGGCAAACAATGCTGTGAGAAGTGTGTGGAATAGACATTAACAGGAACTTTTAAAACAGGGTTTAAAAAACAAGATGGTTTGTATTCTTGTTACGGGGGAAAACAATTAAAAACTGCGATGGGATCTTCACACAAAGTCACCTCTCCATTAACACTATCAAACGTTGCTCTTTCTCCCCTAGTACGTTCCCCTAAGTTTTAACTTTATTCTGAGAAATTCCAATTGTAATCAAGTCACTTCCAAAATCCAATAAAATACATTATTATTATTAATATATCAACCAAACGTGTATTATATCCGTGTCTTATTAACTGTACTTTGATGGTCCCTAAAGTTGCAAGTTCAAGGCATTGCTCATCAGCTCTCTTCACACCTCCAATTCTGACGCCAGGCAGACATCAGCTGTCCTGCCCTGCCCCCATCCTCCTGCTAACTCATGCCTTCAGTGTTTGCCTGATGAGAGCATAGGAAGCACAGAAGACCAATACTTTTCATACTGTAAAACACATCACAAACAAATAAAAGAACACAATTCTAATATTAATTTACAGGCATTTTCTTTTGGTTTTGCAGTAGGAAAACCCAACAGATGTACCCAGACCATGTTGAAAAAAAGCACATACAGTACAGACTGTCTAATTAAGATATGAGCCCTCTTTCAGCTTGTGCCAGACAAGACCATCACACCCACCCCTATGAAAAGCAGTCAGATCTCATTACATTTATTGTTCCATACTTTATCAAATATAAGGGACTAAACACCACAATAAATATAGACATCACTACAAAATTAGTGGTTGCTTTTTTTGGTTTTGTTTTTTTTTTTGCTGCACTTTTGAAATATAAAGTGCACAGGGAGAACAGAGCCAGAGACCACTCCCTAATTCCTAGTGGACATATTGATCAATTAAAATGACATGTGTCTGGCCTTTTCTTTCCTTCTAATAGCTAGCAGCTGAAAGACTAAATCTTTTAAACATGCAAAATCAGACAATTAATGTTGACAATACCATCCAGCAAGATTAAATTGAAGCTAAGCAAAATTAACCTGGCCTCAAGAATCAAGACCTTATTACAAAATAAACAACTATTGAACATTGTAAAGAATTTCTAAATATGGTAGTCATTATTTTAACCAGCTTTCTAAATACAAAAGATAGGTCTTTTTTCCCAAGATAGAGGTGGAAGCCTTTTTAATTATTCCTATTATTTTATTCATAGCAAACCCTCTCAGAATGCCTGAATCTTTGGCTACACCTTTTACTGCAGTTGCAGCAGAAAAAAAAAATGCTTGTTTCCTTCCAGTGAAAGATAGATCTAAAATTCACTAAATTCATATTACTATTTAAAAAACAGATTCAAAGAAAGTAAAATATTAGAAGAGCTGAAAGCTACTTTACTTTCAAAATATCTGGTAATTGTTTGAGAATTATATAAATGTTTTGCTTTTTTAAGAATAAAAGTAGAAATAGGACAGTACTGAACCATGTTTAAAATCAATATTGTTCCAGTTGCTTGTTCAGCACCGGTTCACAGAGTATTTTCTGTACTATCATGCTATGGAAGGCCAGTGAAAGTAAATAGGTGATATTCATGCTATTGAAATAAAACAGGTTAAATGAGAAGGTAAATATAATGGGAATGCTCAAATGAAGAGGCAGGGAAAGGAACAAGCTATGTTTATGGCATTAGAACTGAAAACAGCTATTTTTTCCATTTAAGCAAATCAGACAGTAGCGACTTTAATCGGATTGTGAAATTTAAATATATTCTCTTCAAATGTTCAGGCTATTATCACAAATGCAAAGACAAGTCTAAACATTCAGACTGAACGCATTTTCTGTAGGCCTTTGTCTTTGCCAGTCTGCCTGAAAAATAATATTCAGGCATGCAGCATCTTTCTCCAAAATGATTTTCACAAGGCAAAACCCACACACTTACATTAGGAAAACCTTATAAACCAGGAAAAAATAATGGTGCGATTAATAACAGCACAATATTTTGCACTTACCGTGTCCTGTTCAAATCATCCTCTTTTGATGTTTACGGCACATCTGTAAGATGCAATACTAGGAGGTGCCTTGTGTGACCTGCTGCATGATGCTGTGACATCAGTTCAGATGATGCAGCTCATTATGGGAAAGACTGTTGTTGCTATGGCAACCGAGATGTGATACGAATCCTTACTGCATTTCCAGGGGAGTCTGAGACAATACGGAAGCCCTTTAAAGAAACAGACAAAATGCAAACAGGCTTTTAAAGTACAGTGCCACGGATTTTAGAGCCTGTGTTAGCATATGCCTTTTATTACAGAATATTTTAGACAAATTATTCCTACATGGTGATACAGAATTGAGATGTATGGACTATCAATAATTTCTATATTTAAAACTTAATATTGTGTGTTTCAATTTAAGAACAATTTTTATAAGTCAAATTTGGTTATCATGTAAGGGAACCTTTCTTAAAATAAACAGTAAGTAGCATGATTTTAATATTAGGTCTGTAAAGATGGTAGTTATTTAACAGTATTTTAAGAAATATGTATTTTCACACTGCCCCACCCTGCTCCTACATCCAATCTGTCATTTACAAGAAAAATCTTGTTGCTAGCGAAAAACACTTGATACTTCAAAATGAGCAGATTTCACACTGTTGAATGAATAACAATGAGTTAAAAAAAAAAAAAAAAAGGCAGAGGGTGGCTTTTTATTCATGAGAGGGTAAAGAAGTTTCCAGCCAACCAAGTAAAAATCTCCTTATCATTTTTCAACTGTAGGGCAAACTGCACTACCATCTGAATGCTGAGTAGCCTGGCTTTCATCTGCCCATCAGACAGACAGATGAGTGAAGATTCCAAGAGCTGCAGTCAAGCTGCTGCTAGTGCCCAGTGGGCCACATTGCTGCTCACTTCCAGGTAGAGCAGGAAGGCCAGCAAAGCAGAGAGCCACGCCCCATAACCTAAGAGAAGGAAGCTGGCCCTGGAGATGTTACCTTCTGCAGCAGGAACCTGCTCACATCCTCCGTTCGGAGTAGTGAACAATGAGGCAAAGGCTATGTGAATGAGCTGCCTGGAAATTAAAATTCACAACTAAAGAACCACCAGCACATTTTTGGCCACTTGCCAGTTCTATTTGGTGAGAAAAGTTTCTGGCAAAAACTGCTTTCCCTAGCCATGAAAATCCCTTTCTACATGGTAGGAGAAAAAGTACACAAAAGGCTGGACCCTCTACTCTTGATAATGTGAAGCCCAGTGTAAAACAAAGCCAACTTAAACCAAGAAGCCTCAATGCCCTGAAGATGTCCAGTAATGTCCTATGAGGGTGCCAATGTCTGAAGCCCTTCATTCCTTTAAACTCCAGCCTGTCAGTAAAAATTTCGATATTTGATTTCAGAAGAAACCATACAAAAATTTTACACACTCTTACGCACCACCCACCTTTGAAAAAAAATAAAGAAGAGCCTTTGATATCTTTTGATTAATGGATTAAATACAAAGCCTTTCCATAAATCTAGGAAATGCCATAATCTTTCTAATTAGTGCTGTCTTGACATGATATGGTCTCATTCTTGACAGTTTCTCTCTTCTACTGTTAATCCTATGTCATTCTGAACAGCACAATAAAGCTTTCAAACTGACTCAGTATCAGATCCAGGCTAGTGATCCATTATGAAGTGCTGTGTGTTGGTGGACGTCGGCTGCTATGCACAAAAGAGCTGTAGCTCTAGAATTTTGAACATTTAAAACTTTCTTGGGTCTTAGAGGATGTAATTCCCAATATAGCAGACAACAATATTGAAACATGATTTGGGTTGGAATGACGTGAAAAATAAAGTATGCCATTGCAAGTTAGCAAAGTTTATAATGTGCTGGATGCCATTCTGTTCAAATGACATGAGTTTTTGAGGTTTTCCTTAAAGGAACTTTTTTTGATTTGTCAACTACTATTGTAAGATTGCATGCAAGACAGCTACACCAGGAACATCCCAAGCAGAGTGTAAACTAAGGATTTGTTGCACAGGTCTTATGAATAGTACTATGGTGACTTTACATGGAGGACTGCAACCATTACTTGCTAAAAATGTATGAATACAAAAGGTAGCACTCACAACCTTTGTAACCTCCTAATTAAAGCTGCAGGTCTAGAGGAAGAGAGCTGGACCTAGTTGCTATGTTTGTTTATGGTTTGTTTTGTTTTGTTTTGTTTTTTGAGGGGGTTAAGAAAAAAAAAATTTAAAATTAAGCTTGTGTTTCAAGACAGCTGCAGTTATTCCCCCAACCCAGGACTGACATATCTTCTAAATTTAAGCTTTAAAATCGCTTTCTATTCGCATTCCTTCCAATTCAGTGGAACAGGAGATGAAGAGAGAGAACTAAAACTATCCTATCACCACATAAATATCTTGATCATTCTGAAGTATAACCAACATTTCCAAGCCAAAAGCATAGGGCTTTGACTATAACTTTTTCCTATCAAAATAGAAATATTTTATCCTATTTCAATCATAACAACGCAGGTCAATGATGGGCATAAATTACTAGCTTTAAATTCTTATTTTAGTCACATTCTGCCTCTCCAACACAAGCTGTTGTGTTTCTTCCTTTCCCTACGTTGGCACCCCCACAGTTGTTTTGAAAGGAACAAATTTTATTGATATTCATTTGAAAAGGAAGTGTTCCATCTACCTACTGCCAATGCTTTCCCTTTTGATGAGCTTATATGAATAACCAACATTTGCACAATTCACAGAGGTTTTCAATAAGCAAGTCTTTGCATCTTTGCCATATAAATAGCAACAGCCTTAACTTTAAAAAAACTTTATTTCCCTTCAGTGAGTAATAACCCAGAGACCAACCTTGACATGATTTACTTTCCATTTAACCATGTTCAAGCAAATGAGCTAGGAGTAAACTCACAAACACAACTAAACAAAGTAAAATGCTATTGCAGACCTTTTCTCTGCATAATTGAGATGTTTTCTTCTGTGTTTTTTCTGCCTCCAAACAAAGGAAAGCAAAGTTTGCCACCCTACCCAAACACTCAAGAGAGAAAGGGGAAGGTACACTGAAGGACCAAAGGAAATGAGAATTGCATATTCTAAATTAACTGTCAAATAAGCCAGAAGCAGGCTTTAAATTAAAAATAAATATGTAAACAGCAAAATCATAATTTACTGAATGCCTGTGCACAACAGATCAGCAATATGTAATGACACAACAAAAGAAACCTTGATTCTCATTCAACATTCTTTAATCCAATTCAAGAATGCATTTCCCAGATTTGCATGGAGTGCCTTAACAGCTGTATATGTCAGGGTTTTTATTCTGATGTTGACTCTGTCAGAAGGAAAGGCTAGGTCATACACATCGATAACAACCCTATCCCTCTTCTCTAAATGCAAAGGGATATTAATCAAAGTCTTCTTGAATCTGTTGTATTGAATCTGTCAACTGAACATTGCATTGCAAAGGAGAGTTATACACAGTCTGCCTTGACTGAACTCATTAAACATCCATGTTTACCTACACTGTTAGGTAGGGAGTATTTTCCATTCTGTCATCAAGGTCATCTGAGCCTCTGTTCCTACACTAAGGGAGAGCAGGCGTGGGAACTGCTGTTATGATGCAAAATTGCACCCTTGTATAAAGTAGAAAAAGCAGTAGTGATCCCACAACTACACGACTCGAAGACTCTAGTCAGAATCGTACATCAGTTTCTTTTAACTTTGGAGCCTCTCATTTGTACTAAACAGTTGTGTTGAGAAGACCCTGCTTACATGATGAACTAATTCACACTTGTTACTATAGCCTGAAGGGGATCTGTGTCACTGATTTCCTATCTGCATGTGGGTCACTGGTTTCCTATTTGCATCTGGGCCTCAAGAGAGGCCATGAGATTAAAAGACTGAAAACTCAGCTTCTTAAGTGGGACTGCCTTGCTTTGTTTTTTAGATTAATAAATTAGTAACTGGTGTGCTTTTCTTTTTTCTTCCCCTGTAACATGAATGCATCTAGTGCTAATATCCAACACTCAGTCTATTCAGAAATAGCTTCACAAATTATTTTTAAAAAGTCAAGAACACAAAGACAGCTGTAACTCTACAATCTGGAAAATTTGAGTCACCCATTTTTTACATCCATATGGTAGAATAAAATCGTTCCATTCCAGTCTATACTTTATTTACTCATTATTCAATGT
The DNA here is from genome assembly GCF_022539395.1 of Myiozetetes cayanensis. Classification (NCBI taxonomy): domain Eukaryota; kingdom Metazoa; phylum Chordata; class Aves; order Passeriformes; family Tyrannidae; genus Myiozetetes; species Myiozetetes cayanensis. The sequence goes on from NW_026087853.1 coordinate 25,392,038, forward strand.
ATTGTGTCAGAAAGCAAAGTAATATCCTCATTCCCAGCACACTGAAAGATTACAGCAGGGACTTGAGTAATGGGACACTTCTGCCAGCCTCAGTTAATGAGCTGAGGTCCTCAGATGGAAAAACACAAATTCCAAGTGCTTTGGTCTAGCTCTGGACCAAATACTATGTTGTTAGAACACTCCAGAGAATAATATTTTGATATTAGTGTATTTGTTTTCCTTTGTTCTCATGCTTTCAACCACCCAAGAAGGATATTACTAACACAATAAGAAAATTACCTAGAAGGTCTTCAGCTTACTAAAACAACATTTATATGAAAAAAATAATAACAAAAAAATTAAAATTAGCTTGAGATTTTTCTCATGTTATTAAATACACCCTATCTGCAATATAAAGACCAGTCACATTTAATAGTAAAATTTAAGCTTTTCCAAATCAAGCTTAAATCTTGCTTCCAAACCTTTTTGCCTACTCCATCGTTTACTATAACAGACAGCACCAGAGGTCACAGTCTTGGTTTTGCCTTTGTTACAGCCATCTCTCTTGACTAATATACCTCGTCATGTGACTTTTCCATATTTTCTGAACATATTTCTCATGTTTCTTCTCCACTTATACCGGTCTTAATCAAAGTTGGGAGCTGATCACTTCATGTCTTGAAAACTGCAAAATCATTTTCTCCAAACACCAAAGATCAGTTTTACCGCTTCTCATTCAGGATATTACAAATAAATTTGTCTTTCTGGCTCATCTTATGTTGAGCTTTACATCCTTATGTATTTAACATAATTAATTCTATTTTTACACTTTGGAAAACTCTGCATAGTTTCATCTTCCTGCTCCCACAAAATTGACTACATTTCGCTCTGCCAGTAACTTTCAAGCCTGTTCCTCCTACAAGCACTTCATTTTCCACTCTCTCCTGCCAACAAGAAAAACGCCCATTAAAAAAATAATCTTCTTCTTTATTAAAATTCTACTAATAGTGCTTTGCACAGTTATAATCTAATTTGCAAACACATAAGAAAACAACAAGCTGACTGCCATCACTGATTGACTTCAATACTATACTTGGCCAGTATGTTCTAAACATCCTATTTTGCTTTCCCCACCTCAGCTTCCTCCAGTCAACCTGTGATACTCCTCCCACTTGTTTCACATGTTCACTATTTATTACACTTTAGGATCAGGCTGATGGCATAAACTAAGTACACACAAGAGACTGAAAAATCCATGGGAAAAGATGAATAATAATTTTGACTCCATGAGACTGGATTTACAGCTATTTGCACTGGAACAGGCTGGTTTAAAGTTAGCTGAGCATTCTACTATTAGGTTTAAACTTAGTTTAGCTTAAAGCTAAGTCACCTGCTGTATGTGTAGACTAAAACACAGCATGAATTCCAGTACTAGTTAAAGTGGGGATCTATTTTTACAATCTGAAGGCAACAGTCATCTAACAAAAACAAAGAAGCAAGCAAACAATGTTGTTCTCTGAGTAGGGCCAAGGATTTTAAGAGCTTCTATTTACAATGAGACTGCTTTAATTTTTCATATTTTCTTTTTAAAAATAAAGTTTGGCGTTCAGTGGAGTCTAAGTTAGTATTTAAATGCAGTGGGATGGTAAAAATTCTGGCTACTATTGTAACAGAATACAGAACTATGGGGGGGAAAAAAAAAAAAAAGAAAGAAAAACCACATCGGGAAGAACACAGGAAGAAATATCAGAAACTTCTGGTCCTCATAGGTTGCTGCAAGGCACTAAGCTCCACTATATAGAAGAAGCAATTAGCATTGGCAGAAATCAACTCCTATTTTTAAGAAGTAAATGTCATATGCCAGTTTGATAGCCTTGAAAAAAGACAACTTTAAAGAATGGAGCGCAGAGCACACCAGCACATTACAAGCCCTACTTAGCATATTACCACTTCAGATTAACTAGTCTGTGTGGTAGACATTTTTATAAGGAGAATAAAAAAATTCACATTCCAGTCATTAACCTATTTACTGAAATTACCCAGATTCTGGGACACAGTAAATTATGTGAGGAGGAAAAACATTATCTTTAAAACAAAAAAAAAGTTTAAAAGTCTGTGTCTGCTCATTTATTTCATCTTGGTTGTTGGTATCAAACAACAACCAATGTCATTCACTGTCAAGTGAAGAGCGCACACTGAGATGTCTATGCCTGGGGAAGAGCTGTACATTCCACTCTCAGGACACACAGCTACATATTTTTGGGAGATCTGTGCAGGCCTTACTAGTAGTGTATATACACTACAGAAGCAATCTCATCAAACTTTACTCTGGGGTATAAATAACAACTGTTAACATTTACTACCCAAGGGGGACCACACTAGTTATGACATTATTGTGGCTAGAATATCTTGTTGCCAACTCTCTTATTCAGAACCACTACCATGTGGACATGCATGTATATCTTTAAATACCTTATTTTGTATATTAACAATATAATCACTGTTTAGTATTTCTATTACTTTTAGATTAAATTTTATATTACAAACATCCTCGCATCAGAATGAGCTTTAGCTGCCCCTTGGGTCTTGGACAAATATCCATTGACCATCAGAGGTAAGGCAATATTTGTATCAGTAATTGCCTCTCTATATCCAAGAGGTGGCTTTGATTACAGTTATAGTCCATACAATTGTTTTGAGCTGTAACAACAATAAAAACAGTTGAGCAGATGTAACATTACCACCCAGACTGAAGCACCACATACATTTAATGTCCCAGTAAATATGGGCACGCTGCAGATCACAGCACTCTGAAAATGAGTTCTTTAGATGGACATGGCCTGCTGAGCTCCAAACCTGCCCCTTCATTGCCTGCCTAAATGAACTAGTGTCCATATTACAAAAAAAAACCAAAACCAAACACAAACAAAAAACCAAACAACCTCCCACAAAAAGAAACAAAAACCACACACAATACAAACAAAAGAAAAATGCCCAAACCCCAACCAACAACAAAACAAAAACAAAACAAGCAAACAACCAAAAACAACAAACAAACAAACAAACAAACAAGATAGAAGCAACTTCTTACCCTTTGAGGGATGTCCCAGACCAGCACGTGCTGAATCTAGTCAGTAAGGTGGGAGCTTCTTGCAGTTCTAGCAATTTCATCAGAGTCTCAAAATGTAAAGTTTGACTGTGGAGCATAGTTTGAGTAGACTTTCTGCTAGAGAGCAGCTGCAGGTGCTCACACAGGATGGGTTTGGTGACCCAGTATTCTGACTGGGCTGTACCTGGGTTTTACCAGAATTTCCTTCAAAGTGGTGAAGTTGCTGGGAGTTTGAGAAGGCCAAAGCCATGCCAGGGCAGAGGGGCTGAAACAGCCCTCTGGTTTTTAAATGCATTTTCTTTAAACAGTTCCAGGGAGCTGGGCATGTTCACAGGACAATGTAAATCAACTTATGACAAACCAGAGCAACAGAGCAGATTTATCCACCCGCTCAGATGGCCAATCAGCCAATGAATATGTATGCAAAACAAACTGAGGGATTGAAATCTGAGTCAAACAAAGATGAAATCAAATAACCTGTGTGCAGCATGCCTATTGCCACTTGGGCAGATCCCTCTCCCAAGGCCCAGGTGTGCTGACAGCAACACTTGATCCTGCTGCAGCAATGTGGTCCCCAACAGAACCAAAACATTGAGAGGCAGAACTGTCCTCAGGACATGTTGAACACAATGGTCCCGTCAGACACAGGAGAAATGCCGAGGAAAGTTCAACGCACCCAGGTGCTTTTCAAAAGGCAAACTAAACCCAGACTAGTTCTTACTCCTGCATGAGCTTAAATAAGCTTTCTGCTTCAAAGCAGGAACGTGTTTGCAAAGCAATTCTCCCAATCATCCACATTTATTGCACTTGCATTCAAAGCACTGAACAGTCTCCAAGGACATGAACAGCATTCCTTTCTCATGAAGTTAAACCAGAAGATGAACTCCATGAGTGAACCCAATGCACTCCAACTGCTAAGAAATATTTAATCCTGGGAACTAGACATGGTTTAGTCTGCAGCAAAACCTCCTGCAACGTTTCTAATGCATACATTATGCCCCCAGCACTCACTGTTTTGCTCCACAGTTCTCTCACTGGGTGGCAGAGCTTGCCTGGGCTGGGATACTGCCACTGAGAGAGGGCTGTGACACCAGGCTGACACTGTGGGGTGCCTGCCATGCACCTTCACTGTTAACAGCTCCAGGAACAGATGGCTCCAAACCTGCATTATTACCTCTGTGCTGCATTAAAGGGACTGCATAGCTTCAAAATGTGCTTCTCCCTGAACAGTACAGCTGCATTCACACAACGTAGCATCTGATCTGATAAGTCCTAGTAGACCCGAGCTGGCTCTGCATCATTGCAAACTTACAACAAAACCACAATCTTTTCCTCACCCTCTTCCTCCTCCAGGCTCTCAGTATGCTACAGCCCATCTCACCCCATCTCTTCTTTGCTTGCATCCTACCCTAACAAATTACTTGTATCACTCAACCTCCATGTGCTCTTAGTCTTCAAAATCTCTAAAAAACACAATTCACATATGTTGATAGAACTTTTCAGATGTTACTGGCTACAACCTCCAAAGACTGCATTTCTCACCTGGTGTGGTTGTGCCTCCACAGTCCTCGGCACATGGGGACTGATGCTGCCTCATGCCTCCATAGTCCCTAAAACTGTCTAGTCAGGCCTTCACCTGCCGCTGGGAAGGAACAGGCATCTGTGCTTTAGATGGTAGATAGAAAAGGGATCTTACTATTTCAAGACTTGACTCCACAGTTTTTCATATAAAATTCATAAAATGCAGCTAAGATAATCCAGTTATTCACTTTCCATCAAAAAAGATAAAAAATATGAATCTTAATCCTTTCTTCTTAGCCCCTTAACTTTTCAGCAGTGCAGTTCCACACCTTCCCTCACACTAATGAAACTTGTCAGATAATTTCATCAGCCCATTTAAGTCACTAGTTCAGCAGAAAATTATCCAGTTTTTGCTGGGTTTATATCCTGCTAAATTAGTAAAATAAATTGACTGACTGAGGCTAAACAGTTGAGTCTGTGCCACTCCCACTTTTAGAAAAAGTATGCTGATAGATGATTTCACCTCTCCCTCCAAACTGCATATTTCTCTGACATATTTCTTCTGGGCTTGGTGGGGAAGGGTTCATACCTCAGAAAGTGCTTGATGCTGGATCAGAGCTGGCAATGAGAGCAGATGGCCTGACATTTTCTTCTGTGCAGTTACATAGTGCTTGTATGTATTGGTCCTCTTATGTGCCTATTCAGCCCCATCACCTGAGCGGTTCGTACCTCCAATTGATCAAACATCATCAGAGCATATATTTCCCTGTCTTCTGTGTCCTTCTTTTCATTTTGTACTTATATTTTTTGTGAGCTTTGTGAAACACTTGTCTATCTCCCACTATGGTATATGAACAGAGATGTATTTGTTCAAGAGACATCTCTGCTCTCTACTTTGCTCTGCTTTCTCACATGTGTAAGTTGTTTGCTTCAATTTCAGTTTCTTTCCTAACTCATCACTACCACACCAACCTCTTCTCATTTTCTTTTCCAAACCAGTTTAAGGCATAAAACTTCCTCACCCTTAAAAAACCTCCAGAACAGATGGCTAACTAGCATTCATTTGTTTGGCTAAGCTCTTCATAAGTTCTGAAGAACTTTCTTCACAGTTTCAAAGAAATCTATTCTTAAGACTCCCTTATTTTTTTCTCGTCATTGTGTGAGTCACAAGGCAGAAGTATCAAGGTACCAGCAGTCGCTCAAACTGATCAGGACTAGAATTGAATTTGGAAAAGGGCAACTTCAGAAAGATTATATATAGACACCTTCTTAAAAAGAAACTATATGAGGAACCTAAGAGTTATTCTTTGCAGGCAGGCTAGAGACAGGCTGCTTAAAGGCACCACTTTATAGGCACATCATCTTTCAAAGAAGGCTGTGGAAGGGCAAAAAGCCAATAAATAGCAGGATAAGGAAGTTTTTAGTGGCAGAAAGACATCTTTCAAACAGAAAAAGCCACATTCAAATGAGGAATGTAGGAAAGACTATAAACCATGGCAGTTCAAATGTGAAAATGGCAAGGATCTTTGACTTCTCAGATATTTGATGAAACTTTTGTTCAAAGTCTGCTTTTTACAAGGCGCTGTTTCAAATCTATAATAGAATTAATAGCATAACACGGAACTACCCAAATATTTGCCTCTTCAACTCTTGTAACTTCTGTATCCCAAAGATGTACACAACCACAGGGAAGGTGGCAAAGAGAACAAACATTACGTATTTCCCCACCTGAAGGCAGTTATTTGTTTGGTGCAGTAAGATTTAAATATGTTCAGTAATAATGCAAAGAGTTAACTTCAGCAACCATAAAGCAGCATAATTTAGTGACCAATCCTTGAATAAGTTACACTTTCCCATAAAACTAGGTTGCTCTGGAAGGGTTATATATTTATTGAATAGTGCATGAGAGTAAAATGAAAAGAAATAAAAATCCATAGGTTTCATATCCTAGGGCAATACGTGAAAATACTCAGCTTTCTACCTCTCAAAAATTTATTTTCCAGATGCATTTTTGTAAGATATAAAAAACCCTGAACATTATCCCCAGGGCATTTTGGAAACTCTGGAAGAGAAGAGAGAATTATTCCAGAAATCCTCCTGTAAATTTTATGTCAGAATTTTGAGGGAGATATCCCAGGAATGCCTTTGGGCACATTACAAATGTTATTTCCAGGCTAATTAAGGATGTGTGCTCTCTCCCAATGGGATGAGTGACATGGTATGTTTAACTAGGTCTTGCCAGGAAAATTAAAATATATGCCCATTTCAGTACATCATCATCTCTTCTTGGAAATATGCTTAGTCACCATCCAAATTTGCACAAAAGGAACAGATAAGCAGAGGAGCACAAACACTTTGAACCTGAAGAGTCTTCTGGTGTAGTGTGGGTTTTCACTCCATCCATCTTTTCCATAACTACTCATCTCTGAAAGTGTTAACACTAATGCTCTTCTTTTTTACCCTACTTTGCCCTCTTTTACAAAGACACCAAAACAATAAAAAAATAAAATAAAATAAAATAAATCCATAAAAGCAGGTGTGCTTGAGTAATCTTACTGCAAGGCAAGAGCAGACATGCATGTTACTCCAGTAGCAGACCCACAACTCCACTGCGAAAGATGAGAACGGAATCCTTCCTTTACACTGGGCCATACCCCTCCAAGATTTTACAGCTCATGACTGCAGAGGAGGGATGAATCACAAAAATGTTAGCTGGAAAGAACCTCTGGAGGTGTTTGGTCTGACCCATGGCTTGAATAATGTTGGACTATTGCCAGTACTAGATCAGGTCAGCTACAGATTTGTCTGGTCAAGTCTTGAAACCATTCAAGGATGGAGCTTCCCCAGCCCTTCTGCATACCTTGCTTCAGTGCTAATCCACCCTCCTAGTGGGAAGAAGTTGGTTTCTTTGGGGTTTATTTTGTCTAGATGGGAGTGGAAAATAGGAAAATTACAGGAGACCATAAAAAACCCCTACACTACATATGCTGCATATCTTGGTAGCAGTGTCATAGTCTGTTTCTGACTTCATGTGAACAAGGAAACAGAAGTGGCAAATTACAACAGCAAAGAGCATATGAAGTACCATGATGGAACAGTGAGAAGCAACACGGGAGCTAATAGTGGGAGGAAGGAGTGGAATTTCCCTTCCACTCTTCTTGCAAAGCTGCCCCTGTAAAGACAAAAGAGAACCTTCCCCTTTGTTACACACCTGTTCTTGAAAACAGTCTGCCTCAACCAAGTAGGGTTACAAACAGCAGATGACATAGAACACATCCCAGTTCTGGACCCCCTGAGCTACTCTGGGTCGTGCAGTGCTTTGGCTGAAATGCCTCAAGAAACTGAAGTCAGATTTAGGCTACAGTGGTTTAGCAGTACTCATCTAAAGTGGAACTCAAAGATGTCATAGGCTGAGTACTTAGAAGGAGGAAGGATTTAACAGCTTAAATCTTTGGCAGAATTCAAATGCAATAGGAAAATGTGTATATCTGAATTCACTAATGTTTCAGTTATTTATTCACTGCTTAGTTTCTATTTTCTTTTCTAGATTTTGAAACGAGTCTGACAATCGAGTCTCCCTAGATTCTGCTCCCTGAGCCTAGGAGACAGGCGTGTCAGACTGAATCACGCTGCCTCCAGCCCTCTGAGCATTTCCTGGTTCAGAGAGAGCAAGCAGCTATGTTCTGACAGTTTCAATGGGAAGTGTCAGCCTGTTTCCAGAGCTTTCAAAAGATATTCCATCCTTTCATGAATCATCATTGTGTGGAATCTCTGAGATAATGAGGCTATGAACATCATCTCACAATGCTATTTGGCTCAAAGACAGAGAAAGATATGTGCATTCTCTTCTACACAGATTTTGCAGGGGAAGTAGGGAAAATCCTGCTGTAAGATTTTCTTAGCTTCATTCACAAAAGGTTGGATGCTACTAGCTGAGGACAAGGTGGAACTGATCAGCCACACATTGCACATCTCAACGCAGCTTAGCTCTGCTTTACACTTCTGTATGAGTGTGAAAGAGAATCACTATGGGATGTGGAACCTGCTAAAGCTTTCTAAGGGCATTAGACTGAAATAGTGGCAATAAAGCCAACTCATTTCAATTGAAGGACTTTTTTTTTCTCTTGTTGCCAAATTGAATGAGTCTGTGGAACCTCCTGAGTCTGGATTTGAGCTTACACAGATAGGATGACTCACAGCTTATCATTATGCAACAGAACATGAAGATGAACATTGAGATGAAATTGATCTGCAAAAAAAAAAAAAATTAAGTTCCCAAGGCCTACACTGCAGATTGACTTGACCATTTAGAATCCCCAATGGCACAGAAAATTCTTTATACTTAAGCTTATTTTGGAAAAGAAGTTAGAACCTAGTAGATATCCTGCCAAAATTGTCACCCAGAATTTCAACTACCACTTTATCTGACTCTTCAGAATAGCATCTCTGAGTTGTACTATGAAATGGCTTTTGCATTTTATAAACACACACACATATATTATATATACACACACTTATCCAAAGGTTTTATTCAGTAGCTACTACTTCATTTAATTCAGCTACTGCCCTCCAGGATCAATCACACTCCGATATTTGACTTCTTTTCATAAAAACTACATGGGAAAAACAATAAAACCCAAACCTGCAGTACATTCCCTCAAAGAAGGATGTCTACCCTGCTGAAAATAAAAAAAAAAATATGTGAAGATAATAGAAGAGACTAAAACATTTTTCTGCCTTGCCTAGATTTTTCTATATAAGGTATATATTAAAATTCTCAGTTTACATATCATATATCATATGAAAGCAATAATTTACTTTAACTGGCTCCAGTGTAAATATTGAATTAATGGAATCCTTTACTTGTAGGTGTTTAAATGTAACAATTTATTTTTCCCATTATAAGGCCATGTGTTCTAATTGATTCCTTAAATAAAAAGATAATAATGTGACAACTTTTTAAAAGCCAGCCTTTCTTTTCTGAGCAGGGATCCTACATAACAAGGATCCTACAGATCCTATATGTGAAAATATCTGGAGGAATCATTCCCCTACTACTTGAATTGTTCATTCAGCAGGCAATTATTCTCAGTGTATGCAAAACACAGGCTGTAGCCCACCTAGCTGCCTACACTAGCACAAAGCAAAGCCACCTAATGTAACCTCCATGATACTGCATTGCAGCACTTTCCAAAAAGTTAACTTCTCTAATCAAAATATCCTGCTCAGAGTCCTAGACAAGCTTGGCTCTCTCAGTGATCTGGACACATTCCAGTATAAATTTGGTGGAGTAAACAGAAAATAGATAATAACTTACCTGTTGTGAAATTGCTAAGTTATTTCTTAAGCATTAGGCAGGACCAGTTCTACACAGTACTGAATTAAGGCTCAACTTTGTTGACTCAGATGTCTAGAACACATTTTCTTCAGTGGTAGCCTGCATTTGTGTACACACACAAGACAGAGTTTCTCTCCTGGTGACACAGGCACCAAGGAAGAGGCTAATACCTCTGCTGAGGCAGTTTTCCTTCTTTGTAAAATTTGTAAAATTATCTCAGGCTAAAGCACCTGGGCAGGGACTCCACTGAATTTTGACTAGAGATTCAAGGAGTGAAAAACAGGATATTTTTTTTCTATCTTAAGCAAATATCATTGTCTATGCAGAACTAACCTGAGTCTCAGCATTTGCATTTATACCTCAAGGGAAGGAAATATTTAAGAGATGGTAAAAGCTGTTATGGGTTAGAGAGCCAACCCTTCTGGGAAAGTGGGAATTCCCTTCTTCTCTATGTCTACTTTCTTCATACAGCCTCTGCTAAATCTCTTTGCAATTAAACCTGCCAGGGCTCAACTAACATGGAAAGAGCATCCAGATACTTACCTCAGAATTAATCCTCCACGGTGCAATGGAATAAGTAAGTATGATAATTAACGGTCACAGCAATTAAGGCAATCTCATATTGTGATGCTCATTCTCAGCAGAAAGGAAAATCTAGTTGATTTCTGCTGACTGAGGGTCAAGACTGCCAATGCTACACTGGAAGATTTAACACAGCAACTTGCAACACAGCAAATCTGCCTCCTCTCTTCTGTAAAAAGGAGAATGAGGTGACACACAGAGATCTTACTCCGATCTATATTGTTCTTTTCTGTGCTGTACTGCTTTGTCCTATATTGAGTCAAAAATACTGTAAGATACAGCCTGCTAACCAACTTTATTTCTTTTCTCTTATGTTTACAACCTGTATTAACCACATGGTAAAATACAAGCAAAAGCTAGCGACTGTATTCCTTGCTTCATCTGGCAGTGCCATGTAAGAAGAAAGCCAAGTGAACTGAAAGAAGAACTGCTAAACTGAAAATGTGTTCCCCAAAAGCATTCCACGAAATGTTGGTCACTTGCTACAGATCCTGGAGGAAATACCAGTAGATTTCTGTCACCCAGAGCAATGAGGAGTAGGGCACTGGCACTGTGGAACTGGGAAAGACATCTTGATAGAGACTGGGATTATAGAGCTAATGAAATAGCTGGAGATATTCCTACCACCAACATCTATGTTCTATAATTTGTTCTTACCAGGCAAAAAAACTCACGAGCTCTTTCTCTGCACGGTTAAAGAAGCAAAGAAAGACAAATCAGCAAAAGACAAATTCCTATTGTCCCCTGCGAAAAATGCAATGCTGTTCTTGAAGAATATAAATAAAAATTTATAAAATCATTCAAAAACTGTAATAATGGATAATATAGATATTTAAACATATAAATTCTATTTAATTTATATGTTCTGGACTTTAATCCATAGAAGCATTCATACAGAAGATTATGAATATTTACAGAAGTTGATTGGAAGAAATATGAATTTGTTTGGGGGTTTTGATGCATCCTACCTGCATAATCTTGGGAAGCTTCAGAGACAGTCATACATATTCTTGTGCAGATGATGAATCTTACTCATGCCAATAGCCCCTTCCTTTCACATAAGTTTAAGTATTCACAAACATAATTATCTGCAGAATCAGTCATCCATTCCATATGATGCAAAACACTAAGTATAAATTAGATAATGACAATTTTCTCCTTATGTATCTCTATTTCCCCACCCTTTCTCTTTAACACATCAGAATATGTCTGGGTGACCTTTGTTAGTATCATAGAATCATCATAGAATGGCTTGGGTTGGAAGGGACCTTAAAGATCATTTAGTTCCCACCTCCCCCACTGTGGGTAGGGATGCTACTTGCTAGATCAGGTTGCTCAGGGCCCCATCCAGCCTGGCCTTGAACACTTCCAGGGATGGGGCAATCCACAGCTTCTCTGGGCAACCTGTTCCAGTATCCTACTACCTTCTAAGTAGCATGTACATGTAGAGTACCCAGCACAAATGTAACACAAAATTGGTTGGCATACGTCATTTTAACAGTAGTTGAGTAACAGTAGGCTGATAAAAACCTTCTGCTTGAATAGTCCCTCTTTGTAAAATACTCAAAAATCAGAGGGTTGGTTGTTTTTTTTTTCTGTTTTAAGGCATTCACAGAATCAATGATCATGCAAAACAGAAGTGAGAGTGAACAAACTGAACTTTTTCCACTTCTTTGAAGTCCCAAAATACAGAAGAGGAGAAGCTGGATTCTCTGTCCTTTACACAGCAGAGAAGGAAGGAAAGAAGCAAATTTGATAGTCAGTTGAGAAGTCGCACTTCTGACTGTCAAATGCCAGGAATCTTTAAAGAAGATTTTACCTCTTGGTTCATTGAAGACCTGTAATGCATAGAGCTATAACATTCTGAACATTCTACTTACAGTATATAACAAAAAGGTTTTACACATGAAATAGAGTTAAACATAGTTAACTTCTGACATGTCTGGGTAAAACAAATCATGCTTCCAGGTGAAATTTCTCTTTGAATAACTGACTACCTTCGGCAAAACGTTCCACATTTGGCAACAGCTTAATTTCAGTGTACACATACAGGCTGTATGCTGGGGCCTTAGCCAGAAATTAGAAGATGGAAATAATTAACATCTGGTGCTCACTAACACTCATCATAGCCAACAAAGAGAGGCTGGTGCATCTCTTGGGCTAATTCCATGTGCTATGACCGAATTAGAAAATGGGCATGGTAATCCTCATAAAATAGGCTATAAAGTTGCAGGTCCAAGTGAGGACCTATCAACCCAGGCTCAAAATGGGTGAGCCAGGGAGGCCAGAAGGACTGGTGTTGCGGAGGTATGGATAGGGAACACAGAAAACAAAAACTAAGGAATTCATGTGGTAATAGTTTATTACAATTGCAAGTGGTCTAGGTTGGAGCAATCTGGGGTGATCTCAGCAATTTTTTTTTAACAAATCTGAAATACTTTTGGAGAAAGCAATGATTTTTGCTCTGCTGCAACATCTTTTAGATGAAAAATATGGATTTTAATATTCATGTCTTCTTTTCTGTTTCGTCTCAACAGTTTAGTGATTCTTCCCCACAAGGTGGCAGAAAGACCACACAGTTGACCAATAATGGTTATAACCAATCTCTACCTTGTACAAAAATTACCATTTTAAAAGTCCTGCCACCAAAGCAAAATAAATCCTTAAACATTTAATTCTATGTTGACTAGAACAGTACAACATAGCCATATGATATAACAAGAGTTTAAGGCAGAAGATCACAAACAGAAGAGATTAAACTGCTTAGTCATCATGACCTACTCAAACATTATTATGCAAATGGCGGTTTTGCACAAATGCCAACCAGTGATGCCTTGGTTATCTGAATGGAAACGGATATGAAAGCAATTTGGATAAGAAAGAGCATCATATTTTAATACAAATGAATCCAGCCTGAAGGGCAGTAACCTCACGTTGGATGAGCTTTCAAATAATTCAAAGAATTAAAAGAAACTCAAGATCAGGCTTAGAAAATATAAGTTTCAAGGTGGGTAATGAGGGCACATGCCATGTAGGGAAAGGCCTCGGACCTCAGATCACACAGGGCTGTGCACCTGGCCATGGAACGGGGTAGCTCTCATGCCTCAATCAGACAGGAGTGTGGTGTGGGCAATGAGCTATCTCTTGGGCAGCAGGGCTGGCCTGAGCGGGGGACTCCGGGCACAGTGGGAGCCAGGCAGGCAGAGTGAAGCCTGCCTGGCCAGCTGGCAGGGAGAGCCTTCTAGCTCTAGGACTCTAGACCCAGGATTCAGGGAATGGGCAGGAGCAAGACATGAACTCAGCAGGAATCAGGAGATTTGCAATCATGGTAACAGACTGTAGCCTGGAGCAGTTTATGAGCTCAGCCCCATGCCTGTCGGGGTGGGTTCCCTCCTGCAGCACAGAGGAGATGGATGAGGCTGGGGCTGAACCAGAAGCCCTGCAGCCCAGCCAGGGCCCTGCCGTGTGCCACAGGCTCTCTCCTTACAAAAAAGGTGTAAGGCACTTCTGTAAACTAGCGATTACATCACTGTTCCTCTCCTAGATTCGCCTAAGCTGGCTGATCGCATTGATGCAGAAAGGAAACAACTCTTGCTCGACATTGTATTTTTCGATCTCTTCCCTCAGAGTCTCTCTCTTACTGTCCACATGGCACTGTTTGGTTTTTTTACAGCAGACAAAAACACATGCTGCACCTACATAAAAATTCCTCTCTACCTCTGTACCAGATCCTCCCAGTTTTTCCTATGCCTCCAATCAATAAGTTTCAATTTCCCCCTTGAGGATCAGCAGTAGGTAGGAATAATCCTTACAAGCTCGAGAAAGGCCTCCAGCCCTGGCATACCATATGTGTAACTGGCCTTCTAAGAGGCTTAAAAAATAAGAATTTATGAGATATCTTTAAGTGGAACTGACTGCTGCTGTTATTCCAGAATAAAATAAGAAGTAAAAGATAACCCAAAGTCAGGCAAAAGCCAGTTAAAGTGCACAGAAGCAATAAAGCTACATACACAGCAGTGATGGCAGTAAACACAGCCATGTGCCAAAAAGGCTTGATACGACCTTGTCTGAGTAACAAACATCCTCTTCAACTTGTGAAAATGCCCATGATTTTGTTGAAAAAAAATATTCCCAAGTCTGCTCAAGCCGAAAATCAAATTAAGAAAGCATTTAAAAATCAGCTTAAAGTGATTAAAATTTTTGTGAAGTGTATAAAAAGGGATTTTTAAATCACTTTTGCTTGTCAGGAAGAAAGTACATCATCTGACTGAATGTGTTGCCCACACGCAAACAGAACAGCTACAAGAAGCCAGGCTGTGCTAAGCAACAGCTTCAGCATCCACCATAGTGCCACAGTGACTGCAGCCTCAGCAGTGTCACCCCTCCCTCCTGCTCTGGCCCTAAAGATCAGGAAAATAGGTTTGTAAGTATATTTAGTTTGTCATTTTTGTGCCTCCCTCTCTTTTACAATCAAGTGAGCCAGCCCTAAGTTAAAAAAAATTAATCCTCTGAAATACATTAACGTGTTTGGGATGCCACAAGAAAACCTTGGAGTATCCTTTATTGGGTTTTGGATTATCGGTTTAAGGCAGGCAGAGTCTCCAAGGTAATTTAGTGGAGTTTAAGAATAGCTTCTTTTTATACCACTGGGACTGTGCATCTACAGAGACATTGTCCTACATCTAAGACAAGCCAGGGCATTTAACAAGATTCTCCTTGCAGAGCGAAGAAACACATCTCAATTGTTTCTATTTCATTAAAAAGATGAATCTTTTCATTTTCATAAAAAAGATGAATCTTATTCATGACCTAAACTGGAAAAAGGTGATTTTACAGATGAAATTCAGGAAACAGGGAACTGCCACCACGATGGTTAACAGATCTCCACATAGCCTCAGGTGAGTCACATCCCAGCTCTCATCCGAGAAGTGATGGAGGCAGTGTGTCACATTTGTTTCATCTCTGTCATTTGGATGTATTTAAATTGTCCTCTTTCTAGGACAGAAACAGATGCTGAGGGTTTGCTTTTTCTTAATGGAAGAAGGCTAAGAAGGTAAACATCAATAAAATGTCCTGCACTAAATTAAAATTCTTGCATTAAACTACTCATTGTACCATGGAGGAGAAAGGAAATGAAAGCACGGCAGGGCCTGCACCAGCTCTTTAAGTGAGGGAGCTTCTGCTCTTCTGATTTCCCTTATCCCTGGGAAGGTTTGGAACAGAGCCAAGAAAGTGTATCAGAGTAGGCCGAATGTACTTTCTCCATGAAGGTGCCATCTCCCGATTATGCTGGATCTGTATTTTCAGGTCTAGTTAAGCAGGGTTAGATCTGATTTCCCTGGTCTGTACTGTGAATTTTCCCTTGGTAAGCATCCCCATGCTATACCAGGTCCATGCTTATCCTGACTGGCAGCCTTTAGGCTTTCACACTACCAGAACATTGGACATGCAGAAATTAAGGAAATTAAGTAGCACAGTGGCTTTTATGTTCTTTTGCTGAGATCCTGCAGTCTTTTAAAGCTGCCTAGTTTTGGTGCTAAGTACTTGATTTACTCACTAAAACAACCTGCTTCTCCCCCAGAAGAATGAGCCAGAGGAAACCCTGCAAATGGTTTCCAGTTTGCAGCAAGAGGAGTTTTGCTCTACGAGGGGTAATCTACTTTGTAAAGTACTTGTTATAGTTAATGGGTATCAGAGTGGTACATAGAAAATTATGACCAAATGGGCTTAGGTAAAATTCAGATATGTTACTGAGCACTACAAAGAAAGAGGGCACTTTGCTGCCAAGCTAAAACACCATGGGGCTGACACAGCTCTTACTGATCATGGTCACACAGCCATAACTGCTTTGCCCACTCTCTGAAAAACTGAGAATAACTTCATGCACTTTGTATCTCTTACCTAGCAGCTATGATTTAGCATCATACTAGATAAATAGTATGAAGTCCTAAAAGCAAAGCAGTCAGGAACCTCTCTTGCAAACTTTTATTTTCACTGCATGTTTACAGATTATTTATCCCAGATTAACCTGGTTAATTAACTAAATGTGGCAAAGACAGCATGGCTACATCTTTCTTATTACCAAAAACATTACCTAAAGTGCAGTCAAGATTGCAATTCTCTAAAAGAAAGCCAGAACCCTATCATAAAATGTAACAGATCTGATCAATCCTCTAAAAATATTAAAGCTTCTATAACACTGTATATTCGGTGTATATTCATTTGCTGGAAATACTAAAAGAAAAAGGAAGAATTTAACACAACCAGGAACTTAGTAGATTCTATAAAAATAACACAGGAAGCAAATTTGCTCAGTGTCAAATCCTTAGTCAGTTAAGCTCTAATTGCACTGTAGTTTAAGATGGAAATGACAGAGCTCATCAAATTTGTTTCACTGCAAGGGCTGTCAGAGAAGATGTATCAGATAGTAAGCTGAGGATATATTTGTTCTTAGTAAAAAGGCCAAGAAAAAAATGTATCTTCTTCCTACATCCATCATCTGAGGCGAGAACACATAACTGGTTTAAAAGATAAGCCAATAACTAATTCAGTCATGTGGAAAGAGCTGCCATGAAATCCCTCCCACCACCCACAACATTTTTCCACCCACATTGTTTGTGCTGCTGCTCAATCCCCACCTAAACTTTTAGAAACTGAAATTCATCTCTTGGCAATCCTAATGCTTTGTTATTTCAACCCACGATTCTTTGCTTTTTTGTGGCATAATATGTTAATGACAATGAAATCTCCACAAGCCTAATTCAAGACCTTCGGATGTCCACAGGAGCAGTCATTTGAAAGGGAATCTATCCTTATTAGAGGAGAGAGGATTTTCCATCAATAACTGTCAGCTGTACATTTTCTTAAACATGCTGTCAATGGGGTTTCTCTCTTTCCTCGTATCAGACAAATGCTTTTCATACTCACAAACACGAGAGCCATTTAGTCACTCCACGCATCTGTTTGGATTTTAGTTTCTCCAGTGAGAATGTCAACAAGGAGGCCAACATTGACTGTGATTTCGGTGTTATCTGTACATACATGGAGAAGAAACTGTATTGAGACCACAAACTCATTTCACATTCTGTAGGTCACTGAACAGCTGCTGGTAATGATTTTTGCTCACTAATGACCTAGGTTATATTTGAATCAGTGCCCTAGAGGTGAAAAACTCTGTATTCCATTACTGATCCCCTGAGTCATAAAATCCCTTAATATTTTTTTTTCCTAGCTGGCTTTTGCAGTATTGTTATTTATTATCTTATAAAAATTGCAAGTTCATCAAGCTTCAGAAAAACACATAATAAAAAGCAGGACATATAAGAGATGGAAGCATTTGCATGAAATGACCCTCAAAATGTGGCAATACAATGGAATCAGCACTATATAACTGTCAAATGGGTTGGAAATAAGAGGCTTGCGACCCATTGAAAGGAAATACTATGTCAGAAGAATAGAATTGTATAACCAAATATATGAGCAATACGTTATTTCTGGCATAGTAAATGAATTATAACCTTGGCTTTTAACCCCATCCTTAGGTAATACACCAACATATATCATTCGCATATTTAAGTTAACATAGCCACTTCTACCAGGGAAGTATACTTCTTCTAGTAAGATATTATACATATCATTTGCCACATTATGACCTCCCATGTGTTAGACACACAATTCTCCTGATCCCAGTGCAGGATTAATGAAGAGAAACACCCGAGCTTCTAGGAGAAAAAATTTACTGTGAATTTTAAAAACCACAGATTTGTATAGGAAATGTAGCAAACCATTAAAAAGACAGAGATAAGTGCTTTGGTGTCTCCATGTACCAGTGCTTTTCAAATATTAGACTCTTCCTACCTGCTGTGCTTAGCTTCAGAATTCAGTACTGCCACAGGAAAAAAAGATCTGTTTGCTTTTTCATCCCTGTACCACATGGCTTTCACTTTCATCAAAACACAGCAAAAGTGTCACAGGGGAATCATTCCCTCGGCTGCCTCAGCACTGCTGATCTTTGACCTCTGACGGAAATGGATTCCAGGCACACTTCTGCTTGACAAGTGAACCGTGTAAAATCTTGATGAGGTGTGTGTTTTGTTTGGTTTGGTTTCATTAACAAGCCCTAAAATTCAAGGGAAAGCTTTGTCCAACAAAAAAGCCCACTTTCTGTATCCATGCTTTCTCTTTGTAAATTTACTGACCTAGAACGGCAAACGCTGCCCTTCTACATAGGTAAAAAGCACATTAGTACATCAAAGTGGCATTTTAGAAAAACACAAAGGGCAACGGCTACGCATGCAGACCTTGTGGCAAAAGAGAAAAGCTTAGAGCCATGACGTCATAAATCTCAGCAACTCCTGCAATGCACTGAGCACGCACAGGCAGAATAATGATTCTGCTCCCTGGAGGAAAAAGCTTAGGAGCAGGAGGAAAGAAAAGATTATTTTTAGCTAAGGGAACCCTTTGTCTTACAGCATTAAAAATCCTTGAGTTGGCTTCTCACAATAGCAGCCTTGTGCCGTGCTCTAGTTTTAACTCATGGAGTGCTGTAAAATGTAACAACTACAGAGCAAAAGTGCTGCCTTCTGAACTCGCCTATTTCCTTTTACTTTATGCCCCTTTGGTTCCGATGACAATTTTGCACATGTCAAAGCTTAAGATTTTAGCCATAAAATTCAAAGCTCTTGCTCTTATTCATTACCAAGTTACATGTTTTCATAAGGAATACAGACCTAAACAATAGGAGCAATAAGCAACATTTATTAGACTGGCGAGTTTGAAATGTAATACTTAAAATTAAACTGAAGGCCCATTCCCATTTGAACATTTTATCTAGTGAGACACAGATCTCCCTTTTCCTCTAATGCCAAAGAAATTTGATTCCACATCCATTAATAATCCCAGATGTCAGCCATAGACAATATTTTCATCAATCATTGCATTAAAGCACTGACCAAAAGATATACCTATAAAAGAAGAAAACACACTTCCTTAATGTGTTTTCAAGATTTTAAGCCATTTTGCTGAAGGCTACTTTTAGTAACATGAAGAGGCAACTGCATATACATCTCAGCTGCAAAATAATTGATTTTGTTTAGCAAAGAAAAAAGAAGTTTTACAAGCTATTTTAGCTGCATCTTAGATACTACATTTTGTAGTATACCTGGCTGTTTGCTAGGGCTGATTTGGACCAACTTTGACCTGGTCTCTAGTACATGTGGGAGAGCCATGACTGCCTACTCTTTCTCCATGGGCAGGGGTGGCCTGGCATAGCTCTATTAAAAGGTATAACAGGGGTATTTCTACATCACACAAATCAAACCTGAGATGAGCTACCCAAGCTGCCTCTGAAAACATTAATTCAAGTGCCAGAAACAAGACAGACAGTGCAGTATTAGTCTGACTAATAAGCAGGGATAATTAGTCTATATAGCAGCTTGTACTAATGAATTTCAATGAAAATGGGCTAAATCTAATTACCTAACATTTTTTCTGGTTAGGAGCACATACACAAAGTATTACTATGAATTTCCTGGTCCACAGTAACTGTCCACACATTTAACCTTTCAGTGCAATTCATACCGGTTTCATTCCATACCCCTAGAATAGGCCTCCTGACCCTCTATTTGAGAAGTTATGCTGAAGACTGAAGAAGGAAGATGTGTAACTAACACAGGTGATCCTTTGCACTAGAACACAGCTGATGAACAGAAAAAAAACCCCACATGCTGCTACCATCACATCATAACTGTTCTCCACTACTGACTTCTGCTTAGGGCAACATTTAAGAATGGAAGCTCAAGATAACGGAGACAGCAATCAGAGTAACTGGCGGGGAAGGAGGAGAGAAGCATTAACCACCCTCCTCTATCAAAAATTCCCCACTTTGCCATCCTACATCATTGGGCAGCTCTTGGAAATCAAATGTCTTCAGTGAATCAGCTAGAGGCACAGATCATGATAGATTCATCATGCACCTGCCACACGAAAATGATGGCACTCCAGGACTTGCCTCTTTCACAGCAGCAAGTCTACCACATGACAATTCAGCCTCTGACCCCTTTTCTACAGGTATTGTTGTTCCAGATAAATAAATCAAACTGTTCCCAGCTGAAATCCTGGTGATGTTTTTTAAGACTGTTACCACCTTGCTTGCTCATTGCTTCAAATGTAGAAGAAATTGAAATAACACATAGCATTCAAAGACTTTCAGATGCATAGCATTTCAGAAAAGTGCTTCAGAATGTGCAAAGCGGACATTTTCTTAAGGAAATTTGCTCATTGTTATTTCAGGAAACAAGCAGATTCTTATACATAGTATGCCTATCCTCTCCATCAGTAAACAACACTGTATATAAAGATTTCTAACCTTATTAATAATTACTAGTTATCACAATAATTAGGAGTTTGAAATGCTAATAAATAGTTGCCAAGGGTGTCCTAATCTCCTAGCACATGCAGTAGATAATGTATATTGCTTATTGACATCTGATGCCATAGATGTGCTATTTTACTGGCACCTACAGAAACCATAAAGAAATAAATTACACAAAAAATGTCTTAAATGTTACAGTCTCACCCTTCACAGGAAAAGCATCTGAAATCTGTTAATAACTTGAACTTTAGCCATATCTTAATGAGATACAGACTTGATTCTTTCAATAAGTTAAGCAGCAAATTCAAGTGTTTCTAAAGACAGGTATTACAATCATTGTGACCAAAAACTTTCTCGGCATTCAGTTCAAACAACAGTACTAATGAAGTATGATAGTCTTTGATGGTACAGGATGTTTAGCCATCTAATTAGTATTAGCAGACAAAGACTAATCAAGGGTTGTAAAGAAAGTCCAATAAGCTGGTCTAAGAATGATGACTCACACAACACTAGCTTGAAAACAAATCCTAACCCGATTGCCAATAATTGGGCATTAATAGGTATTAATAATACTAGTGCATTTAGACAGGTTTTACAGTGGAAGCAGTAACTCTGGTGGAAGTACTATCAAGTGATCTTTTTCCAAAAACCAAAATTTCCTCATAGAAGTTATGTTAAAATTTCAGGCTTTCTGACAAGGAAACTGCAATGACAAATAATACAGGTCACTAGGAGGCTTAAGGATTACTGCATCATTTCTAAAATACATATATCATTCCTAGGGGTGAATTTTCACTAAAACACTTACTCTGAAGAGTGGATGCTACAAGAGAGCCTAGAGAAATAGCCTTTGGCCCTGAGATTGGCACAGCTGATGGGAAGACCCTTCTAACCTTGGGAAAGGATCTCTAATTATGAAGAGTAATCAACTCAGATAGATGGCATGTTCAGTGAAAGGACCATGTTTAACTGGACTAAAGAAATAAGTGTGGTCAGCATAAAACAAAGCATTGTTATATTAATGAAAAGATCCTGAGAAGTTAAAAGAGATTGACATATTACTGAGGATCACAAAATAGGATACCCTCTGAAAAGGAGAAACACAGTGGTGCAGTAACCCTGAATGGAGCACAGCCATTGTAATATTCTCCAGGAGAGCAGGAAAAGATAAAGGTGTTTGATAGCATTCTTTACTAATGGCATATTAAAGTAAGAAAGACAGTAGAAAGAGAGGCTACACTACAGGTCCAGACAGCACTGAATAGACAGCACTGAAATTCTTTCACAGAAATGATTACCAGTGGTTGCCTCATAGTTAACAAATATTATTTTAAAACTCTTGTAATAACATTACTAAAGACCTGTTTATTTCTGGATGAGACAGTGGCTTTTGTAGACTTCATAAGCAAATAGCCTCTTTCTTTTACTAAGAGTAAAGAAAAGAGGAACTGATCTCATATTGAACAAATTTAATTTTATTCAATACACTGAATCTAAGTATAGAAACACATACTTGTATTTTTATATATATAAGTATATAATTCAATAAATACTAATGGCTGAAATTTTCTGTTTCCGTAGGACACACATGGGACATACTTTTTTAAATCTATTGGACAAGTAATTTTATGGACTTTAAAATAAAGGTGACACTTAGAATTTCATTACATCAGATGCGCATGTTTCCCATAAATTGCATATGAGTCAAGAAAAGAAAAATCTCACATGGGATTAACATACCAGACCCAGCTACATAAACAGCAACTATCACTAGGCTAGAAAGGAAAGAGAGGCCTGGGGAAAATGAAAGCCAAGCTGTCAGTCTCCAATATCTTGTCTGTATAGCTCAGAGAGAAACATTGATGGGATCCTTGCCAGTAAGTAATGTGGAGCCAAACATTCTTTTTCAGGGAGTTTCAAATTGAGGGTTTTCTTGAAAAGTGCCTCCCAGTGAGATTTTTCATGGGCTGGATTTTCCTTCTTTGTCCTGCTCTCCTTCTGCTTTAGGTCCTGAATTCAGATTGTTATTTAGCCCCTCTGTCACATTCTCCCTCTATATACGTGTGTTTGTAATAAGGCTTACCTTTCTATCCTACAAGGGTTTTTTTGTGAAGACCTGTCAGTTAATTAAACAACACTTGTAATTCACTAAATATTATTACCAGCTAAACCAGATACCCTTTCCTTTGGTCGAGACAACTGTGTTTCTCTACAACTTTTTCTCTTTTAAGAGAAAAAAGGAGACTTTTGCTCATCTTTTCCTGATTTTCAGACAGCTGAGCACTATCTACTACACATGTGCTATGGACAGTCTCCTTTAAAGGATCCGGGAAGATGGAGTTCTGAGCAAAGAGGATGTCCTTTCAATATCTAAGTGAATAATCCTATGTTTGAATTTTGGAGAATTCTGGTATGAATATCTCATTCCACACTGGGTCTAGGAAAACAGACAAATAAACAAGGACCAGTTAAATTCTGTTTACTGAAGTGATCTCTCACAGTATTTGGTAGTGAAAATGAAGGGTATCCACCTAGCACCCAATATGGATTTGCAGTTATTGGAGTTGATTCTCAGATGACTTTCCAGTACACAACAAATGATGACTTCGACATCTTCCCCAACTGCTGTGGCGAAGAAGGACAATCTCTTTTAAAATCAGTGAAAATGCATTTCTTTATGGATTTCTGAGGATTTCACAAACATGCTTCAAGGCCACTGACAAACAGGTAAGGAGAGTGAATAATCTCTATGATGCTAAATGACTTTCACCATAAGAAATCCTGTTATCCTTTCCCTTATGACACACCATTTCCTCTCTAACTTTTCCCTACCCTAGCTACCTCTGTCTAAATAAATGTTAAATTTGTCCAGCCAGAATTAATGAGCACTTTAATAGACCATGTAAAACTCCTACAAATTTCGAAATATAAGCTGATGTTGTATTCTATATTGGAAAGATTTTCAGTTATTGCAACCCTTTGAACAAACCTAACACAGAAAAAAAAAAGAAAAAAAGACAAGAAAATAAAAACAGAGGATGGTGCTTTGATATGAAGAGAAATTTAGAGTAAGAGTACTGTACCTCTGAAAACCCTGCAAAGGAGATAATGCAATCATACACATACAGAAAAGAAGTTAAAAGAATACTGTTTTTTACCAGAGAAGGGTAGTAGTATTCCCTTAACTTTTGCTCTTTTTTCAGTTGTTAATGATCTGAAGTAATATTCATACTCACAGCTGCTAGATAAGTAATACAGATATTTCAGATGTCTGTTGAGATCTTGTGATATAACAAGTTGTAAAACACACTATGAGAACACAGGAAATATTATAATAATAATGGCCAGTCTTCGCGAGCGAAGATCCGGGGAAGGTCTTTCCACCTTCCAGCCTGCGCATTGGATTTTTTAGGTGAGACACAGTGTGCGCGGAACTGAGCCCACCCTTTAATCCTAAGGTTCATCTGCCGGGGCCAAGCGAGCTTGGACAGTGGCAGCGAGGTCCTTAGGACGTAGGTGGGTTGCCTTTAAGAGCTAACGAGCCCCACCTGCCCGGGAGTGGCCCTGACCGGGAATCGAACCCGGGTCTCCGCGGTGATAGCGCGGCGCCTTTACCCCCTAGACCACCAGGGGCTCCACAGGAAATATTAATCCTCATGTTTCAGGATAACCAGTTCCAGGGCTCAAGAAGGTCAGGATGACATTTCCTGCAGAGTACATAATTGCTCCCCAATTAGTATTAAGATTTTCACCTTAAAAAGCCCTCGTAAAGCCAGAAGATAGACAAAGGAGTGACAAAATACTCTGTTGCAGTACTGCAACTTTAGTTTTTCCTTTTAGACTTCTCAGAAATTTAGTTTCAGTTTCCTTTTTCAGATTAAGTGAAAAGGAAAATTTTTTTGTTATTAGTTTTATTGTTACTGATTGAAACAGCCCTTTCTGGTACAGAAAAAAATAATCCAAAGATTTAAAATATTTTCAAAATATAAAGGTTAAAAAGGCAGGAAAATATTGTTGCTGAGGCATGATTAAGTTGACAAAAATTTCATATGTGAAAAATATTTCTACCAGAGAAGAAAAATGGAATGAGAGTGTTGGAGATAGTTTTGAAAGAATAGAAATTTTCAAAATGTTGCCAAGTTTTAGCAAGAAAAAGGTGAAATTAATTTTTCACTCTTGAAGAAAAAGAACCAAACAAACCACAGAGTCAGAAATATGTAACACTCCATAGTATTATTATTATTATTATTATTATTATTGAGAAGAGAAAGGAGGAGTAAGTGATTCCCTGATACCTGCACATTCAAGAGAGAAGAACAGGATATTTGAGTATTTCTTCTTTTTTCCTGAAATATTGTATGTGTGTCCTTCATTTAAATACCATGGGCTGCTGTGAAACCTTTGTATAACAGCAACTATTAAACTAGGTGAACCTCGGGGGCTCCAGCCATTAGCATTGCTTAACTGACTTGGGAAGCTCAGCTGCAACATCCTGTTCGGAAATGCGAAAATCTCAGCTGCATTCTGATGTCATGAAACAGACATGGAGGTGTTTAGAATAAAAATTCAGAGAAGGGTGAGACTGTCTTCAAGCTTGTGTTTTCTGGAGAACAAGGAGTGGTTAAAAGACTGGCAGACCATGCAAGGTATGAGAGCTTTCAAGAAGAAAAGTTCTTTTATGGATCGATCACAGCAGTTTCCTCTGGCAGCATCAGATACAATGGCTCACGTGCTTTATTCGTGTGTTTTTCAGTGTCAAACCTTTTTGGATATTTCAATAGAAACATCAGATGCCGTTGAATTCAATCACCGTGAATCAGATTTGTGGTCAGGAAAGTCAGTCATCTGTACTAGTAGCTAGTTATTCTGCCAGGTTTTTCAGTACCATCACAGAATGTGATCTACACATTCTCCCGATGTTATTCTCACTGAGCAGCTTTTCTGCAAAAAATCTTGTTGACTTCAATGCATAAGTGAATTTTATTCTCGCTGGCAGGAGACCTGATTACAATTTTATCATGGGCACAAGTTTTTCCCTAGCTTCTGTCCCCTATCATTACCCATCAACCAAGGATCTTTTGCTGAAAGCACTTTCTATTGTTGCAAATACTAGTCAATGCTTACTTTAGAAAGAGGTGCTTGGGAGCACCTGGGCTGTGCTGCAGAAGAGATCAGATAGGAAGGAATAAAAATTTGGTGGTAAATGAACAGTTTCTCTAATAGTTATTTGCTTTTTGGAAAAATCTCTTCTCAGTCTTGTTCCAGATGTGCAACCAATCTTGCAAGTAAAGTATCAGCAAGATGCATGAATGATTGTTTTGAGGTAATTTTCTAAATCTGTTCCAGAAAAGAGAAAAATATCAGAACATTTAGCCTACTGCATGTTCTTTTATATATGGTGCCAAGTTTTCTCCCTTAATAAATAAATAAATAAAGAAATGTATAAAGACGGATTCACCAACTTCCTCTGAAAGTCAATTCATCTTCCTGTATTGAATATTTTTTTATGTGACATATTAAGACTTTCATTTCATGACTTTGCATTTCAATTGTAAATGGATGAAAAGATGTGTTACCAAGAAAGCAGGAGTGGTACCACCAGAATTTGTCAGAACAGAAATAGTTTTTATAGCTGAAGAAAAAGGTAGGGGAAAAAGGCGGTCAAGTTTCATACTGAACTAAATGCTCCCACATCACCCCACACACAAGCAGTGAAGCAAATAACCTATCTGTAAGTCTACAGCTCAGTTACATGAAGGTGTCTTTTCCCTCTTGCTATAAAAGGCAAATGGAAGAAAAATCGTAGTTGGATGGCCAGTTATGAAGGATAACATGAAGGTGAATAAATAACTCACAAGCAAGACTCTTTTTCTTCCAAACACTTGAGACATTAGAAACACATCATGATATTTCTTTCCCTAAATTCCAGTTGTCTGCTGAAGCATTCACATACTGCAAATGAAAAAACAGCAGTAAGTGGTTTCGGCTTAAGATTCAACCTCTGACAAAGAAAAGTGTAAGTAAAATGCACAGTCTGATTTAAACAACCTACTCAGGAACCTAAGCCTGACTGCAGGACATAATTTTGCAAATGAAAATCTTTCTCATGGGTGGGGATTACTTGTTCATAGAACAGACAGGGTGAAAACTACATCTTCCTTTTTGGTTTTTGAGCTCACTCCTGTTACCATCTATAGTCCAAAAAAATGGATCCACTGAGTGCCAAAGGCTTTACCCAGTTGGATGAGGAGAGTTCATGGGTGGCTAGTCTGCAGCAAAGGGGTTTGGCTGTGTAAGCCTTCCAAGATTTGAGTCTTTGTGAGCGGCTCGCTCTTCTACACCCTCTCCAGCCACACAACTAAAGGCAAGGGTAGAGAGAAAAGCAGAACTCCAGGAAGGAGCCTGAGAGAAGCTGCAATTAAAATAGGCCTGGCCAAATGCCAGCCCTGAATACCTCTGGATACAATGGGTCCTAAACCTAAATTAGGCCAGCTGCCAGGCTTGGGGACGCATGCACAACCATAATCTCCCAAGAACAGACAGACAGCAAAGTGCAATTAAGTATTCTCAGTTCACCAGTCAGTCAGAGCAATCCTTAGGCATAGCAACACTTGCCAAATGTTTTTCACATACAGCAGGAATAACAAAAAGAAATAAAAAGTTTTTTTCAATTCCTATCACTTTGGAGAAAGAGAGAGAGAAAATTTGAGATCTGGGAAGAGAAATATTAAAAAGCACATATGGATAGAGCTAGGAAAGAAGATTTTAAAGCTATTTTTTGACAAGGCCACATGCCTACACATGAATGACACTGACTTACCTTTCAGTAACAAGGACAATTGTAAAAATCTTGGCAAAGGGGAAACAAATTAAATAAGAAAGCCACATGGCAATATACTTTGGCTACAATTTATGTTTGTTGCATTCTCAGCTTGTACAAGACAGACTTCCAGTAATCCCCTCTTTGACACTAGCACCATGATCCAACTTATTCTCTTCATTAGGCTCAGTTATTTGCCATCTGTCTGTGCAAAAAAAAAAAAACCAGTCTGAATATCATTTCTTCCTCATAATGCAGAATCAATGATGAAATACATTACAGGAAAAGCAAGCTGGAACCTCTCAGTTCAAACAAGAAAGAACTGGAACCCATAGTAAGGCTGCTGGAATCCAAGTCCTGCCATAGCCTATTACTGGGAACCAACTGCAAGGACTGCTAGTGAGGGAGAAAGTATTAAATCACAACCAGAACTATGCAGGGGCAGGAGTTAGACAAAGAGAGAGTTTTAGTTATTAATAATGCCACTGTAAAGAAAATAAACCCTGCAAATATGCACACATTCAAGAACCCAAAGCAGTCCGGATGAAAGGGGCCCTGAGGGTGAGGTCAGTCCTCACGGCCAACTGGAGCACTGGGCTCTCAACTCCCTTCACATTAAGCAGAGCTAAGATGCTGTCTAAGGTTTTGAGTATCAGAATTTAGCATCCTCCACCCACCATCTCCTCCTTTTCACAGCAAAAAAAAAAAAGGCTGGGATGTGTTGAGAGACATGCCCGTGGCTTACCTGGAGCCTGCTGTCTGGGAATCACCCTACCAAGGGTGTGTAAGTGATGTCAGGAACACGCCGGGGCAAGCGCCAGGGCAAGAGACAATCCTGCCGGGCACTGGCGAGGTGGCTGCTGCAGCCAAAGAAGGAGAAAGAAGCATGGTAGGTCAGCAAGACAGCAACACCTTGGTCTGGGCTTGAAGGACAAACAAATGAGCTGAAAACAGACATCCACCTGCACCTGCCAGCTGCTCAGCCATGGGCCAGCAGGGCTGGACAAGGGTGGCCAGGAGCAAGGATGCGGGTCTGACTGTAAGCCCTAGGACCAGGAGTGCAGGATATTCTTCCCGCAGGTAAAAAACTAGGGATAGTTTTAGTAAACTTCATTCCCCTACAAATTCTGAAAATAGGAATACAAATACTTGAAATTATGCACAGCTTCCAGTTGTGAAGCTGAAAAATCTGGCCTAACTAACCAAGATTTGCAACAATGAAATTAGCTTTGCCCTAGTACTTACTTTTGTCAGTCCAAACTATTAATTTTGTCATAAATAAACCTGAAGATACTGAATCTCACCACTTTAGAGCTGAAAAATTAATCTTTATGCAAAATTGCTCAGTTACTGATCACTAACATTTCTAGGAAATCAGAGAAAGACAGAAATACCCCAAGATACCTGTGTACCTTTTGTCCCAAAAATACAATCACAAGGTATTCATTGTTCAGATTTTTTGCTTTTATGATTGACAGAAGTGACAGAAGTGAGGAAAGTCTCCCAAAGGACCATATAAATAATTTAAATAACACACACAGTGGCTGCCGGTGCCCAGCCAAATTCACCCTGGCTGTAATTCTGCTTGGCTCTGTAGTATTCCATCTCCAAACCAGACAAACCAAATGTGTAACAGAGAATTAAAACAGAATAAAAACTACCAGTAAACCTCTCTAGTAACAGTTATAATCTATCTTGATATAGATTTAAAATCTACACTGTGTTTTGAGAAAGGTTATAAGGAAATTATGTGCTGAACTGCTCTGGAATCTTTGGATGGAAAACACTACATATGTTCTAAGTCATTTTTAACTACCACAACTTGCATACCACTACTTTGAACACAGCCAAACCAAAGTATGTGTAAAAGGTGTTATATGAGTACTTTAAATCAGGGCATCAAACTAGAGAATATTAAAGTATATAAGCTGCCTTCCTGTCTCTAGAGGTTTTAATATGACTAAGGCTTGAACTCCTGTTAGCCTTGTTACATGAGTTATGATATACTAACTGTACATCTGAGCACAACCAGTTCATTGTAAACCTAAGCAAAATGGATACTACCCTCTAGAGAAAACTAAGTATTGTTCTCTCTGCCATTTTTTTTCTTACAAAAAAACATTTGAGGTAAAATTTTCATTTCAACACTACAAAAAAGTTAAATGACTGGGGTTTGTCTGCTAGTTTGGAAGAACACATGAAAAGGGCTTCCCTTGTTTACTTTTTATATCATTGGTAAAGGGGGGGTGTTGTAAATATCCCAGACAACTAAATGTGTGCACAAATTAATTTGGAAGCTGAAATAAATTTCATTACTTTAAGGAAAACAAGGTTTGCTAAATCAGCCCATGGAAAACCTATGATATTTATTTTTTCCTTTGAACATCTTACCCACTAAAATCTAAAATAAACCTGTGCTGAGGGAAAGAAGAGTATATACAGTTTTGTCTATCAAAGTCAAAGCAAAAAGCACAAACATCATAAACTTTTCAAAACCTTTGTCAGAGGTAGAAATGTGCTCTCTGAGGGAAAAACTAAAACAGAAAATGAAAAATTACCCTTGTTTAAATTCCTGATATGGGATTTTACCTTTTAAGTCTTTTAAAGCTGCTTCATAATCCTCAGCTATAGAGGCAATTCAAACGACAGAACTCAAGAACTAAATATTTTGTGTTTTATTCTACATATGGAATCATTTACTTAACAACCAAATTGCTTGTGATATCAAGAAATAATTGTATGGTTTCCTAACACTATCTTAGGTGTCAAGAAACATTCTTCTCCCATGGAAAAATACTGCAACCCATAATATCCTGCACTGCTGTGGGTCTTAGGAAGTCAGACCGATTTAAGCGTCTTTACTGACCTCGAATTAGCTGCACAACACCAATTAACATGGCAGTCTGTAGCCACGTCATCTATGGAAGAAGCTGGCTTTCAGAAAGGTCCAAAGAACACATCTGCCTCTGAACTAGCCCCTGCTAATGGTGACATTCCCCAAGGCTACCTAGAGTGGGCAGCGTTCTTCCCACTCTGGTACATCCACATCACTCTGTGAACTTTGTTATAAATCATCCTGCTGATTGTGCAGCTCACTAAGATCTTACCTGGGTCTCAATTGCTGTATTATTCTTTGTGTAACATGTACTGCCTCAGCTGGTGTTCTGTCTGCTCTATCCATGCTTAAGCTCTTCAGGTTTGTTTCTCTGTGTTAAAATTCAAAAAAGGATCACAAGTGATACTCGCTTTCTAAAAGTGTGGGAACACAGCTAAACATGGACCTGATACATGCATATGTTATGTACAAAACATTGTAAAAAGTTAACTCCAGCACAGATAAAATCACTAGGGACTTCAGTGTGAATTTAAACCAGCAAACTCCTCAAAATTTTCTCCTTTTGAAAAGCTTATAAAACAAACACTAGATGAAACAGAAATGATTTTTATAGAATTCATAGAACCCGCTTTACAAGGATAAAGAATGTGTACTATTTATCTGCATGTGTAAGTAATTACAATTCAAAGCATTAACGTGAATAGTAAGAATAACAAGACCTTTAATGAGTCCCTATGGAGTTTAGGCCAAGCTA
Source organism: Myiozetetes cayanensis (assembly GCF_022539395.1). Lineage (NCBI taxonomy): Eukaryota > Metazoa > Chordata > Aves > Passeriformes > Tyrannidae > Myiozetetes > Myiozetetes cayanensis. Next base: position 25,423,349 of record NW_026087853.1, read on the forward strand.
GTTTGTTTGGCTAAAATCTTTCATAAATAAAACTGCAGTGGAATTGTGCACACAAGAACAATAAAGCAGAGTAACTGCCTGAAAAAGAGCACCAAATAAAGGTGAACAAAGAAAAAAGAGCATGAATATAAATATAAAAAATATATAAATCCAGAGTAGCAAATATAAAAGAGAATTAAAGACAACTGTACCAGCATGTAGTGAGGAAGGCAGCTAAAGAAACATCGCTGTTTCTCAACAACTACCTTTATCTCCTGCTTCGTACCTGTTTCATGTCACAAAATTGAGGCAAAAGCAATAAAAGTAAGTTGTGAAAAACAGATGCATACCATAAGATCATACGTTAGCACAGACAAAACGCTTTCTCCAGATGACAACCAAATAGACAATCAAAAGAAGTTTCTCTGCAGTCCACCTCTCCTCATGCTGTAAACAGACATGAGTTGGCTTGTTAGACAAGCAGTTTGCATCAAAGCAAGCAGTTCTTCCTCAGAGGAGCATCTTTTAACAACCTCTTAAAGTCTTTTGACTGCTGATTTTCCAAATACGCTCCAAGGACACAAAAGAAGTCAGTCACTCCAATCTCTACTTTAAGTGAAGGATTTGATTAACCATCCAGAACGTATTACCGTGGGACACATGACAAGCTTACATCTCTTTAACTCCACTGCATGGATTTTCAAACCATTTGTGAAACAGCTCCCAAAGGGCTATATTACAGTACAGTTTTAAAGCACACAGAAATGATTGATAGTTCTCTGTAAAATGTTACATTTTAACATAAAGCATAAGACCTTGAATCATAAACAACTTGGACATGGACAGAGTAGGGCAGGAAACTTGGAGAAGTTAGAGCTAAAGTTGTCCCAGCATAAGCCTTTCCTGCTTACTTTCAGAAGCCTGAGAATACCCTTTGTTAATCAGGCTAGATCCACAGTTGGCTTTCAGAGTGCCTGGGTTTCAGCATTCACAGTCCAGTACAACATGCAATTTTTAAGTGGGACATAGAATTCCATTATGATGTGTAGAAAGATCTGATAATTTATAAGTGGGTGTACAAAAAAACCACAAGTCTTGGCAGCAAAAATACAAACCAAACTGAGGGGTCATGTCTGCATGGGAATCATGGTCTTGAGCCTGCTCCTGAAATTCAGTGTCTTCAACAGCCATTGCTCATAAAAAACAAAAACAGGAGACGAAGCCGTGGTTCTCCAGCTTCATCCAATGGTTAAATGCCTGCATTCATTTGAGACATAGAAGAATTGTATCCAGATCCATTCTCCACTTCAGACATTTAGATTTCTTTTGTCCTATGCTGGCTGCTTTAATATTCTTTTTAAAAACTGGGCTTTCAATCTTTTCCTCAATTAACATTTATGTACACAACATTCAGTAGAGCATAGACAGAAAGCAAAAACAGCATTATAAATTTTATTTTTTCTTGTTGCAAGTCAAAATATTTAAATCATTTCAATACATAGCAAATGTGTATATGTAGTCATAAAGCTGCAATGTCAATGTCTGCACCAACAAAACAAAACCCAGTTATATTCATTTCAGTTATCTGTGGTGGATTGCCCTGACGAAACACTGGAAATCTTCTAAATGGAAATCATGTGCTCAGATGTATCAGTTTATGATTCTCTCTATAAACAGGTTTTTTGCAATATTTACTTTTGTCAGCATCAGCTTGTCTATTCACACTTGAGAACTGCAGCAGGTTGCTGCAGTATAAGAGCCTGAAGAATAATAAAACAAATGCCTTTCTGATTCAAGAGATTAGCCTGTAGCACACAACCTTTATTCTAGCTATAATACAATTCACATCTGGTTAAATGAGATGTAACGTGCAGAGAGGGTCTGTCTGTCATGCAGGCCTGATGCATTAAGTCTTTATTTTTCCTGTTCCTATATATTTGCTGAGCTCTAAGGTTCAGCAGTGAATGTGAATGGAGGTCTCACAGACCTTTTCTTTTTTAGCTTAGAGGTCAAACCTACATAGAAAGTAAAAAACCAACCTTTTTCTAAAAGTAAAACACAGTGAAGATTATTATTTTTATGTATTATGAGGGATACTCAGTTTTTACAGTAGGGTCATTATTCAACACAGAGAAATTTTAGTGATTTGCCTCAGTTGCATTGCAGACAAAATAAAGTAACATTAGCAATGGCAAGTTGACATTTGTTTTCAGAAAGATAACTATTTAAAGTGGCAGTAGTCTCTCACAGTGGTAGAGAAAGAAAAGCTGTTTTCTCAACAGTGCAAACTATAAGCACAGTAAGGACACCTCAACGTAACGGCCAACACAAAAATATGTACAAATACCATGAGTTCTGTTTTATGTCCTAACTACTATATATGCTTATTTTCTGACTGTGAACAAACAAAACCTTTTTTAAATCACAAGCAGGAATTAATTTAGAAACATGAAAATGCTTATTTCTCTGTGCATATTGGTCAAATTTTTAGTCACTAACACATCTCATGAACTGAGAGAGGAGATTCAGGAAGGTTTCAGTATTGGCAGAATAAAGATTTTTAGCCAGGAAAAATGCAAGCTAATCCATCTGTGAGAAAAGTAACTGAAACACAGCAATAAAACATGAGCAAACCTTCAGTGGAGTGATGTGGTCATGGGAGAACTGGGACAAAGCAAAGAAAGGAACAAAGGTGTTCAAACTCTGCAGGAGTTGGTTCTCCAGGGGCACACTTGCTGCACTCAACCAGTTTGTTCACAGATGTTAACCTCGAGATCTGAGCAATGATCTAAAACCTCAGAGGGAAGGCATCCTGTCCTCCTTTCTACACAACATAGCAACTCAGGGCTGTGTGCCCCCCTGGCCTTTAGCTGTCTATAATGTACTTGTCCACTGTCTGAATGCACAGCTCTCTGCTGGGGCATCGACTCAGCTGTATCCTGTCCTCTAGCAAACATTTTGTGGCTGGAGGCCTGCAGCTGATACAAACCACCACCTCAACACAGTGACAAGTCAAGTGGTGGAGAGAGAAGGAACTCACATGATGTTGCTTAATGATTTCTCTGTGCACAAAGTCTGCAAGGGCCCTGCTTGATTTGCTGTCCAAGCTGCTGATTAGCATTGGTGAGCAGAACCGCTTGGAAGGAGAGAAAGGAGGAAGCCATTCAGACTGAAAAGGTAACATGAGCATCACTCCTACATCTAATTCAGCCTGAGAAGACTGAAGCAGTTGTCACTGAATGCTTTCAGTGATGAACATCAAGTTGTGCAAACCTGAAAACTGGGCAAAGTATCAAACAGAAAAGTATTTAATGTTTTTGAATGGTTCAAGCAGGTCTGATTTTTTAAAGTGATAAGTTAACTTTAAAAGGAGTAAAATTTCATAGGTTAAGCAGTTATGTATTTATTTTTAAATAAATTACCTCTTTATCTGTAACACATAATTACTGAAAGCATGTGTAGTGAAATATTTTACAAATCCCACTGTGTTCCTGAAAGCATTATGGTATTTCATAAAGAACAGAAACATTTTGGAGTTTGTTTTTTATCTCCCTAGTTACATGCTTTCTCTTTTTTTGCTTCATTATTTAAAAGAAACGCAGCGAGCTCTGAAGCTCAGCTGAAGGCAGCTTAACTTGCAGTCCATTCACAGTATGGGATCTATGGCTGGAAACCCCAGCCCACAAAGCATCTTATCCTGTCTTCACAAGCACATCAACACATGCCAGCCAGAACATCTCACTGCTGAGGACCAAGCACTGGGCTAATGCTCAGGATAAAATAACCACCTGTGAGCCAAATGAGTAATACTAAATCCAGCTAGCTAGTAATCAGATCCCCCAAAACACTGAAATGATGAAGGAAGCTTATCTAAACCACATTTATAGAAAGGCCTTTGCTAGCCAAAAGAATTCACGTATCCCTGTTTACACTATAGTATTTTTGTACCTGTTCAAAGCAGCGTGATGCAAAATAGACTGAGTTCATTGGTGATATTCCCCTTCCACTCAGATACGTGATCTGTCACGAGCAGTACCCCAGTAAACACTCTCAGTTCCCAGACATACCTTGATGAAGTTCCAGTTGGGGTAGAACTGGGGTAGAATGAAAATAAGTTCATCTTGTGTTAGTATCTCAGCAATAGGCAAACAGGCTGGATTGCAAAAAATACACCTCTATATATCCTTTATTGTATATGTACAAGTGTTTTCTGCAGTAGCTTTGCAATCAATTGGTCCTATGCTTATCCCACACTTTTGTCAATAAAACCTTCACATTCAAACCCCAAATGCATTTCTAGAACAATATACAGTGCATTCTATATCATACAGTGTGCACAGCTGAATGTAAATATATCATCAAGAACACAAGAAAACATGCTTTCTAATAGGATATTTTTCTCAAAGTAATCCTTTCATGTTATTACCTTCTACAGGTGTACAGTAAGTTGTTTGCTTTGTCATTTAAGAAACTGCTGTTTCAATATTTTGGAATGCACTGGCAACACTAAAGGCTGAAAGGAGCAAAACTTAATTAATGGCCTCTGTTGCAGAGGAGTCACACTACAGTGCTATGGATTTATCTTCCTTCCTGTGAAAGTAAAGAAAGTGAGAATAATGAGAAGAGGACAAGAATGAGAGGAGGACAGCTGTGTGTTTAAAAGGCCAGATCGTGGACTTTCAAACAGTGGCATTTATTGCACAAATTAAAGTTTGTGAATTTTTGTTGGGTTTTTTGTTACTTTTATCTAGCCCTGAAACTGATGAAGGGAGCCATAAACTTAACAGTCAATAAACCTTATGGAAACATGACATTGAATCTTAAATTAGCATGTAATAAATGAGATATTTATTATGAAATTCAGTGCCAAATATATTTGCATTGTTTGTAAAACATCACATCTTTGCAGACAAAGCTAAAAACACTGCAAGAAAATCTTAATTTCTTACAAGGATTATAAAATGTTGATTAGGCACTCTGAGAAATGGGAAGTATTTTAACATTTTGGATATACTGGAGTAATTCACAAATGAAGACATCTAACTTGGATAACATAACAATATTTCTCTCTGGAATGTTAGAAGCATCCAATAAAGAATAAATGTTAATTCTAGAGCCCTCATGGAACAAAGCAATTTTTATATTTCTTTAAAGCAAGGCAGCCATAATTGAGGAAAACAGCACATCTGCATTAAGTACATATGCCTTAAGACGAGTCATCTATTCCTCACCACTCAATTCAGTAACCATTTTCAAAGGCCACCTTTGCTCTCACCCAGGCTTACTGTGTCGTTTGTGTTTTCTCTATCATCCTTCTCAATAGCAGCGTTAGATCAGAGCTGTAGCATGATTTAATAGGTAGTGTTTCAGGAGCAACTAATAATAAAACCACCAGCTTCTTGACTTCTTTGAAAGGCAGAATGCCTCATCCCACATATTCTCCCTGTCACTCACGTGCCTACAGGAGGCACCTGTAATACAAAGGTTCCCACCATTTCAGTCTCTCGAGTGGACAGAAACAGCCACCAAACAGTGCAAAAGAACTTGGGTCTTGTGAGCTTCAGCTCAAGCCAGTCTCCCTGACTGAATGGTACTATTTTAAAAGTACATACTGCTAAAAAAATTCAGGGCTTACAGCTTAGGGGCTAATCAGCCTTACAAGTTATTTACAAGACACAAGAAATATTACATAGGAGAAATTTGTATTTATAGAGTGGTCAGGACTTGGCCCAGTTTGGACCACCAACATACTTCAAAGAAAGGCAACAAAAATATTACAAGGTTTTTAAACAAAACTGAAAAAAAGCTTAATGGAATGTGTTACTTGGACAAAGAAAAGAGAGTCATGGAAAACACTTGAGAGAGAAGTGGGACATAGCAGTCTTCCAGCATCTAAAGATCACCATAAAGGTGACAGTGATAAATATCCACCACGTCCACTTGCAACAGAACTAGAAGAATTCCTTTTATCTTGCAGTAAAGAAGATTTAGCTTGGCTACCAGGAGAATCTTTCTTCCCATAAGGCTACTGAATCACTGAAATAAGACATGGAGAAAGCAGTGGAATCTATTTCACAGGTTTAGAAGAAAAGCATAGATGAATTTCCATCAGAAAGCCAAGAACGATTAAGACCTACATTTGTATAATCAAAGGTAATACTTATTTTTATAAAATCTCTTGTGCATCAAGAATTGTTGTCTCAATACTGGTGTAAATTTTGAAATATAATAAGCATATATATGGATTAAACTAGCACAACTTAAATACAAAGAAATGGTCAAACAAACCCACTTGCATAGCTTGAGCTAGAATCTTTATGTTAGCACATGCAGCCATTCCCCCATGCTTACTTTTGCATCTTCACCTTCATTAAAAACTAAATTCTCCCTCCTCTCGAGACCTTTGCCTTAACTCTAGTTCTCATCCATTTCCATATCTGGGTCCCTAAATTTATGACTTCTTTTAAATTATTCCCAATATTACTTAACTCGTCCTCCCTGCCTCCAGTCACACATCTCTTAAACACTCTGTGCAGTCTCCACAACTGTTAGCAGAACAGTATAGTCTCCGCAAAAATACAGACCAAACTGAGGGGTCATGTCTGCATGGGAATCATGGTCTTGAGCCTGCTCCTGAAATTCAGTGTTGGTAGAAAACACTGTATGACCATAGACATCTACCACCTAGCAAGGGAAAACAGAAAGACGTAGGTTGTCACACAAAGAAAAAAGTGAAAGCAGTTCCAGAGGATCGGGGGGGAAAAAAAAAGGTTAATAAAAAAGGAGGGGCAGTGAGTGAAGACAGAATCATTCTAAGGTTTCTCAATTCTAAATGCAGTTCCTATTATACACTTACACTTTCTAGAAAATATACACAAAGTTATTACCATCCCATTGGCATTGCATCCAAAGAAATTCTGATAATATTATTTACAAAACTTAGCATAATCCCAGCTATTGCACGCTTAACTTTTTTATTATACAAGTGTGGTCCTTAGACACACTATCAAGAAAGTGCCAAATACCTTCAGTACTGGCAAATACCAAATGCCACAGTATGAAAAGTTACTTGATCCAAAAGCTTGTGATTTAAGTGTAAGGCAAGAAACAACTGCTGGCTATAATAAATGGGCAAGGCAACAGACAGCACAAAGCAAGTGATGCAACTCAGGCAAGGTCACTCTTTGCTCCCTATTTCATTTGAGGAAGTAGGGAGGGCCAGAGAAGTTTTAGCAGTAAGCTTGCTAAAAAAGTCATTTGCAGTTCTTGCAACAAACCAAAGGGTGAGATCAGATCCCTGGACTTGAGATCACTATACTCGTGCCCGTGCATTTTTATACACCTTTTAAAAAACTGTTTTTCTGAGTCACAAGGGAAAAAGACTTCAATATTTCCTGGTCAGTGAGTATTTGCACATGAAGATCTCATGCATGTATTTGGATTTCTTTCTCCCATTTACACAATTCTTTATATCCTACATCAATTATAATCAGAAGGATTAGGGAAAGTTTGCAGTTCAGGAACAAATGTGTTTTCCTTTAAGACTCACATTGCTAATGTAAAACAAGAGGATAGTTTTCTAAATTTTCTTTTCAAAATCAGACTAAGAGAACAGTATACAGCCATTTACTACAGGTTTTCAAGGATACAAATGGATATGAAAGGCCAACCTTTGAGACTCTGTCCTGCCTAGAAAGAAGACACAAGGGACCAGTTACCCCAAGAGCACCTGTAAGAAAAGCACAGATCGATCTCTTCCACACACACAGAACAGGGGCCGATTCCCAAAACAGAACCCCCCAGATTTTTCTGAAATTCATAGATGTAAGATCAGTCACCTTTATTTTCTTCTCTGCTTCTATGAATACCAAGTATATGGATAAAGCATGGATGCTATTCAGGAAGCAGACAGAAACTAAAATAAAACTAAATATTATAGCAAATCTGAGTTTTAGTTTCCAACACAAGCTGGAAAACTCAGCATAGTGCTACACATAGCTGAATCTGAGACACTGGGGACACAGAGGTACTTGAGGAGCAAACAGCACTGTCAGAGAGCCATTTTCATAACCCTCCATGCATGCATGCATGTATGTGACACTTCCATGGATCAAGTAGAAACTGTCTGCTGTGGACTTCACAAGTAAACAACTTGAATTCCCTCCTCACTAAGTGAACCTACACCAAAGCAGACAGCACAACATTTCCATCTCCAGTGAAATTCTACTTCACATCTGAGGTAGAGAACAACATTTTACTAATAACACGACTTCGTCTAACTTTATCAGATTGACTCCAACCAAAGACTGTTTTCTGACAACATTGACTAAACCTTTCAAACTGAGCTAATATTGCCATTGTGTTTACATAATTTAGGGCATGTGCAGACAACTTCCATTTTACAAAAAGAAACTAGGTACAGGTCAGAAATGAATGTAGGTCTGCTAACTATTTTTGACAAACAGGGTAGAAAATATACATCTAGCATTTATCAGCCAGATTATGTCTTAAGACTATAAAACATTCATTCTTGTAGTCAAATTTCCAGTAAGAAAAAAATTAAGACATACTTTTATCTGCTTTACTTATCCTTCTCTCTGGAAAGCTACATATATAGAACTGGTTCTCTTTCCTTTATAGATGGGTGCTCCAGATACTGCAGTCGGACTAGTGCCCGTTGCAGCTGAAAACAACCTTCCACCAGTTCAGGCAAAAAAAGGGTCACCCTAATTGTTCTTTAATAATAAAGAATGTCAGCGTCTCTTTTTTATATTCTCAGGAGGAAATCTGGATCCCTTTTAATCACCATCTGAATAAAGAATAATCCAGGGCCTCCTATAAGCAGATACTTCACACATTTTTTTTTAAACTACTGAATGCAACTGTAGTAGTTTAAAAATCATATTAACATCCCTGCAAATAAAATAGACTTATACAAAGCCATAAGAACCTAGTTGCTAGTCAGAAAATTGTGAGGGCACCTGAAAAACTAATAAAATATTATTCTATTCAATGTGAATACTTCATTGATATTTCCAGAGGGCTACTTAGCTAATTCGAATCCTTTCTTTGAATACTGAATTCCAACACCACCCCCCCCACACACAAAATAGTTGTTGCCATTCAAGAATAAAACTTCATATTCACCTTTTTTTCCCCTCTTCCTTTTATTAAAAACCAACCAACCCACCTAGAAAAAAATCCTACCATGGAATCTGTTGTGGTTTTGGCCAACTATGTATATTCCTGAGAACTTTTTCAGGGTGGAAAACTCCCTTATCGTACATGAAACCAGAAAATACTTGTTCTAAGGCTCTTGGTTCTTACATTGAAAGGGAAAAGGCTGATGCAAATTGTCTTCATCACCTCCTTAGCAGTCTCCTCAGCAAGCATACAGCTAAATGTTTGTTAAGACCATTGCAGCAGTGAGAATGGAATGTGTCCAAATACATCCTCATATTTTAAAAACTCAGACAGAAGCCACTGAAAACACTAGAAGGGACAAAATACCCACCATAAACATTTCCTTTGTTTCAGTTTAAAACTTCTCAGTTCTTAAAATTCCTACTCTTTCTTGGCTTCCTTCTGATGAGCTAATCTAGTTGTACATCTTATTTGCTCATATTTAGCATGGTTTCTAGTAGTCCTTCACTTCAGCTCTACATGCAAGATATCTGCAAGAAGGCAACTGCTTACATTTTTTTTTTGCAAGACAATTCTGAATATAGAGACATTTATCATCTAGACGAGTTCAGAACTTACTTTTTACTACTGCTGAGTACAAGAATAGCTGTAGGCTTCCTTAACTAGTACATCAGAAGAAAAGAGTCTCAGAAGTTTTAAGCTATTCTTTTCTTTACATTTATGAAGAAATTTTGGCATCCTAGGGCTCTGGGCACTTGTCCCATAAATTAATGCACAAAGATAACTAACTGCCTGCAGACATTCGCTTCACACAACTCATCCTCACTAAATTTAGGGAGGGGAAAAATAGGTTTTGTAGCAATCCTAGAAGCTGACAAATATAAATTCTTATACTGCAAAGCAAAAGGTGAGATCTAAAGCAAAGTACTCCCAAATGAGAATGCCCTGCAGTAGAATCCCTTCTTCATATTGGCAGAACTCTCGCTGAGCAGCTCTGCGGTTTCCAGAGAGGGCAAAGGGAGAAAGAAAATCAAGGAAGGGGAGGGAGGGGCATGATGGACAACACACGTGTCTGCAGTGCCTTTTAGGGTGCTTGGTAGCAAATTGTTTGCTCACTTCCCCACGGACTCAGAGCTCAGCTTTGACAATCACATTAGGTGCACACCAGTTTATCCCCCTTCTGAAGATTAGAAAACAAACCGAACTAAAAAAAACCCAACCAACCAAACAAAACACAAACCCACAAAACAAAAACCAAAACGTACTAAGTTTCCTTTAAAGAGGAACTACAGCCATGACTGCGAGGAGAATTTGTTCCATGATTCACTTACTCTGCCACAGTCAGCCTTCCAAATTATTCCAGCTGGATTCATATCTTCATACACTACTTCAATGCCTCCATTGAATGAACTGGGCATTTTACCTCACGGTGTCACTATCATGCTACAAAAACACACCTCTGAGGTAACAGTTCAGCCCTCTCATTTTTCTTAGAAACAACATTTTTGGTGAAGAAGAAAGAAAGCAAAGTAACACTTAACGGAACCAGTACAAAAGGAAAATAGAGCTTGATTTCTACTTCCTCAGAAGCATTTCTAAGAGAAGTTTTGTATCCTGGTACCTAAATCTGGACAGTTTTGAGGACATGTAAAGATGAAGAACTGCAAATCATGGCGGTAATACCACTTAAAACCATTTTAAAATATAAAACAACTAAACCCTTAGGGCAGTAGGATTCGGGAACAGGGATTCTGAGGAACAATTTAAGGCTTGTACGTATGCTCCCAGTGCTTAGGTGTACCAAGTTTGGTTGAAGACCACGTGACCCCTTCTGTGGGGCCAAAACTCCATATCAGACAGAGGACTTTATGCCCCAAACTCCACAAGAACAACACTAGCCCTTGAGGTTAAAGACAAGTATATAGGGAAAAGCCTTCCCATCTCCTTCTCCCTTTTACACTATCAGTGGAAGGCTTAAAATTACCCTACACACAGAATTCTAGCACAGAAACGAAGGCCAGCTGAGGTGAGCATCTTCACCTCACTGATGTACTTAAGAGGTCATATTTATCCTTCACCATTTTTAAATGCTCTCCTAGCTGCTCTTTCCAGCATTCTTTCACAAAAAGCAGGTTAGAATGGGTAGAATCCCAATATCTACCTTCTAGCAATGAGAAATCTCCAGACAGGACAAGTTGCATCCCCAAAACAGCAGATGAATGAGCAAAGGCAAGTGCAGACAAAAGGGGACAAAAAAAGTATTGTCAGAATTCCATTAGCTTCATGTAAGACTTGGCATGTTTTACAGTACAGAAGTAGTATGATCATGTTATAAATTTTAAGTTTTGGCTTTCAGTCAAAAAGAAGTACTAGGAGAAGAAAGAGTAAAGAAAGGGGTCATTTGTGAAATTTTCCAACTCTAACAATTACATCAAAGACACAAAATTAGGCTTATTTGTGTCACCACACAAGATAACAGAATTAAACTAATGTTAGAGCTAGACAACTCACCAACAGCGTATCAAAATTAGATACAACTGTTTACATTCATTTTTCAAAACTTAGCATTTGAACAGTAAGCAATATTTACCTGTAGCAGGCTGGCTCCCCTTACTATATTAAAACCCCTAGATCAATATCCACTTCTTTACTAGGTTAAAAAAGCATGTGTATATACATAAATACTTCAATAACGGACCGTGGACATTTCATTTGTCATATTTATTTTATTTGCTACGTTCTATATTTAACAATTTCATCTAAGTGTTTTAAGAAACACTTAGAGAGGTTCAAGAAACCTACCTCAAAAAAATCATGAACTTTAATGTTTCCTTCAGTCCCAACTTGTATGAGATAATTATGACCAAGTAAGGGCAGTCACTGTAGAAACTCAGGTCACACTGAGTCAAGTACCAAGGGTGGACCCTTCAAGGGGAGACCACACTGCCTGCAATTTAATAGTGCAATTTCAGTTTTTTTCTATACGCTTCACCAATTGATTGCACTGTCAGTTAACTGATAACTTACCACTCTGCACATTTCCTACTTCAGTAAAATGCTGCAAAAACAATTCAGGAGCCCCTGACAATTCTCATCATTGACAAAGCCGAGAACTGCAGGAATTGACAAAAGCCACTTCGCCCTCCCTTCACTTCTTGAGTTGCAAAGCAGAAAAAACTGCAAGATGGATTGTGATAGCGTAATTCTGGGGAAAATACAAGCTACAGCTACACTACAGAAATCAGACAGACTTATTAACAGCCAAGGGTACTCTGCAAGTCAGTGCATCTAACCCTGAAAAAGGGTTGGGTTGTAGCTAGAACTACCACCATGAGATTTCCTTCCCATCCTTTCTTAACTCTAAAAGCTTATTAGATGCCTTTTTTTATTATCACACTGTAAGACGGAAAAAAAAAAAAAACAGTTACTGCACTGTAGCCATTCAATGAAATTATGTAATTTTCTGCATTTTCTAAAATGCCAAATAAAAATCAGTAATGGATGAATTATTATTAATGAAGTATATTAAATGCTATTCTGTAATATAAAGCACTAGAATGTTGGCTGTGCATCAATGACGCTCAATTCAGCAACAAAAAAACCATGTCTAAACACACGTGCGTTATATTCTGTAAGATGAGAAACATATGGGCAACAGTCATAAGATGCACCAGCTACACACTTGGAAAGAAATTCTCAATAAGGAAAGGAACTGTTCAGTTCCACTAGCTAAAATGACAGACCAACTTCATCCCTTCGGATTCCATGAAAATTATGAATTAGTTAAAGGACCAAATTTCACACAAGTGAACACTGATGTTACGCTTTGGTTCTCTGGGACAGCTACTCATCAGAAACTTGAGCCTGATCATGGCATTATACTTCAGTCAGATTTAGAAGAGCTGTTTTTTGATACATCAATCTAAACAATTTGTACACTGAGTAAACTATATATAAGATGCATCCTATTTGAGATTAAAGTGCTCCAGTATCTGAATGTGTTATGATATATAATAAAATCTAAACAGTGTTCAGATTTGAAGGCTGTCAGGAAGTTTCTGCAGTTATTTCTGCATCAGCCATATGACTTAAGATGCTCTGAAAAAAAAACAAACTAAGCACAGATGTTGCAAGAACAAGACCTAAAATGAGTACTATTATCAAAGCTGGATTTGTCCCATATAGTTGGAAGAATTATGACCAATAATGTACAACTCTGAAAATTTAAAGGTGACCTTGAAGCCCAAAGTTTTTACTTCAGGTTTAAAATTTCCATAGGAAAAAATAATTTTAGGAGACCCATGAAAGACACCCTCCCACCCGAGAAAGCCTTAAACACACAGCAGTCAGTTTAGCAAGATTTACTGCTGAATTTAATTTCTGTGTCTGTGAAAGAGTGCTTTTGCCTTTAAAAATTTAGTAGGCAACTAAACTGAACATTATACACAGTAAGCATCTTAGTCTTTTATTCATTGCATCTTTTATACAGAATAAGCTTCACTGATATTTAATTCACTGCAGTATCCTGCTGATGTAGCAATAAAAGATTACATTAAAACAAAGAACAAAATTTTGACTTGAATTTTTTTAAAAATGTGTGTAATTTTTGCAGTTGACAAACAGCATTACAAGTACTGAAAAAAACTGAAAGAAGCACATAAGCTATGGCCCATTTTTTTATCTCCAATTGATAGTTTTCCTATATTTGTCATAAATATTGGAAGCTAAGCTCCAGCAACTAAAAATAAACATACCTATAAATTCCTAGTAACCAGGATTCAAATAAAGGAGAAAACATACAACAACAACAAAGTTTCTTTTCACTTGAGTTGACATCTGCAATCTATTTACACTGTATAAGTTAAAATTCCACACGATCATGAAGGGTGAAGAATTTTGAAATAACCTGTTAAGCACTACTTAAAATGGCACTGCTGTAACTCAGGTCTGGGATTTTAAAATTGCTAAAACAGTGAAAGACAATACACTGCAGTATGCCTATACCATTATAACATATAAAAGAAACTACTCCATAAAGTGTCATTGAGATGGCTCAATCAAAATAATATGCATTTGTATCTTTATCAAGATAGATATTACTGTAAAAATGCTCACATTAAAAAATATAGTTATTATTGTTCAGATTTTCATTAAAACTAGAAGGGACTACATGAGCCAAAGTATGAGGAGTTTGTATATAATGACATGCTTCCTCATTTTATAGCACTAGTAAAAATAATAACAGAGAAAGCTCTATTATAAATCTTTAATAACCACAGTATAATTTCCTATTATCTTTTAAAAACTTTACTATGTGGGTGTATGTGCATGCATGTCTGCATAAACACACAAACACGCACACACAAAATCAAAGTGTATATATTACACATACACACATAGCCACATTCCTGCATACAATGCCTCCATAATGCAAACAATATGCAGGGACTCTTCCATGTGACAATCACATGCCACATGCCATGCTTTCTTATTTCTCTTTTTATGTTTATCCAGTAAATGTAATAACACTTTCATATTTGGCCAAATGAAATGATTTGGCCATAATATCACACACCAGAAATGATACTGCAAATACTGCTGATCAACAGTTGAACGTGAAAGCTCACAATGAAATGGAATGTAAATTATTCTAAAAATTAGTATTCAAAGATTAGTTAAATATTGTGGCAAACAACTTGGAATTTATAGAAAGTTTAAAATGTAATTCACATTACAAAGACTGGAGATATTTTATAGATAGAACTTTTAAATATGGATATGACTGGCATTTATTTTTAAGCTTACTTCTATTAGAAATAGACTTGTTTCCTGTACAGGTGATGCTTTGTCTATGCCATATACAGTAGAAAAATAAATTCTTTAGCAACCTAGAAATAGTTTATAAAACTCTTGAAGTTTCATTTTCTTCGCTAAACATGCTAAGAGTAGACTGAAAACTATAAATAAAAGCTATACAGACAACAGGTAAAGTAGAACAAGTTAAGAATACTACAATTTACAGGACAGACTTTATTGTACTATTAATTCCTGTGTGCTTTGTAATAGGAATAGGGTTGACTTTTCTTTTTTATGTTTTCTTAAAAAAGATAATTACTTGCAAGAATATAACACAATATCAAGATAATTTATAATATACATGTACTTCAAACAGCAGCCGGGTTTATGGTATCATAGTAATCTAGAATGATAATCAAAGTCATAATTAGAAGTACAATACCTAGGACATAAGTGGGAAAGGCAATTTTTATTTTTGGAAAATGGAGCAAATCAAACTCTTGAAAGCCTTAATTCTCAAAATCATCTATTTACTATAATACATACAAGAAGATCTTAAATCTTGTTATAAGTGAAGATTACAACAGTGACCATCATAAAGCTTTTTTTTTAAACTACACAAAACATTCTAGCAGCTGAATGAGCCACAACTTCCTTCTTTGCAGACCTAAAAAGGTACATTTTGAGCATGAAAGAAAAAAAGCTGCTATGAAAAGTCTCACAGGTAGTGTTTATCTATGGTCTCCCCTTTGCTACAATTTGTAACCTTCTAAATTTTTTATCACTATCAAAATATTTAACCAAAAGATTTGTTTAAATTAAGCAGCATTCTTTTACAGCAAAATTGGTACCAATATAAAAGTAAAATAAATGAAAAAAAAAAGATAATTTAAAAATACAGAGGAAAAAAAAATCAGTCATTTGAAATTTTAGTACAACATACCACAGGAAAAAAATATGAATACAAGTTTATGTGATCTTATATATACACACTCCAAAGAGGTTAATTGTCAGTACCCAAAGTATTTATTGCTATGTATTAGCAATGCATTTTTGTATATCTTTAGAGGGTCACATAAAAATAGATTTAAAGAATAGATTAATTGAAGTCCTAGATTAAAACATTGTTTGGTTTAGAGAATTTTACTACAACAAAAGTCATGTTTATGTATGAAAAGTTATATAACCTTATATGAAAATGTCATGAGCTATTTTCTAAACACTACATGTATTCCCAAGTGGGAAAAATTAAAATATCTAAAATATATTAGATTAAGTTTACAAGACCATCAATGATCTTTTAAACATGCAGCTGTTTACAGAATTAACAGTTTTACAAAATGTTTAGTTCAGTAATGGAACATAAAGAAATAAGTAGGCAACATCAAAATTTTTGTACAATATTTGAAACTCACTTTTACAACAAGCATGTCCTTGGTATTGTGCTGTAAGAAATAATAAGCAAGTTCACCCACCCTTAAACTGTCCACAGGTTTACTTATAAGTAAAGATGGATGGTGAGGGACTGTAAAATTCTCAACAGTGCATTTTGCATTCTTCCATAAACCACCCTAAGCATACCATCACATAAGTAGCCAGGAGATTACAAAATAAACTATATCTGGGCTTTAGTTGTTTACACAGAACGCCTGAATGTGAAGAAAATTGCCAAAAATAGCATGTTAAATAACAAAAATCAGCCATAAAGCAGGCTGTAAGCATTGAATGTTTCATAAATGTAAGTTTTTTAAATCATTAAATTTCTATAGAAAAATTTTATTCACAATATCTTGTGACAAACTGTCACAGGAATGATATAGTGATTGCAATAAGGTATCATGCAGCAGCAGCTTTGTATTTTATAGCTATTTTTGCTTTTAAAAATTAAACCTCTCCAGTCATGCTTATCACATAGTTTTTATCTGCAGTGTGTACAAATGAGGAACACAGTACGGGATGTAACAAAAAGATGTCCAATCAGCTGGATGGGAATTATTTTTCATAAATATGAAGTACATTACTGTATCCTGAAACATGCATGTCTACAGCTTGTCCTTACTGTCCAGCGCCAGGCTGCCTGCAATCATCTTCTGCCTATATGATACCAAGAGGGTCTGCTGGTAACTGCGACTGTATCAGCTGCGGCTGCAGGGGCGGCGGTAGCTGAAGGGGCACCATGGGCTCCACCATCTGCACTGGGTTGGAAGGTGGTGGCTGACACGCCACTGGGTTTGGTGCTTCTACAATCTCCCCGTTGTAAAAGAAAAACTGACATTGTTGGATGAAGGTCTCTATAACTGATTGGTGGATTTTGGTGGTGGAAAGAAACTCTCTGTTTTCAAAATCAGGTCTCATCAAAGTAGGCCAGAAACAAATCGATAAGTTATCAGCAGTCATAAAGTTGGTCTTATATTGCTGACTAACCCTGAAATGAGAATGACATGCACAGAGTAAATTAAAACCAGTATGCAATCAATTAGAAATATTTTCATAGCTCACCTAACTTTAGGCATTATTACTAAATCTCAAGATTTTTGTTGCTTTTTTCCAGTAATCCATAAAAAGAATTGCCTTTGATTTCTTTAAGTGATTATGCAGAAGAAAATTTAGAAACCATGACATTACCAGATTTGGACAGTTAACTTATATAAATCTGATTAAGCTATTTTTCAAGAAAACAATTCAACATTCCACCAGCATTTTGAAGGACAATAAGAAACAAACTGAAACAGGTTCTTCACTTATGATCTAAATTCATTAATGCAATACAATTACAAAAAACCCACAAACACCTCAAAAGAACAACAAACCATCTTGTTACCAAATTTATCATCTACAAGTAAATGCCTCCTCAGGAAAAATAAAAGGCTTTTCACAGTAATAGGCTAGAGAGAGCCATGACATTTTGTTTTCTAAAAGTACTCTTCATTCTAAACTGACATCACAATTTTATCTAGAAGAAATTACTGAGAGATACATGAAAAATCAGGTCTTAATAGATCTGACAAACACCTAAGATATGCACTCAGCTGGGAACATGCAATTCATATATTACAGTAAACATCACAAAGGTAACCACACTACTGTTGTCCTGTAGAAATAGATGAAAAATAAAACTTCAGAAATTTGTCAGTTACAATTTTGAGGATTAACAAGAGCAGCCCACAAGAATTTCTGACAGTTGGCTGTAGTCCATAGATTCAAAAGCTGTGAAAACCATAGTAAACACTATAATTAATGCTATAAGAAAATTTACATGCATTTACAATGCATGTATAATGGTAATCGTAAAGGGTAGACTTCCATTTTAGCATGTGCATTACTTATTTCAAATAGTGTGAAGGTACACAAATACTGCCTCTCAATCTGTTTTGAGTAAGTTTGGTCCAAAGGATATTTCTGAGTGACAGTAATATTCATAATCTCTTTTCTAAAAGAAAAATAATTATATTTTAACTTCATTTACAGATTAAAGAATAAATGTAAGCTTACATTTACAAAAACAGAAACACAAGCTTATATTTTGCTTAGTATTACTATTAACATGCTGTATCTACATAATCATTAGATCCATTAAATGAAGCAGTGGGAACTTATGGTTAGAGGAGAGAAAAAAAGAAGGCCATTGCACCTCTTCCCCAGTAACAGATCACAACG
This sequence comes from Myiozetetes cayanensis, assembly GCF_022539395.1. NCBI lineage: Eukaryota > Metazoa > Chordata > Aves > Passeriformes > Tyrannidae > Myiozetetes > Myiozetetes cayanensis. The sequence continues at coordinate 25,441,925 of NW_026087853.1, forward strand.
AGATTAAACAAAAGACCAATCAACTGCATTCTCTCCTGTGCTTCATTTTACCTTTATACTTTCTAAGAGTAAACAAAAGCCTACCAACCTGTATGCTGTCTCCTATAAAACTTTCTCAAACTACTTTAGAATCTTAGTGCTTAGCAAATGCCCATTTACTACTTTCTATGTTCACCCAAAATGAAAAATGAAGAATCTGTTTCTCTTGATCCTGCCCACTTCTTCCACTGCAAAGTCTCAGGAGATTCAGGCTGTAAACCTGCTCCATGATCAGACTTTAAAAGCTGTACACCTGTGTTTTTCCTGACTTCAGAGGCATATTATGCCATATTAGCCCTTATGTATAAAGGGACTCATTATCAAAGAACAATATAAAACACAACCAGTATTAAAAAAAGGCAGTGTCAATCCAACATTATCCTGTTTAACTCCAGTCTTAAAAGCTCAGTTCTGCTTAGTCAGTTAATCAACCACAACTGGAGATCTGGAATGCTCTGAAAGGTGTCTACAACACTAATGAAAAATTCATCTCACTGTTGCCATTTATTAAATTCTCATGGTTATTGGTCTCATACAAATATGACGTGAATAATACTTGTATTTTTTATTTCAATAACTAGGTTCTATGCTTGTGGATACACCAAAATATCAATCACCAACCACTATTAACTATACAACAGTAGCACATTTTTACTCTAATGACATGTAAAAACAAAGCATCAAAAACATTAGCTTGTGATGAGAATTCTTCCATCATGCAGAAGACTGCTTTTCCTCAATTAATGAACAATTCATTTGACAAACATTTCCCTTTTAATTATACACCAGCAGTAATTTCCCACAAATTAATTTCCTGAAAATAAATATAGACTGTCAAGAATTTAGCTACAAGTTCCCTTTAAGACCTTGTATCCAGCTGTACCTCTTTCTATATATGCAATTTTCTTTTCGACAAGAAAAGCGGTTTTCTTGTCGAATTGAATGCAACTACCTGATACTGCAAATGAGACAAGACAAATAAGAAAAGATTATTTTGTTACTAGCAACCTGCTAAGTAAGTCAGTCATTACTAATATAGAGTGGACTAGACTTGAAAGCAAAGGCCAATGTGCATCACTTATCTCCAGTACATCTCCAGAAAGTTCCATGATGAATGTGCTTCATTTGTTTGTAGCTATGCATGTATTAGAACCTATTCAGGAATTTTTAAAATTATGCTTAGATCTTTTACTTGCAGCAATCCAGGTACTTGACAGCGTACATTTAGCTGTGCTATGCAATGCAAATAGGTGATCAGATGAAGACTTTTGACCATTCCTCCACAAAAATTTCTATCAGGTCAATTAAGAATTAACAATACATTTCTAATAACTGTGTCAAGTCTGAGATGCTTAGTTTTACTTCAGATACATGCAAGCACATCTTACAATTCTGTAATATGGATATTTGTTCAGTGATATGGTTTTATCTGTTTTAGGGCTGAATTTGTATTTGACAAGACTGCAATGGAAAAATTGATCCATTGCCCTGCAAAGGAAAATGGACAACTTTTATTAAGCAAGTCATAAATGTGACAGAAAGAAGTGTAAAAGTATCTAAATTCTAAAACCTCTTATACATTCAGTGAAAAGGGAACACTCCTTCTGAATTGCAACAGAGATTACCTACATTCTCCCTGTTGACTGAATAGGGAAGTTAAAAGCTCTTATTTCTGCCCCCATATTACATGCCCAGTTAGATCATAACAAACACCTGCAAAGACACACACACACGGACAGTATTCCAGAACAATTAAATGTCACGAATACACACACACACACACACACACACACACACCCATATAGTTATACACACAAAGTTGCCTGGCTGAAAAGTACCACTGCAGAGAAGCACCAGAAATTCCTGGTGGACCAACTGAGCATAAGTCAGCAAGGTGACCGTGTAGTAAAGAAGGCCAACAGCATCCTAAGCTGCACTACGAGTGCTGCCAGCAGGTCTAGGGAGGAGATCTTTCCCCTCTATTCAGCACTGCAAAGGCCACATCTGGGATTCAGCTCTGGGCTCTCCAGCACAACAGACATATGGACACACTGGAGCCCAGTGACGGGACACTAGGATCACTTAAGAGAGCAAGGATCTCTCAAACAAGGAAAAGCTGAGAATGTTAAGATTGCTTAGCCTGGAAACGCTCAGTGGAAGTCTTATTTTTAAATAAGGTTTATTTTTAATAAGGTTTTAAACATTCAATAGGAAGGTGTAAAGAAGGTGGATTGAGATTTTTCTGAATGGTGTCCAGTGACAGGACAAAAGGCAACAGGCACAAATACATGCAGGAAATTAATTCTCTCTGAGCAAAAGAAAAACACGTCTTTACTGTGAGGGTGACTGAGCACTGGCATGGGTTGCCCAAAGAGATTGTGGAGTCTCCTCCACAATCTCACTCCTTGGAGATATTGAAAGCCTAACTGGACACCATCCTGGACAACCTGTTCTAGTTGACTCTGTCAAAGCAATGGGGTTGAACTAATCAATCTCCAAAGACCCACATAACCACAACAACTGGGAGCCTGTTTAAAAATGTAGAAAAAAATATCACAAGCTAATCTTTAAGTGACAGATTAGTGGATAATGAATTTTTACATTAAAAAAATTTACTTTAGATTTTGCCCCTTTTTTTTTTTAAATAATATAGCTAACAATCTCATTCAGTGGATTTCAGAGAATAATTCAATTTTAGCTGATAAAGAAGTGTGAGAAAGCTGGTGTTTTTCTCTCTTTTTTATGACTGAATATTGTACACTTAAAGGTCAGATTATGAGGTAATAGACATCTATTTTTTTAGTAAATATGCAAATAATTTTTAAAGATAAAAACATTACATTTCCATGCAAGAGACAAAATTTAAGAAGCAAGTGTAACCAGTTTACTGTTACTTATATCTTTATTCTGGATTTTACTTATTCAGCACATGTTTTGGGTTCTACATTTTATATTTTGATTGAAGCTAGCCCTGTTTAGGGAGCAGGGGAAGGGTGTTTAGGCCAAATGACTCAAATCGCTTAAAACCTAGAATTAGTCTATAATTTTAATAGCTATTACTTCCTGGAAGGGAGGATCTGTAATAGTTATAATTAGGTGCATAGTTAATTTTAGGTGCAGTTATTCTTTCAAGTTTTTTTGTGTTATGTACACTGATCATTCTTATAATTTTACAGCAGCAATGATGCCAGATATACATCCATAAAATGTGAAAAACATTTTATGTGTGAAACACAAGGCTTTACTAATCAACCTCTAATTCCTAGCTTCTTTTTCCACATTTATACTAACCAATGAGCAATGCAGCATGAAATTTTCAATTCTAGTAGTCAACTCACTGTGACAAACACAATTCTTTTTACAATTGATACAACTTAAACAAAATAGAAAAATACTAAACCTGTTTAGATGTGTTATTATGTATCTGAAGACATCATAGTTCACTGGGTGGAATTTCTTCACAATTTCCTTTAACTCGTGTAGCCGTTCTGTCTTATCCACGATTTCTATAGAAATAAGTGACATTTTCTGACACATCTAGAAAGACATACTGAATAAAATGTTGCTTAGTTTTTTTCATAGTATAATAGTATAGATAAGACACCCATAAAGAAACATCAAGTGAGAAAATATTTGATAAAATTCCTATTTGCATAAAGTAACTTTTTCATTATAGATGTTAACTACCTAAGCACAAAAATATTTTTCTGAATTTAAGCAGAATTATTTATCTGTATTCAACAGCAAGGAATCACTTGATTAGCTTACTGTTGGTTTGTAGAATAACAATGTGACAGGATCATTTCTTGTTAAGAGTTTTCTCTGCTTGCAAAATGTTATGACAGAAAGACTTTCACGTAAACTTTGAATATCTTAAGCTTCTCAGTTATTCAAATAATAAAAAAATTACACATAAGGTTGGTGCAGCTATTTTAAATACAATGTTTAAAGAAGAACAGGGATTTTGCACAGGCCTAAGGGACATAATCCATGCTTTAAAGAGGAAATAAGCAACATTCTTAAATGCCCTTTTCACTGACGGTTCTTGCCGCATTGTAGGAATACCAAAGGAATACCAAATAAAATAACAATTTTATTTAAAAAAATCCCACAACTAATGCTGGTGATAAAACTCTTATGAAAAATACCCTAAAGGATTGTAGAACCATGCGTTATACAGAACATACTTCTAGTCCATGATGATTCATACAATAAAAAGGAATACAAGTTTACCTCTGTTACTTGACTGCATTGCTAAAAAGAACCTCCATCTACTCTACTTCCATAGGAAAAAAATGCTAAATATAGTCCAGTATATCCCAAATATAAGTTTTAAGTAGTATTAATGGCATTTTAAACTCCACTTAAATCCTAAACTATTTAATGTTTTCACTGTAATTTAGCTTTTATACTTTTAAGAAAAAATAAAACCAAACTAATTACATTAAACAAGTAATATGCCTGAAAAGTACAGCACACACATATAGGTACCCACAAATATCATCAGAAAATACAATTTCTAATGGCCTATATATTAATCAAGTCCAGGCCCAAGCCTTAGGTTTGCATTAGTGTTTTCATGTTTTGAACAAAAAATACTTAGGAATAATATATGTCACAGCTGTACCCTGCAAAAAAGTGTAGTGGACTTTTTCTGAAACAGCTTGCTGCCAATACAAGAGAGACACTCCTAATTTAAAAGCAGAGAACGATTTAGTCATTTACTCTGAAGTGTTTGAAAAATGTTTGTAAGGCAAACAAAACTAAATATCTCATAAAGAGTTCAAAAAGAATCTGAAAAAATCTAAGAGAATTAGAGAATTACCGTAATATCCCATAGATGTGTCTGATTTCTAAAGCCTACTCTGAATGTAAGACTTTATAGATTCAACACTTTTTTCCCCATTAACAACTGCAAATCCACTCCAAGAGATTTCATCCTTTTCATCACTAACAGAAAATGGAAAAAAGTAGATTTCTACCAATTAAATTTTCTTGGAAAAGGAGAAATATTAAGCCATAACTTATTTTTTTTTAAAAAAGCATTACATTTATTTCATCATATAGCTATTCCTTTTACAGAATATTTAAAAGTGTACATGTCTAAGCCATTTTAAAAAAATTCAGTGTAGATAGTACTTTCAACCTATAATGAAGTAAAAACAGCAATAAGGGCAATGGAAATAACACTATTAAATCAAGAAAAGGTTGTTTATTACTTACTTGATGTTTCTAACAACTCTTGATGCAAAGAGTAAGGAACTAATGGATCTGGCAGATCTGCAAAAAAAGCTTTAAGAGCCCCAGCCACTGCATTCACTGTTACTCCCATCGACTCTAGGCTGATATTATGATCTGCAAAAGAAAAATTAAACAGCAGTGTAAGTAAAACCTACCACTATCATTCCTTACAGTATTTTATGAAAACAAGAATTTATTCAAACACTGAAAACTAACATTTTGCCAAATGGTTGTTAAAAAATGCAGTGACCGTATGACAGAACAGCAGAAGATCAGAAAAATGAGGTCGTCTGTTTCTCCATGAAGACTTAACAGTTTTTGTCTTTGTCATTGACTGGTTTCCAATTAATCAATTTTGCCCAGTAATGGGTTTTAAATTCCATTTCCCAAAATGTCATCAAACAGCAAAGTGAGGCATAAAAACCCAGGATTTTTATTTTCCTTAATATCTATAAGGAATTTTACTATTTTTCATAGTCTCAACTTCATGATTAATATCCAAGAACTCTTAACAAATGTTTTCATTTTGAAATATAAACACAAAGTGAATAACCTATCAATCATATTTCATTATATTTTATAATGATAAAGGTTGTGGTAGAAACTATCAAGACTTAATTGTTAATCCATATTATTCAAGAAGCCTTTCAATAAAATATAAGTATCAAGAATTACTATTTGTGGGGGATAAGAAAGATAAGCCAAAGTGAATACCCTAACGTCCAGGACTGATGAACTGTTAACACAAGGAAAAGCTAGGACCTCATCTAAACTCTTTCAAACACTTAAATACCACCTACAAAACACTTTACAGCACTTAAACCAGCTGCAACAAATTTCATCCTCATCTAGTGTTTACTCAGAGCTTCACTGGTAATAACCTGGACTATACCAATACAACCTACCAGAACATTAACTACTCAGTGCTACGAAAGTTGGTTTGAAAGTGCAATCTTCTTATACTTCATTGTGGTAAGTCCATAGAGAATTCAAGTTCTGTTTTGGTTATAAATAATAAAATCTGTGATTACCTTGATCAAACTGCTTTTGAATGTTGTCTTGATCTGTTTTATTCCCACTAACACGGTACAGGCCTTCAGTACATAATCCTTAGAAGAGGAGGAAAAATAAATATTAAAAAGCAAGTTTATATACTATAGAGCAAAAGAGAATCTTTTATAACTTCTTATTCAGAAACCAAAAGTAGGAATACAAATCTTAAGTGCCTAAAAAGTAAACATGTTCACAGTTATAGCGATATAGAACTACCAAAATACCAGTTGTCCTATTATAGAGTCCACTATCCCATTTCATAAGAACCGGAGGGAATTACATTGTAGGATAACAAAAACTTGACTGAAGGCATTTGTGGAATAATTTACTCAAAATTATTCTCTTATTGATCTCTACTAGACTGTTGTTATTTGCACTTTTTTTTTTTTTTTAATAATCAAAACCCTAAATTCTGTGGTACCCACAACATTTATGTTTCTAAAAACCGTCTTCACATTCTGGGCTTAACAACTTACTACGGTGAGCAATAACACACTAAAAATACTCTGCCAAAAATGTATCAAGTATTTGTAACTCACTCCTGATCTTTTAATTTCACGGTGTAACACACTCCTGTATAGGACATGAACTTAATCTTCCAAAATGCTTTCCCTTTTACCATTTATATTTTATAAACTTTGAATCCATTTTTCTTCACTTCTTATCTAAGATAAATCATCTTATCATTTACAAGGCTTTCTTCAAGGGGTGGGGAAGAGAGGAAAGGGAGAAGGGTGTTAGGAAGCAGAGGCTCTCCATGCTTCTCATTACTACTTTGTTTGACTATGCATTACAGAGTCATCATAATTCCAGTAGCCATTCCAGGTAAACATCGAACAGTATATCTTTATTATGCACATGCACACACGCACAAACTTGCTCTCTCCACTCCAGTGATTATGCTTCCTGTCATGTTGCTACCTTTTTTGCCCACAGCTACTCAGTGAATGAAAACGTCCATCCTGATAATCATACGGTTACTCAAGATCTTTTTCTTTGTTAATTTAGAACCCATTAAGAAATATCAGCAGTTTACAGTTCCATAATTCTTCAAGTTACTTTCACGGGTGCAAAATTATCTATATGCTAGATCTCCATAACAGTATATGGTTTTATCAAAAAAATTCCAAGGTTTCAGAGCTTTATGAAATCTCTTGGTTTTTTACCATCACAGGTCAATAACTGAATTGGCCTGTGTTATGTATTGATCACTATGAATTATCAGATCAATACATGACTCCTCTGTCACACCACAGTCCACCATTGTGCCTTTTAAGTTACCAAGAAACATTAAGAATCCTGTTACAATGTTCAAAGTACAGAAAGTACTTGAGTGCTTCATACAGCTGGGAAATTTATAACAATTCATACCAACTCTTCTTACTCATTTTACCCTTCTTAACGCCTTTCCAATTCACATGTCTCTTTACTGGTTGCATCAAGGCTATTTTAGTAAGCATTTCTTCAATAAACTTTTACATCTATCACTTAAGTTTTTCAAATCCACAGCCCAGAGTCTTCCTTCTCTAAATATATACCTAACAGTCCTTTCAAAAAAACCTGAGCCTTGTTCCCTGATATCCTCAAAAAGCACCAGAATATATAATTTAGTAGCACAGGGCAAAAAGTGGTTTCAATAATTCAATAGTTTCCACATCTGAAAGGGGTTTCAAACCCATCTTTAAAAAAACGCCCCAAATGTGCTAGTGTGATCACAGGCGGAAACACTTTGCACTCCTTTTCCAGAAGCTGTAAATAAATGCAAAAAAAATCACTGGCAGATAAGAACAATCTAGGGTCAAGATTCTCTTTGTTAAGCATGGGAGAATTCTCAGTTGGAGACCCTACAGCCCCAGGGTATTCTGCTTTTTATCCAACTACCATTCAGTTTCTTTCTGCACAAAAGGAATTGAATGTGCTGCATTAGCAGTTTGTGAGAAGTCTGACACAGTCACTGTTTAGTCAGAGTGTATAAACCTTGACTACTTGAACTGGGCTGCTCTGGAGACCGATGCTCTAGTGCAGTATCTGGGCTACAGCTCTGAGAACACAGAAGGACAACCTACAGTACTTCAGAAAATGTTCAGGTTAAAAAAGGAGATGAATTTAGGTAAATTCCAAAAATAGCAACACCCTGCAATTCTGGACTCAGCTAACTAAATCTGTCTTTTGAATTCCTCAAGCAAAAATTTTTCTTACTTGTGTATATTCTAGAAAGTAACACTTCATGAAACAGTTGGTCAACTGTCACTACATAGTTTCTCTAAGGCACAAAAGGAGACAAGTTTAATCTGCTCATGTGCATACACACAAACAGAAATCTGAAAGTATTATTTTTTAAGTAATGCTTCAATTCTCTGTTGCTTTCTATTATCCAACCACGTCTCTCCAATGCTTGTTACCTCAAGATCTTCATCACATATCAGACATTTCAGTTCACTAGTTTTAGCGTTTAAACTCTTGCATATCTATACTATATATCTATAATGAGAAAGACCATACAACTTTTTTTTCTGACAGTTTTTTAAAAAATTGGTTCCTTCATCTGCAAGCAAGTTGATTTTTCAGAATTCTTATCTATGTTCTTATCCTGCTTCCATTCTTTCCAGCTGTAATTTTCAACATATCCTTACTGAACACAATGGCTGCTGCAATATTATATATCAGAATCATCTGATTCATTGGCTTCTCTGTCCTGTTAGCTTTACAACACCTCTAAGTTTAAATAATTAGCTCCTCCTTACTTCACGTCACAATAGTCTTCAAGACAGAGCACGTCTCCTTTGCCTAGACTATTCTTTACCTAAAATACTTCCTAGCGCCTAATAAATTCTCTTCTTGCACCTCCTTTTTTGCTGCCAGTTGTGATCAGAGTTCCAGCCTACCTACCAAACTTCACCACATGGGGTTCAAAGCATTTAGAAGAAAATGAGCAAGGTGGATCTGCACCTATATGCATAATTAGTGTGTAGGACATTTCCACTCTTAGGTACCAACATATTTTCACAACTCTTTGTTCCTTCATAGAACATATTAACTTAAGCACAAGGTCAGACCAAAGTCTACCTGGTACAATATCCACTTCCTATACCATATACTACACTAAGTAATATATGCTTGAGGACAGACATAGGAAAGGCAGGAGAGAAAAAACAACAAAACCCAACAGCAATCTTTTGTGATATACACTCCCAGCTTCCTGGAGATGGTGGTTTTTTATAGGCTTTTGCATAAGGTGTTGTAATAGCCACTTGGGGATTTATGCTTCACTAATTTGTCCAAAACCCTTTAAGTCACCTACTTGTGGTCTTTACATTATGGTAAATGCGGTTTTGTAAGTCAGGGATGTACATCATGAAAGCACACTGAGTTTATGTTCACTACCTGAAGTTTTCATAAAAATTACTTTTTTTTCTTAAAAAGAAGTAGTAACTTCTTTACACTTTCCAGCACCAGTTTTTTAAATTTACGTAATTTCTCTTCCTCAGGAATGTTCTAACCCAATCAGTTCAGTCCCTCTTTATCCAATAGTTATCATTATTGCCATATGCAGTAACTTTTCCAATTCTTTTCTATTCTGAGAAAGATTGAACCAAATTGCAACTAGTATTCAAACTGTGTGTACAGAATGGAATTATGTAATAGCATGATTATTTCCCCCCCCATAACACTCGCTCTCAACTTTTTTCTTTCTTCCTTGCTTGATAGCAAGTACAGAGAGGTCAAGTTTTCAGACAGCTGTCTATGATGATCTCAAAGCCTTTTCCCAAGTGACAACACATATATTAACATGTAGACTGCTGAAAAATCATAGTGTCTGCTAACAATATCCACAGCCAGGTTCTTCTACCATGTTCTGACTATCTTTCTGAATACATGCAACCTAATCAAGCAAGTCACTCTCCCCAGTTCAATTCCTTCCCCTACAGTAGCCAATGGAATGTTTCAGGACTCATTCTCCACTACCATAGTTGAGACTATTATTCCCACACTCATCTTTGTAAATTCTGCTATCTCTATAATTCTCCAATTTTATTCCACAGATTGACCTTTTCAACCCCTATGCTACAGCACAAGACTAAAGGAACTGCCATCTTATTGATCCAAAACAGTAATTTCTATGTACACCTAGAATGTAGAGCAAAGAATTCAAACTCTTTATGCAAGAATCTAGCACTAGTTTTACTTACATAAAATTTATTCAAAATTCTACATGGGTTCTTATCTACACATATCAACATTGATATTTAAAGACCCAAGACATTCAATTCACATACACTGAAAACCAGAACCAAAAATAAGTGTCTCACTGCTTCTTGTAATAAGATAATTTACAGCATGTTGAAATGTTCAATAAACAGTCAGTAGTGTAAAAAATAAGCAGCCCTTTTAGAAAGACTCATATAATAGGAAGCTCTCCAAAGCTGAATTAACATTTCTATAATTTACACTAACCAACTATTAAACAGGGTATCAATCACTTTATGAAGTGTACTCAACCACTTATCTCATGACCTGTTCATTTCAAAAGAAGAATACAAGACTTCAATTAATATAACATTACAAACATGCCTAGGAAAAGGTAGGTGCATTCTTTGCTTCATTAAAAATGGTGACACCTGAAGATACTCTAATTTTCCTTACATATATCTGTTTGGTCACTTCGGGCCTGGAGAAAGCTAGAGGAATAAGTAGAGCAGCTAAGTACTGTACACACTCTGCAAAAGATATTGACATCTCGGTCCTATCTGCATGGTTTAGGAATTCTTTATATAATTCCTATGATGTTTCCTTTGAAGAGATACCTTAATTAGCAATACAGCTCAAGTGCACAACATGTGTTTATGAGTATTTCAAAACATATTTGTTTACAGTTTTCAGTGATTCTCTCGCACTACTAAATTAATGCATGTGCTCCTCCTCCATCCGTCTGGTAGTCAAGTCTTCTGTTAGGAGAAACAACTGATGCCTATTTTACCCTCCCCTTGAGTTTGTACAGAGTTTCCTCTCTGTTGATCAATTCCGAAGTTACAAACACAAACTGGTGTAGTCTCCTAACTACCGAAAGCTATTCTATGCCAACTTTGAAATGATCACAGAAGGGATTCACAGAAGTTCATCTAGCGCAACCTCTTTCTGCAATCTCCGTATTTGGTTGCTTACCTTGAATATCTCCAGGATTTCTAACAATCTCTCTGGGTAACCTGAACCAGTGCTTAAAAATAACCTTTCAAGCATAAGTCTTTCCTTCTAATGAGAACCTTGTGTTTTAATGACACTGTACTTCAGTTCTTTAGCCTGGGTGCACCTCCTCACAGGTATGGGAAGCTACTTTGGAGAACCTCTTCAGTCTTTCTCTCTCCAAGTGGAAGAAACCCACTGATTAGGAACTCCAATCCCTGACCCTCTACTGCTAGACTCAAGTTTCTCAACACCTTTCTTATAGTATTTCAGATGAGGCCTAACAAGTGCAGAGCAAAAAGGAATAACCACTTCTGCAGCTGTAGTGCCTCCCTTTCTCTTGGGACAGCCCAATACCAAAGGCACGCTAAGCCTGTTCTCCACCATGACCACGAGATCCCTTTCATTAGCACTGATACCCAGCCACTCAAGTCCTCAGAGTGTACCACTGCAGGGTCCTTCTAATTCTAATTGCAGGACTTGGCACTTGACCTCACTGAATTCCATGAGGTTCCTATTGTCCCATTCCTCCAGCTTGTCAACCTGTCCCTGAGTAGAAGCCCTGTCTCAAACACATTAACCACACCCATTCCAGGAACACTCACCAACACCATGAGGATATAAAATGTATTGTAGAGCTATTTAAATCTATTGTTACTGTACCCGTCCAGAATCAAAACTAACAGGGTCATGGCCCATGCAGGGTTTTTTGCTAAACATACAGTTTCACAGAAGTTGAGTCAAGTTATCATTGTGACTCAAAAAAGATGGTCTAACTCCCTGCCTAATCAATCCCTGTTTCCATCCCTCCCTTGCTCCTGCTTCCTGCCTCGTGCTTGTTTGGGCACATATTTGATCCTTAACTTACCAGCCACAGCACTACACAGCAGGACCTTGACCATTTTTGCTGATAAAGATTTCCAAAACAGTGAACTCCACTGATTCAGAGATATCTGACAAGTGCCCAAAACAAGAAAGTGGCAGAAGCATAGAGCAGGAGAGAATCTTTCTGGCTATTACACCATTTCTTATGAAACTACCCTCAGAATTCCAGCTCTCATACATGAGGCTGAGGGGAAACTCCTGTCCTTTTCCGTTCTCTGTCCAACAGAACAGGCTCCTAAAAGCTTCTTGCTCTCCCAAGCCCCTTAAATAAAAGGAAAGATAATCAATCTTGAATTTTTGGATTTTCCAGCCATATACTCAATGATTTAGCAGCCCTTCACCTCAACAGGCACTGCTGACTCACTTTCATTGTCTATTTCTACCCAATTCTCATTCTCTGGAGATAAACTTTGCCTTATCTATACTTTCAGTGTAAAACTCTGACCTCACAGCAGATTCAGCATAAAAGACCTGGGTATGTGTATTTCCCTGTGAGGGAAATTCAAAGAAGGCAATGATCTATTACTTGAATTACCTCCAAAACTGTAGATTTAGCAGCATTACAAAAAGGTATAAATATCAAAAGCAGTAATTATTGCAGATATACCGAGTATGCAATTTTTAAATTTCACCTATAGCTCTCTATAGGGACCATGTGAAATATTAAATGAGATGGTGTTGTGGTTCTGTCAAACTCATTTTTCCTTCTTTACTCTGCTCCTTGTCTCATAAAAATTAACTAAATTATTAAAATACAAATTATTCCAATAAACTTCTCTTCCCTCAATTGTTTCATGTACAATTAACACTGTATTAATGCTATCGGTTTTCTATGAAGTACAGAATCTAAAATTTATAATCTGGTCAATGAAGTACATGGATATCAATATCCTATTCAAAAAAAAAAAAATCAAAAACCACACTTAAACTCCCGAGAAAAAATCCTTAAAATACTGATGCTATTATTAAAATCTGAATATCAGGGGTTAAATTTACTAAATGGCAAAACTGTTATTGTGTCCATAATATTAATTTGATGTCTCCTTCCTTGGAAAATAGAATGAAATGTAATCTGTACCAAATTTTTCACCAACGAATAACAATGAATACAAAAAGTAAATCCAAAACACAAAAAAATACTGAAATATTAAAAAACCCTCATATGCTAATAGTATTAGTTAGCACGAGTCATGTTGCCTGAATTATTGTAAGTTTGGGAAAGTTAAAAATAATCAACAACAGCAGGTGTTGAATAGTACACAAACAGTACAAGAAATTGTTCACCACTAAACTGGCAGTGTTCTAAACAGCATAAAAACGTTACTAACAAAACACTTAAGCTACAAACTTGACATAAACATGTAAGTTTTTACATTTAAAATTAGACATTCAATAGATATTTTTCCATGATATTGCAATACAAAATTCAAACCATATTAATATTTTATTGAAGTTAGACATTAAATTAGCCTTCAGAAATCTGTGTTCCTCTCTCTCAAGACAAACAAAATTACCAGAGCATCAGAATATTCCTCTTATACTCTACATGGTAATTCCTAGAGAAACAGAATTCATGCAATTAATACAATTAAACAGTTTAGCTTCAAAAATTATCTCAATTCTGTTGCCTAAATTTAGAAAAAATTGCATTGTACTAAAAAAGGTAATGGTCTACATTGGATAGTATTTTTTTTAAAATAACAGGTTTTCTTTTTCTAGCATGTCTTAGCACAGCACCATTATTTGCACATAAAAACAGCCACTACAATTCTCTTAAAAATCAAATATCTAGTTTTCCCTGCTAAATACGTTTCCATAAGCCTGGTTTACAGAAAACTAATACACTTTAATAGTTTATTTCAAGTGATGAAACAAAATGAACTTCTCTTCAGTTCATCAGGGAAAGCAACAAAATACACCAGAACAGCTGTATCATCAAAATACTCTTTTGGAAGCTTTTAACTGAAAATAGCTACCAATGTCAAAAAGTCAGTTTACATAGCTGCCCTCATGAGCAAGTTACAAACTGATTTGCAAAGAAAGTGACAGAGGCAAAAGCATACAAACATCATTGAGTTATACATGTGCATGTCACTAGTGATAGAGAAGTGTTCATATAGTCTGTAAAAGGTTACAAAGATCACAGTATCATTACCATAACTTTTCCTGAAAGCATTATACATTTATATGAAGATACTTAGTGGAAAACTTGATAAGGCACCATTATCAAGTTACTTACCTGAAAAAAATATATTCTTTTTGATCATCTTGTTCAATAAACCAACAAGAAAGAGCTCTAACAACCAACCAAAATCCTGCTATGATTACAGTGAATTCAAAAATTAAAGGCTTGGATAGAAAAAAGGCTTTCCTGTAATCGTGGACAATGTGGAAACACAGAAGTGAAGTTTGTTTACAGTATTTAGCAAAGCTTTCCTCACTTCTTATCCAGAAGTAACAATGTTACATAATTTAAGATAAACTAACATGGTATTATGTTGGGTTTTTTTTTAATCAGTAGGTTCCAACAAGCCCCAGTATTACAAGCCACTGCTGCTTCGTACTATTAGTGTCAGTGACAGCGCACACTGCTGTGAAATGGAGGTACTGACACACTTATTAGGTTATTAGCTTATTAGGTTTACGTCTACTGAGGTATTAATCACTTTGCTCCTCAGTTTCTACTTTCAATACTATCAAAAATATTACAAAGGGATTCAAAACCTGTATTACCTTTCAAAAATAAATTGGTTGACTACATAAAGCTAAATCAATTCAGAATAAAGCTTCTTGTTAGAAAATACCAAAGTAAATAGGAACACACAGACAATAAACTACATCTGCAGGCCTTGACTTAGGATCCCTTATCCTTACCAGATCTCCCTTTACCCTGACGGGATTCATATGGCTTCTTCAAAAGAAAAATCTGTTGATTTATAAAGGGTTAGAACTTATCAGCTCCTGGATTTACTTTAATTTTCCCAAATTGTCCCTCTTCTACTGATACACACTTTTTTTTTTGTGAGGATATTCCAGAACATTATGGAAAACACCTGAAACAGGGAAAACTATTTTCACACTGCACACTTTCTAGCCTCAGTCACAATTTAGATGAGTGGGTACAAAGCACCATCTTGTATAATTGCAGAACAAGGCAGAAATAAGGAACATTAAAAATTGAGATTAGCCCTTCAAATTGAGATTAATCACATCTTCATAAATTCAGCAACAATCCAAATTACATATAATAATACAACAGGAAGGAGATGAACTCCGTGAAAGTACCTTAAAAGGAAAAGTTAAACAATTATGTCCTCTGTAGGAGAAATATATGGATTAGTCAAGTTGGAAAAGACTGCACTTCTGATTAAAAAGACAACGATAATAAACACTGGTATTCAGTGCAGTTAGTACTGACAGTAGGTTGATTTGGTAAGAGACAGCTGAGTATTGGATGACTCCCCAGGGCCAAGAAGCCTTAGCAAACAGGAATGGTACCATTCTGGACTCCAGCCTGAAGCCAATAGATCCTGACTTGCCCTCTGCAGATAATTCCACAAATACAGATTTGGAAGTTTTCTCAAACAGTCACAAAATCAGCGATGTTAGTACAGGATTTGAAGGCAATGCAAGTGAACACCCTCCTCTCTCAAAGGCAACAAATACATTACATCCCTGCTTGAATACACTCAAATACCTACAGCATATTAATCCAACATAAAAATAATACACACCAAAAATAAAACTTCCACAGCCAAGTATAGAGGTTTAAAAGAACACAAAAGCTACTTACACAGAATCCAGAGTAGGAGAAAGAAAATTCTAATACAAATCAGAAGTAGAGGTTTTGTTCTAAGTGCTTAACAAAACAAGAAGGCAACTACTGTCTTCACAGCTACAAACAAAGTATGCAGATGGTACAATGTTTGTCCAGCTTACATATACGGCCAAAATTAAAATTCTCCAGCTGCACAGCAGCATCCCAGGGTGAACTAATATATACCCAACCTGCTAAAGGAAAAAGCAGTGCCTCCTGAGTAAGCACTTTTGAGAAGCTCCTACATTTTGAACACATAGCAGCTTAACTAAATATCTTTCAAAGACAGGTCATGAGGGGAGAATAGAAGTGCTAAGTCTTTTGGGTGCTTGTATGATTTGATGACTATGAGGAAAAAAAAAAGACAACAAATAATGTTCCCACACTATTATAGCTCTCTCTCTCACTCCACAAGCTGGTGAAAATTCTTTTATTTGCAAAGTTTACCACAAAGTGAACAGATATTAGACAACAACACTTGTAAGTAAATAGAACTTTCTTTAGAACTAGATTTATAATTTTGTTGTTCAAAAATATTCTTAGAAAGTTAACATCAAGTTATTGCTAGATTTTATAAACTTTTAAAAGAGTCATTTGGTCTTCAGTACTGGAGAATGTCTGTTTTATATAGGTATACATAGTAGTGGTATGTAGCCACTTTTAAACAACAGCAATTCAGATGGTGACTCACCCATAATAATATGTTGGTTTGTTTTGGGGTACTTTTGCAACATAAAAAAGTAAACACAATATATATATTAAACTGCCTATGTCACTCTATTACTCCTCACCCTTCTTCCTCCCTCTCCATTTTTAACTGGGTGAGGTGGAAAAAGCAAAAGCAAGAGGGAAGAAAATACAGCTCTTACCTTTAAGCAAGGAATCCATAGAAGGTAAAGATTAAAGACAGATTTATGCTAACATCTCTGACTCCAAAGAGATAAGTGCCTGAGGTTTCACCTAATTTTTTTATTGCAATAATGCAGTATGTAAACTTTCAAAAACAGCTATTAGGTTTACCACCAGTAATTACTCTTCTGGAAACACTACTCTTACAGATGGCAGCAAAACTGAATTTTACTATAAGAAAGAAAACCCTTCAGTTTTACTCTTGCTAGAACTGCTACTGTCATCTTACAGCCAAAATTGTATTACAGAACAAAGCAAACATTGAAAAAAGATGCTGTTTTACTTTATGCTAAACAACATTATAAAACGGCCCTATGCATGTTTAAGCTCAGTCACACTGTCATTTAATCCAAATACAGCAATACAGTATTTATGAAACTTCAGAGCAAGCAGGACCTACACACTAACTGAAAACTGGTGCTCACAATCTTTAAAAACAAACAAACAACAACAAAAACAAACAAAAAACCCCAAACAAAACTCAACCACAGGTCACTCCCAAACCTCAAAACAAATCCCCACTCCTAACTGTAGTCTTTTGTTGGACCAGCAAAATCATCCTACTTGCCTCATGGTCACACAGTAAATAGGCTGAAAGCAGGGACAAACACACAACCAGGAAGCCAGGGAGAAAGGAGAGAGAGAAAACCAAAAGCCACTTGCCATTAGAAAAAGATACAAGTTTTTTCAAATCACAGGAAACATGTTAAACTTCAAACATTTGCCAAAAAGCAATTAAGTATTTGTATAAATAAAGTCAAAAGACATATTAAGCACACAACTTAGAAAGCACATTCTGCTTTTCAAATGTGCCTAGCCCACAATTATTTCTATGACAAAATTCTAAAAGTACTTTAAAACAGAAAATGAGAGGCTTTACTCATTATGCAAAGTGGGAAAGTCTTTCCTCCAACAGTCCTCCTATCTTACCTGTATCTTCAATGAATTGCACACATTTTTCAACAAACAGAGGTATCGGTTTCTCAGGTGTAACCAAATCCTGTAGGGGCATCCCAAAGTAATTACTTTCCCAGTTTCTACGGATTGGAGGATTGAATGTCTTAGTTTTCTTTTTTGGCTACAACAAAACAGAGTTATTTAAGTAATATTCAAGTAACATTTTAACTAACTCATATTGCAATCATTCAGTAAATGCAAACAGATCACACATTTATCAGACATGAAAATTCCTCCATGGCAAACTGAATGAATAAAAATTAAACGTACTTTCAAAATAGCATACATTAGATACAAAGCACTCAAATAACTTCTGAAAGGTCTGGTCCTTTTTGTATCACGTTAGGAACAGGATAACCCACTGTATCAGTAACTGAAATACCACAGGAACAGAAAAAAAGATGCCACTTGTTTAGAGTGCTGTGGTCAAGTCTTTGCATATTAACTTTCAGCACTGCTCATAAATGAATCTATATGAATCACATCTGATTCACGACCTCTACAAAAATTGTTAGGATAAAACTCTGAAGTGACATATCACCAAAATAGTTCTGCATATATTTAGAGATACACAATAATCTTTATCCTGCAACTACACAAGAAACGTGATGATGCAGAATGTATAACTATCAATCTCAAAGCTAAAGTTGCAGGCACTCCTATCAAGGATAATTGCTTTGTTACAAGTACAGGACTTTAGCCAAAAGGAGGTTTGCATACAATCAAATCTAAGAAGATGAGTTTCATATGACATTTTCTTGCTTATTTTTTTTTTCCCCTTGAGAAGGACTTTATCCAGTGGAACTGATAAATCACCTTTGGATGATTACAAGAATTATATCGTATCAGATACCATGTTTCATCTCTGAATGTTGATGAATTCACATTACATCATCAAAAATATTTATTTAGGCAGCATCTAGTTCAGATGACCAACAGCTGAAAGCACCAAGTTGAAGCTAAACAATGCATAAAACTAAGTGAAAACATCTTTATCAAATGTTGAATGAAAGACCATTTTAGAGATACGTCCATTGAGGTAGAAAAGAAAGGGAAAACAATTTGGATGTTTTTTTCCATGGTGTTCAGTGCATATCCCCACCGTCTTAGAATAAATAAAGCAACACTCAAGGCTCTGTATTTTAGATCAACAGGATAGAAAAAGACTCTGTGTCTCTTGGAAGGTAATCTGGTTAACGGAATAATAAAGTAGGATTCTAGAGAAGTTATATGAAAATTATAAATACTACTACTATAAATACTGGACATAGCATGAAATATTAAATATATCTGCAAAACTGGAGTAAAGAATGCTTTTTTTCTAACAGTTGTCCTGAGTTTAGAAGAATGGTTGCAAGGGACGGAGATATCAAGTACGACATTGCACACTCAGGAATGGAGAAAGTTTCTTCGGTGAACTGTCTACCCGAAATCAGTTTAATCTCCAAACTGAAAAAAGGGGAATTTGTCTAAAGAATTTAAAGAAGCATAAAGACAAAAAAAGAATAAAGAGAAAAATAAAAAGAAAATCTGAAGTCCCTTGCAAACTTGTCTAAAAGTAGAGAAGGAGAAGAGATGATAATTGCAAGACAATTCCATAAACATAAAATTATTATTTCACTAGCCTGAGTTACAACAATAAGTTTATCAGCTATTTCTCATTATGTGTCATTATGCATCTTGTCTCTCTCCTGTCCAATATTTATTAAAATCTCTCACAATTTCTCTTTTTTTGGGGGGGTGAGTGCATAAACCCTCCACTGACAGAGCAAATCAAATCTTCCTGCAAGTAACACTACACGATCCTCACAAAAAGGTATTTCTGTAAATTAAAAACAAAAGTTTAAGGCATTAAAAAAACCAACATGCTATTTCCTGATTTGAGACTCCCATACTTTCCTTAAGTTGTGGGTCTAGACTTCTTAAGTAGAGAACTTGTCCTGAACAAAAAGGGCAAGAAATAACACAGTAATGTGTTACTGTGCAAAAGATCTGATCTTTGCCACAAGATCAACTGATTTCAGGGAAAAAAAAATTGGTCTTATTTCTAAAAAAAGTGTGTTTTAGTGACAGGTTTTTTTTAAATCTATGTTCCCCACTCTGAGAAAATAGCTGCTTTTCTGATCCAGACACAGAAGTGAACTTTTATATTTGCTAGTCAAGATAACAACTATAAGAAATTTTTCTGTGTAAGATTAACTTTTAAAATATCTCTAATGAAACAACTAACAAAAGCAGTTTAAACATTAAACTATTCCTATAGTTAAAGGGCACCTGAACAGTTTTAATTTTCCTAGATTTTGGCAGACAGATTATGATTTTGCCCCAGGTATTTTTAGTTCAATAGTTATGCCCAATGCACCTACTCTCCAACAATACACAGTCACCTAATACTGCACGCAGCAAGTACTAATGGAGGCACAGTCAAAACCAATTTGGTATTCTTCTTCTACATCATAATGAAAAAGAACTAATAGGCACCAAGTTAGAGAAGATAAGAATCAGCACAAAAGTTTTGTTACTTAAACCTAGCAAAAAAGATTGTTTCACATACCACCGTTTTCCTGTTAGTAATTAAAACACCAGCCCAACATCAAGAAGTTGAATCCTTAGTTTTCAAATAAATCTGTGGGGTTTTTAATAATTGATTGCTGCACTTATGTTGAGCTTTCAGCATGGGTTTCACCACTTGCTTCTTGCCAGAGACAACTTCTCTTCATACCCTAACTGAAGTCAAAGCCAAACCTCTAACAGATCCTTACATATCTTGGCAGGAAAGCATTTTAACTCTGAGAATCCCAAACTTGCCTTGCGCTGCTGATACTAAAAGAATTTACTTGCAATATTGCTTTAATTGCAGTAGTTCAATCACCAAACGTGCTGCAAAAGATTAGTTCAAGCCCTCTTAATATAAGACAAGGTAAACACAAAAACATGCACTTGAGCACAGAAATGTATCCAATTCTTGATTTCAAAACGAGAAATATCACAAAGAGCATGAAACCATGAAAAAAAATATAGACCAAAAGAATATTCAAGCTTAATCCTCTTGACCGTAGGTACCAGGGAACCAGATAAGTAGTACTCATCATCTAGAAAGAAACTAGGTTGAGACTTCAGCCAGCTATGAGTCTTGGAGTACAATGCACTTAAATACAACCTTTTAAAATAAACTTAGACAACTAAAAACTGCCCAAACATATCTATCAAATCCCTTTATGGATGGGCATACTCTAGCAAGCCCTCCATTCAAGACAGGTTCCTCTTCCTTTTTTAGCTCTTACCTCCAACTCACCAGAACTATCATCAATAATTTATTTATCAAACTGGAAATCCAGCCACTTCTCTACCTGCCACAAACTTCACTACTACTTTTGATACAAGGGAAAATTTCTGCCTGCTTCATTTGCAGTCAGCCCTGGGTTCATGAAGGGCAAAGTCAGTATTTTCAAGACTAGTAAAATACTTCATAAAACCACGCACCATGAACAGCATTTATAGGCTTAATAAAAAATTTGTAATCTCTATTTCATAGCCACCTCTTCAGAAACTATATGACATAAAATACTGCAGATGATGCTCTTTCTTCCCTTTACACATTCTGCTATTTTTAGAATTCCAGTTTGTTACACTAAGTTTTAAACTACAAAGGCTCAAGAAGAGATATGGCACTAAATATGCATATTAAGTGTTAAATTTGAACAGATGAAACCTGAAAGTACAGATTCTTGTATTTCCTGTACTCCTCGGGAGAAAAAAAAATTCACTGCACATTTCTGCTACAGAGAATTACTAAATTAATACAAGGGTCAAAAATAACTTGCTATTATTTCATGTGGCAATAATAGTAATAGATAAATCAATAATAACTGATAAATAATTTTTAAAATATTTATGTTTACACATAGGAAGAACACAATGAGAACACTGAAAAGCCAAAGAGTACTGTGGTTTGGGCCTTATATTAACTCATAAACTGCATTACAGTTGCAGCTTTAAGGTTATTGCACAAACATGAAGAGGTTCCTCCTGTCTGAGCTGTTAGAAAGCTTCCATCAGCAAGATCCTTATGCTCTAGGAATGTTCATGCCCTTTCATGGCCTCAAAGTTTCTGCAATTTCTGTTGTTCTGTATCCCCAAACTCATCAAGCTAAACTGAAGACAAAAATAATTTATGATATAACTCGCAAGGCTGTTGCTTTACATGTGTACCAACACCAACAATGTTTACACTAGACCTTAATATTACAGTCTTAAAGATTCTAACTGTGATAAGCATCTACTTGTAGTTCCCACTTGCAATTTTTGAAAGAGACCTGGACATGAATGAGTATTAATCTCAGCTGGAGAGGTCTAACTTGGCACAGAAGAACAGCTGAGGCAAAGCTGCATATGAACATTGTACACAGTGCTTTGTTCCTCCAAGTTTATGAACACCGCTAACGAACTAAATCAAACACAGAAAGCATGCCAAATGCATACTGGAAAATGCATTAAATCTGAGAGTTATTTTGTTCAATAACAACAAAAACAAGGTGCTTTTTTCCTAAGAGAAACTTGACAGAAAAAGTTCTGTAGGGGAAGAAAAAAGGCCATCATAGCTTAACAAATACTAGCACGCAGCATGCACTTGAAAGCTTACAAATTCAGTGTGATCACACATGAACTTGGCTAAAAAGTCCTGTGACTGAAGAAAGTCTGCTTTTTTTTTTGTCCTTCTTTCCACTTCTCTTTATGTACATCCCTACCAGAAAAAGTTCAACAGTCCACTTGTTAATAGCACATGCAAGGCCACACAGTAATTTTTTCAGAAAATTTAGACATCTGGTATTAAGGATAAAGGTGGATGTATCACAAATCAGATTATACTGGACTGATTCAACCTTCTCCACTGAAAAGATGTTATTATTTTCCAAAGGTAAAGACAGAACAATCATCAGTTGGTTTCACCAATCTGGACTCAAGTAAGGCACTTGGTGATGGCATACAGGAAACCATTGTGACAACTGGAGTAGCAGAAGAAAGATGATATTCAACAACAAAAAGGACAGTCACAGACTAATGCAAAATCATGTGCTGGAATGCACGACTAACAAAAGTTATGTGCTGTAAGGTACATGTAGCATGTACTATAATGTACAGGTACTACGTGTATGTACTGTAAAATCATCTGTACTATTGGTAGGAAGTCATTAATTGGAAATTATCAAGGACAAGAACAGGTCAAAGGTTCCTAAAGTCACAGTAATTGCAGTTAAGAAAAGGCTGGGTGCGATCACACAATTGTGTCAGGTAGTAATTTCTTGTAGGCATCAATAAACAGTAATATTATATGATGCACTGCTATGACATTCTTTGTGATAATATACACAGTTTCAGTCATCCTCATTCAAAAACGTAAGTTCAGAGGAAAATTTCATGGTTTTTATGAATCTTCTAATACTCAGATCAAGTAGCCATTTTCTCTTCACCTGTTTGAAGGTGACAGATCACAAACATTTCAGGAGAAAGGTTACCACAAGGAAAGGTGAAAACTAGGAATTGCAAGAAAATTCTTCACCAATACAGAGGAAATAGAAGTTCTGAATGAGTTTTACAGAGTAGTGAGAATGAGGGCATAGAAGTTTTCAGAGGAATTATTTCTGTGATAGTTGAAAACAGAGCTCATGGACAGTTCTCTGCCACTTCTGACTACCAGTATACTGAAACAAGATCTAAGAACACCAGCACACTGTTATGGACAAAAACAATGGGCAAATAATTCAGACCAAAGCACTCTTGCTTAACTGATCTCAATTTTAAATTGTTTGATTTCCTTTGGTAATAAGAATCAGTAAATGACCTTGAAAGTAACGTTACCTGCTCAGCACAGACTTGTCATTGCTATACCTTCCACAACACAACATTTTAATTTGTGCTTCCAAATAGTAACAAGCAACATAATTCTGAGTATTTACTTCTGTCTTTAATAGCATGTGTTCACAACAGATTTTTAAAGCTTGGTACAGGTGTTAGCCAAACTACAGCTGCCATTCTCCTATTCTACTGTTAGTCAAATATTGCTTCCTCCTTTCTATTCACCCAACTCTTTGCGTTCTTCAATTTTTTTACCTGAAGCCTCCAATCACACTACACCCATCCCCTACCGCCCTCTATCTGTCTTAGTGCCCATTGTGAGCTGGGAGACTGCGGTCCTGAAAGCATCAGCACAGAATGAGTCTTTCCTGCAACACCTTACAAGAAATCCACAGAGAAACACCATATCTCAAACCAACAAAGATATAAGGAGTATCAAGAATGTTACATTATATTAGGCTTTAAAAAGCAATAGCATAGTACAAAGTTGATTTTAAAAAAAAAATTATTGCAAGAGACAATTAGGACCTCGGATTTCAAAGTATGAGTTTTTCCAAACAAATTCATTTTGTTCATAAGATTTCTGTATTTCAGAATCACTATAATTATAGCAAGAATGTATCACATGTATCTTATGTTCCCTTTTCATAGAGAGGAACAATTTTCTTCAACAAGGAAAATATAATTTGAGTAACTTTTGAGTTTTTGTAACAAAAGACTGCTAGTTGCTCATCTAAAGCAACACAGGAAATCATGGTGAATAAGCTCCAAAACTAATAAAACTGCATCTCTTCCAAAAAAAAATTAACAGTTAGAAAACCTAAAGAAGTATATTACAAACTAGAATGGCCCATCACTTGAACTGGAACTACTCTCACTTCAACTTAATGCAAGTTAACACACAGAGAAGTTACTGCTTATGAAAAGCACTGAGCACTCAACATTCTTAGATATTTTGAAAGCTTGCAAGCATTTTCGCTAACAAGTAAATTTGTTTTCTGAATCGTTACAATAATTTATGCTCCTATTAGAAGTTTTCTGTGACTAATTTGAGAGTAGCAGACCTGCTAGTTGTGAGTTTAAAACAAACAAACAAACAAAAAATAAAAAATAATTTAAAAATAAAAAAAAAACCACCACCAATACACAAAACCACCAAACCACAAACCAAACCAAAACCAACCAACCAAAACAACCAAGAGGTACATTAAAAAGAACTTTAAACAACTCTACTCTTCAAGAGTTGTAACCACTACAAAAACTTAGAACAGCCTGAAACTTTCAATTCAGGTTTCCTCTCAACAGGTGAAAACCAAAAGTGGAGGCATTGCTGAAGATATCAGGGGGTTTCCTGACAGTACCAGGAAGAAAAGACACCACTATACTAGGTCTACTCAGCTTAAAACATAAATATCCAACTCAGAGTAACTTTCAGTCAAGTCAACACAGCTGGGACAGTAGGAGGATTGTGAAACTACATTTCAATTTCTATGTAGCAAGATTAATTCAATCAAAAGGAGTCCAGGAGTTGGACTCGATGATCCTTGTGGGTCCCTTCCAACTCAGGATATTCAACGATTGTATGAAAAGTATATAAATTACTGTTTTTAAAAACATCTAAGTTTCCCCAAAAGAGTAATTTCGAAGTATTTTTAATCATATGATTTTATACCCACAAGACATCATTATCCAATGCTTATGAGTAAGCCTTAAGAAAATTTAGTGCCCTTTAAACCAGTCATGTGTAATTCAAATCACAGCTGCATACCAGGAAGTGCAATACAGAATTTAATCTATTAGTAAAATTTCACTATGCTCTACTTTACCAAAACGTATTTCTAACTGCTATACAAGTACTGTCAGATTTAAGCTAAAAGGGACATTTTTAAAATGCTACAAAAGATAATATTAAAATCAGCTTACTTTCAGACAAGAAAAAAAATATCTAACTGATCAGAAACACCCGATTTCATGTCAAACAAACACTACACCCAACAGAACTGACAAATTAAAAAGAATTAAAATCTAAACTACGAAGTGTCCATCTAGAACCTAGATCACAACACTACCTTGATATAACAACTTTTAAGACAGTAAGTCAAAAAGTAACTATCAGGCATAAAGATCAAAATTAAACATTTTTAAGTAGAATGCTACATTATCATTTTCCTTTTATTTCCCTATTGCGTTCCCTGTATTTTACTTGAATAGAGAATTCTACAGATAGTACAACTTTCAACTTGATTACCTGTTTGCCCACACTAGGAAAATGCATCAGTCAGTAAAACCACTATGCAAAGTTTCCTTTTCATGCACTTATTTTAGCAGTTCCAGGTTGAACCAAGAATTAAAAAGAAACCACTCCTTTCATTCACCAGCCCTAAAACTCATTCCAACAGCAAGAATTGCAAGAACTGAAAGAACCAGTTCTACTCAAAAACTCACAAAGCAGCTTTTAAAAAAAAGAAAACAGTACCTTAGACAAATGGAAGGAAGCCTGCACATAGAATTATAAAATCAATGGGTTTGGAAAAGACCTCTAAGATCATCAAGTCCAACCCTTGATCCAACCCCACTGCGATTACTAGATCATGGCACTCAGTGCCACATCCAGTCTCATCTTAAACACCTCCAGGGACGATGAATCCATCATCTCTCTGGGCAGCCCATTCCAATGTCTGATTACGCTCTCTGTAAAGAACTTCTTCCTAATATTCAACATAAACCTCCCCTGACACACTCTAAGACCATGCACTCTTGTCCTACTGCTGGTTGCCTGGGAGAAGAGATCAACCCCCACCTGGCTACAACCTCCTCTCAGGCAGTTGTAGAGAGTGATGAGGTCTCCCTTGAGACTCCTCCAGGCTAAACAACCCCAGCTTACTCAGTTCCTCCTCGTAGGACTTGTGCTCAAGTCCCTTCACCAGCCTTGTTGCTCTTCTCTGGACCTGCTCCAGCACCTCAATGTCCTTCCTGAACTGAGGGGCCCAGAACTGGACACAGCACTCCAGGTGTGGCCTCACCAGTGCTGAGTACAGGGGAAGGATCACTTCCCTGCATCCTGCTGGCCACACTGTTCCTGATCCAGGCCAGGATGCCATTGGCCTTCTTGGTCATCTGAGCACACTGCAGGTTTATGTTCAGCTTCCTGTCGATCCAAACTCCCAGGTCCCTTTCCACCTGGCTGCTCTCCAGTCACTCTGTACCCAGCCTGTAGCGCTGCAGGGGGTTGTTGTGGCCAAAGCGCAGGACCCGGCATTTGGCCTTGTTGAACCTCATCCTGTTGGAATCAGATCATCTCTCCAGCTTGTCCAGGTCCCTCTAAAGAGCCCTCCTGCCTTCCAGCAGATCAACATGTCCCCTCAACTTCACATCATCTGCAAATTTGCTAATAGTACATACAGAGGTGAAAATAACTGAAACTTATTGAACACCTGCTTAAGTAGACAGACCATCTCATTCCCTAAGGTTTGCTAGTTCAGAGCAACTTAATAGAAACTTGAGACAAAAATCAAACAATATTACATGAAAATTTTAAAGCACCGGTATCAAAAATAGGGTGCAACTCTTGCATATTTTGACCCTTCCCTTTTTACAATGCATCAGAAGTCGTAAATAAAAGTTAAATCAACAGACTTACCTTCTTATCTTCTTTTACTTTGTGGGGTTTCTTTTTCATTTTTTTATCATCCAATTCTTGATCTGACGTAATAGCAGGGTTATCTATGCCACCCTTCCATGTTTCCACAGGTGAAAGAAGTGGATCTTCCTCACTTCCACGATGTCTTCCTTTTCTTTTAGTTTTAGAGGTGGTAAAAGCCTCATCATCACTTGCATCTGAATGTGTTCTTCTATAGTAAGACTTGGCTTTGCTGAACAGAGTCTTAGACTTGTATTTATATTTTGAAGGCCTTCTTTCCCCGTGACCTTTGGATACTCTATCAGCAAACCCATTTTCTTCCTCACCTTGGGTATTTATAACAATTGAGTTTCGAACTTTAATAATGCGATTCTGACTATCATCTGGAACCGCATAGATATCGTCTGCAAAGCCTTTATGTTTGTAAATAGTGTCAATAGGTTCAGCATAGTTATCAGATTGGTCTATATCTTCTGGTGGTGCTGCAGGCACTCGAGAAGGTTGTTTCCTGGGGTTTTTGCCAATACCTGCCTCAATTGTTTTCAGGAGGTTAGGATCCAGTTTTTTCACATTTGTTCTTGGAACAAGTGGTTTCGGTTTTATCGGAGGAGGCACTTTATGGTTACGTTCATGGTCATGACAATTGATTGGTGTACTGTGAATAGGATATTCATTTCCTTCCAAATCCAATCGGTACTTTGAACGATCACTAGGTGCTGGGAGTAGCCTTACATCATCACCAATTGGACTGTAAGGTGGTGGTCCCTCAGCATCATCCTCCGAATCTGGGTAATTATAATCAAGGGAAGTTCCTCTTGGAGATCTTGGAAAAACATCTTCACTTGTATGCGTTGATTCCCTTGTGCTGTCTGACATGTAAGAACTTTCAATCATGTTTTTCTTCTCCAATACATCACTGAAGAACAATGTGAAAACCTCAGTCTGGCGATGATATTGAGACAATGAATATAAAGCTGTAAATTTAGCAGTAATTTCTGTTGCTATGTGTTCTCCTTCAGTCATGAGTTCCTTGATTGCTTCATTCTCAAAGAAGTCTGCCTGGCTATCAGTAACAGCCACCAACTGGACAGGAATCGTATCCTGAACTTCAGAAAGAAACGCCCGAAGCATTCCCATAGATGCCTTCCGCTTCGCAGAATACACCAGTATATATCCATGAACAAGTTCATCTTTCCTTACACCAATTGAAGAATGATATGACAATATAGTTATCTGTATCCGACGCCTCTTTTCACCTATTATTTTATCAAGCATCAAAGAATTATTCTGGCCAGCCTGAGCAGCACTACAGGAGTGAGAGTCAAGGAAAGGTGAAAGAATAAGATCCACACTGAACGGATCACCACACATGGCACACATGACAATCCTTAAGTCAGCTTCTGAAAGATCTTTAATGGTGGGAACTGGACTTACAACATCAAAATTGTGTTTAACCGCTTCTAGTACTCCCCTCAGAGCTTGTTTTATTTGGGTCTCATTAAATTTGCGTGGATATGTACCAGCAGGCACATCTACAAAAGGACACTGTAACTTGTTCGCCAATTGCTGTCCCTGATGTCTCAGAATAGGCAGATTCTTGCTAACGCTGTCCCTTTGGTTAGCCAATATTAATGTAAATGAAAGATTAGCCATATATTTGTCTCTCCTTATCTGAGATGCTTCAGCCCTTATTTTTGCAATGCACTCCCCAATAAAATTCAGTGATTCAATAGAGTTAAACACACAGAAACAACCGTGTGGTTTGAAGGTTGAGGTCCACAACTGAGTCAGCAGGTATGGGGATTTGGCATCGACTGGCCTAAGGTCCAGCTCATATATTTTTCCATCTAATGCATATTCATCATCAGTGGATTGTGTCCGAATTTCATTTGCCAATTCTTGTGCAAGGCCATCTTTGCCCAAAATGAAAAGATTGACTTTATCAATGTTGGCACTATCATGGTATAAATTCGAGCGGCCATGGTCTAGTTGCAGAAGACTGTTGGCAAGTAACT
This sequence comes from Myiozetetes cayanensis, assembly GCF_022539395.1. Taxonomy (NCBI): domain Eukaryota; kingdom Metazoa; phylum Chordata; class Aves; order Passeriformes; family Tyrannidae; genus Myiozetetes; species Myiozetetes cayanensis. The sequence continues at coordinate 25,471,518 of NW_026087853.1, forward strand.
CCTCGACTTTTATGTCTGTGCAATTTTGGCCACTGAGACAGGTTTCTTTAGTTGGGTGATAAACAAATCCTATGTGTTTGAGCAGAAGAGATTCTCTATCAGGTGCAAGTTTCTGTAAAGCTTTGTATCTAGGTTCTTCACTCAGAACTGCATGAATTTCACTCATTTTGTCTGTACTTGGTGTTGCATTAAGATCCAGGTCATAAAACAGCTCTGAATGTTCAAAAAGCATTTCCTGAAACTCTTCTTTGGCTTTTTCAACAATCTCCCTCTGATGCCTACCATACACTTCCTTACTATCTGCATCAGTGATGTATTTGAATGCTTCATCCTCCACCACAAAACATATAACTTCCTCCCATGGCTGTCCGGGTGAAATGAACTGGATTTTCTCAAGAGTTTTTTTGAATTTCTCCTTCATTTCAACCCTCCTTTTTTCTGATATGAGATGCTGTACATGGTTTTGATAAACTTTTTCTGCCTCTAAGGTAGTGAGAAGGTCAAACGGAATCCTTCTGTCATTCACTTTATCTATATGGTCAGTTTCATCCCAGGGCGTTTTTTCAAGCACTACGAAACAGGACTGGAAGTCAGGCCTTTTCTCCATTACCTTCAAGGCATCTGACCAGCTCAAGAATTCAATTTCGTCAAGATCTGATAGAAGAGTATTAAGAGCTCTTGGCAATGCATTAATGTATTCCTCTTTTCTCTTTCTAATATGTTCCTGTTTAAGCTGTTCTATGTGTTTTGAAAATGTATTTTTGGCTTTTTTAGTTCCTTCCAAATTTATGTACTCTTCATAATCAGGATGGTTTTTCAGTTTGTTACTAACAGTTTTCCAAGTTGCATGATAGTCTCTCACAGTTTGGACAAGTTTTTCAAACTTATCTGTTGCTGTAACAACTAGCTGTCTTTGAGTTTTATAGGCATCCAGATAGGGGATTATTTTAGGTTTACCACGAGTTTTATCCATCATTTGTACCAGTGCAGTAAAACATGTTTCAACATTGACATTAAATCTTGCCGATGTTTCCACTACCACAAGGTTCTTCTTATTTGAAGCAAAGGCCTGAACCTCTCGCAAATAATGATCCACACATTCATCACACTTTGTTGCTGCTATTATTATGGGTTTTTTAGATTTTGAGAGCTGGATATAGAGGTTATTCACAAATTTAAGTTGATCATCAAACTTCCTATTGCATCCTTGGCTTACATCAATGCACAATAAAAATCCATCTACGTTTAATTTCCCTTCAGGCATTTGTTTTTGCTCAAAGTCTTGCTCCAAGCCTAGTTGATCTGTGCAAATGTACATTAGTTTTTCTGCGGACTGCAGTTTGGAGGCAGCTGCACGTTTTATGTACGGTTGTAAATTCGTACTCCGATGAGGCAAGAAAGTCTGATCATCAATGAACTCAGTCTGTTCAATTACATGAATTCTGCACTCAATTCCATCCTCGCCACTTTGTGTTACGTCACCCCAGTACAAAAAGTGATCATTGTTAACAACTCTTCCTCCAAAGTCAATTGTGCTAAGCACAGAGGTATGCTCAGGATAATATTCATCCGCTTTCGAACGAACGAATCTATTGCACAAACATGACTTTCCAACTCCACAATTACCTTTATCCTTTTCAGTTCCAGACAGTCCAACAACACTAACAGCATAAGATGGGGGGCGTGGCTCTTTGTTTTTTGCCATCATAACTTTCCTCTCATCTTTTTGCAATTATCAAGGTAAATGTATGTGGTTTTCATTCTGGAAAAGTTCCTACAAATTTAAATTGTATATCCAGGGTTCCAGAAAGAGCTTTCAGTTGTTCCTGCTTCAGCTTGTCATTGAGAGAACCTCAGATAACCAGGATGAGGGTGATCATCTTCCTAAAAAATACAAAGAGAAAAAGAAAAAAAAACTTAAAGATTGCAGGTATTTTTTGGAATATTCCTGAGAGATAAGAGATTTTAAGAAGCACTTTTGCTTGCTCACCCTGATTTTCTGTTTATATGAAAGCTCTACAACTACTTTAAATGATATCTTAAATTTGTAATTCATTTGTGTTAAAGCTATTTATATTATAAATTTAAAAATAAACAGGTTTTAAGCACAATTTAGTAATAGTTCATCACCTATTTTGATGGGTAATCAGCATACTTCTAAAAAAAGAAAACCCACACCCAAACGTCCACATTACTGTTTTCATTCCTAGCTTATGAATACTAGGCACTAAAAAGCATTTTCAACTACAATAAATACAACATAACAACTCTAAACCCAACCCAATATTCACATACTTCTGTTTACACTCATGTTTTCACCAGATATCATGCTTATTTGTATGAATAACACTACTTTTATGTGCATTTGTAGGCCTGGGCTTATATTGTAAAATAGAAAATTTCAAAATAAGAAGCTGTAAAAGCAGGCAATTGGCCACACAGCTAAAATGCTACCTATTTGCAGAAGTAAACTACTTTATTTGCATACTAATAATAAACTCCTTTTAAGAAGTTTCTAACCTGAATTCTACAGAAAAACACAAATATCATCATCCAAATACTAAAAGTAAGACTTATGTATGAGATTTTAAGACTACAATGTAGTGTCATTCCTTCTGTCTCTACAAAAAACCCCAAAACCTTTTATTAACTGTAAAAAACTACTATATCTACATTCAGACTTCCACAGAATTATTACAACATTCCAGTGGCTTTATTGAAGCTGTTGTCAAGTGTAACAATTACCATTAACTCTCAGTTATTAATTAGAAAACTTTGCACACATACTGCAAATGGAAAGATATTTACTGTTTTAGAAACAATTACATTATGAGGAAAACTTAGCAAAATTGAATGGCCGAATGACTGGGCCCAGCAGTTTGTGATCAGTGGCATGAAAGCTAGTTGGGGACTGGTAACTAGATGTACTAGAGCCAGTACTGGGTCCAATATTGTTCAAAATCTTCATTAATTACTTGGACGATGGAGGGGAATGTACCCTCAGCATGTTCGCTGGTGACAAAATTGGAGTCGTGGCTGATACAGTCCCTGCACCCAGGGAGGAACAACCCCAGGTACCAGTACATGCTGAGAGCCACCAGCTGGAAAGAGCTGTACAGAGCAGGGCCTGGGGATTTCAGCAGACACCAACACAAGCCAGCAACGTGCACTTGTGGCAAAAAAGGCTAACGTTAGCATTAGCCCTGGGCAGCATTAGCCAAAGTATTGCCAGCAGATCAAGGTAGGTGAACCTTCCCGCCTTGGCAACACTGTAGCCACTGATGCACTGTGTGCAGTTCTACAGTACAAGAGAGATACAGAGCTACTGGAGAAAGTGACCCCTGCACTAACCCCATTAAAGCACTACAGCATCTCTCACTTAAGGAAAAGCTGGGAGAACTGGGACTGTTTAGCCTGGCAAGGAGAAGACTCAGAGGAGATCTCATCAATCTGTACAAATACTTGGAGGAAAGGTGCAAAGAAGACAGAGCCAGACTCTTTTCAGTAGTGCCCAAGGACAGGACAGAAGAAAATGGGCACAGACTAAAATACAGAAGGTGCCATATGAATATCAGGAAACACTTTTTTGAGTAGAAGGGTGACTAAGCACTGGTCTGATTTGCCCAGGAAGGTTGTAAAGAATCCTGCATTAGAGATATTCAAAAGTCACCTACATATAGGCCTGGGCAACCTGCCCTAGGTGACCCTGCTTGAGCAGGAAGCCTGGACATCCAGAGGTCTCTTCCAATCTACACTACTCTCTATTCTGTGAAAATATTTTGGTAAAAATATTTTTCCCATTTTCTTGGTAAAAAGACAGCTATCACATGGCACTATAAACAAAAGGTACAGTCTCCTGTACTTAACATACCTGCTTTCACATTTGTAGAGCAGCAACACAATGTATGTAAACAAACCTTTAAACAGTCCTTTTAAGAAGAGTATAACAAGCATCAATACTGAAATTTTAGTCTCAATATCTCAGCTGTGCTATATACTTTGTCATTCTTAGCAACAATTTGTTAAGGGTTCAGTTTAAAATGTGTAGAGTCTGGCAGCCAAAGAGCTCTCAAAATCTCCTTTAATACTTGAAAAACTAGTTCACAAGTGCTAAAATATATCTGAGTTTGAAGGCATGCAGTAGTAGAAGTATTTGTATCACTAAAAATTGTAAGAGAAGATAAAAATATTGAAATCTTTAGTATCTTGTTTATAGAAACAACACCCAGCCAACAGAGCTTTCCAACTTACTAACACCCAGAAATGGAAAACCAGTGTTCTGATCAGAAACATAGTATATATGTAATTACAAAAACATTTGTAATGAAATTATTAAACCAAACTATAAAATAAAAACCACACACATAAAGACAGCTTTCAGTTATAAAAATCAGTCAAGGAAAGTATCTTTTTTAGAAAAAACAGGTATCCATTTCATTTAAAAATGCAAAGGAAAAATCCAATTTTTATACTTGAGAGTTTTTAAATTGCAAGAACTGAAACTTTTATGCTGTATTTTTGAGTTTTGGTTTTTTTTAAATCAGATTATTTAAAGACATATTCAGAAAAGAGAACTTGTATTGTAAACTTTGTTTTCTGCTGTTTCCACTGTGTTTATTATACCCAAACTACAGCATTTGGAACTAACAGAAAATGGCTCTGGGAACAAAAATACTCAGCAAAAGTAACATCCTTTACAAGCCACTATTTATATCACTACAAATAAACCCACTGTTTTCTTTCTAAAGCAAAGCTTATCATAGTAGCATCATTCACACTGTTAGAACGAGAAGTTTATTCAACATTTTCACCATAAAAAGTTTTCTGTTTGCCACAGTACAATACAGATGTGATGTGGAATAAACACAAAAATCTTCCTCCATAGGATTATTTTATTTCATCAGGAAGACACTGTCAAATTGCAATTAGTTTATAAGAAACAATCAATATTTTCATATACTCCACATCCTCACGTAGCAGAGGTTGTTCCTCCTCCGTCTATAAAATGTCTTGTTAAATCAATATATTTTTAAGTGAGTAAGTACAAAGAGTAAGGTGAAATGGGACACTGACAAAGGGAAAACAAACACATCAGTCTCTCATAAAGTTTCTGACATGGAAGATTTTCACCATACTGAGAGCTGAAACACTGAAGATATTTAAAACCAGTGTGGTTTTCTTTTTTTTTTTTAATTAAGTTTCTACTTCACACTGATTGTACAAAGTAAAGTCACAGATGAAATCTACGTTAATTAAGTAATAAAACTGGTAAAAATCTGACATTATAATGGCTTTGCATTTAATACGTAATCATCATTAAATTGCTCCCCAAATGGAAGATTTTCCATTTCACTATATCACTAATGCAAAGGTACTTTATGGTTTTGTACAGTTTTAAAGCATACACACTGGAAATTCATGGTAAGTTAGTTCCATTATCTTACTTCAATCTGCCTAATTCAATTATAACAAATTGTAAACACTACGAGTCATTACTTCACCTCCCCCTCTCCATCTTTGTTACAGATTCAAAGGAGGGGTTGTTTGATTTCCCCAAGTAATTTTAATCTTAAATTTCATCTCTTCTGAAAATTCTGAAGAAACTCAGAAGATACAATGTGTATGACATCACTGCAGGAAGAATCTCTGACCATCTACAGATGAACCACAGGACCTTGTCTCTACGGACTTCTGCATTTCCAAAAGCAGTTACAAAGAAAATAAGGTGTAGCATCTTGTACTTATTCCCCCACATTCCCCTTAAACACAACGCCTGAAGTCCAAACTTACCCTTAGGAAAAAAAGGTGCAAAGCAAGATGGTTATTATCCTGCTGTGATCTTCCTGCAGTGATGTCACACATTTAAACAGTGCCCTTCAGTAAGTCCTTCCCTGAGGGATCTGAAAGCAAAAAGTAAGAATCATTAAAAGTTTCAATTTTATGAAAGCAGAAGCAGCAATCAGAGAGGGTACAACATTTCACCTATGCATGAGGATCATTTTCCGCATTTTAAAGCCATAAACAAAACTCAAGAGCTCAAGCTGGTCTTCCTCTAGGTTTGGAGGGTTTAAATTCTGTAACCGTCTATTAATACTTGAGATAGAGAGAGGACAGTTCTCAAGCAACAGGGATTTAAAGTTCAACTTGGTATTTTAACAATACCTAAGTTGCAGAAGCCTCTTCTGAAAAAAACTAATATAGTTTCTCAGATAACAGACAAAATGTGAGATATAAAAATCATTAATCACTTGTAGAATAATATGGAATTCTAAACTATCTAGAACACAGTTTTCTAAGATGAAGTTGTATAGTCTGTAAGTACAAAATATATGAAACTCATCTAATTACATGTACATATATTTTACTTCTAGAAAAAAGTACTATCTACCTCAGAACCCTTTTACCTGTACTATAGCATTTCTACATTAAAAGGTCGCATAAACTGTGACAAATTAGAAATTGAAAGTATAATCATATTTCAAGATTTTTAATTCTCAACTAGGGTCCAAATTATTAGTATAACTTTGTTAACTGTTGATTTTACTGCAGGGATGCTACTGTGACGTAACCAAAAACAGAACTCTGTTCTTCCCTTCGCATACACAAAAAACTCAAGACTTTGCTGGGCCAGTGATGCACATATTATGATGCAGAAAAGGACAGGAACTTGAGGCACTTGCAGTGGATCATTATGTAAGCTATTATTCCTATACTAAGGAAAGGTATAATTTTTAAGCAAGATGCAGCACCATGCTATGTATGTGCTAAATATTACATCAAAATGGTACAGCTGAGCTTTTTCTTGTTTTGCAATTTACAATTACATTATTAGTAATTCCACCTTGCTGTGAAATAATATAACTAGCTGAAAAAGTCTAAGCTTTATTAAATTCTCTTTTGGACAAAAAATGTTTGGCAATACTAATAAACAATATACACTGCAACTAATACTAAAATAGTAACTCATCTTGTGGTACCAAATAACATTAAAATCAATAGGTATAGGTCATCAGTCCTGCATTAAGCCTAGCCAGGCTACAGTGTTAAATTCTATCACTTGAAAGAGAAGACAGGAGGTGTTTACCTGCCCTTACCTCCTAGCTGTGACACTCCTTTTTGTCCACAGCTAGAGCAGAGCAGACAGTTACTCATGAGGAAACAGACTATGGGACTCTGAAGAACCCAGTATATGAAAGAGCAGACAGAGGGAGAGAAAAGCATCTCTGCCGGCAAGAACGCATCTGGAGCCTGGGGGACATTGCCACTAGAGAAAGGTCAAAGACAGGCCCCCGCAAGATCAGTCACAAGCATTAAGAGGCCAGAGAAAGTCTGATTTTCAAATACATGCTTCCTGAAATCTTCTGAGCTGAATTCTAAACATTAGAATAGAATGCCATATTATTAGCAAGTAATAAATACTGGAACAGTTAATCACCTATCATTATTTAGTAATTGTGGTTGCACAGGGACTTGTAGATGGGTCCATAGTCAAGATAATCACTTACAGATAAATATTCTGAATATTTCTCAATACCTTCCAAATTTGTTTTTTGAATCTAAAAATGTTTTAGACCTAACATGGCTGAAGCCAATATGTTGCCTGAAAGAGTCTACAGAATTGCTTATGACCATCAACTATTTAAGCAGCTGCCAACAGGGAAAATAAAGAGTGTTTTCCCTGAGTCCTTTACTCACTCTGTAGTGTTGTCTAGACACAACAGTTTATGGATCAGTATTTTCCAGGGTTAGTTTCAATTACCACAGTCTTGCCACAGAGTTTGTAAATTACCTGGCCAAGTAAAGAAAAGCACACTTGAATAAAAGGGCCATCACAGCCTAGTCTGCTTTGAAAGGTACTCAAATACAGCAACAGAAAGTTACTGCGACCTCTGCAGCAGTACACAAAGTAAATTCAAACACAATTCACTGAAATGGTTTGGAGTTTGAAAGCACTGTGCATTCACAATATCAAGGATCGTGACTCCAAGAAAGTAACAGCTCTGGATTCAAGTTACTGCTGACACCAAGTCTGTATACCGAGTCATTCCTCACTTCATGCTTTTTGAGAACTAAAACTTGGCATTGGAAAATATTTAGTACAGTACCCAAATTCCCTATTAGCACATCAGTAACTATTGCTCTATCCAAAACATAACAGAATAACAATTCAATTGTTTTCCCTTCGACAGTCAGTTAAAAAAATTTATGTTGATATACCTTAATGTACTGTTGTCATTTCTCATTCAGTATTTACCAGGAGTTATCTTTTTCACTCAAATGAGCATAAGAAATCTTCCCTTCAAATGAAAATCCTTTGTAGAAATGAAACCAGATACAGAGTATACCAATGTCACCTTATCAACAATTTCAAATCACCTAAGTCTGCAGAGGTCCTAACTGCTTAATGTGTCCCTTGCTCTTTACTCATACGCCAATATTCTTGCCTTCACAAGTGCTGGTAACCTTAGTTAAGTAACAGTACTTGAAATCTTATTTATAAATAAAGGTAAATACAACACTCTCTGCTAAAATTATTTAAGTATCAGCCACCATATGAAAAAAATTATCCAGATTGCTTATCAGAAAGTAAGCTCAATAAGGCAACAAGATAGTAAAGGACAGTATCTTGAAACACCTCCAGTAGTGATACTGTGACTTAAAAGGAATACAGTTTAACTGGATTAATCATGCTAGGTAAATGAAGGATGAGAATGGATTACTACAACCACTGTTGAATTCAGATTTGGTTAGTACAATAGCAACTACTATCCCTAAGGGAGTTCTGTAGCCTAGATAATTCTTTGCATACAAAAGCAAAGTAATCAATTTATTTAAAAAAAAAAAAAAACAAAAAAACAGGGAAACCATGTTTAAAAAAAGAAGTTTAAAGCTCCTAGTTTCTACTAAGTTCACTAAATGTCTTCTATCAATAACAAAACGCTGAAGACCACCAGTGTATTATCCAAAGTTAAATCAGGGTATAAGCATTATTTCTAAATTCAAAACATCATTCTTTAGCTGGAATCCAGCAAGCCAGAGGCATCTATTATCATTGTTGCCCTCCACAGAAAAAACAAACAAACAAACACACAAACAAAAAAAACCCCACACAAACAAAAACAAAAACAACACCAATCTAAATAAATGAGATCAGGGTACAATAAACAGGTAAACTGAAAAGGTTCAAATTACCAGCACTGCAGTATGCTGAAGTCAGGTCTCTCAAGTTACTTATCTTCAGATTTCTGAATATCTGAAAGCACTCAGAATAGGTTCAAAGCCTGTATTTTAACAGGAAAGGAAACAGTGCAAGTTTACAGGGAAAATAAACTCTTAATTCTTTTTGCAAAGGATAACCCCCTACCAAAGATACGCACAGTGCTCAGAGAAGTTTCTCAGGGCAAGACTACCTGATCAGGCATATTTACAGAGCTACTCAGGAAGAACACGAAAGAAGTAATGGAGAAATTTTACAAAGCCAATTCATCAAAGAACTTGTAAAAATAGAAGAAAGAAAAGAAGTAGATGATAAAGGACGGATCAAGGTACGGACAGAAAAGGGGCTAAAATGCCTCTTCGGAGGTGGGGGGAAGAAAAATTTACATCCCGGTAGCAGCTACTTCAGTTGATTTCACTGACCCACATATCCGGATCATTTCACATTATTTGCTTCATGAGTAACTGCAGTATAGAAGACAGGACTCAACACCATGGAGTTCTGAGACTTAATTCAAACAGGAGTTTATTGTTTGACCCTGTACGAGTCATATGTGTCATTTCTAACTTTGTAAGATGACAACACTGGTTATCTACTTTTTAAAATTATGAAATGAGCAAGGGAAAAGGTGTATGTACGCAGCAAATAATATTCTGCATGATAGTTAGCCAACCTAAATAAATTAATGCCAAAATGTGACAATATACACATTTCTAAAAAATTGTGCATGCAGGTATTGGTTTTGCTTTTTAAAGCGAACATTCTTCTGTCATGTTTGTATGTCAACTGAAGCAGAGTTGCAAAAATGCGTGGGAATTCTAACTCAAAAAAACAACTCTTATTTACCACAAGATGTAGTGTGCAGAACCAGCCACAGATTAATTACTTCAGCTTCCAATAGGTGTTAAGTGACTAGAAAAACACAGTTAGCATGCAAATTCAAAGTAACTTCGTGAGGATTGTTTCAGATTTTCCTAGGAGGAATTTTCAACTCGTTTTTCTTTAAATATTTCACTGAAACTGTAAATATAAGGAAGTGATGAGAGGGTTCAAATAATAATCTGTAAAATGTAATAGTCTTCCAGCTCACTTACGCTGACCTCTAGGCTAAAAATTCTCAGAGTAAAAAAGAAAAAAACAACAAATAACCGAAGTGATTAAGAAGTGATTACGAGTTGTGTGTGCCCATTAGGAGAGAAATAACACAGATGCGGGGAGGCGGAGGGAACGCTGGCGTTCCTAGGACACAATTCCCAGTGTTACTGGGAGCCCCAAGTTGCGCGGAGCCCTGGAAGGGCAGGAGGCGCGGGGCGGCCCCGGGAGCGCCGCGCGGACAAAGCCCCCTAGCGGCGCGAGCCCGCGGCAGGCCCCTCTGGACAGCATTCCTTCCTTATCACCGAGCAGGAATGCACCACGGCTTCACTCGCACAGCTACGTCATGGCCAGAAATGTGCCTGTTTTCAGCCTGCTCACCGACGTCACCGTGCCAGCAGAACTCAGCGACGGATATCTGGCTTCACAAACTTATATTCTCTCAGCGAAGGTCAGAGGGTGTCACCCCCAAAGAATGCCTGATGCATGGAATCCTAGGAAAACATCATGTAGTAGTCTACTAAACATAGGGGAGTATTCTGAAGTTTTATGCAAAATATTCCTGAAGGATGCCAGTACATGGGATTTATCTTGTGTCAAGAAAGTACTTTTGGAAGCCTTAAGATATCATCAACATCCTTTTAATATCTTTATTAAACAGAATGGAATTATTTTTGCACCATCTACTCAAATAACAAGTCCCAACAGGGAAACTTACACAGAACAATCTATTATTATGATCAGTGCTTTTCTTTTCTATGAAGTCTGGACATGGAAAAAAACACCTACAGCTTTAGGAAAACATATTTTATCTTTAGTTTGAAAAACATGTGCAGCATTTGATTCTGTTACTGTTAAATATAGCATTTTAAAAGAATTAAGTCTGAGCCTAAAGTATTTAATTGGATTGTGTTACACATGCAACACCTTAGCTAAAGTAAAGTCCAATACCAGGGAGTGGTAGGCATCTGGCTGCAATTATTTACAATTTTACAATGGCAGCTGCTTTAGATAGGGATACTTTTTTTGAAAAAGAAAAAAAAAGCATGCTACTTCAGTTCTGTATGTTAGGAGCTTAAAAGCAACTTACACTAAAATAAGCTAGTGATAATGTAACAAACACTTAAACTTTAATTCTGATACTTTAATACTATAGACTTTTTTTAAAAACTTATTTGCATGATATTTCCTAAGCTCTAGCAACACTGAGTTTTAGTAGAGTACTATAAATAGAATTTTAAGAATTTTAATACCTCTTAAAAATAATTTTCAAAGCAGCACAAAACTGAAAATAAACCCTTATTAAAAATGTACCTGAATGAATATGTGTAATATCCTTGTTTTAGATACATACTATAAATAAATATGGGTTTTATCAGAAGGCAGTTAACTCTGGTCACTGATGTCACTGCTGAAAACAACTGTCATGCCAAAGAACCTTCAGAAGGTAAGACAGCACAGTTGAAGAAAAAAAAGTCACCTATTAACTCCTCATTCATTTATAAAATAAGTATACAGGCATCAGTGCTGCAACTGGCTTCAATGCACAGGTTTAAAATGGACGTCCAATTGACCAGCAAATGCTGGTCTCTTTTTACTGCTTTTACTCTGCAGTGTAGAGTTTTCAAATTTCTGTCAAGGATCTTTATTAAGAAATAAAATCCTCCAGTTATCTGCATGACAGTAAAGAATACACACATACCCCCACAGGCCTATTTTGGTCTACATTAAAAACGTTTCCCTCCTACTTATTAAGGAAATATTCCACGCTGATATGAAAAGCAATACAGGAGAGGGCAAAAGAGGGGGATACAGAGGGGTGGAGTGTATTATGGGGAGAAGGTGACAAGTATGTCTTCCTTTAATAACTATATAGTCCTGCTTCTACTTCCAATTAAAACAGTGGTTTATATTCCATATTCCTTATGTCCTATATTTACAACATCACGGCATTATATCTGTATGTCTCTGGTGATTCCCTTGGGTGGAGAGTCTAAAGGTTATGCTGGTTTAAGGGATTCAAAATGCTTGCAAGCTGCAGCACTGCAACTGACTACCCTATTCCAAAGCCTTAAAATCCACCTGGTGGAAAAACAGAAATGCACACATCGTTAGGAGAGTGAAGTTTTATGAAATTTAATATCGAGCAATATTTGAAGGTGAAAGGAAGGAGGAGACGAATGGACAAGTGTTCAAATTTACAAGAGGAGGGACAGAACAGAAAAGGTGCGAATGAGTAGGGGGTAGTGAGGAGGAAAAGAAGTACGGAGAAAGAAGAAAAGGGGGGGGGGAAGGTAGTGAGAATGGAAAAAAGGAGGAAGCTGAACGAGTAGGGAGAAGAAGGGAATGAGGAAGGAAGAAGAGAGGAGCAGGGAAGCTCCCCTTCCTGCCTTCCTCCCTCCCTGGAGAGCCGTGACCAGCTGGCAGCCTCGTACAGCAGGCTCAGACCCTCCCATTGCTCAGGCCTTCATCACCTGTCTGGGACCAGGCGCCCCGCTCCTGCCCCTGCTGCCTCCCCTGCGGGCCGGCGGTGCGGGGGGGCCGTGCGGGGGCGCGGGGCCGGTCCCGCTCCGCACGCGGCCCCAGCCCCGCGCTGGGCACGCAGCGCCCGCCGCGCCTCGGGGGCTGCGGCCGCTCCTCCCCCGCTCCCTCCGCCTGCCGGCCCGGCCGCCCCGCTCCGCTCCGGGCCGGGCCGGGCCGGGCCGGCTCCCACGGGACCGCATTCCTGCCCTCACCTCGCGCCGTCGGGATCCGGCTCCTCGGCGGCGGCGGGAGCGGCAGCATTCCCGGGACGCTCTCTCCACGCCGGCGCCCCCGGCGGCTTCTCCTCCCCGCGGGGCTCTCTCCGCTCTCCGGCCCGCAGCTCCCGAGCGCTCCCGGCCGCCGCAGCCCCGTCCCGTCTGCCCGCTGCCTCCCCGGCGCTCCCGGCTCAGTAATGGCGGCCGCCGAGCCTCCCCGGCTCTCGCTTGGCTGACGGAGTCTCTCTCTCCCCCAACTTTACCTCAGCAGCTTCCCTCCCCTCCCCCCTCCCTCCCGCCGCCGCGGCTCAGCGCGCGCCCGCCCGGCCAGCTGCGCGTGCGCGGGGAAGAGCCTCTTCCTGCTGCCGCTGGATTCCCTGGGAAGCCTGGGAGAGCGCGCGCAGCCGCCAGCTGTCCGCGCGCACGCGCGCCGCCCCGCCCCCCCTTCCCCGGCCCGGCCCCGGCGGGCGCGCGAGCGTGGGGCGCCCCGCTCGTGCCCAGGTGGCCGCGCGGGTAGCGCAGGGAGCCGGGAGCTGGAAGGCCGGGGTTCGAGTCCCGCCCGCGACAGCGGCGCAGGCTGGGATGCCGCCGTGCCCCAGGGTGAGCGGCGCGCAGGGACACGGGCTTGATCCCAGGCCATCGGCCCGCCGAAGGGACGGAGACCGGCGGGGCGCGGCCTCAGCTTACACCCAGCAGCGATGCCTCTAACGGAGAAAAATGGCGGTGAACTAGGATAGAATTAAAACATGCAAAAATGCTGCCTCGGTCAGCTTTGTACCCCCCTCCTCCTCTCTTGCCAGCGCTCGTAACTAGTCCCAGCATTTCCCAGGGTTAGCCGGGGTAACACAGCACTTCTTTCGTCTGGCAGTCCCCCTTGGCAGCGGGGCCTGCTCTGCGGGCTGCAGGTGTGACACCGCTTGTTGTAGGACATCCCTCGCAGGGTACCAGCCACGGGCAGCTTGGAGCCGGGCTAGGCAACCAAAGGCACCACAAGCCGTCGGCGTGGTCCTTACGTGCCGCTGTTTGCGCGTGGGTAGCAGGAGGCGAAGTCCTCTTCCACCCTCAGAACCCTGCGGGGTTGTACATGAGGCCTGTTACGCACTTGGGTAGTGATGGGGTTGCGAAGCTTCATGCACTTGCCTCTGAAGTTGGGTTTCCACAGGCAGTGGCAGGTGAGGCATGAGACACAGCAAAACAAAAAATAAATAGGTGCTAATCTACTCTATCCACCATGGGGGACAAGGTACCTGTGGGCATCATGCAAATACACCATATTTCTGTGCATGCAGAAATGCATATTCCATGCATCATTTATTACTAAAGATCTCTTCTATGTATGCATACAAAGGAACAAATTAATATTTTACTAGCAATCTTATTGCTGACACAGTCCACATTTTGAGTGTTATCATTATAATATTTATTAACAATATGGTTGATTCTGTACAATTTTACATATTGCATGCACATCTTAACGTTTTACATCTGAAAATTAGGAAATCAAAAGGTTTACAAAATCAGATCCTTTCTAAAGACGCATTGCCTGTAAACTTGAATTTTTGAGAAAATTCTAACTAGCTAAACCTTTTTGTGTTAAATTTGAGTGAACTGCCTAGCATGAACATTGCCTTACATGAGAATATTTCTAGAAATACTCATCTGAGGAAGGTCCATCTTAAAGAAATCAAAAATTATTTGGCACTGTAATCCCAGCATCTGTTCAAGAGTTTTTGCAGTCACCTCCTAGTTTAAAAAAAAAAAAAAAAAAAAAACAAACAAAACCTAAAGAAGCCTAAAATCAGAACTTAATTTTAATTTGAATTACCTGAGTTTTTGTGGTTTGTTGTTTTGTTGTTATTCAAAATAAATACCCATTTCGCATTACCAGAATCAAAACCTTATATTCATATGAAAAGAAAAATCTTTTGAGAGTTGTTAGCTTAACAGAAATTTAAAGGAGTAAGATCTGTGTCCTTCTAAAACTGCATAGGTATTAATTACCTTAAGCAGTTCCTATTAGAGAATTTTCATAAAGTTCCATCATATGGAAGACCTCTCATACAGGAATTGGTTGTATCACTTACTTTGATCCTGATCTTAGTTTATAAAAACTTCAGCAAGCTGAGTAAGCTTGGGAAGAGGAAGAAGCTTTTCCCAGCAAGCTCAAACCTGAAGCATCCAAGGACAGCAAGGATCATCTCAGAAAGCAGCTGGCAACACCATGGATGTGGAGGTTCTCTCTTCACAAGGATGCTCAGCAACCAGATGAAAGGCAACAGGCATAAGTAGTTTCCTATGATGCTAGTCCACAATAAGACACACCATGAGCTCCAAAAGCAGCCCTTGGTGAAAGAAAAGAACAGATTTCCAGGCAGAATTAGATCAGCTAATTCTTCTTTCTCTGATCCTAAATATACCCCCAAAGTTAATATAACAAAGGAAGACTGTAAAGCCAGAAATTGATTTTCATATGAATTTCCTCACTTTAGGTCACAAGAATCAGAGGCAAATTATGTGCAGAAACTCCCTTTGCTTGTGGCCTTCTAGAAGCATGCAAAGTCCTGGCAGGCTGCAGTAGGCAGCTTGCTATGATTTTGCAGAGCTTATTAAGCCCCTTGATTTTGCATAAAGCTACAAAAAGTCAAGAATTATGTCCAATGAACCAGCAAGCAGGGTTCTAAGCAGATTTATGACACAGTGTTTTTCCTAGACTCTATGAAATTTATAAGCTTTGCAGTTTAATGTTAACTGTTGGGTAGAGATATACCCATAGACTGTTTCAGATGCAGATTAAGAAGACATACAAGGTTTATAAACTTTAAAAGGGAAAGTGGTGAGAAAATTGCAAATCCATGAGAAAACAGGTAGTTTTATGCCCTTATGAGAGCATAATATTTAGATTTATAGGGCTACTTATAGATTTGATGTCAGTAATGAAGCAGTAAGATAAATGAAAGCAACCCCATCAAAGTATTTTTAAAATAACATTTTATCAAAGTAATACAGAAATATTTGAGAATATTTGAAGAAATATTTCAAAAAATCTTTTTAATGACTGAGAAGAATGCAGGGAGCAGTATAACTTAGAGAAAGCATCAAAATAAAGTGTAATAATTAAAACTGATTAATAATTCAACTAGGTTAGTGTTTTGTTAATTATACAGAAAGGCACTTCAGAGAAATGTTTTAGTAAACCTTGAGAAACTCAGAAGAAAATCATTCATGATTTGCAGCATTTGTTACTTATAATGACTATTGTTATTTGAGCCTTTCCCTGTAGCAGGCTTCACCTTAGAAATAGCCTCATACTTTGAAGAGTGCTTATAAACACAAATAAGGTGAGCACCTTGTAGATGTCTAGAAGCCTGTACATCAGTTTCCTCTTATTCTGGTGATCTGAATCCAAATGAGAGGAGAGTGCTTATCTCCCCATGCTTCTGGAATTGGGGGATTTCAAACCACAGATCAGATGAACAATGCACGTAGTTCTCACAGGTATAGCATTTTCTTAATTGCCCTCCATAATTGTTTCCATAGTACCACTTGGAAGTGCAAAGCAAGCAATCTTACCAGTGTACTGAACCAAAAATCAATGTGCTCTTGGTGGTTGCAGAATATGAAATCTGCACATATTATTTTAGTGCAAGCTGCTTTTCAGGTCCCTTCCCCAAAATCCCTCATTAAACAGGAGAACTGCCAGGTCTGTCTCACTTCAGGGGAAAGACACTGTTTTGCATAAAGTTTAAGAATCAATGCTACAGCGCCTTCTCTGTGAGAAAATCTTCACACACTTGGAAATTGTTCTACTAGTTATGCTTATGTTAATTCATTGTGCTGTGTGTAAAAACATTTGTATACAGGAAGAGAGGGCAAAATAGAAGCATAAATGCTTACACCATCATCTCAAATTATAAGGAAAACCTCTTTGGTTTCTAATAGGAATCATTTAGATAAATGCATTTACTTATTAAGTAATCTCATGGTGTTAAGGGGAGAGATCACCAGCACTATTGGTTTTCTGATAATCAGCACACCTGACAAATCAAAGAGCAGGAAGAAATTTCCACTTTCTTTACCTTTCTTCTAATCTCCATCTGTACTCTAGTGTGGGGGTTCAGGTTTTTGGGCTGTGTTTTTTAAAACAAGTATTTTATTAATTTTTAAATTTAATACTACATTGATCATTAATTTTTTATTAATTTGGATCATCTACCATTTCAAAAGGAACATCAGGAGCACGATCAGTGATTGCATTGAACCTGGCTTATGCAAAATCAAGCTGTCACATAATTCACATATTCAGGTCTTTGTGCTATGACTTCCTCCCTTTTTCTAAACCATGCAAAGTTCGACACTACCGGTTATGAAGTCCGTGACTCCCAAGGACTGGAAAATCCCAGAGGAGTGCAGAAAGATCTAACAAGGGTGTGATAGGGAACCAGTGAGCAAATATATGGAATCCAGTTCTTCTAAAAATTAAGTGGAAAAGAAAATTAGACAGACAACTTACATGTATGTATTAGTTTAGAAAAAGAAAGAGAAAAAACCCTTTCAGAGCAGGTTTAGCACTTGAGATATATATACATAGTAATGAAATCTAAACACTGAGGAGAGAGCGATTGTCTAACTCAACATAGTGAAGGAAAGAGAGGATTGTTTCAGTTGTTATTTTACTTCTAATGAGCCAGTTTTAACTGTCCCAGACCCCTGGCTGCTCTAGCCCAGCCTCACAGAAGTATTGGAGTCTTGCAACAGGCCTGCCTGCAGCGTCCTGTCCAGCTGACAGAGGCTACTGCTGCAATCCAGGCTTGGATACCAGTTCCTACGGACTTCGTGATGATACCTCATTTCAACACAGGCATCAGTCTGATGAAGGGAGAGGAGGATAGATTTGTATGAACAACACCTCTTCTGTTGCTTGCTTGCTTGCTTGTTGAAATCAGTGAGTTGAAGCACTGGGAGCTGCTGAGAAGAGATTATACTTATCACAGGTGAGCAAGGAGAGGCCTGTGAGAGGAAGATACCAGAAAAGACTCATGGGGTCAAGGTCATAAAGGAGGCTTGGTTTTGCTATCATCTTGCCTCCCTGTGTGCTCTCAGACAGCTCAGGCTTTTCTGTATAGAGGCACACTGGTTATAGGAGTATGGGGAGAAGAGAGATTTGAGAGTGAGAAGATTTTCTTGATTGCTTTCTGTTAAGTAATTAGTATTGATATGTTTTTGTTTCAGATGCCTCAGTGATAATAGAGCTTTAGGAAATGGGTGGGTTTCAGTTGCCTGTTTGCTTCACAGCTGTAATTGAAAATTTCTTTTTCTAAAAGTGGAAAAAAAGGTGCTAAATGTGCCTCAGGAGAGGTGATGGAAAATATTATGACACTAGTCAAGATGACTGAAAACACGGTAAGGCTGAAATGTGTTCAGCTGACCTAACTAAGCATGAATAATACATCACTTCGTTTGACTAAGAATTACTGGTCGAATTCCAAACATAACAAGGTGATTTCAATAACCAAATTGTTGTAGTATCAGATACTAACAGTTTAGATGTTACAAGAAAAATATGCTAAAATATTACATTTCCAAACAAGCAGTGCTAAGCATTGGTTTTTAAAGCAGTCTTTCTTATCGGGCAAGCACCTTTTCTTGTCAGAGACTGCATTTTTTTAATATCACAAGAAGAGCAGATTCCTCCAAATTACAAACATCTGAGGACATTTAAAGGCAACATTGCCTTTAAATTGGAAGGAGCAGGGTAGACGTTTATTTTACCAACAGTTCACAAAGTGATCGCACTATTGATTATACCAACTTCTATTGAAAATATCCTCATGAAGATATCTTACTTATATATATAGTCTTGAATAGCAAATCTAATAAACATAAAGAATGTTCACCAATTACCAAGTTGACTGTAGGCTGCAACACTTTCAAGACAAATTGCATTTATAGGACCGTATGTGCCTGTGTCCTCCCTACCCGGACGTGAAGAGAGAGCTGGGAAACAAGTATGCTGGAAAGGATTGCTGGGTCTTGCCTTAAAAGTTGGAGAGACTGAATAGAGGGTTTTTTTGTTTGGTTTGGGGTATTTTTGTATGTGTATAAGAGTCCTGGGCAAAAGCAAACAATACCTTTTCTGGAAATCTGCTGTTTGTGCATATGTGTTCTGGTTTTAACCAAAATTCTATCTGGCTCTTTTATTTTCAGTGTGAAGAAAAAAGAACAGCCAGCATTTTCCTCATAGGTGCTAATTGCCTTCAATAGTATGCAGTTCTGTTCTTTTGCCCAGTGTTATGAATCCAGTATTTAGTCAGGTGAGACTGGAATTCAGACTGTTTGAGCTCACAGTAAAACAGTAAGAACATTTGCTTCTAAAACTTGAATTCTGAGCTATGACTCTGAAATGGGTTCTGTATGCCTATGCCAAATACTTTGCATCTAAATCACACATCAAAACACATATGCATGAAAATAATCAGTTGAGCAAACATGTCTTAAAAGGTGTTGCCAAATAAAAGCTTATGTTAATATGTACCTACACTAAACAAGAAAAAGATCTTTTGTTGTTATTGTAAAATGAGGGAATGGATTCACATGAATACATATCAAAATTTATTCATGTAATGGAATTTTTGACATTATGTTGTACACATCTCTTTTTAAGGTCATTTCTGCCAAAATTTGGGAAAAAAAAAGAAAAAAAAAGCAAGACCTTCAGATCCTTAAATCTGAAAAATGTGTGGAAAATGTGTTTTGGAATCCTGGACAACAGCAAACAAATATAACTATGGAATACATCTCTAGAAACCTATTGTTCCAGTCCATGTGTTCTATTTTTTCCCAGAAAGTGTATGTGGCTCTTTAGCCTGTGTGAAGGATGCAGAACAGCCATGTCTTCATAATAGATGCTAATTGCCTTGAATAGATGTGCGGTTCTCTCCTTTTGCCCAGTGTTATGAATACAGGATAGCAGGCCTATTCTTCCCATTCTCCATATGTAGACTTTACAGACTACAGTCAAGAGAACTGCTCTTGCATTTATGGGAATTGTCCCAATAAACAGCAACACAGACATTTTTCTCATTTGGTGTCTGCAAGTCATGAAAACAGTTCTTTCATATTTAAAATCTTGAAATACTTTCCTCTTACAAAAATGACAATCAGTGCTTCCACTGTGATCTTTTCTTCTGCATTCCTGCCTTTCCAGTTACGTACACGTGTGAGCACACTCTCACAAGCACCACGTCAAAGGGTCCAGCAACTGGCTGAAAGCCTCTGCTAGGAAGGTTTTGTTACTGAACAGATGCTCTCCTCCTTTAGCTTATTCATGAGCCTGCCAACTTCTTCCTCGTCTGACAGTGAATCTGTTGTGCACATGAAAGAGGTGTGGCACTCCTCTCTGTCTCTGAACACATGAATAAGGGAAAATATGGTGTTTATTAAACACTAGCTGTCATTATTACCATTTTGTTTTCTTATAATCTAATCCTATTTTACCAAGTTTCATCTTAATAAGACTGAAAGGAAACAGAAAATAATCATGTTTAAGTGATAGATGTATTTGTGAATTATACACCTTATTACATCAAACAGCTAGTATGGCAGCAAATTACTTTTGCAATTAGGAGGATTTTTCTTTTTAGTAAAACAGAAAATTAGGCACATTTCAGTCATTCTGGGTATTATGAGATAAATCAAGCATTTAAACTGTATTCAGAACTTTAATATAGACTTGCCTATGTAAATAATTTAAATTAGAGAAGCTACAATGATGATATCCTATTAAAAAAGCAGCATATTTTTTAAAAAATCAGTTACTCTTCAACATTCATGTCTGAAATTTTGTATACTATAGCTATAAGGAAAAATAAGCACATTCCTCAGATTCCTGCTCACAAAAGTCATCTCTGCTCCTAGGAAGCTCCTTGAACTTCTATTGTGACTGGCAAACAAGCCAGATTTTTTAACAAAAAGAGTAAAATTATACAGGAAGTGATTTATATAATCAAAAATTTTAATAAATAGTATTTACTCATAAAAATATATGGAAGGAATGTCAAAACTGCTAAATGTAATTTAATACAGTCCAGAAGTGAAGCGATTAATATTTTATAGAAATGTCTGTATTTTGAGACACATTAATCACACAGATTGCATTCAGAAAACTGACTGGTTGGTTTTCCACTTAGCTTTAAAGAAGAACATTTATTTTCACTTTTCTAAAAGTGTCATTTTAGCATTGTCTGCAAAATAAAAGTAACAGTTCATTTCTCTTCTCAGTTAAATGCATTACCTGGAGTACTTAAAGAGTTGATGGGACAGCTAATGGTTGCCTTGTTTCAGAGGCTTGCCAGCTGCAGGGCAGGTCATTTTTGCTGAGAAACGCCCTACAGGAATCCATTAGTGTCCTTTGTCTTCACTGGGTTCAACTAAGTCTCCTGTTTAGTCAGTGGGATGTTTGCCAGTAACTCCACTAGGATCCAAATTTTTCCCATGATGCACATATGATTCATTAATATATTAAGATGCAAGCAGTGCAAATAATCCCCAGCAGAGCTGAGCCAAACCTACCTCTAGAATACTCACCTTGTGAAGAGAAAAGGTGAATACTATGTTGAACATATACACTTCTCTGTTTTCCTTGATGACTTTCAACATTACACAGCTCTTTGAATTAAAACATAAAGTTGCCTGTCCTCCAAGGTGGCTTCCCAAACTTCCTTTGGGTATCTTTACATCACTTTCCATTCACCAGATGGTGCTTTGAATAGAAAGTCTCCATGAATTGCTAAGGGGAGCGTCAGCATCTGGTCTGGTTTTGGATCCCATTCTTAGCACCAGGTGCCTTAAACTTACAAGTTGTACATGTAATTTATAGGTGCTTTTGCCTTTTACTGTAACTAATTCTTCATTTTTATAGCTCAGATTTTCAGCTCAGATCCACAAACAAATTGTAATGCCATCTCTCAGGTTATTGTTAGGTTTCATTAATTTCAGATCTGTAAAAGGCCTAGACACCATCAGAAAAATGCAGGGTAATACTCTTGCTATCATATTTTTCCATAAGATAATGTGTTTGAATATGCCTCTATGGTAACTTTCTTTATGTTGTTAAGTCTCTTGAGCCAAGCTCAACAGGAGAAGTTTGTAACATTAAGGATACATTTCAGTGATTACAGGGCCACAGCTTGTCTCCATGTAATGCAGAAGAGGAAATGACATTAAAAGAACTAACATCTGTCATTCTTTTTTCTGGCATACACTTAAATTCCAGGTAGAATAATAACTAGATAAAGTGGCTTTACTAAGAAATGCCGTATGTAGAAGAGTGTTTGTAGTTTACATTTGTACGTTAAGTCTATAGTAAATAATGCATGGAAACCCCTACAATTCAAAAAGTTTCAATTTCTGGTTCCATTTTATAAAAAGGAAGGTGCCGCCCTTATGTAATCTAATTTCAGTTTGGAAGCTATAAACTATAGATTGCATTATGAATTAATTTGACAATTTGAAAGAAAAGCTATTAATTTACTCTAAAATAATTTGCAGTAATGTGGATGTAATTTTCAAAAAAAAACTTGAGGACACACTTTTTAGCAGGGCCTGTTGTGATAGGACAAAGGGTAATGGTTTTAAGCCAAAAGAGGATAGATTTGGAGTGGATACAAGGAAGAAATATTTTACAATGTGGGTGGTGAAGCACTGGAACAGTGTATGCCCCATCCCTGATTCAAGGTCAGGTTGGACAGGACTCCAAGTAACCTGGTCTGGTTAAAAATGTCCCTCCTTATTGCACATTTTGGACTACATAATCTTCAAAGGTCCCTTCCAACCCAAATTATTATATGATTCTATGAAATTTATAAATGCTTATCTTTGTGGGATTATAGAGAAATGTATTCCTTTATTCCTTTGCATATAGATTTACCACCATGGTTTGCGTTCTTTTGGTTTGTTGTTTTTTTGGTTTTTGTTTTATGTTTGGATTTGTTGCGTTCTTTTTTCACTAAGTGGTTTCTATATTCCCTTTTATTTGTTCTTGTCGTTGGTGTGAGAATACTCTGAAAACAAGTTTCTCTATTGCGGGTTTCAGACATTTTAGAAAAATTATGTTTAATATTACATTCATACTTCTGAGTAAATCAATAAGAAAATCATCACAAATTATTTTAATTTCCAAAGTTACAAGAGTCAACATTAACTTGAGAAGTTAAGTCAGTAATATTCCAGTTTATTCATCATTTAAATAAATGTAATCTGTTGAGTGTTTGCTATATTCTCCTATGTCAGGTAGGTTTCTCCTTGGTTCTTGTTAGTTTTCAAAAATGCCATAGTCATCTTCCTTATTCTTCTTTTAAAAGTGTAGTTTTAATAAACCTTCCAGAAGTACATAAATCTGTGGTGTGTTTTGAAGCATGATGATCTTAGGGCATTTCAGTAATGTATATACGTTTCTTACAGACTTTAACATTTTAATCTAAATGTCAGTAGTTTAATTCAGTTCAGACTATCTGTTTATTTTTATGCTGTGATCTAAATGAGCATTTTCACTCCATTTCCTCTTGTTCATATTCCTTGACTGTTCATATACAAATAGAGTGCTACCTTGATACAGATACTCAGTTCTAATTTATTTCTTTGAAACACAAATCTCTTCTTTTTAAGTCTCTTCCCTGTTTTCTAATTAAAGTCCCCCAGTACATACTTCCTGAAGCTGAAGAATTAGTCCAGGCCTGATATTAAAATGTATAAACCCAGATCTAGACAGAGCCAGCCTGGGAATTGCTGCAAAAACTCACTAGCACTTCTTCAGCACTCAAAATGGTGCATAATTCTGATCAGTAAGCCATTCTGATAGTGGCACAAGTGACACTGTAAATTATTCAGAGATAAAGCAAAGCATTCATTTGTAGGGATATTTCCTATTGCTGAAATTGTAGTCATGGGGATTTTAAAGTGAATTAGTTCTGCTGTTCAAAATCTTTTGCTTCTCCCCACGATTAAGATTTTAAAGCGAGTCTATGTCACTTTCAATATATTTTGAAAATAGGAAGGGGGGGGGTTATATGATACATTTTGGAAATAAATTGATGGACCAGATAACAGAAATACAATCCTGAAGAACTGCTCAACCCTGAAGATTTCCTCAGTTTCTCCCTATACTTTGTGGGTCCTGTGACTGCTTACTGCTCTTGCCTTTTAATATGTTGTCAGAGTCAGCGGAAACTGTAGAAGTGGTACTAGAGAAGTCAACTCAAAGTGATGTAATGTGAAGAAACCTGCTTTTCCAGTAAATAAAGTTCCATTTTCCTGAAAATTCTTTTTTTCCTGAAAGTTCTTTTTTCCTCAAAAAAGTACTTGCACTGATCATAACATAGACCAAAACCTTCTGATTACTAAATCTAAGGCTCAGGACCAGAACTATTGAATTCCTGGATCAATCCATATATTACAAAGGAGTAATGACTTAAAGCTACATGTTATGTATTTTAACAGTGCCATCAGACATCAGCATGCAAATGACCACAAGACCATCCCTGTCCTTTAGTCAATTTGGGCAAAATTCTCATTTCATTTTAAAAGATCGGGCATTACTATGGATGAGTAAAGTAAAGCTATGTTCCAAAGTTCTCCAACAAATTTTAAAGCATTTTTCCACAAGTATTTTTTCTAAAAAGCTAATAAAATCAGGTTTCTAGTGGGATTGCTGAAGTCCTTCAAGGATCTATGCTGAACAAAGAAAAGCTACTTTTTTAAAGAATTAACATATCATGAAAGGAATTTCTATTCTTATTTTTTAATCACTTTCAAAAATTATACAAGCCTGTAAAACCACATTCTGATACCATCACCTCTAGCAGTTTTTACCCAGTATTTGACATTGACATAGTTTTCACAACTTTATTTTCAAAAATAGAAATAGTGAATGTCTCAAAAAAGAAAGAAAAAAAAAACTGGCTCAAGCATAACCTGCTGAAGATGGCAGCACAGAAGTACACAGAAAAGAGTAAAACACTTAACTGAAATCTTATTTGAACTCTAAGTAGGACAATGTCCTTTTATGTGTCAGGAAAGCGGTTAGGCCAGGAACTTACTATCTCCTCCTTATAATCTGCCAGGTAAATAGGAAGAAACATTTTCTACTGTCTCCAGGTTCCTAGAAGAATGTGCATATTCCTTTTGTTGGAGGACTTTTCAGACATGATGCAGAAATGAGACTTTTTTGCTCCTACTTACGGTTTTTACCCAAGAACTCTTAAAGCCTCCTGGCAATTCAAAATGCTTCATTGCTGCTTTAGAGAGCATTTCACCTGGGATGAAGGCACCTGGGTATTTTTAAGTTCAAGGAATTTTTTCGTGCAGCCCCAGAGCCTGGCAGTAGGGCTCTGTCCATGACCTCCTGTCACAGCAATATTTGTCATGTTGAATTCTTCAGTCTACTAAGCCTGGATTAAAGGGGATATAAAGGTGCACAAGTGCCTAGGCTACGGAGACTCTCTGGCTTTGTTCCAGGCACTCCCTGCAAGGCAGCAACCAATGGCTTCCCCTTCTTCCAGAAGCTACCTAGAGTCAAAGTAAGCCCCAACACAAGCTAGAATTCTTCCATACAAGCAGAAAAACAATAGATCTTGCAACCAGTCACTGATCGTGGAGTGAATGACATTCCTGGTTTCCTCTTCCACCCCCAAACTAAACTTGACAAGTCCCTGTGGCAGGGATAGCAAGTTGCCTTTGGGGCATCTCAGGATTCCTTCATGCCAAAGGGACCATTAATAGCACATTTAGAAATGCATTGGAGTTACTTTATGCCATTTTAACATGCACTGGTAATCTGTCAAAAAGATTTGAAGATTGCATCCAAAAGGTCAACAGACCTAAAACATTCTTTTTTTAGT
This sequence comes from Myiozetetes cayanensis, assembly GCF_022539395.1. Lineage (NCBI taxonomy): Eukaryota > Metazoa > Chordata > Aves > Passeriformes > Tyrannidae > Myiozetetes > Myiozetetes cayanensis. The sequence goes on from NW_026087853.1 coordinate 25,497,458, forward strand.
CAGCACTTGCTTACCTTGCAAGAGGTGACTTAGAAAAAGGATCGAGTTTCATGGCAGATAATGTCTGAATACAAGTTCTGGTGCACTGGTCTAAGATAATATTTGTACAGGCAGGAGATTACCCTCAGTTATCCACTCTACCTGGCCCTGCTTTCAGCAGGACATTGTTCCAGACAAGGTCTAGAGATCCCTTCCAAACTACATGGTTCTCCAATTTTACAAATATACATCAGTATAGTAATGTTGCTAGCACATCTGAACTCATGTTTGTAATTAAAGTACTAGAAAATCTATACACTTGTTCAGAATTTGCATTTTAAATCAGAAAGACTTTGGAAATGTTTTGAAAAGTCTTTGGAAAGACTTCGGACAAAGGTTCAAAAAGTATGTCTTGCTCTGTACTTTTTAATTCTCCATCAGAATAAGAGCTGTCTTGTTTATCCTCTCTACATGTTTGCACTGGAGAAGACTTGCACAGTAAAGGACTCCTTAGTCTAGTAATCAAGAGAATAATGATTATAGGTTGCTGACATTTTTACTTTAGTAATCAATTCTTTTGACATGGTGTCTGTGCTATGAGGAGCTGAGACCAAATAATACTGTTCTGTGGTTTTAAAAATTCAATGAATCTGGCTAATACAATTCAACATCAAAAGATTCTCAGCAATCAACCACAAGTGCTGAATCAGTTGTTGTAAGAGACTAGAGCAACTGTTTCTCTGTTGAGTTTTACATCCAAAATTCACCCTGTCAGAATCACATCTCAAGCTTTCATTTCCAGAAAAGAATGAAAATGGAACACAGTGCAGATAGGAAATCACCCAGAGGAATAAAAGGTTTATTTTGTGACTAAACATTAAATTAGTAGCAATAAATACTTACAACAGACTAGTTCTGCAAAGACTTCACAGTCCCTGCTGGCTGGAGACTTTCATAGCAGAGTTATGGAATTTCATACTCTACTTCAATTTATTCATGCAAAAATGACTAACATTACCATTGCACCACAGGACTTCATTGTATTTTCCTGCAGATATTTATATTCATTTAGCTCTGTTCATTATTGTGACAGTGTAATGTATACTTTTGAATATTTTAATCACAGCTATAATGGGACATAAAGAAAATAGAATGTGTTCCTGTAATATTATATATTGGAAGTTTAATTTCAATTTAATATGCTCTAAAATCAGACAAACTATTACTCTGGCTGTGCCCATTCTATCTCTTTTAACAGCACACAGAGGCAGTATCATTTGCCAGACCCAGTCCACTGCCCCGGCCTTTGCAAAGCCCATAATGATGTCCATTCCATGCTTTGGAAGGAGCACCATGAACTATCCCATGGGTCTTTGCAATCTACAAACATAAGCTTTTATATTATGCAAAGTTCAGTAAACTCCCATGCCTCAGATACTGTTGTGTTAAGAGTAAGGCTAACTTTTCTTTGTGTTGAGAGGAAGGAGATTTGACAGAAAATAAATCTCCTTGCATTCCAGGTGGTCCTCAGGTATCAGAGGGGCTGGGGGCAGCTGAGTTTAGATTCTGAATGACAGCCAATTCAACACTAAGCAGCAGAAGTGCAGAGCCAATGCAGCACTCTGAGTCCAGTCGTGTTCAATAAGAACTACCACGGTTATGGATTCACAAATAGTGCAATCGCTGTAAGCGAACTCTCATGGCCAGACCAGAAGTCCAGTCATATTCAATAACTCTCACAGCCAAGTGCAGAATAGTCTTACTGGATTGCTGGTGATACACTGTCTGCAGAAGCATGCATGAATACATAAAATATAAATAATACAGCTGGCGACAAATACATTAAATTGCGAGGTGAGTGTATAGCACTAAAAGTTTGATCAGAAACACAACCTTGCTTTCTGAATTTCCCCAAGAAGGACTCGGTATAGCCAAGTGTTCAGGCAAGACCCAATGGGTATCCCTATGAGTGAGGAGGTAAGTACAGCCCATTGATCATCCCAGGATACAAAGATGGAGTCTGGTATGATCCCCTTTCCCACTTAAGCTACATTTATATTGTTTTCTTTGAGAGAGGAGTAAATGTAAAGTTGTGGTTGATGTCATTTCATGTTTAGGTAGAGTTTTATTGACTTTAGTCACATGTGTAAAGCATGTACAAGTTTTTACTTCATTAGCATATGCAGAGAAGGAAAATAATATGGATTTTCAAGTTATTGAAGCAAAGTTCAGCTTTTGGTCATTCTTTTGGCTTAGTTCCCGTTACCTGCATTGTTTTAAACAGTGTATGACTGCAACACCTCCATACTGATCCATCCTTTTTTTCATGCTTCCCACAGAGTGGTACACCAAGCTCCCTCAGTGTTCCTGCTCCTACAGTGTGCATACAGTTTGGTCCTGGCAAACCATAGCCAACATATGCACAAATTCTTGTCAAACTTTGTAATTCAGTATTTTCCCCACAGATATCTCCCACGATCACCTCAGTGTGCTGGTGTGGTGTCCTTAAGGCTCATCCTGAAACTGAGGGGCAGCCAGCCTGCTTTAGGGGCACCCTCCACCTCCATCAGATGGCTAGACAAAGCGGAGGGATCTAGCATACCCTATCTGACCCATACCCATACACAGGAGAAGAACAGACCTGCCTCTCTCTGTATCCCAGGCTTTACATATAGCCCAAAACAGCCTCACCTTATAGAGGGCCAGGCATGGGCAGGAAAAGATGGCACCAACCACACAGCACTCCAGCCCTGCCATGGCCAGAAGTCTTTGTTAGCTAGTGCACTGCCTGGACAAGAAAGCAGCATATGTGTGCACTATGCAAACCTAGTTTTAAACATTCCTCTGCAGAAAAACTGGCATGTGACCCCGCTGTTGTCCCTTTGCCTAAGATCACTTCCACAGAAAGAATGCAGCAGTTGCCAACTTGTCCTACTGTCCCAGAGTGTGGAAGAAAAACCCTTTTTTGTTCCTGAAGTTATTTGATAACATGCAGAGCCACACCCAGTTTAACTGGCAAGCTGGCAATGAGGAGGTGAAGTGACCAGAATGTGACCAGAACCATGAGTAGAAAATGCCCAGGGGAAATGATACTGACTTTACTGAGTTGTGCCTCAACAAACCCATGACTCAAGCCGAGGCCAGAAGGGGGAGGAACCTGAGAGGATGTCTACTTAGGGTGGGGAGGGCTGATCAGAACCAGATCACGCCAGGTAATTATAACAGAGTCCTGCCAGGTAATTGTTTACCAATCTGAATGGTGTGTTTGCTTTCAGCAGTTGTGTCAAACAACTTGAACATGCTGCCATGGCAGCTAATCCAGGCTGGTATAGAAGGGGGAAGGAAGGTTGTGTGCACAAGTCCCCTGCAGATATCTGGGAAGGTCTATGTCTGTCAAGAAAGAAACGCCTTCTAACACCGTCTTCATAAACCAATTGGACACAGGACTTGAAGGTAAGTAGATTTGCTGATGACACAAAGTTGGGAGAAGCTGTTGACTCCCTCAAAGGCAGAGGGGCCCTGCAGAGAGACCTAAACAAATGAGAGAGATGGGCAGTCATCTACCATATGATATTTAGCTGGATTCTGCACTTGAAGTGGAGCAACCCCCTATGAATGTACAGACTGGGAAATGAGAGACTGGAGAGCAGTGCCATGGAAAGGGATCTGAGTGTCCTGATCAATGGCAAATTGAATATAAGTTGCCTGTGTTGCCCTGGCATCAGGGACAGTTGTGTCCCAGAGGGCATCAGGCAAAGCATTGCCAGCTGGTTGAGGGAGGAGGTTGTCCTGCTCTGCTCTGCACTGGTGCAGCCTCACCTTGAATACTGTGTGCAGTTTTGGGCACCACAATACAAGAAGGATATTAGATAGGATAGGACAAGAAGAATATTAGAGAGCATCCAAATGAGGGCTACAAAGATGGTGAAGGGCCTAGAGGGGAATATATAAAAGGAGTGGCTGAGGTCACTTGGTTTGTTCATCCTAAAGAAGAGAAGACTGAGGGGAGACCTCATTGCTGTCTACAGCTTCCTCACGAGGGGAAGCAGAGGGGCAGGCACTGCTCTGTTCTCTGAGGAGATCTCTTCTCTGTGGTGACCAGTGACAGGACCTCAGCAAATGTCCTGAAGTTGTGCAGGGGAGGTTTAGGCTGGCTATTAGGAGGGTGGCTGGGCACTGGAACAGGCTCCCTGGAGGACTAGTCACAGCACTAAAGCTGCTAGACTTTAAGAAGCATTTGGACAATTCTCTCAGGCACATGGTGTGATTCTGTGAGATGTCCTTTGCAGGGCCAGACACTGGACTTGATGATCCTTGTGGGTCCCTTCCAACTCAGGATATTCTATGATTCTGTGATTCTATAACTGCAGTCAGTCACAGCAGTAACCTGGCCATGACAGCTTCCTACCAGGTGGAGTTGCCAGACAACCTGCCACACCTACCACTGCTTCTTCCCAGGACAGAAAATGGCTCCATCTGGAATTGCAGTTCAGAATTCCCCTTTGTCCAAGAGAAAGGGAGAGCATGTGGAAGGGGTGAGTTGTTTCTGAAAGGCTCTCTTTATCATTGAGAGTCCTATATCCTACCCTTGCCTTTGTCTTTGCCTGGCTAGAACTTTTCCATCATTATCAGATGGTCCAAATCTAAGTGGAGCAGTCTACCATCACCTACACAACCCTTGCTCCCCAGTCCCTAAACATTAAACACACTCACCACAACTTAGCTTCTCTCCAAATCTTTAGCTGGTCCATATGTCCAGGTTTCAGCTCCTTATGAAGGGGAGAGGACAAGAAAGCAGCTACAGGTGGTCACCTGGATTCAGGAGCCTTGTTTGCCTACAAAAGTTAGTGTCACAGATGTGGATATTTCTTTGAACTTACAGCATAGTTCTTTCTTCCTTTGTGAACAGGCAGCTCTGCCATGCTCAGAATACAGTCAGGCAGCTTCCTTGCCAGAGCAGTGATGAATTCTCATCTCGTGATCATGTTTCTACTGATGAGTGTCTCAGTCTTTCTGAGCTCAGGTTGCTCCTTGGTGTTTTGCTGCTTCTGTGGTGCCAAGTAGGTAGATCAAATGGGTTTTTACAATGCATACCTGAGAAATGTAAGCAAGGTGAGGGCATGGTGGGATTTAAGGAGCTATCAAGACTTAGCAGACTTAGTGCTGGGATGTAATTGTGCATGATATGCAGCACCTCTACCTGTACAGGTTGCCTTAGAAAGGGAGTCCATGGTGCACTCCAGCACATCTTGGCACCTCAGTGATAAAGAGTATTGGTGTTCTAGGACTCCCAAACAAAATCAACAGTGCTCTGGTTTGGCAGAACAGATGAAGTCTGGAAAAATGTTGCTGCTAAAAATGTAGCACACCATCATTGTAATAAAAAAAGTCTGACCACAAACTTCAGGTCAGACTTGTCTGTCTCTTGCCATGTGCCTGCTGATACCTCTTTAAACTGTGCTTTAGATTCTGGATGTCAGCTGGGCAGTAGGAAGTGAGCAGGCCTGATGCTGAGAAAGGACAGCTTATTTTGCTTTTTCTTTCTCATTTCTCACCATGGGAATAATTTGTATTTACCAGAAAGGACTGACAAAGGGAATGAAATGTTAGCTTGAAGTAACACAGGAACCTATAGCAGAATGGTGTTCAATCACAATCAGAGTTATAAAGACCACCAGAATAAGTGTAATTTGTTTAAAGAAAGCTTTGCTAATTTCTTGTTTATATGATAGGCAGAGCTGTAGCAGAGCTCCAGATAAAAACAAATTTCCAGTCTCTGCTGATGTTATATACACAAGCTATCAAAAACCTCAACACCAAGAAAATCATGGTATTATGTGAAACCAATCCATATAAATCTTTTATATTGTATATATCCTCCCTGGGATGAGCACAAAGGATATGTGGTATGTCTAATGTATTGCTGAATTGAATATTCTTTTATATTTATTCACTAGCAGACAGGTACAGCATACTGAATTTATAAACTGAATTTTGTTGTTCAGGCTTATGAGCTCATAATATGTGTGTAAGATATTTTCACTGTAAAGATACTGGAAACAAACTTGTAACTTGTCTTACAAATATGGCTTCAAAGTTAAGAAAAATATGGAACAAAATTTTGTATTTTTCAAGTTCATCAGTATTAATTTTCACCAAAACTGCTGTTTTTAAAAAAGGATGTGAATAATTTTCTGGACATTCAAATAAACTGATATAGCTCAGCTGTATCATATTCCAGTTAGTAACAGTCATAGGGGTTTTTTTTCATGCAGATTTTGCTATAATCAGGTAATATTTTTATAACAGTATAAGTAGTACTTTTTGTAGGCTAGCTCTAATTAGCTGACAATTGACACAGTAAACTCTGGCAGATGATCTTGAAATTTCCTTGAAGTTGGTTCCATCAGAGAGAAAGAAATTTGACAAGAGAGGAGGGACAGAAGAGGCTAGAGACCAGAAGCTAAATGAAAGATGGGCAATGGTTGGTGCAGGAAATCTCCAGAAAGGTTAACTGCTGGATTCGCTGACCTGCTCCTCTGCTTGTTCCCCATCTCTTCCCTGAAAGGTTCGTGAGTTTTCCCATGTTTACCATTGCAAAGACAGAAATCCCTTCAGCTTCTGCTTTCAGACTCTTCCTCACTGACATCACTCTGATTGCATTTGCAGTACTTCTGTTGTACTAGAAGGTAGCACATGAAAATGAAACGCAGAGGAGAGATCAGCTCTTTAGACAGGGCATTGTAGATTCGAGGCATTACTTGTCTTTCTTCTAAGGCAATCACTTTGTTTTTCGAATGCAGCATTTGATTCTTTTCTATGAAATAACCTCTCACAAATTTAAATATTAAGGCAGCTTTAAACGTGTAGCCACGCTATCTGTACAGGATTTTTTTTTTTTGGCTACCATGTGCTTAATTTTATAATTTTCTTCACTGTTATTGGTTGGTTTTTAATCTGTGGTTAGATTAGAAAGTTTGATACACAGTACTTTCAATTTAAATGGATTTCTCTGACATAATAAAAAAAATGCTCTAGGTGTTGACTGTAAAAATCTTAGCTCTAGATCATTTCCCTTGGGAAACTTTTAGCATCCTCCCAATTAATCCATCAATAGGATGTTCTTAATAAACATGATAGTTTATCCTCTTCTAGGATTTCTTTCTACACTCTTGATTCACCATGTTTCCAGAAGAGGAAGAAAGCTTTTAAAGCATCTACTCTCCCAGCACAGCATTTATGATGACTAATATGCATCCCATGCTATGAATGATAAAGAAGCAACTACACAGTGATTTACTCTTTTTAAAAAATATTTGCTGTATCTTATTTCTAGTCATCTGTCTCTTTTGGTAATACTCAGATTAATGGCAAGGATAACCAACTACCTCCACTGACTTCCACCAAGTATTTTTCTAGGAATGGTAAAAATTATGCATATTTCCAGTTACCTAATTTAATATAAAGTCTTGATCTCTCTACTTCATAACAACAACGCTTCTTTTATTCATATGAACACTTTTTGTTATTGTAGTTTTTACTATATTCTAATGCCCCCCACATATAAAGTAGGCTGTCGCTGCATTCTCGTTCCAAAATATATGTAAATTACATGGAGAAGATACATAGGATACACATCCCAGAGATTTCAGAGGATTCTATTTGAATAATTTTTTCTTCATTCCAGGGAAAAAAATATAACAATAAAATCATTAAAATTTCCTTCAGACAGATAAGCATCTTCTAATTGCATTAATATATATATTTGCATTGTTTAAATCAAATGCAATCTATTTACATAGGATTAAATTCCTCAGTTAAAATGAAGGTCTGTGAAAGATTGTATGTATTTCTTCAGACTTGTATGACACATTTTCTTTCACAGAAAGAAAATACAAACTAGTACAGTTGTTCCTGTTACCACTTCCACCATAGACAGGACAGATGCCAGGAGCTCAGATCTCAGGTGACCGGGACACTCAGTGCCTCGGTGCCTCGGGTGCCCGAGCAGGGGCTGTGCTTACAGTGCTGTGCTCTGCTGCCTGTGCTGGCCAGCTCCTTGTAGTGTGACACTACAGCTTTATAACCTGGCCTCTCAAAAATGGCTGCACATTCTGGTATTCAGATTAGTAAACAATATTGTCATTCAGGTTTGACAAAGCTCTCTTATCGCTTCCATGCTGGCTTGGCAAGAGCAACAACTCAGGCACAGGTAGGGAAGATTCAGCGTTCAAAACCAGTGCAACACACACCTGTTGCTGCAGGCAAGGTAGATGCAGCTGGCTCAAGCCCCATGGAACACTGGACTTTGGCCCAGACAGAGCTCATATCAAAAGCAAAGAACAGTCACTGAGACTGCTTGTTTTGTGTCACACATTATCTGTATGGCATGTGCCTCATTTTGCTTACGTCCACCTAACTCAGCAGCTGTAGGGTGAGTTGGACCACCTTACTGCTCTAGCAGAAATCTGACTCATCCAAAGCAAGAATTAAGTCACTTTTCAGTCTCGATTTCATATAAGGGATGGAGTGGAAACATGTGGAACAGAGAGACAGAACGGGACTGTCATTTCTAGCATCTTACTGCAGGTAAACCAAATGGTGTATCCCATGAAGGAGCACCCTGCACTGAAGGGGGTAGTTAGGCGAATTGAACAACAGATTTAAATCATGTTTTCAAAGCACAGTTCTACAAAACCTCAACCCTCCAAAATGAAATCCAGTAAGTTCAAAATGACCTGAAGTAAAATAGCATAAATTTAGAAAAGCAATTAAGTTATAAAATACACTTTCGGGTTTCATGTATACCACCATATTATTCAAATCTTGGATGAAACACCTCAGTTTAGCCCTAAAAGTCTGGTCATAGCCCTGGAGAAGAAAGCAAAGTTCAATTTTAAAAACAGGTGTGGTAGAAGGTTGTTCTCTAACTATTTTTTTCTACTTTTTGGTTACTCAGAATATTTCTAGTAGAAGCAAAGAGTTGTTACAGAATGGAGCTCATAATGATTCAGAAATTTTCAAAAAGGATGACATGCTTTTCTTTTAAAACTAATAAATTTGGATCATGCAGCCTTTTAGTATTTGATATTATCCTTCAGAACAGTCTTTGTTCTGGAGAAAATATTTCATGAAAACTAATGATTTGAGACACTTCTAAAACAAAATAAAAGTAAGTAACAATAGAGATTTGATAAAGGCTTCAGAGCCATGGAAAGGCAAACAAAAACATTATTTAAATTCATGTTTACATCCCTTCAGTGGAAGGAAAAAGGAACTCTATTAAACATGTGTGGTTTGCCTTTTATTTCTAAACAAAGTAATCTTTAGATTCCCAAAATTACACCTCTTCAAAGATGTGCTTGCAATTTTTCACCACAGCAGGTGCCCGCAATGATTGTCAACAACACCAGAGCCTCAGTCACTAGACCCAGGAAAACACTCCTGGCAGAAGGTGCTTGATCTGACTCCCACAGAAAGTCAGAGGTGACCTTAACCCATGAGGTCCCCTGTAGATGACTGCTCTTTGGGACCATTCCATCAATTTTTACCTAGGCAAATCTCCCATAGACTTGCAGTGGACAGTGTTCTATCTGCATGAGTGCTTCAGGCCCAGGACTTGAGTACCAGTATAGTGCTTCACAGAGAAGAGTGACCAGTCATCCATTCATGAGTTTTCAGTGTGTCTTTCATTATGAGGTCCAGTCAGCAAGTCCAAGATCAGTAAAGGTGTTTGTTTGCATTCAGTTTTGTTACTATCATCCTATGAAATACTTACTCTAGTTCCACTTAACACCTCAAAGAAAAATTGTGTAGAGTAAAAACTTTGCTGACATAAAGGATCAATTTATAGGCATAGCTAAAGTTTTAGTTAGTCACCAGAGTGTACAGCAAGGGTTTATGACTCTGGGAAAGATTTGGTCCCAGCAGAAGTCCATGAGTGCATTATTGGTGCTTTGGGGAATTACAGTCCCAAGCTCTTCAGCTTTATTCTGCAAAGCTAGGTGATGTGAATGGAAACGATACTGTGACTCAGGACTGCAAAATGAGAGTTGGAGACTGTAAGAAAGCATTGCAGACTTTTTTTGTGATGGCCTTCTGTTGTCCTATCAAACAGTTCACTGCAGGTGTCCATACAGATATGTGCTACCATTGATACAGCGATCAAAGTCAGTTTGCTGGTACTTTCAGCCCCTCATCTTACTGCCTCCCTTTTGTCCCCTACTCTGAGGCATGAGCTCTGCACTGAATACACTAAACATAAAAGATTGCAAATAGTCTGAGAACTTTTTAAAGCTCAAATATAATTAAGATTTGGGGTAAGGAATACCCAAAATTTTTAGGTGGCAAGTTGCTGTCCAGGGGCATAGGGCAAAATAGCGCAATGTTCTAAGTTCCTTTCAATCATTGTTAAGTGAGTTACATTTCTAAAAAGAGTGACTATGAGTGCCCGTATTTGCTATATGCATCATAATTAGAAAATCTCTAACATTTGTGATTAAGTCCTTGATGATTAAAACAATTGAAAAACAGAATTTGGAGAGACTATTGTAAGTCCAGATGGCACTGCCCTTGTGACTGTGAGTGTAGGCTCTAAGGACAAAGTTTGGAGCCTCCTGAGAGGTGTGGCACCTCCTGTCCTGTGAAGCCCCCATGACTGAGAAATTGCATACACTTTGTAGTGTTAGATGTGCAGTAGCATAGGAAACAAAAATCACTATGATTTTTCAAAATGCCTATGTGACTACTTCCCAGTAATATAACAGTGCCAGACAGGCAAATGCTTTTAAAAACTGTAGTAGTAGACACCACACTAAACTATTTAAGGCTTAAATTCCTGTAAAATCTGTCCTTTACCACCCAATAATTTTTACAAAACGTTTTAGCAACAGAAATAGGTTTGATTCTAGTGTGTCATACTGGGGCTCACATTCTAACCATCTTGCAGTAAATTTGCCTCTGTGTTAGTCTTCACTAACTAACAGTAGTATGAAGTAGTGTGAAGAAGTCATCTCTGGCAAACATTCACAAATAAAAAAGGGAAGTAGGAACAGTGGTGTAACATATTGCTTCCCAGCATTAGAGACAGCTCCTACTAGAGACAACTGGGCATTGCACTCTTGTCTTCTCTCTCCTTTGCACTCTCTCTCCCCTACTCTGCTTCTCAAACATTCTTTAATTTTGGGAATCAGACATGAAATGATATCCAATCCATAACTTAGGGTTAATTTAGTACTGAGTTAAAACAGGAAGTGTGGAATCAATGGTATACCTCATTCTTTGGCATAAATCAGGAGTAAAGAGCTGGGAAATCAGACTATAATCATAATGAACCAGAAACACTGAGCATGATCAAATCAAACCATAGTTTAAATATGTTCAGGTTAATCTTATCAATGATTCATTTGATTTTTTTATTTAATATTTAATTTATCTCTTATAATGACTCTCCTTGTCAAATTGCCTTCACTACTTACATTGTTAACACAGGATTTTTGTTGAACATATATATAAATAACTGAGGATGCATGAAGGCACCTACTACTGAGCTTTTTTATCTACATCTGTTGAGCAGACAGACCCACTAGGGTCCAGATACCCAAAACGACCTCAACTGTATAATTTCTAACAGAACCAAAGCCCTCCAAAGAAGATATGTTAATCTGTACACATATGCATTCTTAGATGAAGGAATTCGAAAATCGATGTAAATCTTTTAAAGTGTGTAATGAAAATGCAGGCTAGTTATAACAAATCTTGAGCTACAAATGAAAAAATCACCATAGTTAACTTCACTTGATCTGATATTTCCTCTAAGTTTTAATCGTTTCTAATTAGAACAATGAATTACATATGAAAAATTAGTTAAATGGTAAGAAACATTTAATACTTTCCATCTGTCTCAAGAGAAAATTATATTTACATAGGTCGAATATCTTCTGCAATTTTTAAATCACCTTGTTCTATATCTTTGTTGACAGGAAAAAAGTGGGGGCCTTTATTAGTGCCATTCAGAGGAAATAAGACATCAAGATCTAACCTGCTCATCTCAAATTTATTGCACAACATTATTTTCCTCTGTTGAACACTTAGTTTGCAGTAAATGCAGGATTTCCACCTCTGTGTCCAGCTTTCAGGAGGAACTGAGAAGAAGCCAAAGGAGGAAAATAGGAAGAAAAGGGAGTGTGTTTCCTCCACACCTACTCTTGTTCAGCTGTTTCATCTCTTGTCAGAGATGTAGAGCTGGATTCTGATTTTGTTGACAATTCAGTTAGATCAAAGTAAGTTCACAATAACTTCACTGATGGCCATGGAGAATTCCTCTGGATTGAAAATCAGGCACACAATGTGTCTCCTTGCTGGCTGAAGGGAAGGGAAATAAAGGTTTGTGTGGAGCTAAGTGGGAGAAATGGGAATGCAACTGTTGGAAGTGTCTTTTTGTTAGAGCAGAAACTCCTTGACTTCCTGCCTCCCTCTGAAATTGAGAGGGACAGATACAGGATAGAAATGGAACGGAAAGGAAAATCTGTAAAGTGTCTCCTGTTTTATCTTTAATTGAATGGTGAAGCCCATTTTTTACTTTTCTTTATCTATGATTTCACTAATACAGGCTAGTGAAGAATTTGAAGAATAAATATACAAAATTATTAAATTTGATTACTCATCAGCTTCCATTAACATTTTAAAAGCATAATTTTTATTATTTCTGAATAAACACAAGCAGAAGTACCTTTTTTCTTATTTTAATGTTCTGTATGTAAAAGGCTAACTGGAATACTTTTATTATTTAAAAGATGTTTTTATTTAAAAAGATGTTTTTATTTAAAAAGTTATTATTTAAAATGGCACCAAAATAACAAATTATGTAAATGAAAAACAAATAGAACAAATGTGTTAGATTAGTTATAATTTGTCTAAGTGCTGGTATATCACCCAGTCTTCACATTATGAAACACTACTGAAGATGACACAGACTGTGAAAAAAAGCTATGATGATTACTATTCCACCTAACATTTGTGGTACAAAGCTTCGGTTCTTTTCATCTATTGTCCAATAAATATGATCTTCTTAATATTACTCTCCAAGTCTGAAAATATCTCTTTTATTTTTGGATAGCACTATGTGCTCTGAAGATAATTTTCTGTGAGGGGCCACATTGAAAATTATAAACAATTTATGTCCATGTCTGTGCTAAGAGCATCTTTAACTGTTAAAGTAGAAACAAAATCTTCCCTGCCCCGTTCAGAAGGACAAATAAATTTGCCTTGGGTTTCTAGCTCTGAGATATAGGTTATTTAAAAATTATCAGCTTTGGGCTTACAAGAATATGACATAACAAAAAGCATTTATGTTCTTTTTGTGGTTGGGAAAGTCCTCTTAGCAGCCTACCCATTTACATAAGTTTAATAAAAGTCAAACTTAAACTACTTCTTCATTTGTCTTTACATTCTACTGGGTAGATCTGAGGACAGTGAAATACATTTTTCATATTCCCAGTCTGCTGCAAGGAAGAATTCCACCTCACACTGCACCAGCTCCAGGAAAGCTGCATGCTTGAGCAGCATCTTGCTGCACTGCATTGCAGCTAATCAGAAGTCCACATCTCCCAGTCCTGCTACTATGTTAGCCTGGAAGAGACTGAAAAAATTACATGGAATGCAGCAACTTTTCAGGGGTGTGTGTCCTAAGCCTTTTCTGAGTAATTTACCACCTCTGAAAAGACCATGCATTTTAACTCCCCGAGCTAAACCAATGCATAGAGTGGTACTGTGTTGTTTAAACATTGTCACAGATGGTTACCATATTTTTTTTCTAGCTCTTCCTTGACCTGTAGTCTTATAAATGCACAAGGGTGGAAGGGGGAAATGAGGTGGATTTTCCCCATGTAAGTAGGCAGGATCCATCACAAGGTTTTGCTGCATCGATCACATTAAATAGGCATGCAGTTCTCACTTTGGTATAGCACTAATGTCTTATGAACAGCCATTGTATTTTAGAAATTTAAAAGAATCACACTTTCAATTCCTTTTGAAATTTTACTTAATCCTCCTTAAATTAAATTAATCTTGTTTAAATGCTGACGTAAAAGCCAAAAACTGAGCCCCTCAAATACATCTTTATATCATACCAATTATTTGGAACAAAATTACAATAATCCTTACTCTTTCTATCATCATGCAAGGAATTCATGATTGTTCTGCTTTAAAGGATTTTAATACAACATATAAAAAGGGGCCTTCACTTCTACTAGAATCATATTTACTAAATCCACTAGTTATTTTCTCAATTTTATTTAATAGGTTGCATTTTTTTCTCCCAGTTTCAGAGTCCTATTTGTACATGTACTGTACATTGAAAAGAAACAGGAGAATAACAACTGACAGGCACTGTAGGATTGCAGTAATTATTTTAAAATACGGCTGATTTGTTCTACTGCTTCTTTCCCTGAGGCCAATAACTGGAGGGTAGTTACACTGCAATTCAACAAGCCAGAGGAAAAACACCTGTTGCATATGATTATTCTCTACTAAAATACAATGAATAATTCAACAATCATATTTTAAAAAGCAGCATTGTTATCATGCCTTTCAGTTCTTAAGAAAGTGTCTGTAGTGGCAGAGAAAGGGTCAGCTTAACCCAAAATATTGGCTGTGTCCTATCAGGTATATTGGTCCACCCACTTGCTTACACATATTAAACACACAATTCTCTGTGTGTGTGCTTTTTCCTATCATTGAGATAGCAATGATGTGGCTTCATTAGAATCACAGAATCATAGAATAGTTTGGATTGGAAGGGAACTTTAAAGATCACCTAGTCCAACCCCTCTGCAATGAGCAGAGACATCTTCAGCTAGATCAGGTTGCTTAGAACCCCATCCAGCCTGACCTTGAATGTTCCTCAGGATAACATTCTGCTGATTTTCTATATTGTATTATTATATATATAAATGTAAGTAAGCTGAAAAAAAACAACTGAGCGCAGTGGTGGATCTGTACAATGATCATTCCAAAAAAGCAATTACAAAGTCAATGCAGAGTAATTAAGGTGAATCTTACAGTGATATAATTCATGTTTCATCTGAAATAATTTCCCATGTCACTGAAGTCAACAGGTAAATTCCTACTGGATGCAATGGAACCTAGATAAATATTATTTTCCAGGTCGGTGATTCAGCATATTTTCCAAGAATTCCTCTATTGCTAAAATTTAATGAAAGACAGATAAGTTTTGTGCATTGGCACCGCCATGGGATTACCAAAAGCTCAAATGTTCATGAAGAACTGATAGAAAATTATGAACATCCTGCTTAGACATAAATCAGAATGCTTAGCAGATTGCAGCACTGGGCTTCCATGAAAGAAGAGAAAATTCCTTACAGTACAAATAGATACAAAGTAAATATATGTATTTCTTTCTTCTCACAGAGCTCTAATAATCTAAACTCTCATGTGTTTCCAGGTAGGGAAGTTACATGTTTTCAGCCTCAAGGTTCTACAGAAAGAGAGGTAGAGGAGTTCTATTTGTTAACAGCAACCATTATAATAATTGTTTTACATCCCACGACTACTTGAGCATGAGCTAAGCCATCCAGACTCTGTCCTCATTCAATTTTAACAAGCATCCTCCTAAAATTCAAACTGGGCTGCTGTAAATATAAATCACCAGAACTTCCACTTCTAAAAGCTCATTCACTCAGAATATGATTTACAGGAACAAGTTATAATACACTTTCTATAGCTTTACACATTTACTGGAAAGACAATCAATAGTACTCGTGATTCACAAAGGGAAATAATGCTTTTGTTCAGATGCTGTCTACTGGCAGATCAGGCAATGAATTCACTAATATTTTCAGTGATTTTTAATATCCTGTCACAAACCAATCATTAAAGTCATAGATTCAGAGGATGGTCTAATCCTGATTAGAACTGTAACAAAATGTTTATATTCAGGGGAAACAGACACATTCTAGCATTGGGAGCAATATTTCAAACAGTTCTTATATTTTGCAGCATTTTTAAAAATACTGTAAAGAACTAATTTATTTCTCTACATCAACATTTCTTCTCAATACTGTATTGCAAAAAAACCCCAAACCTTTCTGGCTTTACAATTAGGTAGAAGATGCTATTGAAATTCTCACTGTCAACTCACTGTCTCCTTACAACTTCTTTACTCTTTTTCTACAAAATGCTCACAGCTACTTAGTTTTCAGGCTGTCTCACAGCACTCCTAAAGCATTGTAGAGGGCTTTGCAATCATAAGCAACTTTACACCAGCTGCAGATAACATCTCTGGAAACCGACAGTTCTGTTTTTTCTCAGGTTTAGGACTTAGAAACACATTTTAGGACTTTTCACACATTTCAGTTGGGCTGGTGAGAAAGATTGTAGATGGTCTCTATTTTAATCTTCACAGTTTTCTCTAAGCCATTTTGAGCAATATTTTATGTTCATGAACTTTGTTAGCATGGTTCTTTCAGCAGCTACAACTTTCATGTTGCCAGCCTTCTCTCCACCTGAGAAATCCATATCATCTCAGAGTAAAAATAAGTTGAATGAACTTTCTGTAGGTGAGGAACAGAGGGACTTCCTAAACTATATGTTGGATCTACATGATCACATTAAGAAGATTCCTTATTTTTCATAGATTATTCCAACTATTTTTTTGATTAGACAACACCTTCCATTCTACAACTGAATACTTGCAAAATTGCACAACTTCCTCAGGTTTGTTTTAAAACCTTATTTCATCAGGTTCCCCTTTATACTGCAAGATATATTCACTAATTATTTCCCATTTCCTTTTTCCATATGATATCTGATGTTAGGGACGTCTATCCTCTCCCTGAAGTTGTCCTACTTTAGCCTCACTCAGAAGTTATGCAAAATATATGGCTTTATTGTCCTATTCAGTTCTTCTTTTCTAATTCTTCTATATTCATTTAGAGAATAAATCATCAAACTTAAAGTGATAATCAAGATGTGAGAATACTGCAGGTCCACAAAGTGCTATAATAATCTTTTTGTTTTGCTCTCAACCAGTTTTCTAAATTTAATTAAATTCTCTCTGTACTGTTATGTTGTTTTCACAGAGAATTCTACAAACATTTAGAGATGTTTTCCTGTGGCACTGCAATTCTGTCCCTTAGATGTCTCTCAGCAGTTCATTTTGGCATCCAGCATCCAAGTCCTCATCATCACCACAGTGCCTGCGTTTCTGATGAAGAAAAGCTACATAACATCATCTTGCTTCCCAGTTGTAATGCCATCCCCTGTAGTGACCTCCTCCATGTCTAATGAGTTGGTTTCACTGTATGAGTCAATAGGAATATCTCCATAATTACATATGGAACTATTAGTAACCCATCTTTTTCCATGATGTCATGCTATGGCTGTCTCTGAGTGTCCACCCAGAACTTCTAACCATGTACACTGCCAGGCTGCCAAAGACATCCCTGAGGATGATTGCTCTTGTGTGCAGAAAATTATTACTCACCAAGAAATTTTAACTTTGCTATTTTGAATAATAAGAAATCATACTCTATTCATAAAAATTATATCCCTAAAATATTTGAACTGCTTATTTGTAGAAAGAATAGTGGGTTTCAGTTTTCACCTGAATCACAAATTATTTACATACACATGAAATCATCTATTATGATTCCTAAAGAATTTAACTGGCAAACTACTGCTGCAATCTACAAACATGAAAAATACACCACATCATTCTGTGCCACTTTTATCCTTTCTGTATTGTCTTGTATTTTTATTGCACCCTTTGCTGTTAATTAAAAAAAAAAACAACAACACAGCCAAACCACCAATCTGTCAGAGGACAGTACCATAATACAATCATATCTTAATATTAAAAAACACTTTGCCTTGAATCAGTTTATTTGAAAAAAAAAAAATACTGGATAATATAAAATAGTGCTTTACAGTAAACATTAAAAAGATATGTGAAAGCAGAATTTACCTGCCAACCATCTGCGAGGTTTACCTTACCTTTCCAGTCACAGAGTTCTACCACCTCCAGTGTTCTTCCTCCTTAGCTCAGTGAAATCTTTAATCCCTTTTCTGCTCTTCTTCAGTTCTCCCCATTCAGAATATGCCATACTTTGAGAACAGTATTTGATTTCCTCAAGTGGTGGAAAGGAAGGGACTGAACATGGATCTCTTAGGGCACCTCAGTGCCCCAGACTACTGTAGAAGTAATGACACCTGCATCTCGTTATGCCTCAAAAGAAGGCAGTGGCTATCACAAATTTATTTTTAGAGGGGTCAGTAATATTAAATGCATTCCAGAAATACCTACAGCCTCAAGCCCCTGAGAAGGAAAGTGTTCTACTTTCTGGTTTGTGATTTTGATTACATCTGAGCACAGAACTGAGACATTGTAAAAAAAAATGCCTGGAAAGGTTTATATCAAAAGATAAGAATTCTGGTATCTTCAAGATCAGCTGACAATTGAAGCAAAGATTTCAGTACTAAAATGCTGGATATGAGGCATCTAAATTCTACCTAAGTTCCACCTAAAGTGCCTAAAAGTCCTGTCTTTGTTTTGGCTTCAAATTCCTTTAGTTATATGAACAGGAAGGAAGATCAATACTTCAGGTGCAAGTGTATGGAAATAGAGTTAATCCATTACATACACGTGGTGGCATGCTGAAAAAAATATAAGAATTCTTCTCTTACTTTGAAGAACTCACATCTGCTCTACTTTGCAGGCTTTTATCATGATTTTAATGAAGTATAGCTGGTTTTGAAGTAAAAGTCTGTCGGTTTTCATTAAAAGAATTAGATTCTTCTCTTGCACTGCCTGATCAGATTTAAAATAGGACTTAGTTCTCATTATCCTCTTAACAATATATTTTAAAGAAATTAATTGTAGTGATACATTTTAACTTGATGTGATGACAGGCTCATTATCAAGAGTACTATGCTAGCAGGCAAAGACGGATTATCTAAAAATAAGGCTCATGGGAAGGAAATTTAAAAGATTAGGTTGTCTCCTGGGTAAAAGGACTTTCTGACAAAGTCAAGAGCCTTTGAAAATGCTCTACATTCATTTTTAATAGAAAAAAATCCCTTTCAGTTCTACAGAAGAGGTCGTAAATACCACAAATGTAACTTCTTAGACCATTATTTATTGTTAGGAGGTAAGCAAAGATCTAAATACAAGAAAACCCAGTAGGTCACTGCCTGCCTTCTGTGACTCCAGCACTCTAGGAAGTACCATGCTCTCAAAGTAGGAAGAAGTCAGTATTTCTCTTGAAAATTTCAAATTTTGATGAGATACATGGAAGACATCAGGAGAACAGAAATAAATTAAACTTTTGTTGCCCTCGGTTAGAACTCTTACCACCTCTAGAATTTCAGCAATCACTATGAGCTCTCCTCCTCCAAATGTCATCCTACTGAACTCCTAACCATTCAATTTGCACCAAATCCTGCCCTGCTATATTTGGCAATTGTGTTGGCTATGGCATTAGCCTCCTGCTTCCTGCCTTCGGCACTTTGTGACAGAGCTCTCATGTGGAACTTCTCCTGCGATGGAGATGATCCCCTAGGTACTCTGGCCCCATTCCTCAAGCAGCAGGATGCCTGCCTACCCTGTGCCCATCAGTCCTGGGCATCTGCCAAAACATCACAGAGTGTCAACAAAAGACTTGAGATGGTGATTCCTTAGAGAGAAAGACTATGCTACTCCCTGTCACTGGTGTCT
Organism: Myiozetetes cayanensis; assembly: GCF_022539395.1. NCBI lineage: Eukaryota > Metazoa > Chordata > Aves > Passeriformes > Tyrannidae > Myiozetetes > Myiozetetes cayanensis. Next base: position 25,517,169 of record NW_026087853.1, read on the forward strand.
GTGAACAGAAATAGCCATGCATTATACAGTTCCACCACCCTCAGCCAACCTTCATCTGAAAACTCACAATCAAATTGAAGGCTGTGAATAGGGTTATTCACGGCTGGTGAGGGAAAAAATTGATACCTCATAATGCTGTGCAGCCAGCCCTGCAATCTCTAGTAGCAGTGCTTCTCTAGAGGGAAATAGCGAGATACATTAATAGGAGAACATAGTATTTGCTTTAAACAACCTTAACTGAGGAAGAGTTATTGATGCAGCCTGGTGGATTGACTAAATTGGAAATGGAACAGGCTTGAAAAAAAATCCATCTCAGGCAGTTTTTTTCAGAGAGAGAAAAGAGCATGTCAATACTGTTGCAATCTCTCCAGCACTGTGAAACACTGCTAACCAGAAGACTGCTCTCATAAGGGAGAAAGTGTAGGGAAAGCTAAAAACTAAACCTTAATAACAGAGAGATTGTTAAATTCCAAGAAAAGTAAGGCCTTGAAGGAGACAAAAAAATTAGAAAAATTAAAACTTTTAAAAATATTATTGAATATGTATAGTTTTCACAGGAAAAGAAAAGAAATAAGGAAAAGAAGCAAGTCACAGGAGAACAAAGACCTTTCAGAAAGAATCTGGTGAATCCAAAATGGCTTACAAGAGAGAAACATGAAATGTCTTCTCTCCAGAAGATATATATAACGGGGGAAACTCCCAGCACGAGACCACCTCTATGATTAAAAACAGAAACACCAGTATCAACAAATTCCACTGGTTACCAAATGTTTTTCATTACTTCCGCAGTGGAGGCTTCTGCCTTGAACTATGAAAAATGCTTTGACAAATAGCTTCCAAAAACTCAGCTTGAGGAAGCTACAAAGTTGTTTCATTCATAAGCAGAGACTACAAATTACTGGCAAAAAGTCTGGCTTCCCAGCTGCAAGACAAAACACCCCAAAATAGAGCACTCAATTAGGTGGGGTTTTTGAAGGAGTGGTTGCTGCCTAGCAAAAATAAGGGAGCTGATTAACATAATATATCAGGCAAAGCACACTGAAGAACCAGCTGCAGATTTCGCAATAGAAAGAGGCAACAAATTTGAAAGGAGCTCTCTCTTTGAGATTATAAATCATTGAAATATTTTATTGATGGCGGTGGTTAAACCTCTCTACAGCCTCCCTGAATACCAGTGACTTCTGCAGAAAACAGCAATCAAAGCAGAGATTTCTCAACTTTGTCTTTCCTTTCTCTTTCTCTTTTCATTTTCCTTTTCCTGTGTACACATGGAGAGGAAAAGGGAAAAAACCCATGGATATGTAGGTAACAGCCAAACGTGCATGTGAATAGCTTGTATTAACTTTGAAGAGCACTGCTCAAAAATAAACAGCTTTATGAAGATTTAGATTTTCTGAATGGAAACATTTTTCCATTGGTATCTGTAATTAAAACTTTGATTTAAAATGAAATTGCATTAAGGTGAATGTTGAACTGTAATTTTAACCACTTGTTTCAGGAAGAGTGATAAAAAGTACTATAATTCTCAAAGATATTTAAATAAAACTAATATGAACACAAATCCTTGTGCTGTACAGTTAATACTGTCAGTTTTCTTTTAATATTATGACATTGATTTAAACAGAGTGTCTCATGATCCACTATCTTTTCTAAAACTTACCCACAGACTGTCTGTGAATTTAGGCAGAAAATATCCTGAACAGGGCGACAAAATGTGGAGTATTTATTCTACATGAATATGCAAGGAGAATTTCTAAATTTGTGCTTTGAATTTTCTCCAATTTTGCTTCCAGGCACGAATTTTCCACCCTTTCAGCAAAAATTCTGAATATACAAAATAAATAAATAAATAAATAGACAAATAGCAAACCAAATTCCAAACATAAATAGCAAACCAAATTCCATAAAAAAGCATTACTTGCTCAAGAAACCTGTTTTTCATCAGATTTTCATCGAAGGGATGTCAGTGGGCAAAAACAGTGCATAGGAACAGGGATGGGGTTTATTCTGTGACCTTAAGAGAACTCTCCCTGACTTCCTTTGTTCCGCTTCAACTTGGCGGTATCTAAGAGCACATCTCTGAAGTGCCTCTCAACAACTCAATAGCAATTGCTCCCCACCTGCCCATAGACACTGCACCAGCCAGTATCTCTGCCAGATCTGTCAAGAAGTGTTGCAAAGACTCGCTGCCAGTTAGGAGGATATAAAAGGAAATTAGCTCCTTAGGATCAGGGTTTGGGGCTACACAAAGAGATAATGGTAGGGTACCAAACTGGAGCTGAAAGCCAAGCAAAGAAATAGCCATCTATTGTTTTCTTTTGGATCTGGAACAAATGATGTAACTTTTCTATCACAGGAGGAATGAAGATATTTAAGAGCAAACATAACCAACTATTCAGATGGCAGAAAAGCAGCAGCCAAACCAGAGACTATTGCCTAGGAACAAGTGACAAAATGAGGTCTAGTCAAAACCACTTTCCTTCTGACCAAGAATTATTTAGAGGAAATTCTGTGTATATAAAGAGAATTTGGAAGGAGACAAATTGTAAGTGACATTACTTTCCAGGCAAAAGGATTGAGAGAAATGCTACTAATAATTCAGAGGCCTGCTATTCCCCAGTACAATAACAAAGAGATATATTTATCAAATAATTGTTAAAACAACTGAACAGAATTCTATTTTAAGCTTGGTTTTGTTAGTAGTGAGGACATTCATAAAAGAGCTTGGTCATAGGAACCCTTGAATCGAATGATCAGAAGATGCCACTTAAATGGAATGGAAGAACAAACAAGAAGCATGGGCTGTAACTCAGCAATCTGTATTAAAGTTTGCCTGAGCAAACCTAACTGCTACAGTTAGACCAGCACGAGAGTAACCTAAATCAAAGCTGCGGTGGATGTTTACACTGCGCTGTTATTATTGCAAGAATTGCAGTGCTCATACTAGTGAAAGCTCTGGACTTACAAAGACAAACTTTAAGGAAGTGAAGGGACAGTGAAATCAGTCAGGCCAAAAAGCTCCAAACTCTCTTTCTTCAGGAAGGCGGAATGTCTTTAAGTCAAAGGTAGCAATCTTATCTGGAATTTATTGCTAAGAAAAAGTCTGTAGGGAAGGTCACAAAAACATTACTGAAGATAAGGAAATGACACCCCCCCTTCCCCAAGAATCAGTCAAAAAAACAAATATTTTGCTGGTCAGGAGGTGTAAGAATAAAGTCGATATATTCAGTACTCAAAGAAAATCAAAACAATGCCCTTTAGTCATAAAAGCGAAAAGATGGGAAAGATAAAATTAGGCTCATTATACAAGAAGGAAGAGAGAGTTCTTAAAAGACATAGTTTCCAAAAATTAAGCAGGGACAAGTTGGAAAAAGGGTATGGAACCTGTCTTGCAAACATATCTCCACATGTGAAAATAAATGCATTTCAAAAGGAAGGACACAGAAAATTCCAGATCTGATACCAAATATTAGGAATAAATTTATTCAATTGAAAGCTACTAAGTAACCACAAAATCATGTATGTGGTAACTGCATGTGAAGTTAGAAGGGGAGGAGAAAGAGGAGTGGTCAGGACCACTACAGGCCCATTAGACTGATCCAAGCAAAATGCAAAGCTTTAGAAAGAGTTTTTTTGGGGGAAAACAATCAGATCTGGAGGTGTAATGAAAATGGAATGGAACATGTTTAGTGTTTTCAATATGCTTACCAATCCTGGAGCAACATTTTGGCCATCAGATGAGAAAGACACTGGGAAAATGGAGTATCAGCTGATATTTTGTGGCCAAGTAGAAAATGAAAACATTATTGTGTCAATTATAACACACGAACTGTTTGTTTGACTTTTCCTTCCTCTTCCCATTGAGACCAGAATGCTGTTGAGGAAATTCAAATTTACTAACAGTTGCTCCAGTTGTTTATTTTCTGCTAAGAGCTTCAGGGGAAATACTTACTCCTTTGTCAACACTCGTTTGATGCTCTACCCAGATGTTCACAGTGCCACAGCCTGGCAAAGGTGGTACATGCTGGCCAAGATTTCTCCAGCACTGAGGAAGCTGGCTCTTTGCTGTGTCTTTTAGCACACCTGTTGCTACCAGTCAATAAGAGGAACTAAGGGGAACTCCAGCTGCCATCCATATTTAGCAGAACACAGACCTATCTCTCACTGAGCTCTCTTTCTTAATGCCATTTATTTATCTAGCATTTTGGAGGAGTAATGAAGTGAACTGTGAGAAAACCCTTCTAGAGACTAGCAAAATGTCTCTCTCACCCTTGTAAACTTCTCTGTTTGCCTTCTATGTGAGACCCACAGATAATGACCAATCCACCAGTCTGGGCATCTTAACAGATTACCAGCCAGAGGATTTGATGTGCATCCAGCTGCTCTGGAGCAGCATATCACTTTCACAGAGCTTTATCACATCACATGATCCACTGAAAGTTTTGATATGGCAAATGAGCTGGGATTTTTTTCTTAAGAGAGAAGAAAATAGCCATTCTACAAAGAAAATAATTTAGAGATGCTTAGCCTTTACTATACTAGGGGTCTTACCAAGTACATGCTTTTATAGTTAGACGTAAGTTACAATAGCATTCACAAGGGAGTCATGCATATTGATCAGGCATTGGAACGGCCTGCCCAGAGAGGTGGTGGATTCACCATCCCTGGAAGTTTTTTAAAAAGAGATTGGACATGGCCCTTAGTGCCATGATATAGTAATTAGAGTTGGATCAGGGGTTGGACTTGATGATCTTGGAGGTCTTTTCCAACCCAATCTATTCTATGATTCTATGATTCTATGATTCTACTGACACTGAAGTAATGCAGCCACTGCTGTCATGAATAAACCAAATAAGCAAAAGAAATTGCAGATACTAACAAAAATGTCTTTTTTTTTTCCACAAAGAAAACCAGATCATAAAAGAATAGTGTGAAAAGCTGAAAGCAGAAGATGTCTAAGCTAAGAAAATTCTCCTGAAAGCCAACTTCCCATGTGAGCTAACCCTAAATTCAGAAATAAACCCCCAAAAGCAGGAAAATTTAAATTAAAGCCAATGTAAGATATAAAGCCTCTGGGATACATTGTCAAAGTGACTCATGAGATTTAAAGTCAATAGAAGCTGATGAGTGAGACTGAAATTCTGTATAGTACTTTAGAAATACACCCTAAGGTGCCGAACAAAGAAACCAAGAGCTAATCCCTGCATACAAATATCATACTGCAAACTTTACTTATGCTTTTTTTTCCAAAAGGTCATAAGGATTAGATTTTTCCGCCTATCCTAGAGGGCACAAAATATTTGGAAAGAAGCCTGCCCTGAAGAGAGAGGAAGCTCAACTCTGATGGTTTAAGTGACGTTTTGGTGATGTCCAGATCTCCTTTTATTCCTCTTTACTTCAGACTATGAAGTAAAGATAACTGATACAGTTATCAGTAAAGGACATGCACACCTGCTGTGTATGCACTTTCAACCTCCAGATCCATGCTCAGACCTACAATACCTTTTACTCTCACTTCTCCTTTCCCTTTCTTGACTTCAATTTCTACATTTCCATCAAAGCAGGGACATGGAATAAAGTGGTCTGTGATTGAAGTCTTTCTGAAACCAGAACATTTGATTTTTAAACACATGCAAAAAATTATTATTTTTACAATTGCATTTTTTATGTATTTACTTTGCTGATTGTGGTACAATCAGGGAACTGAATGGAAATAAAAATCCCGGACAAATCTGCATGCAAGCATCTAACAAAACCATTCAATTGTTTGTTCTTCTGAGTCATGCTGCAGTCGGGAGTGAGGGAGAGACAGAAAGATGACCTTTTTTATTTACTGAACTCAGTGCTGTTGGTGCTTAATGGAATTTGTATCCTCTTAGTAACCATTTTCCTTTAGTATTGTTTTCTGTGCTTAATTCTCATACTTTTTATTTAACATGGACATCAGCATGAAAATGGGACACTGCCTTGTTGAAGACTTCACCTGCTTCAGTTGAAGTTTCTCATCCGGCTTGGAGGATGCTGACATTTGACACAGTAACGTGGCTTTCTGGGCTGTGTTTAGCCCAGGCTGAGATCCCCCGTGTGATAACTGGGAGCACAGCCCTGAACAATGGCTGGCTGCCGCTGCTGGGTGGGGCACACAAGTGGGCTCCCTCTTCCCTGCTGAGAGATACGGGCTTGTTTCTCTCCAGGAATGTACTGCGTGTTTATAGAGCAATTGTTGCAGTGGATAAATAAATAACCTCATGCTGTAGACTTTTGGGAGCAACAGCATAAACGGTTGCTTCCTCAGTTACTTCCTATGAGCATGGTTATCTTATCCTCATCATAAGGACTACAGGCAATAATAAACTATACTGCTATTCCAAAAAGCAGGAAAACTTTATCTTCCTAGAATTCAGGAGCATGACTTTAAACTTTGCTTAGTTATTTTAGATGCAAATTATTGCTTAAGAAATTGTTCCAGCATGAGGAATCTCTAGTAGGTTGCTGCAGTGATAACTGGGTTTTGAAAGGCAACATTTGAAGAACAAAGCCAACAAAATTACAGCTGGACAGCACTCCTCAATTGGCACCATTTCCATCTCTCTACTTGCAAGAGCACTTCTTGAGACTGGACAGGCACTGAGAGGTTTTACAAAGCAGTATCTCTATACAATGTTTCTAACACTGCTTTACAATACAGTTCTCTCATACAGGAAAAGAGTTTTGATTTTTGTCTTTGTCTGAATTCTGCTCAGCTGAGCAGCAGATGAAGCTATTAAGACAACATCCGTGACTTAGGCTGATAAGACTGTGGCATTAAAGTAGCAAAGGAGCTTTTCTAACAGATAGCACTGGCATAAAGGCCATTAGGAGTGGTAAATCAGTGAAGCATAACAGAGTATGCAGTTCTGCCCCAGCTCCTGTTGGAAGTACCAGTGCATGGACACACACCCTCTCTGCCCTGTCATATCCCAGGGGTCCCTGGCACAGGTGCTGCCTTCACTAAGGGAATGGTTCCTGCCAACCACTTTGAGCACAGTCCATCCCCTTGGTCCCTCGGGAGGGCCAGTAAGAGCGGGACTGTGCAGCCCTCACAGCATGGAGCTGTTTCACAGGAGCCTTGAGGACCGACCATGGGAATAAGCATGTCCCAGCTGGGGCAGAGCCACACAGCCCAGTTCCCAGGGGATGGTCTAAATGAGCACCAGCAGATGGCAAGCGACACGAAGCAGGAGTTGCTGTAGTTAATGGAGTCCAAGTAGGCATTAACAAAGAAGTACTCTTAGGACCATTTTTACCCGTGCCTGTCTTTCAGGCATGAGGTTGTTATCCTCATGAGCAATGATGAGTGTTGCACAGGAAATTCTATGTAATGCCCTCAAAAATCTATTAGGTAAGTTAGAACATTTTTCTACTACTGATCCAATTCACAAAATATAATTTCTCCCCCCAAAAAAAGTGTTTGTACATTGGTTTCACCATTTACATCGCTTCTACTTCAGCCTTTGTGAAGCTAATCAGCTCTCCCTGACAACTCCTGTGCCTAGTCTCACTGGAAAATGGGTAGCAAACACAGTGAAAGGAATCAGAGGTTGTTACTTGGACAGTAGAAGTTCTGCATGGGCTGGCAGACCAATGCCTTGGGGTTCAGGCCTGGTTGTGAACTCTGCAAGGCTCTGGGGAAGCAGGTTCAGAGAGCCAGGGTCCCAGACAGTGTAAAACTGGAATGCAGAGGCTGTTTCCTGTGTAAAGCAAAGCTTAGCCTTTAACATCTAGAAAGTCTTTTTCTTGCATCACTGAATAGATGGTGGTTGCTACAGACAAGAACTTAGAGCAAACCTGGGACTGACACAGTGAATACTGTTGCCTGGAACTAATGGTGAGATTTCTGATAGAAAAAAATCTATTTTAATCACCAGAAAATCTGATCCATTATTTGATTTCAAGTAAATTGTCTTTCTACGTCATTACCTGTTATTAGTGACCCTTTTTCTTTCTGCTCCATTCAAAATGAAAAAATGTTTACACTGACTAAATTCTGACAGCAAAAAGTTTGCATACAGGAAATACTTGAGGCCAGCTTTCACTTGTCACTCCAGTGGATTTTTTTTCTCCAGCACTCAGACAGATGTTCAGCCTTACCGTACTATCATTATGAATACTGTAATCATAAATATGTATGTCTACATATGCATATGTAACTTCTCTTTTACGTGTAAAATGACTGAATAGAATTTTATTTTTAGAAAACAACTTTAGCTTTCATTTGTAGTGAGACCTTCTACCACACCTGGTACCTAAAAGGAAAGAAAAGGAAACTTAAAGAACCATCTCCAATATATTCAAAGCTACAATTGATGATTCTATGTTGACAAACATGCTGTGTGTATAGAGTTATATATATATTTATATGCACACAAAATATACATTTATTGTATTAGAAGTCATTAGCATATATATTAGCATAAAGAAGTTTATGAAAGCTAAATAGTCTCCAGGTATTTACTTAGATATGCATGATTATGATTAGAATCTTTAAATAACATTCATGACAATTAACTGCCAAATTATACTAATTAATGTCTCTCCTTTCTCATCTATAAATGAATAGCAGCTTCATTTTAAGCTATCTTACACTTAAATTGCACATTTCAAATTTAGTTTTGTAAACCTTTGTATTTATTTACTTAATGCATTTAAGAGTAGACTATAGTTCTTCCCCTGCATTTGAAATGCAAAGATTTTAGTGGGAGTCAAATATTATTGTGATGTTGTGATTAAAAACTGACATTAATTTCCCCGTAGACTATTCACCTCTAGGAAAGAAGTTCATACAGTTGATTTGTTCTTCCCTGCACACTGATGCTCTTATTTTATCTGACATTCACTAAAAATAAATGTGTGTGAATGAAGGATTTAGGTCACCTAGTGACATTACTGATGGTAGAAGAATATTCAAGAAAAAAGTTTATACTGGTGCACACTGAGTAGTTTAGTTTGATGCAAAAAAATGACAGGATGGCCGCAGTAATTGGTTCCAGTCCTGGAGCAGAGCAAGGGATGCCATGGTTACTGGCAGCAGCATCCCTGCTAGCAGGCAGTGCCCTGCACCCAGGGTGCAGCACTGGGGTGTATTTGCTGCCCTGAGCTGTGATGTCCTTCAGCACCCAGGGAAGACTGCCTGGCTCACAGCCAGCTTTCTGCTGCCTGCTGCCCAGGGTCCCTGCTGCTGGGTACGCAGCACCCCTGCTGATGGCAGGGCAGGGGTATGTGAACCCTCACCCCACTGCCCAGGCAGGGGATTTGGACCCTATTAGAGCCTGAAAACCCCTTTGTACTGCCCTAGGTGCTTTACCTGGTGAGAGGAAGGAGCCAAACTATGAACAGACGATGAGATAGCAGTAACAGTACACTTGCTTCTGTCACGTCACTTCACTCCCCAGCTTTTCAGCCAACTCTGTTCTCAGCTTTAGAGCTTCCTGTAGAGCCAGGAGCTGCACAAATCTGCACATATTCTTTTCAATAGACAAACCTAACACAGGCAGTTTTTTTTATTTGGGGAAGCAAAGAATTTATCACATAAAACAACAAGCAGTTAGCTATGACACTGACTCCAGACAGGAATACTGAAGAGCCTTGACCTTCATATCTATGATGACTGAGCAGTATGTAAAGAGGAAGAGGGGGCCTGCTCCCTGAGTGTAATGTATTCTTTTTAAGAATCTTTGCCTCCTTACTCAACTGGTCTCTTATCATGACAACCATCCCTGTGTTGAGAAGCATCGTTATATTTGGTTTTCATTGTCCTACACCTCTGACTCCAAGACCGCAACATCCTTGCTAAAAGACCAACACATTCCCTGTGTAAAACTTGCACAAGCTCTTCTGAGTTAGGGAACAAGATCAGGATCCAAATCTAGTTTCCTGTACATACTTCATGGAAAGCATTTTGGGGAAAACCCTTCCCAGTTATATTGCTTGCAGTGCTTTTATAAACATCTCAGGATTTATACCATCATATTCATCAAAACGGACATACACTGAGTTTGTAGCTATGGTGGTGAAACAGCATACACTAATATCTCACGTAGCTAGAGCTGTTGTGCCAGCTACAACTGGCCCAGCTCATATGAAGCATTACACTGCCAGAAAACAATCAGAGTGACCCAGAAAAATCACATGTACAGTAACCTTTATATAGCCATTTACAATGGATCTGAATTCAGTCCTATGCCTGCTTGATAAATGACAAGCTTTATATTACAGTGTTTGATTCACTGTGATGAGAGTCATGTGCTGAAAACCTCTGTGAGTCAAGAATCTTTCGGTGCAGTAAGGAAACACACTGATAATGAAAGAGCAAGGACAGGTCACTTGGAAGAGCAACATGGGACTTCACAAACTGCAATCAGTATGCAGTGCTTTTGTCACAGTATAGAAGGGGCATGGATTGTGTGTGTACTGTTTTGTACTCATTTTATAGTGTAAGACTACCCCTTCTTTAGGTATGGAACAAAAATTACTCAAGAAGAACTGGAAAGGGCAGACATTCAGCAAGGAATTTTCTATTTTCTACCTTTCACACTGTAGAAATCTGGAAGGAATTAAATCCACTAACCATGGGAATAGTACCAGCCAAATTAGTGTTAGTCAGGCAAGTGAAAGCTACACATGCAGATCTGCCTAGTGGGCAAAGGTGAAGCAGCCTCTTCATATCAGGGCTTTCCAGTCCCTTCCTCTTGAAAGCAACAAATTTCACTGAATATACACCAACAGGTTTGGTCCTCCAACCCCCTTCTCAGGAATTTTACAATGGGATGCAAAAGCAGCCTCAGAGGGTGTTTAAATCCACTTAAGCCTTTCCCCTTGTTCCTGTCTGCATGTTCCTAGCCTTGCTGGAAAGGCATATCTAACCATAAACTAATGACTTTTCTTGCAGGATGAGTTTTTATCATTTCTCTAAAAGAACTTATTCTGCAACCACACAAGGACCAGGGCAAACGCAGGGTGGGAGGTGAGGACAGGGTCTCAGCAGGTTTAGCCTGAGATGTTCTGGATGGGCATATTCAGTATCTTCAGTTTCCTAGCACTTCGCGAGGCAAAATCATAACCCATCTCAAAGAACATTTTCTCAGTTGTTGTAATACACAATTCATCAGATAACTGATCAGTGCTCATACACATTAATTATTCTGAGACTGTTCTCAAAAAGTGAGTGTATTCATGGGCTGGTTGTCTAATGAAGCCTGCACAAAATTAATAAAAATGCAAAATACATACTCATCACGAAGTTGACTTACTTTTGCAGAAGAATCTAATTTCTTTGGCCATAGCAAACTTCACATGTTTCCTGGCCAGCTTTATTTGTGCCTCAGCTCTATGCACAGTGATCTTTTCATAGCACAGCAGCTGCCATGCTGACACGTGCAATACTCTGACCACCAAAATGACTGTCTGTCCTACTAAAATGTTCTGATTGGCTCTGATTTGCTGTGAACTGTTCATTGAATTTTGGTGACACAAGATTTTATTGTGATCCTGAAAGACTGTTGATTGTTTTGTTTTGTTTTTCACAGAGGTGAAATCTCAAACTGAAAATCTATTCTGAATTTCAGATGCATAACAGCAAAAAATCTGTAGTGAGATGTTATATTTGACAAAACTGAAGACGGTAAAAATATGGTGTCAGAATCCTTCTCTCAGGCATATAAATTCCTGCCTGCAGTTTTGTTTTAATTTTAGTGATTCGGTTTCCAAAATAAGGAGAAAGCTGAAAACAGAATGCTGCTTCTTAATACTGTAGGAGATATGCAGCAGATAAAACAATGGCAAATATCATCCCTGCCCACTAAGATAAAGTTTCTGGACCTAATGCATTAACTTTCAATACTTTAACTGTGAATGTGTTTGGTATGAGTGCAGAAAGGAGAATGCCAGAGCAACAGGAGCAGAGACAGAGGGCATGAGGCCTTTCAGAGGAGAGGCATCATGCATTTTAATGTATTCCAGCCAAGGAGAGGGAAAGCTAGGGAAAGCTTCACTGAGTGACAAAAATTTTTACAAAGTTTAACCATTTGGAACTAAATTAGTACTGCGCTTCACTTTAAATGGCTGTATAAAGTTTACAAGGATGTTTTAAGGTACCTTGTTCTTTATTTCCTGTGGCTGTAAATGCTACTTCAAGAACCAGAAAGTTTAAAAAAAACTTGCCTAAAGAAACACTGCTTTTTATCCAGCACACCACTAGAGGTGAATTTACTTTTTTCTACTGTATTTTAAAAGTACATACTTAGGGGTACAGTGGCAAGGGACTTTTTTAACCAGTTTATAAATTTGAAACTAGATTTGCTGAAAAACTTCAAATGCAGATGTCTAAATGAAAGCATCTAATGTCACATGGAGCCACTTCTACAAAGCTGGAGGCCCCTGGCAAGTCCAGCTAAAAGGACAGAGCCTTCTCACTGTTTAGCAGTGCTCTGAAAAAAACAAAACAAAACAAAACCAAACAGAAAACCAACAAAAACAACAACAACAACAAACACGCCAAAAAACCCCCGAACAAACAAAAAACAAACAAACACTAAAAACCCCACAGCCTAATGAAGCATCTAAGCATCTACCTTGCAGCTAAGGAACCATGGCACCACATCCCACAGCCCTTCAACCAGCGTGTGAATGTTGAGCACAAGCCCGCTACTCACCTCTGGCCAGCTTCTGAAGTCCTTATTCAATATGTTTCTGAAATTCCTCCAGTGAAATAAGCCACCCATTCTTCTGTTCGGGGTAAAAATTTGTGTTGCATGTAACCTACTTTATTCTCTTCTTCTGTGAATGTGTCTGAAGCCAGGTCAGGCAACTGGAAAGCAAAAAAATTGCTTATCCATTTACAGCACTGGAAGAAGCAGATGAGCAGTTTAGCATCTAAGTTATTTTCCTAGCCCTAAAGAGGAATTTCTGTGTTGGAGTTCCTGTTGGTTGTGTTTATGTTCTTAGAGACCCCTAACTACAACATCAGTATTACTACAGCATAGCAGATGTATGATGTACAACATCACTGAAACTGCACTGAAAAGAGGCAGTTTGGGAGGTATCCATTAGGTCCAGATAGATATGGACCTAATGGATACCTTCCAATAATATTAATTCAATTAAATAGATTCAATTATATTCAATAATAACAGTCATACAGTTCTTCAAGGCCTGCGTGTAGGAGAGTATTTATAGAAACTCAGTAGCCACCACCTTAGAATGACAGAATCATAGTTCTGTCAATCGGGTTGGAAAAGACCTCCAAGATCATAAGGTCCAACCCATTCTTAAGCCCTGAATGTCCTAAAATCAGGTATGTGTGATCATCTTGCAAATTTGGAGGGCCTGCAAGGACGAAGCCACAGATTTGCACAAGTGGCTAAGCAGCCTGCAAAGCCTCACCCCAAAGCAGAGGGGGTAAGAGACCTCATGCAGACCAGAAAGCCACACAGCAGCTCCTACACTGTGCCCTGCCCAGCCCTGCCTCTCTTCCCTCTTCACGGGGGAGGAGCTCTGCCCCAGTGCACAGGGAAGGAATCGCTTCCCAAAAGCAGGGTCTTGACAGCAGGGTCAACCCCTGCCATAAGAGATCAGAGGGCACATGTGGAGTTTGTGTCACTGCTCAGATGCAATGTTGTGTCCAAGTTGCTGCCTCCACCTTGAAGATACACATGCATAGGTTTCACATCTTTCGCCTGATTTGTCTTCTATGAAATGGGTTGAACCTAGCTGAAAAATGGGTGGTTTGGGGCTTGCATTGAGGCTAACACAGATTTCAGCTTCTGAGAAGCCAAGACAAGGACAGAATTTAATCTGTATCCACACGATTCTTACATGAGCACATACAGATATGGTACAGCATGTTGACACCAAATGTCAACGTTTAGCTAGTCCATTTATAAGGAAAAGTAAACCTCTTTCAAACACACAAAAAATCTTCTTTAAAAGCTTTTATTTTTTTCTTTCTTATGATTCAATTAATGATATGATCAAATATATTTCTTTCCTTACTCTCTTCCTTCTTAACTTCTGTTCTTATTACCAGTGTTTCTCATTATCAGAGCAGACCTGGAGGAAGCACTGTGAATAAACAGAAGGGAATTTGGACTTCAGGACACACTTTACCGCAGCCTGTTAGCATGCAATATAGGTTGCTAGAAGGCATCTTTGATGCCACTGTCCTTTCCCCAAAGACATTCCTCATTACTGAATGCTACATGTTGCCCTGTTGGTCTGGAAGAAACATTTCATTAACTACAATATCACTATAGATTGCATCTAGTTGCCATAGAAACTTTAGAGAAGAAGCTTGGGTTTAACCCTTGGAATAGACTGAATTTTTCATCCTTACAGCATTATAACTTAAAATGATAGTATGTCTTTTATTGGCCTTTATCTTTCAGTACTAAAACTGACAGCTACTGATAATTCCTACAGGGTTGATGAATCTGAAATATTTTTATTAAAATATCACCTACTTAAATGGGACACTGCACTGAGGGACAAATTGCTGTTGACTTCACTGCAACTCTGATTTCAACCTCAGCCATTCAAAGACAAAGGCTGCTGTAAAACTGACATAGAAAACTTTTACTGGTATGTTCTGGGGGCAGAGAGAGTGAGCCAGCAAATGTGGGTGCTGGGTATGGCTTTGCCACAGCTTCTGTTGGTTGCAGTTTGTTTGTCAGATGGGTGTAAGGACCCTGAGGTGCTTAGAGATCCTCAGGTAGAAAGTGACTGCTTATGGTCACTGGTTTGTTTTCTTCACACACTAGAAAATGCCCTTTTTCTTTTGCAAGTAAAAACAGCCCTTCAGCCCAAGACTATAGATTAATCCATACATTAGGCTTTGCAGCTCCCTAAGCAGCAGTACTGCTACTAAAAAGGTGCTTTCTTTTAACTGAAACTCATTCCTAGTGTGCATGGAGAGACTAAACTTCACAGTGTTTTCATACTGGAGTAATGCACTGCTCTGTTCCAGATCACACCACTTGATCTAATAGCTAAATAGCTTGCTCAGTGAAGAAACATCAGCTCTCTCTGAAACTGGAGCCACAATCCCCTATCTGTCTGCACTTCAGACTTGAGCAACAAAGCATTTTTTCTTTAGTGGTTTCAATCCTGTAAAATGAAAAGCCTGCAGATTATGGCAGTACCCCATTCACATAAGCGTAAGGGTAAATTGTGCAGTATATGCTATTGTCACTCAATAAAGAGTTCCCTCTGCCTTGCCAGGCTACATAAAAATGTGAAAAGCCTAGTCTCCAAAAGGTCTCAAGTTCTCCATCTCCCTTTTTCTTGTGTTCTTGTTTCCTCTCTTATAAGAAATACATCAACATGAACAAATGATAGTTTAAGGTTACAGCAGTGGAAGGGCCTGGCTTCCTCTCCTGCCAACATTCTTTGCAGGGTGGCTTCTGCACACTAGCACTTTTGTTCTTTTTGCTACAAGCTCCTTTCAGTTTGTAAAACTCAGGCTCTAGTTACAGCTGGTTTTGTTCCGAAAGAAAAACTGGAGGGGGATGTGTATGTATGTGTGGGGATGAGAGAGCTTGTGCCCATGCAGTTTTGTGACTATTCTATGGCAGGGTTGTAGGGGGGGTTATATTTAGCTTGATAACAGAGGTTTTGTTATAAAGATCCTTTTAACTACATTGCACAGCCCTTACTAATGTTGGTGGACCAAATGGTATCACTGAAGTCAATGGGGATGTGGTGCTTTATTATTTCAAATCACAGAATGATCACTGAAATAGGAATGATCATAATGCAACACTTTCATCATGAAGTCAATGGGTCTATTTGTGCAAATGTTCACAAGCATGAATGAGAATTGCACAATTTAGGCCAATACATACTATTTTCTGACAAATTCAGTATCTTTTTTTGATAAAAACTCCATGAATAGTACTGTCTCACATGTGCAAACTACACAATGAACCTGGTTCTGCTTGGAATATCTAATTTGTCTCAGTGGCATTGCTCCAGAGGAATGTATTTAACTCTTTGGAGCCACTGGATTGGGAAAAATCTGATGCTTTTAGCTGATTGACTAGGGATGATTCAAAATAAAGGATTTTCTGTCCTTGAGAAACACTGGCTTAAAATAGCACTATTTCATTTGAAATGTCCTGCAGCTGAAGTCATGCCTTAAAATGGTGCACCTATGAAAATTCACATGAAGGAGATAAGATTCAGTATGCGAATTCCTATCAGAGGACAATTATATAGCTTGGCATAATGAGATAACACAGCGAAAACCAGCCAGTGAATACAGAAGTCATTCACAAGTAGTTTCATATTTGATTAGCATTCAGTGTTTTGAGATAGGAAGACAGCCTTCTACCCAGTTGTACATTCAAACTTAGAATTACAAACACCAGTAAACCAAGTAAGCACAGGAATTGTGTAGGGAGCTATCCCACTGGAGGCAGTCCCAGCAACGCACATAGCTAAAAAGTTTAATTTGGCTGCAAAACTGTAAACAGAGAGCTGATTATCAAATATCCTACTCCAGATGAGGTAGATTCCTAGGTTGTGACAGACATGCACCTTATTTTCCCAACAGCATTTGTCATTACAGACTGGATAATTCAAAGCTGTACTCCCTTTCTCCTTTTCCACTGGCAGCTAAATTTCATTCTCATCTCTTTTACTTGCTACTAAAATGACACAACTTGAATAGAAACTCATAATTGCAAAAGGGATGGATGAATGATTGCAACAGTCTCCATACTTTAGGTGAATATCCATCTGAAGGGGACTGGGGCAACTTCACACCTGGCCTGGCTGGAGAGGGAGTGCATGACCCAGGGGGCTGAGACAACAAGGGAGCAATCCCTTCCACATCGGTTAAGGGGATTCCTTCTTTTGCTGGAATTGGGATACAGTGGCACTGTTTGCTATGGAAGGATAGCAGCATTGGTTCATACAAAAAACCAGGGCATTATTTCTCATCTCTGACTGCAGGCAGTGCATGTAAAGAGGTTCAAAAAGCATGAGGAAACCAGATTGCTTCTTTCACAGAATAAGTCTGGTATATCTGGTATCCTGGTTGGAGCAGATAAGAACTAAACATGGTCAGGTTGACTCTACATGTATGCACAGTAAGCCTGACATATCCAGAAGTTGGATTTAGGGTACTTGAATGACATAGTGCATGCATACTAATGTTTTCCTTGTGGAAATCCTGGAGAGATGTATGAGAGCTCCACATTTTGGAAAGAGGCATGTTCTGTAGGGTAAAAATTGTAATATCTGAAAAAGTGAAAACACTTCAGTGGTCAGTAGATACCATAGATAACAAGTTCGATATTTGCTGATACTGTCTGATTCAGATACACAAGTATTCTCTAAACTAATGAAAGTCCATCCCGTTATCTCATTGTGTCATCCTCAGGGCAGTGAGGATAAGCACTGTTGTGACCTTTCCCATGCTCATCCATCCCTACAAACTCACCAACTAACTCTGGCCTGAGTAGTCTCATATCCAGGCAACTGTAAGTCTAAGTATCTCTAATACTTAAGTCTAACTGTAAGTCTAAGTATCTCTCTAATACTGCTCCCTCTGGTTCAGGAGTTCTCCAATTTGTCTGTGACTTCAGTCTCATAGAAAATGGTTCAGACTCTCCAGAACTGTATTATATTAATGATCAGATTAATCTATCATTTACTTTCAAGATGCAGCAGAAATATCTAAGAGAAAAATCCGACCTGAAAAGCCCCTAAATTCTCACACTCAGTAGGATGTACATTTAATACCAGTCAGGATTTGTGAGCTCATAAATCTGTTGCCTGTCACAACTCTAAAACTTTGTATACTTAAATTATCTAACAGATGTATTTCTACAGCAATTCTACCTGCAGACATCTTGCCTCAGAGAGACCAGATGTCAGTTCAACATCAGAAGGAATATCTCTGAGTCTCAAAGAGCAAATAGTTCTTATACAAAAAAGGAAGAACATCTGTCTAAACAATCTTATCAAAACACTACAGCATTCTAGAAAAAATAACCCAAAAGCATGTAGCAACACTTACTGCATTTACAGAATTCTACTACAGAATATTAGAGGCTATTACTTTCAAGTTACTACTGTTTGAGTTTTCTAAAACCTGCACCTTCTGAAACATACTGAGGCATCTTTCCACAGAGTCAATGCTCTTATCCACTAAAGCCTGGCACCCCAAACCAGTATCAATCAAAATCAAGCCATTTGTAAAAATCAACATTATTTTCCTTCAGGATAAGATTATTTTTATGCACATGTGTATTTAAACTAATTTTAATAATGAATCGTTACCTCTAAGATACGACAGAAGAGCTCATATATGGATGATGTTTTAATTGAATTTAAGAGCAATATGAACACTACTGACACTGAACAGTGTAGTCCAATACCTGCTAGGTGGTGGGGGTCCTGACGTGGTATAGATTTGCAGGTGTGCCTCAAGTCTGTACTCCCATTTCCTGTGCGAAATGGGGTGAGGCTTAACTAGACATGCTCACTGAGATGCATGAATAAGAATGTACAAATGAAAATCTTCCATGAAAATTGAGTGCTTTAGAACTAAAATTGTATTTGTGATGTTAGATTGAATTAGTGAGGGTTTTTTTCACTCAAGATATCCCCAGGTATGGAAGAGGCATCTTTGTCTCATTCCACCTTTAGACTTGGACTCTGACAGCTACAAAGCAAGTCTCTCAAAAAGGAATATTATGGACTTGGTAATAAATACTAAGGGATGTAAATTCCTCAAAAATGGGAATACATGTGTATTTTCTTAGAAACTGAAAAATGAATGGTTAAAATTGAATCCTCTTTCATTTGCCTTTTGTTAAATTCTCCTCTTATTGACTAATTTGCACAGCATAGACACCCAACTGTTATTTGAAAATAAATGGTTAAAGGATTAGAAACATAGAGCAGTTACTCTGTCAGACTCATTGATGAGTTCTCAAACACATAAGCCCTTGTAGAAGGATTTAAGCAAACAAAAAGCATTATGACCTATAGAGACTGAGACATAAGGTAATTGCACTTGCTGGATTGAAAACAGTACTGTACAGAGGAAATAAATAGGGGCTTAATTCCTAAAGGTGAATCAGGTTCAACATCTTAACCATCCTGATGCCTGGTGAGTCCTGATCCCAAGCCCACAGTTTCATGTTTCACAGAGGAAAACAGGTGCTAAAAAATGGGGTTCACAGACATCAGCTGACAGACCAGGCAACAACCTCAGCCTTCCAGCAAGAAACACTAGTGCAAAGGCTGGTGCTTGAGAGCTTGAGTGCTCATGGACTTTTTAGGCTGTCATAAAGACTTACAGTTTAGTGAGTCTTCTAGACATCACTGTCCATGTCACATCACTCCTGTCTTGCAAAACAGAGCATAAAACTGCTTAGGCTCTCTGATACTTCACAGCCTGGCTGACCTCAGGTGAGCAGTCAGCAATCCAGAAGGAGCAGCCAGGGCAAGGGCAAGGGCTCTCCCTTGCTTTTCCCTCTTCCCTCCACCACATATTCTTTATTTCATGCTCTGCCCAAGCAGTAGACTGAAGAGAGAACAAAAAGCAGAAATAAAAAAAAAATTATCCTGAGAAAGTAGAAGTAGCTCCCACCTACTTTTTGCTACTACCTGCACTAACTACCTTCTTCCTTCTCAGAGCCTTCTCTGGCCATTGAGAAGAGGAGGTTGAATGAAGTAGTCTGGGTAAAGTACTTAAATATTCATGGGGCAAAGAACTTAAAAGAACAGTCTAATAGCCTTAGTAAGAACACATCCCGGGAAAAACTAGGCTTCTGTTTCTCCTCCAGTGGGGATATTTATACATAGGAAAGCAACGTTCACAGGAAAGTTCAACAGGTCTGTCTTGGACTACAGACATATGCACAATTTACAATCACTCCATGCTCCTTCACAACCCAAAAGAAACCACAACAATTTGGCTGAAGTCACTTGGTCTGTTCAACCTGGAGGAGACTGAGGGGGGACCTCATCCCAGTCTACAACTTCCTTGTGAGAGGAAAAGGAGGGGAAGGCACTGATTTCTTCTCTGTGGTGACCAGTGACAGAACCTGAGGGAATGGCCTGAGGTTGTGTAAGGGGAGGTTTAGGCTGGATATTAGAGGAAGGTGGTTGGGCACTGGAACAGGCTCCCCAGAGAAGTGATCACAGCACCAAGCCAGACAGAGTTCAAGAAGCTTTTGGATGGTACTCTCGGGCACATGGTGTGACTCTTGGGGATGGTCCTGTGCAGGGTTAAGGGTTGGACTCAGTGATCCTTGTGGGTCCCTTCCAAGTCAGCATATTCTGTGATTCTGTGATTCTACAGTTAAGGTTTTCAATTAACCCTCACCTGAATGTTTTCCTGGTTTAATTGCCAGGCTTTGGAAAGAGGCCTAGCACCCAGGCCCTGACAGGAGTGCAGCATGCAATATCCAGCTGGCTGCTGTCCCAAAGCAGTCAAAGCAGCCACTGGAAAGAGATTTACATCCTTGTGGGATGAAATACTTGTAGCTTCTCTTGCAGAGCTATGCCATCCCCTGCTACTGTAAACTGCACTTTCCAAGTCACTGGAAATAGTATTGACCCTGGAAGTCTTGCCAAGCCTTGGGAGAGCTGGATGGGCAGCTGGCTGCTGTGTCCATCTGCAAGTGCTGCTAAAGGGCGGGATGATGCTGGGATCTGCCCTGCAGCCTTGTTTCATGCTGACTGAAAAATCTTTGCAGCTGAATTTCTTCATGAGGAAGGGTGCTAGAGAGCAGCATTTTCTGATCTTCTTTTGTTTAAACAAACTGTTTCCACTGTTTGTAATGCATAGGGTTCACTTGTTAGTCTACATTAAGAAAAAAAAATTCACTTCTTATTAACATCAATGTGATGGGTAATGTGAATTCATTCAACTTGATTATGATGATGGTATAAAGCCCCTGTTATTCTTTTCATAGTGTCTTTTTATAGGCACAAGGCTCAACTCTATCCCCAGCTCATTTGATTGCTGATTTTACTTCTAAGCTGAGACTGAGGTAATTATTAGCCGCCATCTTTTATTTTTGACAAGTGCTCAGTAATGGCAGTCTCCTCTGGATTGTTTTGCCTCTCCTGGGATAGAAGGGGTGACAGAGAGAATCAATAATTCAGGTGACAAGGCTGTAGCAGACTGAGATATTCCTCTGTACTTCATCCAGGGCTGTTGTGCCAATGTTATCCATGTCCTCCTGCCTGTCATCACACTGCCCCATTTCCTGTGTGCTTCCCTGTGAGGTTCTCAGGGAGTTACTGTCATCCCAGCGTAGCAAAATTCTCCTGGGCAAACTATGCTGAGTAGAGATCCCAGGTATAAAACTCAGATCCTAGTGATGTACACCCAATCACCCCAGTGGTTCATGAGCAAGGTTATGACAGCAATCCATCAGGTGCAGCGACGGCCACAGATAGAGCTGGGGGACAGCTCTATCATTTTCCTGGCACTTGCACAGCCTCTGACTATTTCCCAGAGTTGTTTTTACCAAACAAGCGGCTTGATTTTTATCATAGTGATAGGGCAAGAAGAGTTAATGTCAAGTGACTTAAGCCATAAGAAACTCTGGACTGCACATCGGTATTTCAGACCTGGAACGAAAACCACACCTGTTGTTCAGCCATGCAGCAAACACATTTGCCTAAGCCAGGATGCCTTTTTTCCAATGGGCAAGGAAGTCTTTCTCCAGCCCTCAGAGGGCTAGAGGCTCTTATTAAGAGAGTCTGACCTTCCTTTCAAAGGCAGTATGAATGGAAAAGTACAGGGGCGTCAGTGCCAAGCTCCTCAGTTTGCTTGGGAAACAGCTGTAGCAGTTCAAGAAAATATGTCACAGCTGCTCCAGACAGTAAATTCCTGGTGTTTCAAAGTGATGAGAAGCTGAAGATGAATGCAGGAAAACTCAAAAATATGTTTCACTGCAAAGTTTAACTGTTACTAAAATGACTTAACCTAATCTGTCTGACTTGGCACTGGAAGGAGCCAGGAGGAATAACCCAGTCAACCAGAACTGCTCCTCAGCTGAAGGCCAGGAACCAGCAGCCAAGCGTTCAAGGACAAGGTAGCTGCAGTCCTTACAATATGCCCTGAAGATTCTGAAACCCAAGCTCTGGGCTCGAGTTGCTCCTTTAAGCGTGCGTTGCTCAGGCAGTGTGTTCCAAAGGACGATGGGAATGGATGGGGGGGTGTTAAAAGGCTCATATGCCAACAGCCTTACTAATCCCAGACCTATGGACACAATAATGTCTTTGGGTTTCCAGTTGAATGTCTTTTAAAGGCCCTTGTTCAGGTGATTAATTAGCCTGTAAGATTAAAATATATCACAACTGAAGGTCAGGCTTTTAAAATAAGCATACTGGGTTTAGGTATCCAAATCACAGTAAACTTAACATCTCGGGTTTTATTAAGCTAATTATCTGACATCTAAGCAAAACATGGACATGACACAAACAGGCTTATGGCTCTCTGCTGCTTGCTGCGTATGTTTTACCTTATGAAAAGAGTCATCCAGAGATTTCTTCAAAGGAGTGTGAATAAAATAGAGGAGATCTTCTTCACCTCAAGTTGCCTTAATGGCTGAAGACACTTGTGGTGAATGTTGCCAAAGAAAACGGCAGCAAAGATTGCAGTGAGATGCAAGATGTCCCAGAGAAAATACTGATGGATGGGAACTCAAAGTTTTAGAGACAGAGCAGAAGAAAGGCAGAGGAGCATGGCTTGCTACTTGTGCATTACTGATTTCGAAAAGCAACTTACTGTTTTTTTGCAGGCCACATTGTTGCAGGCTGTTACCCTGACCCTTGGAAAGGCGGGTAAATCAATGAAATGCCACTGCAAATTATGTTTTTGTCAGCTCCCAAGAACATTGCATTCTTAAAACAGGAACTGGCAGAGTTCAACGTGCAGTTAGTGTGGGGGAGGGTAGAAGCAGCGTCCAGAAGGGAAACGTCTTGAGGCACTAGTTCCAAGGAAGAGCCTGATAGACTGTAAGAACAGAAAGCAAAACAAAGTGAACCAGAAGAGTAAAGCTCTAGGCAATGCCTGCCAGGAGATGGACCTCTACTGCTGAAATAAAGGCTTTGGCACCACTGAAGGAAGATGTTCTTATTTTATTCTCTGGATGCTCTCTGAGAGAAGTAGCAATAAAAACACACATGTACAGGAAGCAGAAACTTGTATTCCACCTTGGAATATTTCTGCTTCAGCTTTGCTGCAAACTCTTACATTTGGTGGTGACATAACTGCAGTGCAATATTTAAATCCATCAGGAAAAGGAAAACCTCTGGACAAAGTCTTTTAACGTTTCCAGAGAAATTTTACCCCTATTGGCCCAGTTCACTGTTCCTCATCAACACATTGGAGCAACAGTGGTTTACATTTTTCCTAGCTGGATTTAAAATGTGCACAGAGTGAATATATCCTATAAATTACTATTTCAGTATTGACACAGCTTGCAGCGGTGCATCAAATAACTGTAAGCTGAATTACTTAGGGAGTGTCAGGAAAACAGGAGAAGATAGAAGGGGAAGTTTACAGAGAGGTAGTCAGTGCCTGAGGAAGCAGAGTGACCAAAACCCAACTGCATACAGAAAATACCTTTGGGAATATTTAAGGATATACAGCATTGGGAAGGGATGGGACAGGAGAAATGGGATAGTATCACTGAACAAGGAGAGTGGGAATCCTTTTCTTGTAGTGTTTGGCTTTCATGGAGAACAGTGATCAAAGATGTATGGTCAGGGGATTCTGTGTTTCTTTCAGCTAAAGAAGATGATTAAGTATAATTAATACACCCATTAAGAACAAATACAGCCTACTATACCAAGAAATTATGAAAAGTAGGAGTGGATTGGGCAGCAACTAGAAGGCTGTTAATCTCATCCTTGCACAAGCCAAAATACGTGATAAATGAGCCTCCACGAAAGGGAAGCAGCTGAGCAATGTGTAGTGCAATATAGACTGTAATGTTTAGTGATAAGAAGGCACAAGTATGCAGGATATACACAACTCATGGGGAATGTCTGTGATATGATAATCAGTTTGGCAGCTCTGAACATCACTGAAAAAAGAAGTTTCTCTTGTTTCTACTGCAGCTTGTGCAGTCAACACATCCCAGGATTGATAGTGCGACAATTCATTGGGAAATGGACATTATTTGCACGTAGCTTTGCTCCTCATCACTTTTGTTATTTATTCAACTCTGATCACTTTCTGAACTAGGTGGCCAAAATTCTCCAAAAAGGCAGTTCCAAGTGACCCCACTGAGTTTGTGTCTGACATACTCATTCTTTCATAGCAAAAAATGTTTCTTACTGTGACTTTTTGCTCTCCCCATGACATCTAATGCAAACGAGGTCCAGAAGCTTGGACTATTAATGCAGCTCATCAAATGAGATCAATCAAATTAACATAACCTTGCTATGATGTGTACATTCAATGCTTTGGCACCAAGACTGTCGCATCCCTGTTATAAGTGAAACGTGACCAGACAAAGATCATGTGCCCATATTTGCTAGTCACAGGCTCTAATATTTCACATTGTTCTTTCCCTTGCCTTCAGTAAACAGTAAGAAAGTGCAAAAAGAAAAAGAGGCATGTAAAGCATTGTTGCAGAGGCAATCTGGATTAGAGGTTTGGCTTTACCTTCCTTATCTTTGCCCTTAACTTAAAGACAAGGTTTTATCCAGGAAATGGTTCTGAAGAAGATTAAGAAATGTCTCTGCTGGCTCTGTGACAACTACATTACTATAAACCGTTCTGTCATTGAATACATGTTCATTATTATTTTAAAATACAGAGTTTAAAGCAGAATATAAATATTTATATAAATGGGATGATGTCTACAAAGAAAAGTCATTCGAGTCCTATTCAGTGGCATCTATAACCATTGTCTTCATTCCTGTTCATTTCACAAATCATTTCACATTTATACAACAAGTACACACCTGCTTCAAGTTAGCAAAACAATGATGAGAATATATATTGGGCAAACGTATGGATCATTAAAAAATGATTCTATTACATATTTCTAGACATTTCTCTTACATAATCTCTAGACAAAGTTTTTTTGTATGAGTTTCTCCTGAACTAAAAGCTTTTAATATATTTTTTGTTTTATTGAAAGTCTAAGAAAAAAATCATTTTGTTTTATTGCTTTTTATTATTTATAAAAGTGGAGAACATGGTGTTTCTCTGCTCAGCTTTCTCAGATGCTAAATTGTTGACAATTATGTTCTTGCAGTGAACATAAAGTCTGCCAGTTTTGATGCTGACTTCACTGTAGGCAGGATAACATGTTTGAGCCTGTTTCCATGAAAGACAGCAGAGAAAATTCCCCTGAATTTTCATGGCATGGTATGAAAACTTTTAAGGATGATCCATATCAAGTGGGGGTTAGACAGATCTTTATTCAGAAGTCTCCCAAAGTTTGAAATGAACTGATTTTGGCTTGAATCAATTCATTAGCATGTATTCCAGCCAGAAACATACACCTATCTAGGACAATGTGATCTCCTGAAGGATAACCATGTTTTCCAGTGGTTAACTAATGGTTAACACTGCAAATATACTACTTTAAAAATCACGTGATGCAGACAGCTCATAAAGAATATAGCATGTGTAGCAGCTTTCTCATTTAGATCTTCTAATGACTGCACATTACAGGGTTGTTTGCTTCAGGTTTTGTGTTTGTTTTCTAATTACTGCTGCAGGTACTCAGTCCTGCTACTGGGCCAGTGTTTGAAGAACTGCTATGTCCAAGGGGAGAAAAGTTTCAGCTGAAAGAATAACAGTTGCAGAGTGCTTGGATTCATGTCAGATTAATTTAGTGAATTTCAGCCTTACAGTACAGATGATATCAGCTAATAACCGAAGGTGGAAAGCAGATAGGGAGTTTAAGTGCAATTACTACATTTGTATAAGTAAAAACATTAACATCACTTGTGGAATTTAACCCATGCTCCATTTATCTGTTATCAACACTTATTCCTGTTGATATGACAAAGGAAAAGTCTGACTAATATAATGAAAGTAAAAGTGGAAGCGTGGCATTGTCTACACCCAGTAACGTCATCTGTCACTCAGAAGGGGACTTTTCTGCTAATCTGGCAAAGGAGTAATCAAAAGGATTTTTACTGATAAAATTGAAAAGGGTAGTAAAGTGGAAATAGAGTAACTATGCTAGAGAAACAACACCAGTCACATACTGTTTTCTGGAATATGCAAAAACCAAGAAAAAGTGAAATCAATTCCTAGGCATCTTAACACTACTGCTTATAGACAGCTAATTAAGAGCAGATAGCTTAAGTAATCACAGCAACCAATCTAAAGAAATCAGAAGTACAAAGGCAGCAATAGAACACAGGACAGCTGTGAGCCTAGGCAAACTTGGCAAAATCACCTACTGACAGTAATTCACTATAAGGTAAAGAAAGCATCAATTCCAGTGAGGAAAAAATTTATGCATTCCCTACCAGCTCTCATCCTGCTGGTTTCTGGTTGCCAATCCTTATGGTCAGGTCAGGAGAAGCAAGTACAGATGACAACTTTGAAGTGGAATAGTTGTTTAGGTTATTGTATGTTCCTCTAAATGGAATCCAGTGTTGGTTTTCATCAAGTGAACTGACTATCATCTCTAAGGGTTTGTAACTTGTCTAGTATATAAAGAGTGCTGCCATAAATAATCACAGAAAAGCAATTTTAATCCACATTCTTATTCATTCCTAAAATCTCAGCTTATGCAAATTTTTACTGAATTTAATAGGACTTTCCCCTAGGTAAAGGCTGAAAGCACAAAGAAATCATAATTCTGTTTAATATCAAGCCATTATTCTTCTGGTTTTATTTGAATGCCCATACACCTGCAGACGCTGGATAAAAAAATGTGCTTCACAGGCCACAGACATGAAACTCCTGTGCTGTTACCTGAGGTTCAGGTGTCTGAGGCTGAAAACCTGCCAATACACACCTCACTGTCAAAACACCTCAGGTCCCAGCTGGGCCCAGGGGCAGAAGTTGCAGTACTACTGTGAAACTGGGCACTTGTCTTCTGCTGTACTGTGGTACCTTCTCAGGTCCTTTGGCTGCAGCTGCACAAACAGCTTCCCAGAATTGACCAGAAAGACCATCCCCTGATACTAATGAAAAGCCTTCCTCTCTTTGCAATTATTCTTCTTTGCCCTTTCTACAGAGAGGAAACCAAGGAGATGCTCTCCACAGAACTGCTGCCTTCTTCAGGTGAATATGTAGTGTCAGTGGCAATGTGGTATTTCCATGTAAATGTTAGCCAGGGTGTTAGCAGTCCTATTCTACCAGGAGGAAACAAGAAAAAAAGCTTTTTTTTCTGGCTCCTGCCAGAAGTCATGCCTGAAATAGAAATTATCAGCATTGTACTTTTCTGTACTGCTTCTTGGTTTTTTTCCTGTGTCTTGGCATTAATAAATTTTGTAGCATTCACATAAGGGCTTTTCTTTTCTCTGTGCATGCAACCATTTTCTATTTGGAAACCTTGTTTATCTTTTCAGAAGTCCTAGAGGTTCTCCCGAGTTACCTCATCTGTGATGCCCGCTCTCAGCTCTGTGCCCTGGCCTCTTCTGGCAGAACAAAGCAAGTTGAGGGTCCCTTGGGAGACTTGGAACAGAGCGTCAGTCACTGAGAACAACCAATCCTGAACAAAGAAGAGCTCACAGAAGGGAACCGTAGTGCTTTCAAGGTTCCTGCAAACCTCCCAGCCTGGTGATACGGCATAATGTCATGCACTACATTTTCATTTGCTGTTGGTCAGGTGCAAGTTTGGGTGAATCAGTGGGTATGCTGTTCCTCCTACACTAGGAATGGCTGGAAATAGCCTCTTGCTCTCATCCTGAATCCTTTAGTTTTCACTGGTGTATTTACAAGAATGTGAGAATGAAGTCTCCAGGTACGACAATGGGAGCAGTAACTAAGGAAAATAATGGTAATGAAGGGAAACTTATCCAAACCAGGAGGTTTGCACATATTAGTTTTAATGCAGCAGCCTAAAGCTGTGAGAACACGTTGCATTGCCTCCTTCATCTCTTGGTTTGTACTCGGTTTGTTATTTTTCCTGACTGCTGCTGCATCAAAGCGCTCACAGTGAAAGGGGCCTGGCATGACATGTCGGGAACAAGATTGTGCTCAGGCATGAGGCTTTGATCTTGAAGATTCTTTAGCTGTGTACAGTGCACAAAGGTGCAGCCTTGGTACAAATCAGCAGAGAGAAAAAAATTCCAGTTGGGAGTTTTGCCTGGTGAGAGTTAGTACAGATCTAATAAATGCTGCGTGCGCAGTTTTCCATTGCTGGTGCAGTTTTAAAACACTGAGCATATGCAGAGGAAGTCCCTGCATGGTGGTAACTTGCTGCCTGAAGACTTTTTTTTATCTTTCTATGTATTTTTAGATATGTACAAGAAATTAAACCTTCAACAAGCAGGAAGTGTGAAAAGAACTTTCATTGCAATATGTGTTTGTAAACCAAATATATAGAGAGTAATAAGTAGGTAAGAGGTAAAGAAAAATGTTCATATTTTTTCAGGCTCTTCCACATGTATTAATATCCAAATCAACCCAAGAAAATGTTCTCTACTCACTGTTTTAGTCTTTGATGTCTTGATTTTCAGCCATGGGGAGAAAAAACAAACAAATACTTTTCCTTTTTTTCTAGAACTCTGTGTTTTGTTCCATTACAAAACCCAACCTGACAGACTCTTATATCACAGAGGAAGAAAAAGGAGCTTCAGAATGTACTGTGAACTGTGAACATCTCTAAGGATAGGTGATGATACCTCCGTGAAATAAACAAGCACACTTCCCCCAGGGGGGTGCAGTATATTTAGGAAAGGAATTCTCACAGAGAATTTTTCAGTAGCAGTAGTGCGATGCTGTGAGTGAAATCTGTCACATATTTTTTTCTCTTTTTTATCTTCTGATAAAGGATGGAGAGAATATCAACAGGTGTTTTAGACCATCATCAAGAAACTACACTAAAATGATAGCTTTGAACGTCAGCATGCACATCAGATGAATGTTTTTGTCAAAAGCAGATACTTACAGAGAACAATATAGGTTAATCATGCAGCATGTAAAATTTGGTCCAGCACACTTAGCTCCATAAAGGCCAAAGCACATATATTAACACTCAGAATGAGGTAACGCATCATTCTCCCTTTGCATCGGGTAACTTCCACCTTTACAGTTACAGCTATATAGTGACACTTCTTCCAGATTAAAAAACATTTTTCAAGTTTGAAAAAAAGTGAGTATAGCTGATAGAAGTGACAGTGTGGTAATGTCGACATCTGATGAATATAAAATGCAGGGGGAATTGCTTGTTGCTGAAATACATTAGATCATAGCAGCAGCAAAATGTAGTAGTGAGACGCCACCATCATCATTTCAACGTCTGTTCCATATAATTGCAGAGTGACTGCGAGCTAGCAGGGAGAGCTATCTGTCTCTGGGAGTCTTGTAAATGACATGCTATTTAAAATAAAACATCAAGACTGTGAAAAAAACATTCAGAATTGTGTACAGTGCTCGTGGAACATCATAAATGCAGTTCTCAGAGGAAGTAAACGTTTGTCTGAAGATACATTGCTACCAATGCCATTAACACAACTCATCAGCTAACAAGAACATATTCATCTGTCTAGACACAGATTATATTAGAAGAGCAATCACTATAGATCATATTCATGTCCCAGTCCTGAAGGAGCTTTGTGTGGTTTCATTCTGTACCTGCCCTGGCCCACACTACTGAATGCAGCGGTCCTCGCCCTCAGCGTTACCTATCCGAGCTCTGTATGAGCAGTGGAGCTCCTGCTGTCCAGACCTGATGAAGTACCTGTCTGGTGCAGATAAACAGAGAGCTCATTGCTGAACCAAAGCTTTCAAATGCCAAGGAAATAGCTTCTTGTCTCTTCTTCTCCCTGACACGACACACAATGTTTAGAAGATTAGCTTAGATTAAACACTCAGCTTTTTAAGAGGTAAAGAAAAAGGACATGATTTTGATTCAAGCTGCTAAAATTCTGATCTAATACAGAAGCACAAATATTTGTTTTTATATACAATGCTCTGTTAACCATAATACTCTGGTTTTTATATAATGCTCTGTTACCATAACACTCTGTCATTCATCATTGTATTCAATCAATATATTTTGCTTGAAATTAATTTGTATGTTAAATCCCTTTCATAAATTTTTGCCAAATTCTTCACTTGGAATTTATTTTAAGAGTCCAAAAATGACATTGCACCTTGGTGAAAAAATATTTGCTTTGATCTGTTATTTTGCCACTTTTCCCCCCTTTGTCTGTGCTGTCTCATAAATGTGATTTCTATTTAGTGATCTTTGGGACAGCATGAATACAATTTTGGCCAGTTTTCTTATTTTTGTTATGTAAAGAATATGATCTATACAGAGCACATTTGTCCTGCCTTGCTGTATAACATAGCAGAGTCACAAGTGGAAATAGTCCAAGTGTCCTCTTGAAGTTGAATCTCTAATATGGTCAGTAAGGCACTATCTTTCTTTCTATCAAATGCACATTATAGAAAGAGCAAAGACTCAGAAATGAATTCAAATTTATTAAGGAGCTGTAAGTTGGCTTTTATGATTGTGAGCTTAGCCTAAGGAGAAGACCCTTGGAAGATTTATAAGCAAAACCCTAGAGATAAAAATTATGGTACTTAAACAGCTACATGTGACCAGCAAGTTGAATGAAAACTTCAATTTATTTTGCTCAAATAAGAGAAATAATTGTCTCAGGATCTGCTTGAGACACTAATGATTTTGGGATACTCAGTCTGTGAAATCTCTGTCACAAAGGCTGGCAAGACTTATGTTCATCCCATTACAGATTAGGAAAATACATTATATTACATCTGTATGCCTTCAAACATTGTGCCAGATATGTGAAAATGTAATAATGGTTCTAGCGATTATTTGTTTCCGCACAGCTTTGTACGACAGCAGCCTGAGGTAAATTCTAATGCCATATGAATATAAAACATGAATCGTACACATGTAGTGCCTTTTCTCCTGCCATGTCTTATACTGCCCATGAATATCCATGCCATGGTCAGAGTACATTTCGTAACAGTCTCCTGTCAGTTTTGGTTTGAAAAGTACACGTACCATCTTATATATTTGGAATTTATCCAGCCTTTCCTTTTTGTTAGGACTCACCTCTTTTTATCCCAGAAGTTATTTCTGTAGTATTTTGAAAGGTAAAATATTTACAGTTGAAAGTTTTGGGTTCACTTTTATCGTGTAGCTTTGTAAATAAGTATGGCAAAATTTAGTAGTACTTCCATAACAGGGTTGGAGCACAAGCAGATGAAGACTTTGACATCTACATTTTTAACATCTGCAGGGTAAATATTTCAAGCGTCTTACTGTAGAGAATTATTTTAAAACATGGATAATAGAAGTTTCTAAACAAATTATGCTGGTTTATTCCGAGTGTGGAAAAATAACCGTAGAGTTTACACAGACCACCGTGCTTGGGGTGATTTTCTGCCTACTGCAACAGAAAGAAAACAAGAAAATGTTTGCAAAACAGCAGACTGGTTCCTCAGTAAAGTTCTTCATGCACAGCTGTTGACAGATAACTCTGTTTTGCTCTCAATTGAGATTCAGAGAGATGGGTTGAAAAAATGTACCCTTAAAATCTACATTTTATAAAAGAGAGAAGAAAAAGGTTAGTATGTATGAGTAAAGAAATCCAAACTAAATTAAAATGTGTGTTAAATAACTTTTTCTTTGGGACAATTCAAAAACGGTATTCAAAACTGTATGATTGCTATGTCATCCAGATCACAGCACCCAGTCCAGAAGGAGGTGAGCCAAAGTATCCAGTCCAATATGGAAGTCTCAGGTCAGGGAACAGAACTAATCAAAGATGAAAGTACAGGTTCTACCTTCAGTGTATCTGTTATCACAGGAACCAGTCCATGAGTCACTCTGCCAAATTACTCTGCCTTTATGTAGGGAGGGGAAACAGGGCCCAGGATAGTCCTCCAGCTTCATCACATGGTCAACAGGTCATTTCACAACTCTACTGAAATTTTATCTCAGTAAAATACGAGTGCTATGACTCTTTCAGGATGTTCTTCCCATCCCCATTCAAAACAGGTGAAAGTACCAGAGCTCTTGTGAGAAAAGGAAGTTTAGAGAAATCAAACCTTGAATGCCATCAACATATTTCATATGCTGCTGGAAAGTGAATTCCACCTGTTCTTACTGTCAGCTACTAAACTTCTCTCATTTTAGGTCATTGTTCTTTTAATATCCTCATTACTACCCCAGAAAGGGCCTGCACCTGTTCCCAGATAGGAACTTAACACATCCCACAGATTTGTCCATTTCCTGCATTTAAGAGTCTAGACAACTATGTCTATACTCAACAACCAGAACAGTATCATCTTAAATCACAAGAATTTTTCCAAAAAGAAGAAAAATTAACAAAAAAAATTAAAAAGGTTCCAAGTAGCCAGACTATGAGTATTACAGAAACGTTTTACTGGCAGACGGCACAAAACGTCATGAACTAAACTTGAGAGTGAGCACAGAGTCTTCCCTCAACAGCATTGATCTCAAAACGCTGCTTCTGGTTCAGTGCCAGCACAACACATGCCCAAGGTTATTTAGTACATCACAGACCAGAGAGCAAAGATGGACAATGCTGTATTCACCTTCTCATCAGACACCGGGTTTCAGTAAGGCACCCCAGATGAAACCAGCTTCATTACGGATCATTTATTTCAAAGTAGACATCAGGACATAAGTATATCCACAGGTAAAGAAACTGATTCTTTTTGCAGTGTTGGTAAAGAGACCACAGTTTTGTCACCTTCAAAGATTTCAAGTAAATAGAAGCAACTGAGTTGCCAAAGTTCCTCTCCTCATTTGTGCTCCTTCTGTATAGGCATCCAAGACTCAGATGCTATGTGCAGTCCCACTGTGCTCCTGATTTCACACAAAATGACAAGGAGGACCTCACAGAAGACCTTATCACTAGTGCAGCTTCCAGCCCTCTGGTAATAAGAATCCCAGTTCCACCAGTGATCCCAGTAGCACAATAACCTCCTAGGCACTGGCTCATTCTCAGCCTACTAACAGGCACCACAGCCAAGAGTACCTGCTAACTTGTGCCATTTCCTACCTTTGCCTGTGACATGCTGGGTTTTACCAGCTTCCACATGGATTTTCTGACACCTCCAGATAGACAAGAAAAGTGAAATGCAAGACAGAGAAGAATGACCGAAAAATGAAGACTGATACAAACAAGCTGGAGGATAAAAGATGTCTCCAAGTTTATCCTGCAGCTTCCCTGTGAGTTGAGAGAGTCTTCTGTTCTCTAGTGCTGCAGCCTGATCTCTGTTCCTAGAGCTCCTTTGAAATGATAAATCTCATCATCAATCCCAAGTAACAACTTGCAGCAAAGCTGGACTTTAACTGCTACACAAACCAACCAGTTCACTGTAAAGATTACATGCAACTCAGGAAAATCTTCTCTAACTCTATTTCTGCTGAACCTGTGTCTACTCGCACATCTGAATTTCTATGTGGTCTTATATTTACGCATCTCATGTACCTATTAAATATTCAGAATACTTAAGTATAAGGTGGTGCTCATCTCCTCACCTGTCTGTATCATAAGCTCTTCATTGTCCTCAAGACAAGAAGGAAACATTACTGTAAAGTGTAAAGCTAGGTCACAGAAGAATGGATATAAAATAAAGACGGGGCAAAATCAGAGAAGGACTGAATGAAATAAAATTAGGAAGAAACATCCCGGGAAACAAGAGTTATTTGTATAAAAAGGTTATTAGTAAAAATAAAGACCAGGAAAAGAGCTAGTTTGCTGATTATAGGGAAAGAAAGCTGTCAGCAGATATGTACGAGGCAAAGAATCGAATATATACAGTCAGTTTGCTAACACCAGTAGTACCAATGAGAGATGGGTTAACATATTTGCCTAGAAGAGCAAAAAAGGTATTAAGAGACAAGCTGTTCAGGCTGTCTCCTGAACAGAGACCAGCAGTTCAGCTGGTCAGGCTGATTTCATCACAGGATACTCAAAGATGTGAAACAGCGTCGCGAGCATTAGCAGTTAATTCTCAGAACTCATGGACAGCAAACGAGGAGGTCTAGGAAACAGAAAAAAGAGCAATAACATGCTCTTATTTAAAAGAGGTGAATGGAGGGGCTAGTGAATTTCAGACCAGTCTGTGTGAATACTGTTGCAGCAGCAGAGTTTTGTAGCTTAGATAGTACAGATATACACCAGAAAGGGTTAATAGGAAGACATAATGAATTTGATTAAGATAACTGATGTAATGCATTAAAAAACTCAGAGGTGGCTTCTGGAGCAAAATTCCTTTTAAAGTAGTCAGGAAAAACAGCAAATAAACAAACTACTTCAAAGACCTTAGAAAAAAAAGGGGGGATGGCAGGGAGAGAGATGAGTAAAAGCCAATAATGGATTTGCCAAGCGCAAGTCATGTCAAGCTATTGTAATTTCCTTCTCTGTCAAAGAAGCAGACATGGCAGATAGAAAAGAATAAGTGCACATCATATATCTTCACTTATTAAGGCTTTTGGCACTGTCTCTCATGACATCCCCTAGCACAAACAGGCCAGGGAAATATTCTAGATGAAACTATTGGAAGATGGGTGCAGAACTGGTTAGGAAAAAAACTATACACTCAAACACAGAAGAATGTCACTGTCAAAGTGACGGATACAGAGACTTGGTAGTGAGATCTGCAGCATTCTGTCCTCTACCCAGCTCTGCTCCTGCTGAATAATTTCTCAAGCAGCCTGAACATGAGAATGTGCATTTATTGCACCTGCTGGTGACAGAACTCTAATAAGGCACAAGCCATTTGGGCAACAGAATTAAACCACGACCAGCACACCTTGCTAATATCACTCACCCACCACTTCAAATGCCAGTGTCTTCAAGGTCCTCCTTGGGCTTAGCAAGACCCTCTGAGCAAAGGGTGAGGCGTCAGGGGGACAATAGAGTGGATTTACATGTTTGAGGTTACTCTGGGTTCAAGGAAAACTAAAACATATGGGGAGCATTGCAGGAGGATAGATGTTGAGTAGCTGGATAAAGAAAAGGAAAAGGGAAAGTCAAAAGGAAATGGAAAGGGGAATGGGAAAGGGAGAGGGAAAAGGAAAAAATAAACCTAACTATATTTATAGTTATTGTATTTATATAAATATATTATTTATAGCTATGTATTTATATATTTATATTTTTTCTGTCCTATCCCAGCTGAGAGATATAATGGAGCCCTTCATTAGAAAGTGAATTGCAAAAAACCAGAACCATTATTTAAAAAATATTTTTATTCCTGTGCTAAAAGTTATAACCTAGTCTCTGTTTATTAAGCAAGCTAGCTTTGCTCACCAATACTTCTGCTGAGTTTCAAAAGAGAAATGACACAGAAAGAATTTATCTCCACTAAAACTTGGGCAGGGATGCTTATTTTTAAAGAATACGTAATTTTATTGTGATTATTGAACTGGTGCATTACCTGCAGCATTTACTACCCAGAACCGACTCCTTCCCACAAATGAACAGTAAACATCAGTAAAATGGACGTGTTCATTTTGCACTAGATTTGGTGCCATGAGCAAATGAATGAAACTAATCAAGTCACCTGCCTCAAGATTGTTTTTACAGTTCACATCCAGCTGAGTTTATGGCACAGCAGCAAGCAAAGGGTATAACAAAGCATTTCACATAGGCAATTTGAAAATGTAATTGGTTAAAGTCATTATCAGTGCCAATAAGGGCACAAGTTTATAGGACAACTGGTAACAGAACACAAAAACTACTTGTATGAAAGCTACTGTGCATTTAACTACATGGAAATTAGCGTGTAGTGGCAGGCTAACAACACAGTGAGTACCATATCATTACAAGATTATAGCCTTCCGAACCACAAGGCAAGAATACAGGTTATATGCTAATTAGTTTTGGATCTACTCAAAGTAATTACATGGTAATCTCCACGTAGTTACATGGTGTTTAATAGGGAACCCTATTAAATAATCATATAATTAAAGAGTAATTGCAAGATACTCCTTCCCTGTGACATCCATGGTGGCCAGATAAATTAAAAGTGATAGAATTTCACAGCATAACCTGTTCCTGTTATCAGACTTTGGGGCAATATCATGCTTCTCAAGACATTGCAATTGACAGGAAAATGTACCAAAAGTCAGGGTGCTTATCACTGTCTCAATACACAGAAAATAGCACCTCATACCCAGAATCACTGTTTCCACAAAATTATTAGGAAGGGAATTTCACCATGTTCTTTCTTTGTTTCCTCACTTTGATTTTCTTCTTTCCTTCCCCCTGCCCCCTCTTTTCTCTATCATTTCAGTTTCTGTAACTTCTCAGTCACAGCTATCCTGTCTTTTCTGTCAGCATGTTGAAAGAAACCTCTTGCCCCTTTACCTTCATTTTTTTTCCATTTTCTTCCTCTAACAAAGTTTTCAGTAATTTTGCTACCTTTTGTTTTCATGTGAAAACTCAAACAACTTTTTCCTTATTTTTCCTTTCCTCTCTTCTGCTTTCTTTTCCTAGGGGCTCTCATTGTCTCCTCTCCTTTTTGCAAAGGACTGCCATGCAAATAATAAATAACGTTACTGAAACTCTCCCCTCAGACTTTCCAAGCCAGAACTGCAGCCAGCGAGGCTCCTCCATCTTCCTCCCATTAGCCAGGCATCCTTTCTGCCTGGCCTCAGCAGAAGTTGCTTATGGCTGCCACAGTCTCTTCTCCAGACTGATACTTCGACAACCTTTCTAATAATGATTCCTGACAGCTCACACCACTGACCACAGCAAAAGTTGCACAGCACAGCCAGCTGGAAAGAGGTGGATGAGCAGTGCAGACCAGCACACAGTGCTGGCCAATTTCAAAATGTCTCATGTGAACAGCTAAAGTTGCAAAAATCGTTTCCTTACGGAGTACAATGAAAAATCAGAATTTCCCAGAAACCAGCAATAAAATCCAGTACACCAAAACATTTCATTCTTGTTTTCATCCTTTTTTTTATGCTGGACCAATTAAAATCAGAGTTCTATAATAGCATCATCTACAACAAAATGCAAGTGCAAAAAGAGAAACCAAACTCACTGTCCCCAAAAGTTTCAACAAATAAGCACTTTTCAAATGAAAAATGTCTATCCAGACATTCCAACCATATGCATGCTAAGCCTGGTTCTGGGACTTCCCTAGCTTGTTGGGGTTGCAGAAATCACCATTCAAAAATGCAAAAGCAAGTGAAACGTCAGACTAATAAATTGCTAAGAGCTCAGTGTGCGATCATCCATGATATCATGAACTGTGAAAGGGCTATGGACTCTGCTTAGTTTTAAAATACCATGTCCCATTCACTGCCCTAATGAAGTCCAAGCTTCAAAATGTTGCCGAACCCTGCAGGAAAGAAAGAAATGCTCCCCGTCTTTTTTTCTTCTTTTTTTTTTTTCCCCCCATATCTCATTCTACCTAACCAGAGCACAGCACCAGCAGTGGATTCTCCTCCATCCTCAGCAGTGGGGAGCAAAATAAAGATGGGTATGAATATTTAAGAGAAGAAAAGCTCCTGCAAGCTTTACCAGGGTAGAACCCCACAGAAAGGTAAGAAAGCTATGGGATAGTGCAATGCTACGGGAACATTGTGAGAGAATTAATAATCCTGTCCATAAAAATAGAGTAGA
The DNA here is from genome assembly GCF_022539395.1 of Myiozetetes cayanensis. Classification (NCBI taxonomy): domain Eukaryota; kingdom Metazoa; phylum Chordata; class Aves; order Passeriformes; family Tyrannidae; genus Myiozetetes; species Myiozetetes cayanensis. The sequence continues at coordinate 25,554,972 of NW_026087853.1, forward strand.
CAAAAGAGAGCAAAAGTCATGATAGATGATGAGATTCAACACAACCAATGCCCTGTTCTCACCTTTCACTTTATTATTTCATATTTGTTCACTCTTTGCTTTTTATAAAGGTCTAGAGCTGAATTTACCCAACAATAACCAAGGCCCCTGGGGAGTCTGCTGTTACCCTTAGCTGCCCACTGCAGCCAGAAGAGTGAGCTGTGGTGAGAAGGGAGAGAGACCAGGTAACTGCCTAGGAAATGTATTAATTTGGTGTTTCTAGTATGCTGAGCTTCTCTGACACCTTGGTGGGAAGACCTAGCTGCTTCTGTCGTCTCACCTAAGGGGCTTCAAAGGAATGTGACAGACTGGATCCAGTCCATTGTGCCAGTGAACCAGTGATGCTAGGAAGTACCATTCCCTTCAGTAAAGTTGGCCCACAACTTCTAATTGTGTAGCTCCTAGCAGGGAAAAAGCAATGCCTGTGAAGTTTAAAGGTAGATGTGATATCTGTTGTTACACCAGCGGGTAGAGTTGAAAAGGCTGAACAAGTTTTGGGTTTCTTCAGTACTACAGCAAAATCGGTATGGTGAGTTTAAACTGGAACTTCTGTTCCTTGAATGGCTTGATCAGGTTTTTCCGGCTCTCCCAGCTGATCTCCTGAGACATTCCCTCCACCTGCAAACTTCACATTGCTTATATTGTTGGTCTCACAATTGCAACGAAGTACAGGCTGAAGCAGAGGCAGCCTCACACTGCACTGCTGTTCCCTACAGCTTTAGACAGCTGTATGTGCAGGTTGGTAACTGACCAGGCTCAGTGACACTCCTTGGTTACACCCCACTGTGAATTACAGGTCACAGGGGTCATAGTCCTGTGTTCTGTGTGAGGGTATCATACTCACAGCATTGCACTGTTAGCATGCCAAATGTTACTACCAGCCTTAACGAAAGAATTTGGGTTTTCTACATATCTTTTTCAGCTTAATATATCTATATTTCAGTCCTACATCTCCTAGTATAGTCTTCCAAAATACATGTTCAGAGGCTGTCGTGAAGCTAAAGGGAAGGGGGGTAAAAGGGGCACCTAACTGCTTTTGTGGCCATTGCTACCTTGGCTTTGGAAGGGAAGGGAGGCAGCAGACAAGCCACGCAAAGCCCTCCCAAGTCCCAGGACAGGTTTTACTTCCCCCATCTCTGAGCACCTCATGGTCATTCAGAAAGCAGAAAACAAGCCTGGGCGTAGCAGGAGAGTTTCCTGAAAGGGAATGTGACACTGAAAAATTATGTCTGATTGTGAAGCATCTTGGCACTGAAACAAGTCTGCTGGGCCATCATATTCACACCACACAGCTGCTCCCACGTGTTCAGCATTAAATGGGCAGCTTGTTAACAGTCCCCTAAGAGCAGGGGAACGTATTAGCATATGAACTTGGCATTTAGGTTAGTCAGTGCTGAGTCAAATGTCTGGACAATTAAGTAAAGCTAAGCAGGAAGCACGAGTAGCTCACAGTATTATTTCAATTTAGAGATAACAAAGGCTTATTAATTAAGAGCAGTGATTACTAGAGTAAATAAGGCTATCAACTCTTTTTTTTTCACTATAAAAGTCTGTATACAAGTCTGCATACTGTGCTGATACTGACACTTTCAGAAATGCAATTCAATTTTATTACCATACAGAAATAAGCTTCCAAAGCAGATTATGGCTTATCGAAAGACACTGGAGTGCAGAGAGGATTCTATCACTCTTTCTACCATCTCTGCAATTGGGAGCATTATGACCCAGTCTCACAACGCCCACTTCAGTCCCACAGTTGTGGCAGTGGTGCCTTCTTTCTCCTCGTCCTGTGCAGCTCTGGGTCACTGCTTTTAGCAGCTGTGGAGCTGCTGGAAAGCAGCCAGGTCTATTATCCCAGATGCAACCCACGAGAGAGCTGAGGAGGGGAGCAGCACTGCTCCTCACAGGCAGGGAGCAAGTGATTCTCTGAGCTCCCAAAACAACTTTTACCCATTGATCTGAACAGTTTCAAATTCCATTATTTCACAGTTCATGAAACAGTTACAAAACCTTCAGAAACCCTGGGGATACTGTGACTGAGCAGTAGACGGGTTGGTGGGATGGACAAAACTAGGTGCACGAAAGACTAATGGAAATTGAAACCTGCTGGAGATTCTGAAAACTTAGTCTGTGTGAATAGTCTGGTGCTTTCCTAGTCTGTGTGAACAGTCAATCACCCTGGGATCTCAGGAGAGAAGGGATATCTGATATACATATGAACAGTACAGGAACCTTATGATGAACTTTAAGAACTGTCACTTGCCACACACAGTAATTTTGGGCCATACCTCTAAATTTATATAGAAAACACACAGTGGCTCGGTTGACAGCTGTGATCAAGACAGTTTAGTTGGTCGGACACACCAACCTTCATGTGTTTAGTAGGTACCAGTTGTTAATGCTCATGCTGCAAATATGCTTCCTTGTGTGTCCTTCTTTTCATCCCTCCCTCTATCCTGGGTGGAACATCTCACCTCTCTGCCCTTCACCACACACGCAGGCTGCTGTTACTGAGGAGCTCTTTGTGCTGGCACTCTTTCATCAGTCCAAGGAAGAACAAAGCAAGAGGGCGTACAAATAGGAAAGCAGTACATATAAAGGAAAAAACCCAAACAAAAAGTCAAAAAAGTAAATTGATATAGATCATTCAGCCCTTCACCTCCCTGCTTGCTTATTCACATCTTAGACTGTGCCTGACTCTGAAGACATTAAGAGCACTGCCATAATGAAGGATTCTAAGAGAAGGTAAAAAGCTCAGCAGAAATTACAAATACATATAATAAAATTTAATTTTTTAAAATTCAAAATATTTACAAGCCCAGCAGAAGCAGGGCCCAGGACTAGGGAAAAAGAGGCAGAAAGCCTGTTTGTAAATATGTTAAATAAAAAATAATAATTAAGCAGAAAAAGAAGAAAAAAAAGGTAGACGTAGACATAGAGGTTGTGTGTAAGCCATGCAAAAGAAACTCCTTGGTTTCTGGGTAGATTTTACTTCCTGTATCTCTGAACACTTGATGTCAGTCTGGCAAGAAGCACAACTAGGACTAAGAGATGCTATAGGCATGGGAAGATTGCAGCACTGACCAATGGCAGAACACAAGGGACAAAAAGATAGGAGGGAGAGGAGGGCCAGAGCTGGAGAGAGAAGGAAAAGAAATGGAAATTAACATGTAAAGACTTGGGTTTATCCAGTCACCACTTATTGATTAAACACTGTTTTTCAGAAGTTTCTCAACCAGCTGCCCTGGTGTCCGATGCATCAGGGATACAGCTTATTTCAGTCTCAATGTTATATGTAGTGGTACAAAACAGCAGATATCAGAGCAATTAGGTTATTGGATAGAGCCCTCACTAGCTGTTTCACTCCATCATCAGGAGGAAGTTAGATGCAGTGATGAAACCTATCACCCACCCAGCATCCTGCCCCTGCCTAGGACTCCTGCAGCACCCACCCCACCCAGGCAGGTTTAGGCCTCCTGAAAGAGTAAATAGCTTGCAGTAAGAAGAGGTGGCATCCCAAGAGGGCGATTTTCTGTTTGTGTGATGTCAGAGGGCATGAGGATGCTTACATCCAGCAAAGTCACTCACATTTTTCCTTATGATCCATCTAATTCAGGAGATAAGTGAGCTCTTTCAAAGAGGCATTCTGTCTGAGATCCACATTCACTTAATAGTCATAGTTTGTCATATTGCAGCCACTGCCTGTTTGCTGCCACGGGATTTTCTCTTAGCCCTATCTACAACTTTATTCATCCAATGACCACAGCAGCTGCACTAAAACAAGGCTACAAAAAGCTAATCCTTTCTGTCAGTACCTAAGCAATAATTTAACAACAATGGGGTTTTGTCCTGTATCTCCACAACCTGCAATTTTGCCAACTTTCACAATTTCATTAAAATACTCCTATTGGTTTTCCCTTTATATTGCAGCTCTGGGAGTTTATTATGTTGACTTCCATTAAAATGAACTGGTACAGTTCTAGTCTCCACAATTGCAGAAACCTGTGAATAGTCTTACAAAAACCATAGGCAAATAAAAAGGCGGTTTGGATTGTTTGGTTGGTTGCCTGCCTCGCCAGTTTTTCAGTTCTCCCTAAGCAGACCATGAGTTTTATGCAGCCTGATGGTTTGCAAATTCAGGTTTGGCAGTACTGAACTTAAGATCACTCCGAGTCAATATTAGCTCTTGATTTTCTGCTCTCACCTTTGCTTTTGTTTGCCTAGAATGGAGGTCACATCAAGAAACGTAAAACTTGTGTTTTAAAATATTCACCTTTTTGAGACCTTATGCTGGCTGCATTTTAGCCGCTCTGACCTCTTTCTCCCCTATAAACAAAGCCAGAAAAGGCCAGTGATGACTGAATTCTTTCTTTATAGCATCAGCTGGTGCCAGCTGAAGTCTGTGAGAGCTGTTTGAAAGCTGTCACAGGAGAGAAACCTTTTGGTGTCTGAAGTCATCTATTTTCAAGCTGTATAAAAGTGTTTTTTACTTCACAGTCATTTCTCATTTCTTGCTTAGCTTTAATGTCCCAACTTGTGGAAATACATCAAGAATTCACAGTCAACTGCTTTGTCACTCACTTAGATTCCTATTTTCATAATGTTCCCTCTGCAATGCTGTTTAGATCAGCAGGTAAGAGAAGTAACTTTGGGATTTAAAATTTTCCATTAATTCACATTATGTAGAAAAATCAAAACTCAGAAAATGTCCAGATACCCTGACAGGTCACATACAGACTGTGCCAACATGATAATTATAATTTCTTTAGTAGATACACTATGCATATAAGGAGGTATATCATGCATAAAAGTATACTGGAAACAGAGAGGGTGTAACTACCTCATCAAAGCTCCAAGTCACAAGGAAGTAACCTTGAAACACAAATCCAAGTGGTAAAAATGCAAGCTCTAACTAACCACATCTCAGTATGGAAAAAGAAAAAAAACCCTAACAACAGACATCAGTATCTAATTCAGCATCATAAAGCAAATATGGATATTGGTTTTGACTCTTAAAATTACTCACAGTCAATGGTGACCTTCCAGGGTTGGGTTCCCTGTTCAGCATTTCACTGTCTCAATGTATTGAAAAGATATTTTCCTTGACCTTTGCAAAGTTTCCTTCTGTGCACTACCTTGTATCTTGATAGAAAAGACACAAGGAGGAAAAAAAAATCAAACTCCAAGGTATTATTTTCTCACTTCTCTGAAAAGAAAAAAAAAATTTCAAACATAAATTCTTAATGCTTTTTAAAAAAATTAATAATTTATTAAACAGCATGTGCTTATTAATAAATTACAAGGCAACCAGATGTAGAAGTCACTTTCAATGTGTTGTTGAAGGTGTTTATGTTAATGAGTACAAGCAGAAGACTTTTTAGATGTTTCTTTGCATGAGGTAAATACTAAAATAAGGCCATGCTAAGCAACTTTGAAATAGAAGTGATGGATAATTCCCTATTGTTCTTAAAGAACATCTGGCAGTATTTGTTCATACAGACTCAAGGTGACCTTTCCTCATTAGAAGTGATTTCCACTCTCCAGTTTCCAAACCAATTGTTTGACAGCCCCTCATTCTGTAAAAATTACAGGAGTCATACCCAGATAGCTGAATCAATATAAACAGTACTATTTTAATAGCAGAAGTATTTTAATTCTATGAAGACAATATTAAATCACAAAATTATTTCTTCTTCTACTATCTCTCACATACCAGAAAGAACAACAGAGAATTCAACCCAACAGAAGCTTACCATCTTAATGGTGGTGAGGAGAAAAGAACAGTGCTCCTACCTAAAGGAATAGGAAAACAGAATTCTTCAAAAGTGGTGAGTTTCGGCCTTGATTTGCTTATTTCAGCATAATAGCTGAAGAAGGTATCTCTGATCTTACAGGTCTTTTGGAAGCACACTTTATTCCCCACAACAAACTCAGGGTTACCAAGGCAGAGTGTGAGGGACAGCAGAAACTTCTGCTACATGTGACCCCAGCACTGCCCAAGGGCTGGTATTGAGCATGGATACACACAGTCACGCCTGTGTGCAAAGTAAATATGAAAGCATAGAGGTTTCAGGTGGAGCATTACCAGGCACAGCACATAAACAAACGTACCAAGTACTGTACATAAAAGCAGTTACATAAATGTCTTATGCTGAAATTACAGGCACAGAGCAATCTCAACTGAGAAATCTTCCAAATAGTTTTGGTAGCATGGTTTGCATCCCTTCCTACAGACAGGTTTACATCTCTTCACAGGCCTTCAGTTAGTTCAGACCTGTTTGTTCCCTGGAGCAGGGATTCTTTTGTATGCCAAATTTGAGTATGTGGGTATTTTTGGTAGAAATATTATACCTTCAAGATATGCAGGCCTCAAGTATTCAGGATGAAAACGAAAATGGTACCTATTGGTACAAACCACATTCAAGGCAGTTGCATTGGAGACCAAGATAATTTCATCCCTTCAGTGTAATTTTTTTAACATTACAAAATTGGGCTACAGCCAGGTTTTCCTCCTCCAGGTGACAGTTGCCTAATCCAAGCCACGATCTGTGCCATCTCCTTGTATTTCATTCTAGCAATGTAACAGAGTGGATTTCTCAGGTGACACATCTACCGAGGCAGAAGTTTCCTTGCCTCTGCTGCTAACATTTGTGACAAATCTATTTATTTTGTAGATCTCAGAGCAAGACCTGAGGGGCATCTGCTTAAGCCACTGGACAAAAAGAATAGAGGTTGCAAGGCAGATCTCTTATTTGGTACTGTATGAAGCCACACCAGCTATGCTTTACAAAGGGGAAGGAGGATTGCTCCCTTTTCCTTTTTGAAATCACAGTATTAATATAAGCTGGGTCAAACTACTGTTATAAATGTAAATTGTTGCACATCCTGAAATATAAATTGCAAGCTTGTAGAAGAGAACATTACAAAAATATAGTCACAATCAATTACTTGGATTTAGAAGCAATTATATGTGGTATATATCCTATCATTCATATACTTAGAAAAAGATCTGAGGCAATTGCACACTTATTCATTCTTGTCATAGTATTTCAAATTCATGCACATAATTTTAACAATGCCCTGGTATACACTATACTAAAATTTGGAATAAAAATCCTTAAGAAATAAGTTGCAATTCATTCAAGTTTGAAAATCAAAACCTCTATATTACCAATTCCATTTTGAAAACTTAAAGAAGAATGTATATATATTTTAAAAGAACTCATAAATGTCTTGAAAAAAGTATATTTTAACAGATTGTATGGGTAGGCATATAAATATAAAACTACCAACACACATAAGTTTCTTGGTATCTGTCATGAAGATAAAGCCAAGAAAAAAAAAGGGTATTTTCTTACAAAGAATTAAATTAATCTACCTCAAATGACTACATCTGCTTGGGTTGGTGCATTCTGAAATTCTTTACCCAAATGTTGCTGCCAGTTCCAAAGCTTCGTGCTATTTAGAACTTATACCTAAGACCTAGGTCAATGTTCTCTGCTGAATAACTGAGTCATTGAAAGAAAGTAGAAAAAAAGTAAGAAAGCAGGGAGGTTTGGGTGGTTGTTGTTTGGTGGTGTTTTTTTTTTTTAATAATCAAGAGCAAAAGAAAAGTCAATGAAGGCTTTTGGAAAGGCAATTTTTTAATGAATGAGTGTTTGTTTCTCATGTATCTGCCCCTCCGTGAATGCAGTTTACATGCTTTGTGTGGTTAGCTCCAAAAAAGCAAGAAGCATTCCAGCAAATTTCTAAGAAATGTAATCTGACTTTTTAATCCTATTTCTATCAAAGATAATAATATAATCAAGAGATTTCCAGCTATGTGTTATTTCATTCTGTTATAGCCACTCAAAGAAATAACCTTGTTGATGGAGCAGAAGGACCAGGCAATGGTAGTCATCCCACCCCAAAATTGCTTGTGCAGAGCTGCTGAAGAGTTTAGAGCTATGACTTTAATGTTAAAAAGGTGACTCTACATGACATAACAGCTCAACAATGTACCTGTGATTTCTAGGATGCTTGTAATGCAGAATGAACCTTAAGGGTAAAAAACCTGCCCCAAAGCCACTTACTTTCTTTTATATTAGTAAAGGCTGTTATTTCATACCCTAATGGAACAGTGAGATTAAAGTTATGAAAGGAAACCTCTCCTCGTTTTGGGAAGTTATAGCAGGAAGGGTGATTCTCACAGTCATTGTGAGAAAAAAAAATGTAATGTTTTTCTCTGGAAGAGAGGAGCTAGATTAGATTTCTAACTCAGAGAATTACTGCATTAGTTACGAGTGTGAGAGCTTCCCTGTACAACCACAAATCCACACTGCTGTTCTGCTCTTCCTCTTCCTTACCTCCTAATGAAAACCATGCAGCTATGGGACATTTTTCTTTAAATAAAACCTGCAGTTAATTTGCAAACAAACACACAGACTCCTGTGTATCTTGGTATTTCCATGTACTTCCAGTACTCAGCTTTCGCATGCAGAGCTTTACTCCCTGTTGAAACTGTCACCACCTTCCCCTTCCATCAAGTGTGGCACCCAAACAGACCATATCTGACACAAACATCTCTCACCAGTCCCAAGGAAGGGGCAGGAAGTGCTGAGCAGGACACAAAAGGGATCTGTAACACATGGATTTGATTCACAATCTCCAGAGAATTAGAGAGTGAAATCCACCAGGAAGTAGCAGGGCTGGGCCATGCCCTCATCATGGGCTCTGGAAGATGAGCCTGGCTCAGCCTGCCACTGAGCCCCAGGGCTGGTGGCCCATTCCCACAGCCTACTCTGCGCCTCCCAAGGGGTCACTTGGTCGGGAAAATTTCTCAGAGCAAGAAATGCTAGGAAAAGCACCTCCATTTTATAGCTCTCTCAGTGAATTAAGGGGGGGGTTGATTTTCCCCTTCTCAGAAGGAGTTGTGTTTGAACCCCCCCTAAACACAAGGAAGGGCGTTGGTCCAGAGTGTATATTACAAACACCAACATGGACACAAAGTTTTGCAGTCCACATGAGCTTCCCTTTACCAGGACCACCCAAATCACTGCACCAGGCCATGATGAGCCCCTGTGCTGCTGGGGGCCCAGGCAGCACTACCCCACTCCTGTTTTGTACGAAGCTGGGCCAGTCAACAGCACTGAAACAGCAGCATCAGTACCCCAACAAACTGCGCCATCGGGCTGGCACCTGGATCGGTTTGCAGAATGGTGACTCCCACAAAGAGATGCTGGTCTGCAGATCATTTATAAGTGCTAGAGACACACTTAAACTGCATCTAACCCTCTGAAAGCACTATGATTTTCTGCTGCTGTCAGATCACCTGACATTGCTTATACCAAAACAACAGCTGAAGAAAACAAAATGACTAACACTGGTAATGAGTAGTTAATACAAGTTCCAGGATGAAGCAGCTTTGACAGTATTTCAGCTCCTGTGGAATCACTGCTTCACAAGAGTATCTTCCAATGTAGCTCGTTAAAAGAGCACAAATGCTAAAAACTCCCTTAGGGGAAGTAACGCTTGAAGTGAGACAGGCAGAGGATTCCTGGGTGACACAATGCAACTCCTCCAATGCATGCGTCCCCCATGCACACCCAGAGCTGTGCCCCTCAGATTGGAGGTCTGTCCATGATTTTTGGATCATGTGCCAAATTAAAGTCTTGGGTATCTTGTGGGACTGAATCCCTGGAGGTAAAAACTTAGCAGTTTCAAGGGCTGAATCAAATAGTTTATGTACAGTCATAACAAAAAATTGATCTTAATCAAAATGAAATAATCCTCTTGACAAGTTCGGCATTCACTGCTAGGGAAACACTGCTGCTGTCAAGTTGTTAACTGGCCTTCTACGGAGAGAGAGTGATCCGGTCCTCCACAACACAACATGGGGTGAAATGAATTCTTTTGCACAATGAGGTATTAGTATTCACTATATTTTTTCTGATTTGCAGAGAGATCGCTACTCTTACAACTTGGCTTTGAGATGCAGGCAACTTCTTACCTTCTCTATGCTACAATGCAAACAAGAAGTCTACTTCTTTGCAATTTATGTTGACCCCTTCTGGATCCCCTCATGGATGCCAGGCTCTACTATTTTGTATCTTAGTAGCACTAAGCTATAGAGCAGAGGTTATGGAAAATATGCACTTCATATGCCCCATCAGAAACATAAAATTGTCATACACAGTTTTTGAGTTTTCTTAGTTGAACATATTAAACACTGCCTCTTTTCAAAAGAAAACAGTTCTTTTAAGATTATTAACAACACACTTTCAAAATGACTTGGAGAGCAGTAAAAGCAGTAGTTAAAAACGTGTTCACATTTTTCTTGAAGTAGTGTTTGACAAGTGCACATTAGAATAGTAAAGGGTTTTTTTCCAAACTTACAGTTATTTAAACAGAAACAAATTACACATTTACTCCTTCTCCTATTTTTGCAGTTGAACCTCAGGAAAGCCCTCCATTATATTCTCTCTCCTCAGTCCAGCTGAGGAGCGGAGTGATGGCGATGCTTTGGTGAGCACCTAGCATACAGCCAGTGTCAGCAAACCACCAACAGTAGAGAGATTCCAGCTTTCCTCCATATTTCCATCCTTAATAGTTTAATGTTCAAACATAACATGGCAGGCTACTTCCTCATACCATTTTGTTAACCCTCAGCTACCTCTGTGTCCCAACTGGCCCAATTAAGTCCTTCATGAAAATGGACAGCTCTGCCACACTCTCCAAATGCCCATGCAGAGCTCTTCCCAAAGCGGTGGAGCTACAAGGGAAAGGTGTCATTCCTAGAGCGTCATGCTCAGTGCAGGATTTTATCTTGGGAATGGTAGCACTTTAGAATTACAGGGCCACACATTTCCTGTAAATAACGCAGCATTACTCAAATGGAAAGCAAATCAAAGCAAAGATCACGACCTGTAACAACTGCCAGGTCTATGCCAGAACATGAATGTGGTTCCCAAGCATTACACACAGCAACTGTCCTTCTACAAACAGCATACCAGCTACTAACAAATATTGACCAGTGCCTGCCCTGGCAAGGAGATTTTAGTCTGATAAGAAGCACCGACACATTGTGAAGTAAACAGATTCCTGTTTTCCTGGGGAGAGTAGATCGCAATGTGAAGAACAAACATTTCAGTGAGTCACTTCCTGTGTTAGGGACATGTGAACCTACAGTCTAAAGGTTCAATGCTGACACAGTTCAGGGTGTGACTTTTCGTAACGGCACAGAGCTCAGCTTGGAGTTTACTTAAGAGGCAATAACTTCTGTTTGAATGCTGCTGGCTCCTCCAGGGTCAGCACACGCACATGCTGCCTCAAAAAACCTGGGTTCAGCAGGTGTATTTTCATGATCCTTAACCATGACAATTAACTCATATGATTTTCAAATCAAAGGATTACATTTTATCTACCACAGTTCTTTATTTTTTCCATGCCAATGACAAAAGAAATTCATACACTCAAAAAAAAGAGCTTCACGTTGCTTGTGTGTTTGTCTTCTCAAGATACAACTAGCACCTGGTTAGAAGACCTCCAGTCTGATTATTCAAAGTTATGTCCAACTGGCATCTTATCTTCTGGTGACTAGTTCTCAAAACAAAACAGAAAATAAAGACAACCCATTCTGTTTTGAAGAAAATTATATAATCTCACATCAAAGCATGAAATTCCCTCTTGGAGCCCCTGTACATAAATCTTTGTATCTTTATGTGAGAAACCAACAGGAGTAAAGTGCTGGAAATGAAAACATGAAACATTTTGTATAGAAAAATGATGGGAATAGAATGAAACTTCAAGTTACTGCATATTAAGCTCAGGTACAATAATTCAGTAAGGTATTCAAAATTTTCCTGACACTTGGTATCACGACGGTGTCAGGAAAAGTACTTTGCAGATAATATATATCTCGTTACTGCATTCAACTTCAGCTCCTGTGGTAAAGACAGCTAAAATGTTAACTTTAATAAATGACCACCTTGGGATGGCACATTATCTGATGTACAGCAGACTGAGCAAGAACTGAGACATCTCATTCCTCAAGTAACCTTCTGCAGCAATTGTGTTCGACAATTCACTTGTAAATACATTTTTCAATTGCTACCCTAACATGCAGAAATTGTGCCATAAATGAGGGCTCCTGATGATCTGCTGAGTCCTGTCACCTTTCTGTAGCACTAGAATCAACACATCCCCACTCTGCCAGGCACCCCAGGTCACATGGCTGTACATTTCTGGTAGAAGTGGGAAAGATACATTTTCTATTTTATTTCTCAAGTATAATGTTTTATTTCCTTTCATATGCTGGTCGCATTCATCAGCTAAGACGAACTCCCTGCTTTGCCCTGACCCATCTGCCCTCACTAAAAATGTAACCCTGCTTTCATTTTTGCTTTGCCAAACAAATTCCTATTGCTTCCTGGCATGAGGTCATTCCAGGCAAATACTGGTATGTCATCTCTCTACCCTCCTGTCACCTGCTACTGCAGGCTCATACCTAGGATTCTGTATGCAGGCACTGATGGGCAATAATACGTAACTTGTCTGAGTCATATTCTTTGTGAAAATGGCAGACCTTTTCAGGCAGTGGAAAGCAATCCATTTCAACAACAAAGAGCTTGTCCAAACATCTTTAATACTACTACTTTCTTTAAAAAAATATTTTAAAAGTCTATAAATGGGAATATTTTAAAGAAATTACTCTAGAGTGTACTGTTTTCAATGTTCACAAGCTACAAGCTCTAAATAATTAAAAGACATTTCATCAGTAGTTTCATTTTGTTTTAATGAAGATATATTTCCCATCAGGGTAATGAAGCCAACAACATTCAGTGAGACAACAACTACAATTTCCCATATTAACCTGACAGGGAAGAGGGTATACAGCATCAAACAGCCCTGTCATTTCTTTCTCTAGAGGAGAAACTTTCTAGATGCATTACCAATAGGCAAGGAAAACTGCTTTACAAAAGGAGGTTTATTGACACTGTTGAGAAATTAAGCCAAAAATGAAGTAACACTGTCTGTGTTAACAAGAAATGCATTTGTAAAACACGCATTTATAAAAAAGTGCAAACAAGCCACAATTCACAGGCTTCCTAAAAGCTTAGGATATTAAGGCATTACAAAAGAGATGCCAGTAGTGCTGGCACTCACAAATAAATGTGGGGTTATTAGACTAAGTTTTCAAAGCCTAGATGCTTACAAGGCACATTCTTCCAGCCTTTTAACACTTGTTCTAAAAAGTAACTCTCCAAAATAGCCACTGGGCCCTACTATCCTGCAGGCGGAAGCAGGGAGTACAAACCCATAATCTCCCCACTTCATCTGAAATGTAATTAATTAGAGGCCTCCAGCCTATCACAAACAAAAGCCCGTTTATATGGAAATTCCCCCTCTAAGAAGAAACAGGTATAAACTTCCTGATTCAGCAGATAAATCAATGCAGAAAACAGCCTACAGACAAATCTCACGTCACCCTCAAATGCTTACTGGGGAGCAGGAGAACTTCAAGGCTCCTGAACTTTAGTTCATTTAACATTTTCCCTTAATGAGATGAAAAATATTTGCAACATTCAGACAGTGGATGAACACTCCAAAATTACACCTACAGACTGTGGGTTTGGCTTAATAGGATAGTTTCTCACCCTGTTTATTACTCCTAAATATACAGTTAAACTGGGCTTTAAAAATACGTTTTAATATGTCTTTCATATTAATTTGGGAAAAGAAATAGTCCCTAAAAAGTACTTATAAGTGCCATTAGAAAGTCATGATTTATAAGCTAACACTTTTCAGGAAAAGTAAGCGGAAGTTTATATCTGTAAAACAGACCTTGTTTAGTAACAGGAAGCATACATGGAGGAGGCAAGTATGGGGAGTTTCCAGCCTTTCTCTCAAAGAAAAAGAGACAACCTCTGGACCACAGGAAATAACATAAGTTTTAGAAAATCCCAGTGGTATGAGTGAAAACACTTCAAATAGATCTGTAAGCCCTCAAAACAATGTTAAAGGACAACAGATGTTCTGCCTCCCCATTAGCTTGTTCGAAGACTCATGCACTCCCTAGGAGAAGTAATCTATTTGCACTGATTAAAGTGGGTATTCAGATCCAGACTCATACAAACAGAGAAAATTAGAGGAATAGGTGTATAAGGAAGGACAGGCTCTGCCTGTCCTCTTCTTGATGGAAAAGAAAAAACCTCTCTGAATATGTGAAGCTAATGGAAAAATACAGACCTTTGAATATACCTTTTCTTCAGACTTAATATCTTTATAATGCAAAACAGAGGTTAAAAAAAACCTAAAAAGGCAAGTCTTAAATTTAGGCTGAAAACTACTTTGGGAATTAATTATTTCTTCTGCTATGTTTTTTGTGATATGTGGCTGACATACCGGAGCCTTGGCTGAGACACTGCCAAAATAAAACATAATTATCATCATAACTCCTGCCATTATAAGTCAATTCTGAAATTAAATCAACAATTGAGATTCATCTTATGGTCAAGCATTTTTAAGCAGGAGCCTTTCCCCCTAACCACCTCCACTAGGTAGTATTCCTGTTAAATAAAAATTATGACAACCATACAGGTCCAGATGTGGCCATGGGAAACTAGAATAACACATGGGTATCAAAATCCCAAAAGAAAAGCCCCAGAGCCTTATTTCAAATCTGTAAGCAGCTCAAATGCCAGGCATTAGCCTAAGAATTGATAATTTTATTCTCAGTCTCATTAGGTAAAAGACATCAATAAGGCTGGGAGCAACATCAAAGCTCAGCCCAAGTCATTAGGCTAAAAGTAATTAGCTGTGATTAAGACTATATTCCTTATTTCTTCCACAAGCGATACAGGCTTATCAGAAGAAGCACTGAATGTTCCACAACGGTCCTTAGCAAAGACTAAGCCAGGTGGCTGAGGAGTTCTAAGTTTAGGAGCTATGAATTTGAATCTTTAGCTAAGGCTGAGTGTAGAAAAAGTTTCTTGCACATTGGACAACTACTGCAAACCATGTGGAAAAATAAGCATGGAGATCCTACCCCCACCACCATCTGGAAGGACGGGAGCATTGCCTGCAGACTTGGGTACTTGGGCACTGAGCTCACGTGTCAGTCTCGGGGTGGAGGATGCTCCGACAGAAGCTTTGCACAGCCTGAGCAAGAACCAAAATCTCCTTTAAATTGTTGCACAGCATCTTCAGTGCCTTAACCATCGCAAATCAGTTCTGTAGCCCACAGAGCCTTTCTTTTACCTAAGCAACAGAAGGGTTTTTCTTTCTTGCTGCTCTTCTGCTGTTCTTCCACGTACATTTCTGCACTCGGCAAGCCCTGTAATCGCAGCCTCTCTAGAATCTGTAGATGTTTCCACTGGCACAAGATTCACCTCTTATTACTCTCTTTTGCTGCTGCCTTGACTGCAGCCTTTGGTTTATATTAGGGGGCCCTGAACAGTTTACCAACAGACCAGTATGCAGCAGCTGCCTCAGATCAAAGCCTCTTCGAATCAGCACCAACTGCATCCACCACAAACAGGAAAAACCTAACGGAGTTTCAATAGGTCAAGGTGTAACCCACACTTACTAATGGAAAGATATTACAGAGGGTTTTACCTGCTGAACTGGATCCAAATGAATCCAACTATTTGAAGTAAGGTCCAAACTACATGGGTTTTTTGTTAGTATACTG
The DNA here is from genome assembly GCF_022539395.1 of Myiozetetes cayanensis. Lineage (NCBI taxonomy): Eukaryota > Metazoa > Chordata > Aves > Passeriformes > Tyrannidae > Myiozetetes > Myiozetetes cayanensis. The sequence goes on from NW_026087853.1 coordinate 25,570,681, forward strand.
AAGACAACCTGCTTTGCCATTTCTTCTCTGCATGAGTGTTAATTCATAGCCATGATCACCAATCAGAGCAATTAAAATGGACTGTAGTTTGAACTTGAATTAGTAGAGAAAAACTGACTTGGAAACTACTTTTCTCTCATAATGTCATATAACAATTAAAAATGTTTCTTTGTGAGAAGTCCAACATCTGAGGTATTGCACAAACCACAGTCTCAAAGGCTGAACAATTCACAATTAGCTGAACATACCAGTAAAACTCTTATAGCAATATATTTCACTGACTCAAAGAATTCTATACCCTCTTTCAGCTTAATTTTCAGCAAAACCAAAACTTCTGAAAGCCAGGAAGTGCTCTGTATTAAGACACAGCCCATATGCTCCTCACCCAAGAAACAGCAGGAATTATCTGCAAATACAGGAACTGTCGCCACCATACAAAGGGCCATGTGGTGAAAGGGAAACTAAGTCTGACAGCGATGCAAGGGGCTCTTGGGGATCTTGCTGTTAACCTACACAGGAGGTAAATTGGGACTGACTGGCCTCTGTACCCATTCCTGCCTGTTTGGTCCCATGCCTCCCCAGCCCTCCTCTTTCTCTCTCTTCCTTCCTCTATGGGATTTTCCAGTGTGTAACTGTAGCTCGTGGTACTACAGACTTTAATAATTCTGTGCCAGTAACCCATGATCACAGCAATTTTGCAGCAAGTCTCCACTGCTCCTGAGCAAAGAGCACCTTACCCACGTACCTCAGGAAAGCCAGGCCCTCTTGTTAGGATTATCATTTTTAGAAAACAACTTACTAGTACACTAGGAAATATCACTGAGATTAAAGTAAAATACTGGAGTTGAAAAGAGCAAACAGCACTGCGTGTCAAGTCTATAATCCATAAACTACAATTAAATACCACTTTCTCCTACTAAACCTCCAACTGGACCATACAACTTATATCAATGATTTTATGAACTACCATTTCAAATGTAGTATGTTGACTAGAATTCATTAATATGTATTTAACATATATACATGCAATACAAAAAATATGAATATGTGTTTGTATAACGTTAAGCAGCAATAACACTGTGTCAATGCCCATCATTTACTTTGCAGGAGAAGGGCTGGGAAACAGTTTTTCAGATATGTAAATGAGGGAAGTAAAGCAAATACATTCTCATTTTAAATTTGATTTGACCATTGCTTCCCTTAAATGCAGAACTATCCTATCGACTCTCTACAATCATGTATATTTATTTAAAATGACTGACAATTTTCAATCAATAAATTAATAAATCTACTACATTGTGAAATCCTTCCACAAAACTGTTAACTAAATATGAATTTTCAGAGACTGGTACAGAAACTATGTTTAATCATTAGAACCAGTTTCTTGATAAAGGCCTTCAAAATAGTTCTGCAGTTGAAAGATTCAACAGAGCAAAACCGCAGTACTTAATTAAAAGGGGAAAAAAAGAGAAAAGGAGCAAAAATAAAAGGACATTTGAAAGAAAATTTCATCCTTCAACTAACCCAAGAAATAATGAGAAAAAAAACGAAAGGGAAAGCAAACAACCATCTAATCTGTATACTGATTGTTCACCCAGTCTCAACATGAACTGGATGTCAAGAGACATTCAAAAACTCTTCAACAGAATAAAAATAACAAATGCTAACAATTCAGACTATATCACTGTCTTTTGCTAAAAACCAGCCAGAAATCCCAGTTTTTCAACAGAAATTTATGGTTATACTATGCCAAAACCACCACAGGATTACTTACAGACAGGTACATCAACAATTACGATACATAAAGCAAAGTGAAAAAATATAGAGAGATAAAATTTAATTTAAAAAAATGTTATCAATAAAGTACAAAAAGGTAGAACACAAAGTCAGATTTAGTTTTTGTAAAATATATCAGGCAGCTGAAAGGAAGTGAGTATTTTTGTAAATTTACAGGCCTGGGATAATAAACTACTGAAATAACTGGCCACTGATATGAGATTGCACGGGGAAGGCTGCAGGCAAAGAGGTTCACAGATTGACTTGAAGTAAAAAATCCACAGTATTGGACTATGTAACTGACATATTTACAAAATCACCTAAGCTTGAAATTCAACTCATTTGTGCCTAAATTTTCCACGCAAATTCCAAGTACATATTACTTAAATATTCTAATGTAAATCTATACCAACTTTTATGCTGTATCACTTCAGTAATAAAAAATAACTACATCCAAAATCCTGAATAAGTATTTGGACTACAGGGAAAACCTTGGTTCCTCACAGGTCAACAGCAGAACTCCCTAGTATGGTTAAATTCACAATATGGTATGGTTAAGATGTACATTTAAGATACCCATACTTGATTGTGTAAATGGAAAAGCCTAAATGTCAACTCAAACATCTAATTGTAAATGGAAACTCATTCCCTGAAGGCATAATCTGTCACTTCCACACATCAACACAAAAATAAAGATCAAAGGCAGTGAAAAAACAAACCAGAAGGCCATGCAGTTTGAAGACCAATATTTCTTTACTTCAAAAATATATCTTTATATTCAAATTCCAAGTTGCTGCACTGTAGTAGGAATATGAAATAATAAATTTAATTTATCTGGATCATTTGCATTCCCTGGCAAACTGAGCTCAGGTAAAACATCTGGTTTTCAGTGAAGACCTTGGCTACCTGGTCTTCTGTCTGGGTTCATTATAATGCAAAACAGTTGAGAAATAAACCTCAGGGTCATGTAATCCATTCTTCACTAAAACATGAATTACCTCATGATCGATCTTTACCCAATAATGAATAAATTTGATCACCATCCATCACAAGAACTCTCCAGAGTATATGTGGAATTTTTAAAATTTTCTTATAAGATGAACACACAAAAAGTAGAGCAGTTGCATAACTGAATTTTCTTCTTAAAATCTTAAGATCAGTTTGACAGTTAACTATGTAAGTAAAAGGTGAACCGAAACTGAAAGAAATTAAGAGTATTGAAAATTTAAGTTTTTAAGCAGGATTAATCATTTGGCATACCTCTCATCATTCTCCTTGACCAGAGAAGCTGGTTTTCATTCTTGACCTTAAAATAGCACATGTGAAAAATGCTTGATGATGTTACAATTCAGCACTTAAATACTGTCTATCATTGTTTGCACACTTTAATCCCTTTGGACATGGATAAGCAATGATTTGAAAACCAGTAAACATCACAATCATAATTTAATCTCTGGTAAATTAACTTCTAAAGAAGTTCTTAGAACTAAGATATGGCCTCCACATTATTAGGTACCAGGACTCTTCTGCACTGGTTGCACCAAAGATGGCTTTTTTTGTAAGTTTCTGTGGTAAATACTTCAAGCAGGAGGTACTGGCAGTCTTCTTATTATTTCCATAGCTATCTTTAGATAGGCTTTAGCCTGTAAAAACAGAAACATATATTTAGCACCTTTCATTTCTATAAAAAGGAACATTTACATCTCGTTAGGTATCTGTTCTTTTGCACACCTTCAAAGAAAACCAAAGATATTTAAATAAATGGGTTCCATTTAGTCTGTTTTCTCAAAAAATTATGCATTAATACATAAAATAAGTATAAGCATTATTTAAAATATTGAGGGGAGGGAGTTTGTAAAATTTAACTCGGTTTTTATTCTAAGAATAGAACTTGACCGAACAATTTGTCTTTAAGAGCAAACAGAGTCAACAGTCTTTTGGAAGCGTTGAGGAGGAATTAAGACTCTTTAGTCCCACAGGTATTATTAATTATAAACTTCCCCAACCATGACAACCAACATGCACCAAGCACAGGATAGAGAATCAGAGAAAATAACAACATTCAAAAAAATTTTTTTGAGACAATTAATTCATTACAGACTAGACTACACTACAGAATTTTCTATTCAGACTTTTAAAATTAAAGTATTTTCAAAAAGAGAAATCTTTCCCTAAAACTGAAGTGGGTTTTGGAAAGAATTCTGCAACTCTAGAATCCACACAATTAAATCTCTCTTTCACACCCACCCGTGGCATCTGGTCAGACACCTCAGCTGAAGGGTACAATAGCACAAAACTGCAGGACTATGGAGAGCAAGCCAAGTAAGCATACTTATCTTAACATCTCTAAAACCATGACACAGCTAGGACCATGATCACTCTATCATCAAGTATTAATAAATTTAATGTCAAGAGACATATATAAAAACACTGTATAAAATCCCACACAGAACAAACCACAAAATTAAACCACATCATTCCTGTACCAGGCTCAACAACTTGTAGTCAAAATACGTCTTTTAAAAATATCTCAAATCTTGATATAAAGAGTTTTTTACTAAAATAGTATCTACATGTGTATATATAGATTGTACATTGTTCCAGAAGTTGATTACTTCCACTGTTAAAAATGTATACTTCTCCATAATTTGAATTTGTCATGTTTCAATTTCCAGCTGGTGCATCACGTTCTGTGTCTGTCCAATACACAGCAAAGTCCCCTACTTCAGTTTGCTTCTACTTTTTTCAGATTGTAACCAACTATAGTGGTTTTCTGTGGCTAGGTTTTGGTAGCGGGGGGCGCTAAAGGGTGGCTTCTGTTCGAAGCTGCTAGAAGCTTCCCCTGTCCTATGGAGCCAATGCCAGCCGGCTCAGCCGGACTTCCTGCTGCTGGCCAAGGCCAAGCCAACCAGGAGTGACAGTAACACCTCTGTGATAACATATTTAAGAACAGAATGTGGTTGCACAGAAAGAATTCCATCCAGGGAAGAGTGGAGTGAGGACATGGGAACAACAACACAGACACCAAGGTCAAGGCAGAAGGAGAGGCAGGAGGTGCTCCAGGAGCCAGAGCTGTGCCCCTGCAGCCCGTGGTGCAGACCATGGTGGGGCAGCTGTGCCCCTGCAGCCCACGGGGGATCACTGCGGTGCAGAGACCCACCTGCAGCCCATGGAGACACCCATGTTGGAGGGGGTGGATACATGAAGGAGGCTGTGACCCCATGGGAGGCCCAAGGTGGAGCAGGGTCCTGCCAGAGACCTGCAGCCCATGGAGAGGGAAGCACACACTGGAGCAGGTTTTTCCCAGCAGGACTTGTGGCCTTGTGGGGGACCCATGCTGGTACAGCTTATTCGTGAAGGACTGCACCCCATGGAGGAGTGACCCACGGGACAGCAGATTGGGAAGAGCTGCTGCCCAAGGGATGGACTCACGTTGGAAAGGTCCATCAAGGACTGTCTCCCATGGGAGGGACCCCACGGGAGCAGGGGAAGGACTCCTCTCTCTGAGCAGCAGCAGAAACAACAACTGACCATAACCCACATTCCCTGTCCCCCTGCACCGCTGGGGGCGAGGAGGGAGAACATGGAAGGAAAGAGCGATGGGGGGAAGGTGTTTTTTAAGACAGTTTTATTTCTCACTCTTTGGCTCTTATCCTGTTAGTAATAAATTTAAGTACTATCTCCACTTTGAGTCTGTTTTGCGTGTGAAGGTAACCAGTAAGTGACCTCTCCCAGCTGTTATCTCAGCTTATGAATCCTTAGCTGTTTTTTCTCTCTCTTCGGTCCAATGGCAGAGGGAGAGTAAGAGTGGCTTTAGTGAGTAACTGGCATCTGGCCAGGGTCAACCCACTACACCAACTTACTTCCTCATCCTCTCAAATAAGTCTGCACATAGGAGTCACATTGACCACTTTCCCTGTTTTACTAGAAGAAATCCCCGTAATAACCACAACTGCACTGATCCTTCCTGCCTCCTGCAGCACTCTTGCATAGCTCTAACCACGAATTAGACCTTGTAACCCCGATGAGCTTTTAAAACAGGAAACAAACTGACACATGCCAGAGGCCAGAGCTTGAGGGGCAGGGAGGGAAGGTTGGTAGCTCCCACTAGCTCCCACTGTCACTGGTCTGAAGCAGGTGTCAACCTTTTGCAGGGCCACGCACTACTCACATGTCTCGTCTGTCCTAGGGATTTCTCCTGGCATGTAGGGTTTTCTCAGTGCCTCAGAGTCTTAGTGCTCACATCACCTTAAAACTAAAGCACTGTAATTTTCTGAGTTTGCAAGGAATGCAGACACCAAGATAGAACTGTTTTCTCTCATATGCATGACTTTGTGGCAAGAACTGTAGATTGAGCTATAGGACTTAATTCACAAAAACGAAAGTAAGACACCTACAGCTGCAACTATAGTACAGTTGGGTAACACTCACCTCACTCAAACGCTAATTCCCTGGGTGGTCCACCTATTCCCCAACTAACAGCTCGCCGAGACCAAGATAATGGACTAACTTGAATTAAGGTGATTGACTGAAGTCAAGCTGCCTTTGCAGTTAAGTGTTTGACTTATTGGTGTAGGAGCACTCCAGGTGGGAAATTTGAACTCTCTTGAATAGTCCCGGAGGCAGCTCCCACTTTGCACAAATCAATTCATGCGTCTTAATGAGTCAATTAACAACCTGCATAGAAAATCTGGCCCCTTCTAGAGACTGCCCAGACTGTTTTCCTGCTCCAGAGTTGACAAAGCTGTACACAGAATTATAAATCCACCATAAACTGATTTGATCGCTTCTATATAAATGTTACCCTATGTCAAGATCCCAATAAACTTGGGATTTTTTTCCCCAAAAATGCTGTTATTGAGTGTCTGAGCAACAATTTCCCAGTGTACACTGACTTATTTGCCAAGCAGCTAATCTGCCACTTTGCAACAGGAGGTTCGTGGAGCAACTCCTTGTAGCCAGCATGCTAGTGTTACCCAGCCCCAGAGTTATCAATAATTGGTCTTACCTGCTAAGCATCCCTGGTTTTTGTTGTTTTTCTAGCCCACTACTTTGTCTGTTGAACAGACTAATATCTCATACATATCCATAGAGAATCCTACCAGTAACCTGGCTTCGACAAAAATCAACTGTTTCAAGCCTTAGTTTCCTACCTTGGAACAAATCCTTCAGCTAAGAGTGAGGGCTCAACGTACCTGAAAGGTCTAAATGGAATCTTGGCGACTGTCAATATGCATTACATAAAGACAACCCTACGTGTATTGAATAGTTTCTCCTACTCATGATCTTTCCAATGTGGCATCTGTAGACAGAGTGCACGGTTCAGCTATTTACTTCATCATCACTAAGTAAAAGAAGTCAGGTTGCAACTGAAAATGGACAGGGCTTATTATTTCCTTTCTGGGTGGAAAATCAGAAGAGAAAAAGTAAAGGATGAGCTCTTATTCATCACTCACCATTTTCATTTTAATAGGATAAAAGCAAACTTTACAGGTCAGTTATTTCCTTTATGTTTGAAAGCTCTAAAGGAATGGTTTACAGACTTTCTGAAAAGCATTTTTTTGCTGATGGACAACTTTATATTCAACAATAACACAACAGTTATCATTCTCCCTGCTTCACAAGAATGAAAAAGTGCACAGGAAGACAAGGCCCTAAAACCAGACCAGACTTGTTTATTTTGAACACTGCCTAGACCGGGTCTGAGAGGAACACAGGGAAGGGCAGAGGTAGAGGTGGAAGGTGATGTTCATAGAGTCAAAAGAGCTGGGTAACAGCCATGTGAGAGACTGTTCACCTCTCAGACACTGGTGCAAACACTGCCAGAAGTGTACAGTTCTTGGGACCTCCAGGGCACAGCCGATAATGAAGTGACTAATAGTAGTATAGATGGTGGAGCAGGAAACAGAGAACTTACAATGAAGTTCATCAGAAAACAGACTGAAAAGTCCTACTTAGCCTAAATAATCAGAACATCCTGATTCCTTACTTTGTAATGAATCTGTATTATCATGGAATAATAGACGTCAGGCAGATTTAAACTGCAAGGCTATTTATTAGCTCATCTAATTAAGCCCTAGAGTAATCTTAGAGAAATATGAGCCTTTCAGTTACGGCATTTCGTTCTCCCTAAAAATCTTCTCCGTGAGAGAAGCATGCATCACTGCTAAGATTACTGCAAACAGACTGCACAGGTCACAGCTGACTCTGCCCTGTTCTCAGGGATTGGATTGGATTGATTTGGCTTGACCTGCAGGTTTGCCTTCCACTGAAGTGCAGCTCTTAACCTCAAACCATCTCACTTTAGTGGCTTCCACTATCTGGTGCAATGGCCACATAAACACAAAACCCAATTTACAATCAACATATTCAAAACATGTGGGAGCTGATATCACATTTGCCTTCACCTAAACCACTTCAGACAAACAACTTCAGATCAGCAACTGAGAAAAAGCATACTGATACATCACACAGTTGCAGGCCTAGTACACCACAGAGTATAAATCCCAGTACTGATATGGCTTCTAACTTCTACTGCAAGACTCCAAGACTATTAAGATGTTTTATCAAGCCATCCAAAGGAGAATCTATGCAAGTCCTGACTGTCTGGAATATCAAATGCTGAGGATGCTACTATACCTGTAGAGAAGGAAAAGGAATTTAAATCTGTTCAACCAAGTTGTTAGGGCTTATACTTTCCTCATTGCTAAAGGAAGCCAGCAACTATGACCAACTAAGTAAATAGTGACTATCACATACTAGACTTAGCTGCCATCTACATGAAAATAATCATAGTTGGTAGCTTTTGTTCTTATTAGCACTATCTGCTCAACTACAGTCCATTTTCCAGTTCAATCAGATTTTTAAATAGCTTTAATTTCTATGGAAATTGCTTGCTACTTTGACACAGCTCCAGCCTTCAGTGCATGACTGGAGCTGCCCTCTAATGTCTGTATTTTACTATGGTTAACTCAGAAGGCACTAAAAGCATGATGATAAACACAGCCTTTAATGAGTTGCCACTTCAGATAAAAGCTTCATGTCACCCAGAGAAATTCTTGATTGCTGCAAGAGGTCCAGAGCCTTTCCCACTCTGTCCTCCTGTGGGCAGTTCTACCATAAGATTCTTTTTGCAGGTACTGGCAACTCCTGCCAAGCTGCAATGAAGTCTCAGCTCAGAAAAGGAGACTTAATGAGACAATAAAAGTCAATCCACACATTATTACATGAAATTAAAGAGATGGGTAAATAAGCTGAATTTATGAAACTAAAATCTTAAAGAAATATCCCTCGAGCTTATGGGAAATTTCCTGTTAATCCTACATAACAGCAATCGTAACAGCCAAGCCACTCTCTGAGGGAGCCTCAGCTGGGTAATACTGATATCCCAAGGTGCCACTATGCATGTCCATCACACAGATGCCATTACAAACATATAAAAAGACATCCTGTCCTGAAAACATGGTTAGGTAGAACAGTGCAAATCAAATGCAGCACAGTAACATCCTTCAAACAGACTAACCTACCACTCAGAATTTCTTCAATGGAGAGAACCATAAATGAAGTTTTAAGAGTGTACTATCTATCCCCCGAATGAAGGATTTGAACATATACATACCAAATGTTACTGTGATCATTCAAAGGAAGCCTTGATGATAAGGCATATTATATATTATGATACCTTGGAGTTTTGATGTTATATCATGCAGCCTTCTTTGGGGTTTGCATTTCTTTTAAAGATATTACACCCTGGATTGACCACTCATTAAATGGTATTGTCGATGACAGCTAAACAACATCAAATATGATTCTATGACTATTTGCTACCAGTACTTCAATTTATCTCCCACTGTTTCTTACAAGCTTTAAAAGGCTGTACATTTTTACCCTATTTACACATCACCCTTTCATAGAGTTCTACAGGAAAAGTGGTTTTAAATACAAATTTCAGCTGTCTCTTTGGATGACACCGCAGTAAGGCTTACAACATTCTGCTTTAATTGAAAAGGAACTTTTAACCAGACTTATTTTCCTCTGTTATGTCAAACTGCGGATGCCTTGTGTCCCTGCTTTCCACCCGACTGGGCTTTTCCTCTCCCCTTGTACATGGTGTGCAATGTTTTGGACTAAAAATCCTTCAACAATATATATGAATATACAAAATCTGTGCTGAATATATTCCACATTGTTAAATGTGTGCTAGATAGTAACAGAACCTCCCTCAAGAAGTATGTGGGTTTGTATTATAAACTGGTCTTCATCACAAACTGGATATGATGACATTAAGCATGTTTTTCAGCCACAGGTCCTTGTTTCCCTGCTCTAGGACAAGGTTGGCTGTTCTATCCAAGTCAGAAATTCCGCACTACACTGCATTTAAGTTTGTGCATACGTGCAAAAGGTTGTTTGATATGTGGATTCCAACACTCTAACTTTATATAATTCACCTGCTTTGCTCCTTTTCACCTTTCCCGGCTTTCCCAATATACTCTACCTAATTTTTACGGAACAAGGGGGTGAACTCGGTGTTTTTCCTTAATAGATTCCAAATGCTTTCCATAACAATGTGTGGCAAGAAAACACTAAGGAACTAACTGATAACTATGAGTTTCCTGGAATTTGATTCTTTTTTCCCCCCCAAAAGCAGCCATCTTCTCTATTCTCTATACTTTGTCATGAGGTGTCACTATCTCTTAACTAATGAAGAAGGGCAAAAAGGTGACATCTAAACTTCGTTCTTTCATGATTTCTCTGCTGTCTTGAATACATTATCCCTGATGAACCTTAGAGGTGTATCATCTCTCCTCTACAATATTTTTTTTAAACATCTCATTCCCAAGACAAGGAGATGAGACAATATCTACTGCTGCCTTCTCTCATAGGCTTCAGCCTCCAGCATATCTCTTCCCTGAAATGTCCATCCCGGCTTTTAAGATGTGAATGGACACACTGGTACAGCAAATGTATTTCATACTTGTTTGAGCTGCTGCTTCAGCCTTAAGACAGGTGCGAGTCTGGTGCTCAACGGTCAAAGACAGCCCATCGGTCCTACAAAGGTATTAATAATAAATCCACTGTGCCATAAAGGATATACCCAAAAGCAGGAATTACACACAAGATAACCACCAACTGCTCCGTAACTCTCTGGGTTTTGCACTCACAGACGGAAGAGATCTTAGCAACCTCCATCTCCTTCCTCAGTGCTGATGGAGAATTCACTGGGCATTTAAACAACTCATTTGGTGGAAGAATGACTGCATTACAATTAATCATGTTCTATATGTCCTGCTGTGCTTCTAGGTCTCTTATCTGCAAGCTTCAGGATGCCTCTTCCAAACATCTGTTTTGCTGCTGGCTCCTTCCTACGGTCCATAGAAGGTTTCCATACATCTGAGCATGATCAATCTCACTTGGTTTCAGTGATTCCTCATTTGTTTTCCCTAACTCTACCTTTTACCCTACTTTTTTCCCCCCATTCTACCATTTTAGTAGCATTCTTGATTTTCCTTTACTAGTTTTTGCTGTTTAGTGACTCTTTTGTATGTTTGAGTAAACAAAAAAATGAAGCCCTAGGCAGTCAATCCACCTTCACATCCTGAGAGAGGAGAAAAATGATCAATGAATCTGCAGAAGGGTCTGTTAAGTCCTCACTGTTGATTAAACCAAGAAATTATTAGCTTCTTGTAGAGGATCTCTGGTTACTCCCAACTGCTGCATTAGGCTGACACGTGAGTACAGCAATATTCAATTTTCTACAGCACATAACAAAGTTTTGTCAATGAAGAGGACTAGGAAAAAGCCACAATTCAAACAACTAAGCTGACAGAAACACTAGCATAGATAATGTTATACCAAGAGCAAAATCATTTTACCAACACTGTTTATTTTCCCCTGAGGACTGCCTAAAGCTTCACCAGAAGAGAACTGCAGCCATTAAACCTTCATATCCTTTAGCTATATTGTCAGCCCTTTCCATAAGCAGATTAGTCTTGTGTATTCTGTGCCTTCCCTGAGGAATAACTTTCTAAATTCAAACATGCACAGTTCTACAAGTAATTTTCTTTTTTAGTTGTTAGCAATTTCCTGGTCATTTGTGAAAAGAAAAGCCCTTTTCCACCAACTACATCTAAGCTTTAAAATAATGAATTTAGACAACTTTGCTTACACATTTTGAAATTCTAGTGAAGAGTCAGAACTATATTTTCATATATCTGCATGGCAAGTTGAACCCCACAGCAGATGTGTAAGCGAAAAAAGTATTAACTAGCATATTTTAGAAACACCTTTTATTCTAGGCTTGATAGAGCTTAGAAGGTGTGACAGTATGTTGGGTTTCTAAAAAGTCAATCACCATCCTTATTCCCCACTGTCTGAATCTTCTGGGTATTATCTCAGGTCTATGGTTCTGTATTTGATTTGTATGTTCTAACAAATCAGCTCAGAATTTTGCATAAAAACCCCCTGCACATTTGAGAGACAAGAGCACAGATAATTTCAGCAGATATTGTTCTCTATCTGAAAACTTGTGATTGTTCATGCATGAATAGCCACAATTTTAGTTAACTTGAGAAACGTGGTGATGAGTGTCATGTATTAAAGATTAGAATCTGACCTTATATGACCTCTTCCACCATCAGTTATGTACTAAGAATTTAATTTTCTTTTCTTTTAAAATATAAGAGAACAACAATAATTTTTTCTGGTTTTAAAATGAGAAGCAAACCAGGGATGAAGGGAAATTCTTTTTTATTCTGTAGAGATTAGTGACATGCAAAAACCCCCTCATTCTCTGAGAAGAATGATTATCTCACAGACACAATGGTAGAAAAGGATATTAAAGAGTTTTCCCCAGAGTCACACATATTTGTAAATCTTTATTCCTCTTCATATTTAACTTAATTGCCACAAATGGTGATTATAACCCATCCTTTTGTTATCAAGAATATAGTTCAAGGACGAACAGATGGCAACACAGACTTTGTCTTTTTTTATTTTTAGAATGCTATCCTCCATGTCTGAATTTTTAGATCAATAGTCCAGCAAGCTACAGACCCTTGGTTATTACAGATTTCTGATACTGTGAGCTGTGAGCCTTGCATCTTACTTTGCTCAGCTGTTTTATTTACACTTTGACCATGCATCCATTCAAACCTTCACACTGCTGATCAAACTTCCCAGAGAGAAACTACCACATGGATTATAAAGATTCTTTTTCACAAGGACCTGAACTCAAGATCACTACATTATTTCACAGCATGGACCTTGCCCAAGTCTAGCAACAATATTGCATTCAAGTAGAAATCAACATGCAATACTGCTGTTGCTTCTCTCAAAACAAAACGATGCGTTACAATTTTAAGACTGATACTGTTCCTCCAGAATCCTGATCAGTGTAATTAAACACTGGATGAACGATGCTAATCCTGTCCTCCCTTTTTTTTTTATTCTAAAATACTGGGAAGAGAAAAAGTATTTCAGCATGTGCCTAACAATCATGATATTGAAAAAAGAATGTACCACAGGTACAGTCTACCTTATCTTGAATTAATTCTACCATCTATTATAAGCATTAATCACTTTTTTCACTATAACATCTAAGCAGTAGTCAAAAGCGAGGCTGCATCATGCCATATACTATGCACAGCACCCTGCCCTACAGAGCCTGGCAGACAAACTGCAGCAGAGAAGAAAGAAAATACCAGACAGGAAAATCTTATGCTATCAGTGTTAATGAAGTTCTGTATGTACAACTGCTCTTTACAGACTTGTGTAATTGACTCCCACCACCTCACCAACTCCTACTTTCCACAGGCAACAAAATATTATGGTAAATGCACAAAAAAAAAATCCATTTCCTCCTGTGTGTAAATTGCTCCACTTCCTGCTGAAAACAACTCAGGTACTGACAATGCGTGGGTTTTGTTCTAAACATCTTTGGATAGGACCCTTTGAGAGTTTCCAGGCTCAGCTACCAAAGGCTCAACTGACAGTTTTAGAGGACCTACATTAGCTGCAAGGTCTCATGAGGCTTGACACTGACCTTCCTCCTCTTGGCGTTTCAAAACCTGGATTAAATCTTCGTTATACTGAATGATTCAGCCTAATTAAACAAAACCAAACCCACAGAAGCAGAACGGATAACCAGTATTCCAAAATCAAAATCAAGGGCCTGAATGATACCACCTTCTTTTACCTTATTTCCTTAAGCTCCATTCAGATACACATTTTTCAAACAGCAATACCAAGAAGCTCTCTCCATTCATTTTGGGACAGGGGCTTTTTGCAGTTTTAAGTATAATGCAGCAAACTTACAGCATCACTTTGAGGCTGAGCGACCACAACAGGCTGTCCTGAATCACACGACTCCCGTATATTAACATGCAGTGGAATGTCTCCTGCATAAAAAATACCAAAATACACATATGTGAAGACTTAATACTTCTCAAATGTTGCTTTAGAATAGCCCTGAAGCAACTTGATATCGAATTTCAGTATACTTAACCTCAAAGAATTAGCATTTAAAATAAAAACTGGCTGCAGTACAGTTTCCTTACATCCATAATAAATAATGCCAAACTGTTTTGGACTTTTCATGCTCTGAATAGGAAGGACCATGCTTTGTAGTCATTTATTAGAGAAGGCAGGGCTTTTTGCCTCAAACACACAGAAAAACACAGGCTGAGATACAAATTATTTTGCGTACATTAAATAAATTGCCTGAGTTTTAGGAAAATGTACATCATGCAACTTGCTCTTCAGCCTATCTCCTCATTGTATATTCTTTTCTGTGCTGTTTTAAGATTTTAATCACTGTTCAAAGACTTCTTTGAATACTAAATTTCCAAATAATAGCATTTGTTATTGCCCTTATTAGGCCTTGGATCCAATTCAAAGGTGGACAGCTATTCAGCTCATTCTTCTTTCCAACAGAAATCTTCTTTATATTCTGCTTTTATAATGAGCAGGGAAACTGCCAGAGAGGAAAGAAACATTCTAAAGGAGAATCAATTAGCAGCCCTTATCCATTCTGAAACACAGATTTGAGCACTACAAAAACCTTGGAGGTTCTTATGTTTAGTTCACTGCTGCATAAATAATTATAAAGTGAATTGAAGACCAAATTTCTTTCAGTGGAAGACAGTTACATTTTACATCATGAGTGGATGCAGACAGAACAGCCTATCTGAGTTCAACTCTGAGTGATATCAGAAATTGTATCACCTTAGTTCATATACTTTAGCAACATTTATTTAACTCAAACCAAGCCAGTATAAATTACTGAGATTCAGTGTATGCAGAAAAAAAAACATTAAAAAAATTGTATGAAAATACAAAGTTTAAGAGAGAAAAAAACAGAACCCAAAGTAAGCAGGAATACAAAAAAATGCCACAGTTGTGGCCACCAAACTTCAGAAGAAAAAATTTCAGAGACATGGAGCGAAAAACCAGCAGCACAAAGTCTTTCTCACAAACCTTATCACAGTTTCCTTTGAAGAAAAACAAAAAGACCAGACAATCAGAAGTATATGGAATAATAAACTACACCTGAAAATGCTCTGGTAACTGCTAATTGTCTTCTGTCACAAACAAAAATAAATGAAGTATTCAGTAAAATTAATAGCAGCCATCTCTGAGCAAGTAGAAGGCAAATACCTTTCAATCCTGCACACTGTTACCTTGCGGAATTCGTCAGATTTTAGCCTGTCAAGTTTCAAAGGAGGACTAGATGCTTATTTAAACAAACAGAATAGCCATCTTGCAAAATATAAGCAAAATAAATTTAGAAATACTAATTTTAAATATATACATTTTATAGATACATATCTAAAAATAAGTTCTCAAGGCTTCGGGGCAGAATTCAAATAACACTGAGATAAAACTTCCATTTGGGATAGATTAATGTAAAATCTGTAAGCAGTGATTCTTACAATACCATATGGTATTATTACATAATGGTCATCCCTGGAAGGAGGAGTGTACTAATCAGATCAAGCACTGCGATTCTAAATTTAACCCTTGAGGCATTATTCTAAATCTTAGTGGGGTCCTTCACTGACAGTTTGAAGTTAAACTTCACTCTGATTTTCTTCATACATCTCATCTATCCCCTGCTATATCTGTAAATCTCTCACATCACTCCTAATCAAATACAATCACGATCAGTTCCTCCCTCGTAGGAAATAACACAAACCACCTATGGGACCAATGGCATGGTGCATCATTTGTGCCTGTGTATCTAAATACATGTTTGATTCAACTGCTTGCAGAGCATTTGCATCCACCCACATAACCAGGACTGCAGAGGCCCCCTTGGGCCCCGATCACAACTCATTATATATTCAGAAAGCTAAAAGATAGCCCAAAAGCATGTCTTTAATTATGTGTTGCCTTGCTAATCTTATGTCTATGTCAGACCTTGATGTTTCTGTGTTGATCTTTCTAAGTGAGCTTCCTGGTTCTTTTTAATGAATTAGCTATGGAAAATCATTGAGATAATTACAGTAACGCATGGAAACACATCATTAGCGCATGCAATTATCCCATTTACCAACTTAATTATGTTGTGTTATATTCTTTACTTAACAGCACAGGTTGAACCATGCCTTTTTAAAATAGTAATGTATATTTTAAAGATCCATGTATATTTTAGCTTATAGGTATGCATTTAATTGTGGCTAATCACAGAATCATGGAATGGTTTAAACTGGAAGAGACCTTAAAGATCTCCTAGTTCCAAACCCCCTGCCATGGGCAGAGACACCTTCCACTAGACCAGGTTGCTCAGAGTCCCATCCAACCTGGCCTTGAACACTTCCAGGGATGGAGCATCCACAGCTCCTCTGGGCAACCTGTGCCAGTGCCTCACCAACCTCACAGTAAAGAATTTCTTCCTAATACCTAATTTAAATCCACCCTCCTTTAGTTTAAAGTAATTCCCCCTTGTCCTATCATCGCTTGCCCTTGCAAAAAGTCTCAGGCTTTCTTGTAAGCCCCTTTAAGATGCTATAAGGTCCACCAAGTCAGTATGTAACAACTCATTTAATTCAAATTAAATAAATGAGAAAACATTTATTGACAGTATTGGACAGAGTTTAGGTCTGTCCTAAGACCAAAGAGAATTCTTGGTTATTAGTAAAAATTGCTGTATAATCAATAACATAATGAATTTCAGGTAATACAGCACACTGATACCAAAACAATTCAAGTTCTGGATTGTTGGTAAATACAAAGAGATTTAAGATACAATCCAAGAATTTTCATATTCAGTCAACACTGCCATTACAAGAATGACAAGGAACAGAGCATACTACTTATTCAATTGTTCTTCAAAAATAAAACCATTTCTATATTCTTACCCAAAATATCCAACCCAAGGGTTTTTGCTAGATCTCTTACACCGTCAGCTCCAAAAATATGTGTCTCATGTTTACATTTGGGACACTGGAATACACTCATATTCTGAACCAGTCCTAAAACCTGTTAAAGTAAAGGAAAGGATGTTCAAACCTGGCATTCAAGCACTGGTATTTCCATTATTCATCTCTGACAATAAAGAATAGATTATCAAATAAGAATTGACACAGAGTACCCATTTAAAATAGGAATCAGACTCATTAACATTGTTATCAGCTCTTATTAGTCATCTCAGTTGCACCATCATTTGTGCATTATTTCAATTTTATCACATTTATACCTCTCAAAGGCTAACTTACTTTTTTTGTAAAAAAAAAGTACCTTTTACACAGGCCTATCTTGCCGAGAACCCTCCCTGTAAATATTTCATTTTCAAACTCTGAATACTGGAAGAATTTCCATACTGTGCTTTACAGTTTTGTACTTTGCAGTTTCAGGAAACACAAAATAAAAACACACCATAACAAGGACTTACACAATCAGACATGCTTTTAAGGTAATTTTATAGATTATCCTATAGGGAAATGTTTTCAAAAAGAACCAGATTTGCTATTCTTCTGAAGAGCAGAAACACATTTAAAAGATCAAACAAAAGAAATACTTATGTGAAACTAAGTGGCAAAAACCACAGCATAAAAATCTAATAGACACATCCTGGATACCTTTCTGTAGAAGCCAGGTGTTCAACAACATCCTTACAAAATATGCCAAATGAAAATTTGCAAAATTCACACAAAAAAATATTCTTTCACAACATACAATAATTCTAATAAGAGCATTGATCTCATTTTGTTCACCTAGTAAACACAACTCTTCACTGAGGCAGAGCAGAATTTCCAAAAGTGATAAAAACAGCATTCAAATGCTACAGGGTGAAAGTTCCTACCCATCTGCTAATTAACATAAAACATGCTTCAAAAGGTTCCATGTTACAATACTTCTCTTTCAGATTTATATATTATCTAGGTACGTCACACAAACTACAGACAAGTTTTAAAAACATGACTATATATTTTATATTGTTATTTACTTTGTAGCACTTTGTACTTCTACATTTCCCTGAGCCTTCTAGTTTTGTGCTTGAACAAGGGGACTAGTTATTAGAGAAGAAACATAACCACTACCCTAATGAAACATATCTAAAAGGATACATCAGTGTTCAATGCAACCAACAAATATAAAGTTATTTAATTAAAAGCGAATGTAAAACTTCTGGTATCAAACTTAAAAATAAAATAAAAAAAATGAAGGAGTACTATTTGACAAAAGGAGTACTATTTGACACTGGAAGGAGTACTATTTGACAAAAGAAAAATATTGTTTTCATCAGGATACAAGAAAGCCATTTCTGACAGCACAGGAGGAAAAAAAAAGGAAAGAAAAAAGGTAATTTGAAACGCACATTTTAATTAATTCATTTTCAGGTATCTTGGAGTTTGAACTTTCTGTTCTCTTCAAACTAGTCACACGACATTTATGATTCAGTGAATTTACAATCAAAGAAAAAGTTTTATAGTCTACTATTGTTTTGTGAATAGTTAAGGAGTATTACAACTATGTTGTTAATTCTTTGATGACCTAATAACTAAGAAGTCCTTCTGCCACAGTTAATGCAAACGCTGAGATACAGCTGTATCTCCAATTTTATATCAGTTTTAGAGGCCTTATTTGCTGTCCTTTTTTCTTCCCATTTTAACAAACCTTACTAAAAGCAAATGATGTTTCAGCATTACACAATAATCTTTCAGTGCTAGTCCTGTTTGTCAGCCAATGAGTACTGCATATTTATTAATACATAAATTATTCTTCTGGACTATGAAGATTTTTTTTAATATTAAGATGCAACTTAAAAATACTAAGTTTAATACAGAATTTGTGCAAACACACAACTTTCCTGTTGAAGTATTTTTAACATGGATACTTTTGCACATATGTTTAAAGAAGGAAAAGAATTCACTACAATCTTCAGAGTTTATAAATCTACAAAGTAATATGTCTTGCTAATGAAGTCAGTAATAACTCTCACTTCCCTGCTCAAATAATACACTTCTAATAGATTCAAAGCAGCTGTTACACAAACTATCCCACAAGCATGTCTGAATACTAGACTAGTCCTTAGTGAGCTCCTTTTCCTGAACATTTCTTGGCAAACCTGGCTCAGTAATGACACAAAAATTGCTATTTATTATATGAATCACAATGCAGGAGCTAACCTATTGCAGTAGAGGAGAGTATAGTTATAATGCACGGAACTGAATTTCATTTAGTCGAATCATTATTTTAAATGGTGAAGAGACTTCTATCAAGAAATAAGAGGAAATTAAGAAACCTTTCATTATGAGTTATCTGCACACAGTTTCTGAATGTTTACATATTTCTTGTGCTTAACTAACCTTTTGGTTACACAATAAACCATGCCTAAATCCAAATATACTACACCTTCTAAGTTAAAGAAAATACAGTAATAAAATGAAAGCTCTCTGTATTTACACCATGAGACAATTAACAACTAACCCATTTAAGTCATTCACTGTACTCAAGGATGGATGGTGCTGAGGTCTAACTTCAGTCTGATGGGTTACAGTTCCTCAGTCTGCCATCAGCTTCCTACGTAACCATGAGTCAGTCACTTCACACCGTAGTGCTTCAAGTAAACACGCACAATATTTCTGTCTTCCTATCTTTCATCTTATAATGAGCAATTTTTGGCTCTAACATCTGCTCCCAATATGAAGCTATATCTTGTCTGGGTACTCTGGATGCTACAGATATAGCAGAAAGAACATAGCCAAACAAGCAATTTTAGTATAACTTAGAAGGAAATACATAGCTGAGTTTATCTAAGCAGTTTTTGAAACCTTAAAAATCCACAACATAACCTTCCAAAAAAAGTTGCAGATTTAACTAAAACCCTGTCTTTTTCTTTCAGGGATATTATTGATGAGATAAACCATACTGAACTGAATTCAACTTCAGCAGGTGAAAACAGGCAATTTTTTCCCTAAATACTCAAAGTTACTCACTCTGAGTCAACCTCTGGAATGCAAGAAAACATTGACCAAACTCACATAATGAGCATGAATCTTAAAAACTTGTTCTTATACCAGTCAGCACCACTTAGCAAACTCCTTCTGTACTGGAAGTGTTGGAGTGCTTGACTGTACAAGATATGACACTCCTCTTTTAATGACTATGTCCTAGGACTGAAAATTCTGTGCTGTGATCCTGGTTTTTAATGCTCTCGTTGCCAGCTTTTCATCAGTTCCTTCAGTCATTCTACTTTAATTTTGATATTGTAAAGGATCTAATGATTGTGACTTTAACTACACGTGTCACCTGAGTCTTGGATAACTCATGACAGTAGGTATGAGAGGAAGGTGGTATATGTAGACATGTATGTACACAGGAGAGACTGCAGTTCATTAAATATAAAAAAGCATAGTTCTGCAACCTGTGTACTCTCTGCTTCTTTGAAAAATAGGATCTTTGTAAGCACTTTTTTAAAGATTAAAGATTTTAGAGATTAGAATTTTAAAGACCAGTCAATTATATAATCAGGACACATAATTTTAGCACAGTCCCACAGATTCCACCTCTTTGACGTAAACCTCCGGTTTGACGTTTTCCATCAAAAATTATGTAAGTACATTTTCTTTAGATCCTCAGATTTAGCTGACACTTAGAAATGGAATACATAGGCAGGAATTGCTTTAAAACGGAAGTAAATGATGCACCTGTACTCATGTACATTCAAAGGCAGAATAAAAGGAAGCAGCATCATGAAACAAAAAAGACCTCATGACTGGTTCAAGCCCATTCAAACTCAACATCTGGTATAACAGCTTTACTGGGACTTTCATTTGATTTAACAAGATCTGAAAATTCCAATGAACCAAAATAGATCATACTTAATATCTCATCTACTAGTCAAATTAATGTTAGCTAAGCCTATCCTAGAACGACACGCTTAGAGGCCATCCTCTTCAAAAACTTTGAACAAAACAGTCTTAGAAAGCAATCTTGGTAATTTCTCATTATAACAAAAGGAATATTCAGCGGAGTGTTGACTTGAACACAATTTAAATTGAAGAAAATTATTTTACATAATTTTAGCAAACCCAAAATCAAAACAAAACATTCCATATGTTGTTCTTTTTTTCCTTCCAGCAGCAAGTTATAAATGCTACTATACTTCTATTTTCATGCAAATATGCTTAAGGAATAGTTCATAACAGTGAATTTATCAAGTATTTATTTTGTTAAACTACTCTGTAAATTAAAAAAAAAAAAAGCAGTCACTTCAACTTTCTGTTGCATTTTTTAAATTAACAAAGCACTAGATATGAAAGAAATTTCCTTTCTTAATAAAGAGTAAAAGTAACCTTCACACAGCTAAGCAAGAAAACATCTCTTTTTCTTTACAGTTTATGATAAGGAAGCATTTCAGTTTCTATTTTGTCATGAACTGCCCATTTCAAAGGAAAAATTAATCTCTACATAAACATACTCTAGAGTATAACATTCAGTGACTTAGCAACCTGTGGCACACACAGAAAATATCAATTCAAAGATGTCAGCTCGTTCAATATTTTCTCCTAACTGTGGATATTCTTAAATTTTGCATTTCGCAAATAAGCAAGATAAGATATAAGCTATAAACCTCATGGAAAATAGTGATTAGATAGCCTTCTACTTGTTATGATAGTCACGGAGTCCTTCAAATGGCAAAGTGACAGTTCTACACACACTTATCTCCCCAAAAACTTACATTTTCTTAAAATATACCAATATATGATTTTTCTACATTTCAAGAAATTTCAGATTTCAAAGCTCTAACACACACAGTGCTGAAGAGGACATCTAATGAGGACACAGTAAGGCAGTTTAATTGAAAAGCACACATTACTTCATAAGACATTCTCTTTAGCAACCTGATCCATGATTACAAACTGATTTAAAAGAAATCACATATTATTATGACCTTAGCCTAAGAAAAAAAATCTTTCCTTTGTGTTAAAGCAAGTTCCTGATACAGAAATAAGATGGATTCCAATCCTTTTGATTTAACAAGAATTTATGAAATTCAAGTGATTTCCGAATGTTCATCTGCTGCCTTATATGAAATGTTTTTTACATTTTTTGGGAAAAAAAATCTACTGATATTTTTAATGTAGAGGCTTACAGGTACGTGGACTTTCCTAAACATTTCAGCTCCTTTGCGTGCATCCAATAAAGCCACATCTTGTGGTGTGGAAATGATCACAGCTCCTAGGAAAAGAAAACATGATATCCCATTAAAATGTGTATTATTAATTATACTGCTAAATATTTTGATTATTTTTTTTTTGATTATTTTTTGATTCATTCTGCTACTTCAAAGTAGTCGCATTTGTATTCTTTTAAGGAAGAAAATGATGCCAGGTTTTTTTATAATGCAATGACCAAAATAACTGAGATAAGCTATGAAGTGATAAAAATAATTTAAATATTTTCATCATAACCTTTTCTATGTAGAAACCATTTATACTTTTAAAATGTGAAAGATTATCTACTGTCATATTGCCATGGATAGAAGACAATGTGGTTCACATGCTGACAGGTTGCAGAGGTGGTACTCTGGGAATATCTACACAGTAACTGTCCCATGCCATAACTACATTTGAAAGCCCTTAATTTAGCAATAAGCCCTGTCCTAAAATCAAGAGGCAGATGCCTGTAATCAGACTGGACCTGCACGCTTTCTGATACAAGCACTGACAAGCACAGTCTTGAAACATGTCACACTAGACACGACACCAGTGACTTTGTAGGAATGATAACAAAAAGAGGCCAACTCATGCACACTTGCACTAGGTTTGTATCAAGTGTGTGTTCAGACATGGCTCCAGGTTACCTGATAATTAGTACTTCCAAGAGTTGTTACACATATAAAACAGTTAGAGCTCTTTGTCAAAGGTTAGATTCTAAAGTAAAGTAAGCCTACAGCTTACTATCATATACTGTATTACTGTATTATTGTATTACTTATTGATTAATACAGCCTGCAAAACCAATAGAGACATTAGAATATTCCACATCACTTCACAAAGAGCATTTTTTTCCATATGCTCAGGGGTTTCAAGTATTATTTCCTCAAAACCATTCGTACTCACCCCTATTTTAGAAAAACGCAATGTACCAGAGGACATTACTGGTCAACTGATTAGCTTTGGTTTCACTGTGACCATCTTGTGTCAAAACTATCCGTTACAATAAAATGTAGAGTGACATCAAGCCAACCACGGACAAGAAATTTATGTCAAACTTCACACTAACAGCAATTATAGCAGACAATTTCAGATGCTTGAGACAGAGTTTCCTACTGGGCCTGCAGTTTCCAATCCTTGGTGTACACAGCAAAGGAAGAGGTGGGTAGATATCCAGAGGCATGCAACCTTGGCATCACTGGCAGGGGCCAGAGCACCTGAGACTCTGGCATTCTGAGAGCACTCCTGGCTCTGGCAGCACTGGGACAGGGAGCCCTGCCCCTTGTGCCATCCACCTCCTGCCGGGTGGCATCTTGCCTGCCTGATAGCCAGCCGTTTCCAAACAGCGCCTGACAGTGCATTTGAATGTTTTCAACCAGCGCTCTTAACCTCTAATTTGTGAAAGAAAAATACAATCTGGCACCTCACTCCTGAAAAGCTGCCAATCTCTGCCTTACATAGTATTATAAACAAGTCCAAAAACTGAAAGGCATATGTAATGTACCAAGTAAATGCAATTTCCCTATTGTTTGCTAAAACTCTGGCATAGGAATAATTTGCTGTTTTTGCCAAGACAACCTCTTTCCAACAGCATTACAAAGAATAACGTGGAAGCTGTTCAGTTACATCCAAGCCACCTTAGCTCCTCATTTCACTAAACACAGGGTTACACTTTTCAGCCAACACTGAAATGTAGGGTTAATTCCCCAAAATGAATATACCTTCCCTCAAAGCACAGGCCACAACTAAACAATTTAGACTCCTTGAGTTTTCTGTATATTTGTAAAACAAGGATCTTTCAATACTTGGACAAAAAGCTTACAAATGCTTTTTTTCAAACAAAATTGGAAATTTGTGCCTCATGCGTATACACTCACGTTAGTTGCTTCACACTTTTATTCACACTCTTCTTTCAAAACGCTGGCTCAGCATTCCCTGGATCTTTGTGCAGAAGCTTATGTGTAGTCCGGTTCACTAGTAATATTTTAAGAATCTAATAATTGGCACGGCATGAAGGACGGAGACTACGAACAACAAAAACGCCCACTAGAACCACAAGCAGCTTAACCGAGTTATTTTTGACTAACAAATTCTCATCCAAAGGGAAAAAGCAAAAATGCCAAAAAGACCCAATGGCACACTGCAGAGTTTGGGCTGCCAACTCTCTGTACAAAACCCCTCTGGTTTCTGAAATAGGAGTTAAAATTATGCTCATGGACAATTTGCATGGCTTCTTCAACAGATGAAAGCCAACATGCTCAAGAAGCTGCTGTTAAGGGTGTAATAGATGTTTCTCTCCTATTTTCCTTTTCACTGTGAGCTGGATTACAGACAAAATTTATTCACAGCCAGCTTATACTGACTTATACCAATGCCCTATAAAGTAAGTATCTTTTCTCTTTCTATGGTACAACTCCTAGTCCAGCAAACCCAACCTGAAGTTCAAGAATTCAAATTATTTGTAGCATTAGTTCCTTTACTAGTAACTGAATATGGCAAATGAGATTTTTCACAGTGCTCCCCTCCTTGAATAAGTTTGCATATGCTTAATTCAGAAAGTGATTAAAATCATAAGCAAGAAAGAAGACAGCCCACACTTTCCTTGCTATCTTGACTCTACACGGTTAACAGGACTATAGAGTTATTTTAATCAATAAGGGAATGAAATATGACTGCATTCATGCACACAGTATGTCTCAAAGCAGTACGTGCAATGTTTACACAAGTCTCTGTCTGAATAAGACAACCTAACGCTGACAAATGGAACAGAGAAATTGCAGAAGCTATAATGCTATCACACTGCACATTAAAACATACTACAAATTCTGTGTTTGCAGCTGTGTGCAGAAGAATCATTTCTGTGCCTTGAGCATTCTAAGGACATCTAAGTAGAGCACGCTTATTTTTAACTGACTTATCTACTTATTCATGCATTCCATTTATTTTTGTAATTGTCAAGTAATTGACATAATTTGTCACTGTATGTCAGTTGACAAAAAAGCTGATGCATGATCATCGCATCACACAGAAGCTGTGGATGGGTAGGGATGGAAGGGACCACTGGAGGTCATCTAGTCCAACCTCCCTGCTTAAGTAGAGTCCCTTAGAGCATGTTACTAAGGATTCTGTCCAGATGGTTTTTGAATATCTCCAGAGAGGGAGACTCTACAACTTCTCTGGGCAGCCTCTTCCAGTGCTCAGTCAACCACAGAGTAAAGAAGTTCCTCCTCATATTCAGGTGGAACTTCCTGTACATCAATTTCTGCCCACTACCTCTCTTCCTATTGCTCAGCAGCAACAAGAGGAGCCTCGCTCCTTCCTCTTGACACCCTCCCTTCAGATGTCTATATACATTGATAAGATCCCCTCTCAGTCTTCTCTCCAGTTTAAATAGGCCCAGCTCCCTCATAAGCCTTTCCTCATAAGTGACAGGCTCCAGTACCCTAATCTTCTTCATAGCCCTTTGTGGTCTAGCTCCAGGAGCTACATGGCTCTTTTGTACTGAAGAGTCCAGAACTGGACACAGCAGTCCAGGGCAGACTGCATTAGCAAACACTATGTTAATTGTTTTTTTAATCCTTAGGACATATGATAGATAGAGACAGAACTAACAGTTCTACAATAACAATAACAACTACAATAACAATGATGTTTCCCTTTCTTTTTCAACCCCGGGTTCTTAGTCCTCACAAAAAGAAAGGTGTGCCTACAGAGCACATTGGTACTCACCCTTGTGGTGGACTGGTGTTCAGGAAATTATAAGTGCTGAAACAGCCTGTAATTCCAGTGTATAGAAAATATCACCTATATTCAATGCACCATTAAAGTTTGCATTAGATGCTCTGAGTTACAAAGCATAAGGTGAAATCTCACCAAGCCTTAGCTATTGTCAATTTGCACCTAAGTGAAAAACAGGGAGGTCGAAAAAGCAGCTGATAAGCAGCAATGTAGAAGGTCTACCTTAGGATGAAAATGATCCCTCTAATATATTTTTTTCCCTGCAGTGTCTTCACAGACAGACTTCAGAACAAGGCTAGGTGCCTCTCATCCAGACAAATGACTAAGGATCCCTCCACACTCAAGTACCAGACTGTGTCTTATGTCACCCTCCTAGCAAACAGTGCCACCTCAAAACCTGTGAAGTGTAACTGACCAGGAAGACAAACAGAATTCTGGAGGATAAAGACACGGAATAACGAGATCTGCTGACTGACAAGCACTGAACACTCTCGGCAAGAAAACACACGCAGGCCTCAATGCAGCTGTAGAGGGTCTGATCTGAACACACCACTCGTGCTTTTTGTAGCTTTTGCCACCTTTTCTACTGCATTAATTTCAAACTTCTAGGTGAGGCTTTCCAGTTATAAATAGCCTGGTTAACCTGAATCTTCTCTACAGTGGATCTCTTCAGAGTCACTCTGACCTTCCGTTATATTTCTTTTTACTTCATAGATAAAATGTGCCTGCAATTACAGATACACTTAGCACTTTAAGATGCAGAAAAAGGTCTTGCAAGAACAAAGACTTTTGTCTTTCCTATAATTTCAGCTGGCAATGATAACAGATAAACTAACATTAGAAAACTGGTCATCTCCTTGGATAAACCTTGTAAAGAAGTTCCTTTAGCTTTTGTGTGTGACATCTCTTCACACTAGTGATTTAAAAGAACCACTAGTGTGATTTTCCATTACAGGGTCCTCACTTCACACTCATTATATAGCTCAGAACTGTCCCTAGGGTTGGATCCTCCAGCTTGCTGTGTTACACCCCCAGCGTGCTCACTACTTTCTTCTTGGAGGAGTCACTGAACACCTGTTCAGACAGTGCATGTTTCCAACATGTCCTCTCCTGTCCAAGAACTGGCAAGTAATTGGAGATAAGGACACTACTACTGACTTGTCCACGAAAAGACAACAGAAATCTCAGAGCGAGATTCTTCTTCCTGCTAAGTCAAATTGTCAGTGAAACCAATGAGCAGAGGAATATCACAAGCTGGATAAAGCTGTCACCCTAAAGCTAAACTGCCCTCATCTCAACTGACTAATAAGTATTATAACATCCATTTCACACCAGACCACATGGAGAAAGATATGGAAAGACAACTTTTACTGTGTTAAAATGTTTTGTTTTGGTCATGGTAAACTGAATACATATGTCCCACTAATGCAATTTACAATGAAATATTTATTTAGTGACGTGAGAACACTGAAAACATTTACAATAACATCTGTGAACAAACACTATGTGCAAAGTACAGGCGTAAAATAAAAAGCTACTCCCTCACAGACACTGCCACTTCATACTTTTCCTTAGCCATCGGAATGAGCATTTTCTGCTCTACTCCCTTCCACCTCCTGCTTTCAAGGGCATCTACCAATCATGCCCAAATTATTGTGAGAATTGTACTATGCAAGAGCAAAGCCCAAACTTATAGACTATGATTTTTTTAAAAAATGAGAGGTCCTAATCCAAAGAAGAGAACTGTGTAAAAGAGTAATTCTACTGCAGGAAAAAAGGTAACAGTGAGACTACTTCAATCAGCTCCCCAAACCATTCTGTTCTTTACCTTTTTCCTCTTGAGGTGGGGATGGTAAGGAGCAGATTTGAACATTTATTTTTTTCAGAAGAAATAGCTAGAGGAGAGAAGGCAGTAGTATTATTCATATGAACTTCTCTCAGCTTTAGGAACTGTTAGCTGAACACTTGGCTCATTTGTTCTTCCTACTCAGACTGATTGGTCTTAAAAAACGAGGCAATGGCAGCTAACCTAGTACTTAACATACACTTAGCCACTGTTGCCAGACCTCAGAGAGCCCCAGTTTTCAAAGCTTCAGAGCTTTGTTCCTCAATACCTGGAAACTAATTTTCAGGAATGACAAAATTTAAAGAACTTGCACTGAATACACTATCATTTCATCTTCCACAGGCAACATGTGTTACATCAATTCTATGAGCCAGGAGATAAATTTATATTGAAAGAGTATGAGGTGCTAATGTGTAAACTCATACTGTATTTTGGTCTCTAAATTAAGTTTACAGCATCTACTGAGTCTGGCAGTTCATAATGAAGTATCAAGAGTGTCCAAAGCTAAGATAACCCTGACAATAATTTGCATTTGTCAAGTACATTTATTTTGACAACAGAAGTAAACTATTTCAGCATACAAATTATATTTGGATGAATACAAAGAATCGTTTTAAAATCCCCACTGGTGTGGCTTAAGTTTTCTTGGCTTTTCAATGTATCCTAAACCTACCCGCCTTTCCTTTCCTGCAGCTATTTAAAATATCAAAATACAGCACAAAACAAAGAGGAAATCTACATCAAAATCTGGAACTAAAAATATTTGCCATTCAAAATTAGATCAAGTAAAATTTACTATTACCCAGATGGCTTCCATAAAATAGCTTCAAAAATTTACTGCAGAAACTAATTATGCACTTTCACTACAGAAGAAGAAAGCAAGCTCAGAAATGGAGAAAAACATTGTATATTACTGTTAAACTAAAAGGAAAGAAGATCAGATGCCTTGCAACTGTGATTTGCATCAAAGTAAAAGATATGCAACAAGGAGCAAACAAACACACAAAGAGCAATGACAGAAGACAGATACACCTCTAATCTTAAACTGTATGCTACACACAACTTGTACTGCAGCACTGGGCTTTTTTTGATCATTTCTCTTTGGCAAAGACAAGAGAATAGCACCATACCTAATCAGCTTTCAATTTCAGGTAATTTAAAAAGACACCTTTAGTTAAATTACAAGTCCTTTTCATGCTAAATCACACATAGTTGTATAAAACATCTACAGGGTTTTTTAAAAGCTGATTTGAAATTCTCATTTTACAGTTTTTAATGTTCATTTCTGAAGAGACTGTCTAGTCATGACCTGGAACTCCCTGTTTTTGTACATTATTACATGTTGAGGAAGAATCTGGTTCTCCTGAGTTCTCACACTGCTATAAAATAGCACAAGGCTACACCCTGGTCTGTGTGACACTGACATAAATATGAGTAAATAGTTTGGTTCACCAGTTTGGTGCATCACATTACATAAAGAATTTAAAAATGCCAAATGTCTTCAAATTGGTGGCATCCCTCTGCTCTTTCCTGTTCAGTGTGCATACTTGAATAGAAATAAGACTTCCAATGTTTAATCAGTAAAGACAAAAATATGTTTTTTTGTTTTATTTAAAATTATCTATCAAAACACTGCCATCAAAAGAAATACTATTAATTACAATTCTTTGAAAATTCATATTTGAAGTAACAAAAACTCCTTTAATAAATCTTTCAGCCTTACCTGAAAAAGCCATTCAGAAAGACTGCACCATTTATAGGACAAGGCAATAAAAAAATGGTAGGAACTCTGAATGCTGATTTTAAATCTGAAAGGTGACCAAAGTAATCCCCTATATGACTAGCAATGGTAATGCTTCTGCTTTTGTGGAACTTGAGAGAAACATCAAATGGCATTCACTTTGCTTTCATTTTGCTTATCCTGACTAATTGTCTTTTTTATTCTTATTAACAACCTTTTTAGAGTTTATTATTGTCAGATTATAACAATATATGTTTTGTATGGAAAATAAAAATTCCAAAGGTGGAAAAATTAGGAGCACTAAAATAAAGCCTGAAGCCTTTTAACTTTAGGTCCCCTCTATAAACCCAGTTCAGTTCAACGCTCATTACTGTAATTATTAAAAGATTGCTCAGTAAGATGTGAAATTATTTGCTTGTCTCAGTCAGCTTTCCCTCTGGACAAGTGTAGACTTCTAATGGTTTTTCACTGCCATGGCATCTCAATATCCAAAGAAAAGAGTGATATTACAAACTCTAGCAAATGAAACAATTCCAATATTAACCTGGAATTGGTTCTGTCAGTCGTAACAATGTCAGCCTCCAAAGCTGTCAAGCTGTCACACTTCACCAACAGTAGACCTCACTTTAAACTTTATAAAGAAAGGGCAGTAGACACCCTAATTGATTTAACAGTCAGACCCCACAATGCAGCTTCTCCAGGCAGAAACACTTGTGAAGGGCTGAGACTGCCTCCTGAACAGAGATGCTATTGCTGCTCCTCACACAGCCCTTGCATTCTGTGTATGATAAATGATAAACTTGTCTTCAGGGAGGCTAATCCTCCATCTCTAGTGATATTAATTTTATTTATGGCTCCTCTATCTAAATAACCAAACAAATATACACACTTAGACGTCTCTTATTCTTCGTAATTAGTTCACACACTATCTTGACATCAAACATCATAATGTCATCTGAAACTCTCTGTTTTTAAAATGTTTGAAAAGCTGGAAAACATGTAAGGATGTTTCTAACTGTTCCAAGCATGCATGTTCCATACATGACAAAGAACCTGTTTCTGGGAGTTTTGTTCATGCAAAAGATGAAACAACAACAAAGTAATATTAAATGTAAATTAAGTAACAATGGGCATAAACAAAGCCTTTTTCTCCATAATGACCCTAGAATTTCTATTTGGAAAGCAAATATGCACCTGAGGAAAGCAGTGGTGGTTGCACAAAGTATGTATCACATCTTCACATTCTCATATCATTTCATATCTACTAGTTTGTTGAAGAACAAGTGCAACATGAGCAAAGTTACAATTAAAGAATAATATGCTAAGGAAGATGGATTTTCTTGTAAGGTGACTAAGACTAATAAAATCAAAAGCAAAAATCACAGCAGTTTTCGTTTTTATCTTCTTTCAAAGAAGGAAAAGTACCCACACAAAACTTTCATGCCAATCAAAGTTGTATGAGGCTGATATTCTCTTTAATGATAACTGGAATTATAAGACATATCTTCTTGTGTTGCTTTTACCAGTGAGGTATTGCTCTAGTCTCTTTTTGAGTTTCTCCTATTGTCAGATGTTGTGATGCTACAGTTTTTCATCCCCCAACTGGCCCAACCCACCTCAAACAAAGCATCTTTACCAGTACTTTTTCTCATACTCATTACTCACAGAAAAATCTGTAAGTGACTGGCAAAAATATGTGTGCAGGTTTTGTAAATTTATTCAGATGAAAAATAAAAATATTCTACACTGCCTATCCCTAGGAAGTACAGATAAATAATGAAGAAACCACAATGCAAATACTGTATCTCACATATGCATGCATGCAAATCAAAGAACAACTTTCATGCAAATTAGATAATGCCCTTCTAAATTTACTTAACTAAGATATATATGTTGCCTCTGAGGAAAAACAGAAAAATTATTCCACTAATACCATGACTGTCCAAGGCATCTTCAAAGCATAAAGAAAGAAAGAAGAAGAAAACTGGAGAGGGAACAGAACGGCACAACACCAAATTATTTTCTGTAACAAAGTAAAAGACAACACAGAGCTTAGAAAATATGAATTGCAAATGGAGTCCCCAAGCCAGAAGAATTCTGTGGACTGCTACAAAGATATGATCATCAAGATCTGTAACACCATCTTCCATACCCTTGAAAGGAACAAGGTTGAAGAAAATAAAAACATGCTAAACAACGCTAGGGACTGTCAAAGAGACAGAAACCAAGTAACAAGAGCGAAAGAAGAAAGCACAGTTCAAGCAGTAATACACAAAAAGAAGCCCTCCCAACAAGGGTGAAAAATAGCCATAATAAACAACAGAGAAAATTCTCCACAAATCACAAATTCACTGAATCAGTAAGAACACGCGGAATTACAAATCTTATCACTCCTTGTCTGATGTATTTGTCTTCATCAAAAGCAGAATAAATTTATTTTTTTTTAAACTGCAAAAGACTAACGGGAAAGACAAACATAAAGTGATACTATCACTCCTAATTTTATAAAGTTAGGATTGACAAAGTAAATAGTTGAACTGAACAACTTCAGAGACAATGTGAAGCCATTTCAGAACTCAAATCAAAATGCTGTCTTCAGTTAGGAAGTTTTAAAAGCCCATATTTGTCCAAATAAACTCTAAAAAAAGCTAAAAACTATGTCAGGAAGCTCTAGTGAAGAGTTTAAAGGGAGACATGGGCAAGAATATATCCCCCTTTATGGCACAGCAAGAAAATCTGAATTGCTTGTAGTTGCTTTAAACCTGTTTTCCCTTTTTTAAATCAACATCTTGTCTACTTTGACTTGCCTCAAAACCTGATTTAACAGGTATGAATACCACAGGTTTCTGACAATCATATGGACAACTAAAGAAAATACAGCATAAAAAGACTCTTAAGTCTTCACTTTGTTACACCTACATGAGAATGCGGACATTGCTGTACTTAGCAACAAAATTCAACATTTTAAAAAATTGTTTTGCTTTTGTTAGTATCTATTGTGTTCTATGAAGATGCAAGTATTATGAAAAAAAAATTAAAGGTTCCATTTACTGATGTAGTGTATCAGTCAGAAAGATCTTATGACCTTCCAAAATCAGACATCAGCAAAATTCAGAAGTAGTACGTGATTAAAGCAATTTCCATCACCTTTCTATCCCAGAGGACCCAGTGCACCACCACAACCACTTACACTCCTAAAAGCAGTGTGGAGCTCTGCGGGGAAAGAGCACAACAACCCCTTGAAAATCAATAGTCTAATGATGTTTTCTACGTTAAATCAGGACATTTAAGTGCACCGTAGTAAACAGAAATTATCAGTACCTACCATACTTTAAAAGAAACCAAACAACATAATTCCCAAAGATAAATCCACAACTCTTCAATTTCATAATTTTACATGATTTGATGAAATTCTACCTCACCCAAAACTTCTGTACCACTGTCATGGTTCATCTCACTGCTTAAAACACCAGGACTAAAAAGCCCTCCTGCTTTCTACTCACACATGCAACCTACGAAGCACTGTATTTAAGAAAATGGGTATGAATCATAGTTTGCTTTTTATCATATGCTCCAGGTCATAGATAAGCTGAGGCACTAGAAGCCTCCTCTTTTACTTCATCTGGGAAAAATTCATTGAATTCTTCATCACAACTCTGTTGATATGCTCCCTTCTACCACTCAACACAATCACAGGCAGTAGAGAGAACCTCCCGTGACTATTAACCATTTCAGTGCAATAATGTTATGGCTGAGTTAGCATGTGTCTGAACATTTGAGTTTTATATGTCCCAAGATTTGCGTTTTTCTGAACTTGACATCATGGAAGATCATGAGATACCACCACACAGCCTTGATGTTAAATTTAACTACTTGTTAAAAAATCTGTCTTCTAGATTTATGAGTAACTGTGGTAATGATGTTTGACTGACTGAAGCTGAGACATGCCTGTGTTAAGGAAAAAGCTACAAGGTACTGCCTGACTGATAAAGGACTCCTTTCAATTCTGCAGACGTCAATGTCCCGTTAATGGTTTTGCTCTGAAAGCTGGATGTATGTCCCAAAACCCATTAGCTCTAGTCCCCTTATAGATAGCCCTGTCTTTTACCTATAGCTCTAGCTAACTCTTTAAACCTATCCTATGAAGCTTTAGAGATATGTAATTCTTTATCATTTGAACTTACAGACATTCTGGTAAGAGTTCTACATGCAAGTGAAACAGTTTAGAATTTAAGGTTTAGTGGTTTCACCTCAGTGTGTTACTGACACCACAGTGCAGAGATAAACCAGTGTTGGAGGGAAACAGGGCCTGTGCCAGTCAGGAAAGAATGAGAGCAGCAAAAGATGCTTACGTTTTAGGTTTGTACTGACATATTTGTCTGATACCATTAAAACTGGAGCAAGCGGTCCTACTGATGCCTTTTTAACTCACATTCACAAAATTTTGGGTTAGGAAAGGTCTCTGGAGTTCTTCTACTGGCAACACTAGATAGGGCCAGCTAGGGATTTGTCTAGTATGATCTGGACAACTGGCCAGAATGGAGATCCCATGGACTCCCCTCCTGGGAGTAATTATTAAATTGTTCCTGAGACTGTAAGGATTGCTCTCTCTCTTCTACCACTGAGTTCCTAACATTGTTTATGTTTGCTATTGACAAATGCTTCTGTTGAAGTATGTCGGACAGGTAATAAACCATTACAGTCTATCAGACCTCATGAGATGCTCAAGCATTCTGTCAGAAGCAGTATTTCTAAGTCCTGCTGAAACCAATGAGATTAGAGGGCAGCCTACATATGGCAAGTTTGATTTGCTGAAGTTTAAATCCCCTCCAAGAAGTCAAATTCATAATGCAAGAGGAAAAAGAATGCATTAGTGTATTACAGTGCTGAATAGTTTATCTCAATAAATGTTGTGAATTTACAGCTTCTAACTGAAAAGCAATCATAAAGACAAACTATTTTGCTGAATTAGCTTTACTTTGTAGTAGGTACAGACAAAGAAAATTTTCTACTACAAAACTTACCAGGTTTTGGCATGACTGTTTGTCCTTCAAGAGCTATACTTGACTTCTCAATCTTTTCAAAACTTAGCTTAAAAGAAAGTAACACAACCATAATGCTAACACATTAAAAATCACTGACACATCACCACACAACTGACAAAACAATTTTTTAGCATGCTACAAAAAAGTTTAAAAGAATTTCTGACTGGTATTTTAAAATAAGATTTTTTTAAAGCTACTGATGCCTCAGAGCTTTTAGGATTTTCTTTAGCTTTTTGTAGATTTTAGAAGTAGTTGTGTAGTAAATGTAGATTTTAATGTAGCTGTATAGTATGCCACCCTTTAGCACAGTAGTTTGCATTTACCCAACCCTACTACCCCATTTCATATCAAACCCCTCTACATTCCTTTAGTGTTTAGTCTTCTTTTCGAGGTAGAATTGTAGAAAACCATCTCTGTTTAAGAACATCATACCCTAGGCCTGAACAACAAGATACCACGACAGATAAAAGCAACCTTCAAGCCTAGAACTTTGGAGGAGTTCCAAGGACTGTACATGCTGTAAAGAAGATGAAGATGAGGAAGATCCCAAAGAGCCCAGACCCAGTTCCTGAAGGGGTGTGTTGGGGGCAGAACTAAGCAGAACCAGGGGGATCATAAATCTGGGATTGGATGGACCTTATTATAAAGTCATGGAACCACTGCCTGGGTGTGCGTGCGTCATGTGTATTCCCTGGGCCTGATTAAATGACCTGCTCTTTTTATCTGATCTTATACACTAAAATGGCCTGGAGTCTTTTTCTCCACAGTCTCTTTACATTACACTACCAAACTTAACTAACTTCAAATCTCTGAAACAGTCAAGCAACACACATACCTGTAATTGGAATATTCTGTGATACTGAGAGCTGCACATCTCCAGTCCCAGGTGGCATGTCAATTACTAAATAGTCCAGTTGACCCCAGTCAACCTAGAAGACAACAATAAAAATGTATATGAAGATTTAGGTGTTTTTCTTTAAGGCATTTTGTGTTTTAGTGCAGTCCTTGTTTCCTCTAATGTACAAAAAGTGAGCCCAGGACACCTCAAAAAAACCCAGTACTCCAATGCCCTCTTAGGCACCCTTTCAGCTCAGGATCAAACAGGAACGTGCCAAACTAGAGCACTGTATTTTACACGTTCCTTCAAGTGTCATTTCAACAGCAAAAAAACCATCAACATTTTGCCAGTCCCCTAGTTATTATCATGGAGTACTAGACCCTGTCAGGGCAACACTCATTCCTTTTCGTTCAGTTCTTGTATGATGGATGATCCTCTAGGGAAGCACATGCGATGTGAAATCCAGATCACTAACCCAGCGTGCACTCCAGTGAGAAATGGAATTTTTCAAGGCAGACTAATGAAGATGGAAGATTTCAGAGCACTTACAAGAAAAGGGGGATGGGGAAGGTTAGTTGCCAATTCTAACTTTAAATGTCTAAATTAGGGACTCTTAGGCACACCTCCCTTTCCTCATTTTCTATACAAAGGCTCCAGGAACACTAAATGGTGCCTAAGACAGTCACACTAAACAGGAAATGCCACTTATGTCAACCATGGCAAATACTGCACTTTATTTTTTCACATTTAATACTGATCTAGGTCATTTATATTATCTATATTTTGTCAACAAAAATTACATATGCCCGGCAGATTTCTAAAAGCAATTAGAATTCATAATTATTTTGAGACTACATAACCCTAAAGAAAGATTACGTATATGTGCAAAAATATACATACTGAAACAATCATGGGATAGAGAAGTCAGTTCATCTAAATAAAAGTCCGTCTTTTACTCTGGTTTTTCTTAACCAATCTTGTATGCTTATAATGTCAGATAAATGCCAGTACTTATGAATGCCTCCTTTTCCAGTAAAAATTACTGTGTTCATCTGAAGGCATTATTCAAATTTCTATGTTTCTTAATTAAAAATAGACCATTATATAGACATTAAAAAGTAGTAGTTTACAACATTCCCTGAAGATTCACAACTAAACACACAGATGTTTTATAAGTAAACTTCATAAAACTCAATATGCAAACCCAGATCTTTCATAATAACCACAACTATTTTGAAACACTAGGTAGGTATAGACAGTTTTAGCTTTTAAAAAGGATTAAATCAAAGTACTTCCCCCCCCCCCATGCCTTCATGAAGGCTGGTCCTGGCATCTTTTGTTAAGTCCAAATTTACAAGTCCAGTAATCGTACACTCCTTCCTTACATGCTTCTATAGAATACAATGAGCAAACTGGATTTTTGTTTTCTGCCTTGCAGCAAGATGCAGTCTGGAAACACAACTATGAGTGGCAGAGCACTGCTATTATTCTGACACAGTTTCTAATAACTTCATCTGCCAAAAACACTTGGTTCTCAGATATATGCTTGGAAAAAAACCTTGGATGTTGATTATTTTTCATCCCTTTTCTCCATGAGCTCAAATTCAAGTCCTTTTAGGTACAGCACTGCCTCATAGAGAAGACAACCCAAATTCCATTCTTTAACAAAGGTAACTGGAATGAAAAATAAATACACTGGGTTTTTTCCCCCAAGCTATACTTACTGTCCCTAACTTTAAGCTAGCTCCTCTCATTAAATAAAGTGACTTTCTGGGCTTGGCCTAGAGCTTTTTTTTATCACTCTTAATAGACGTTTTGCTCCTCCAACCTCTTCAAGCATTAGTTTTCTCATAAGGTTCCGTGTGATCCTCCAAAATACCAAGCATTACAGTTTCCCAAAGAAAATATCTAGACCTATTCCGCTACTTTGTGCAACACTAATGCAGATGACCTCAAACACCAGTGCTCAAAGCTTTTCCTTTTTGTAACACAAATTACTGCTCAAAAAGTTATGAGTTTAGTGCACACAGTAGAACAGGAGAAAGGGTAAAGAAATCAGAGGACCCCAGAGCTTTCTGCCTCCAGCTTCCTTAATAAGTGACCCCATAACATCCAACATGTGCTTTCTGGATTGTCCTATGAGTAATGATTTTTAATAAAGTTATAAACCTTTGGAAACAGATGTTAATAATGGAATCTTCAGCACATGGTGAATCTCATGGCAAGTCTCATTGCTAGGCAACAGGAAAAATACTCTGTTAACACATAGTGCAATTAAATTATAATGCTTAATTTAATTTATGGCACTGCAAACATCTTAATTCACATATTTTCTTTAAATTCATGGAATGAAAAAAGAAATGAACTGTCTATCAAATGATAGATATTGTAATACTTATAAATTTCAGCACAGAAAAATGGAGAAGCTACACCACCATCCCAGCAGTAGAGAAGAGGATGTCTTGACATTGCGCAGAGTAAGAAGATGACAGGCTTTCATCACACAAGTTCAGAAAAGGCCCCAGTAAAGATGTCAAGGTGCACAAGAACTGAGTACATGAGAGAATTACCCTCTACAAACCTCTCTGAGTCATGCCACTGCTGTGGAGCTGTACTGGTGAAAGTCAGCACACTAGACTGGAAAACCATTCCTCATTAAAACTAACCTTGCTTGTTATTTTGGATGTAGTCAAGTAGTTATCCTCACAATTTCATTTTCTTCTTTTTCATTTGTAATTCAGGGCAAGAAGGAGAGCTGCACTACAACAATATAGCCATAATTTCTGGAAAGAACTGAGCTAGTGTTTTAGCCCACTACTGAGCAGTATCCTTTGGACATATGGATTTACTCAGGTTGGGAATTCTGCATGTCACCCCATTTCTCTCTGTGGATTTTCTCTTATTTGCTTCTACTCTGCAAGGAGTAGATGGCGAACACTGTGGAGTTCAGTTGCTCCTCCATTACTCTCCCATAGAAATAGAGCAGTATGAAAATCTTCTATTAAACAAATTATTTAATGTAATTTGGATAATTTGTTATAGAAGTGCACATTTCATTTAATGGGAAGTGAAATTCCAGGTCTGTTACTAATTTCAGCATAGGAGAAAAAAACAGGGGAAAGACATTTTAAATTAAACTTAGAACTGGAACATAAAACCAGAGGAGTGGCTTTTTGGAATCTACTATAGCCATTTATTCAACATTAGTAAAATGGAAAGTATAATCAGGCTGTGATATAAAACATTAATTCGAATGCAAATCCTGTTTACATACAACAAATTTACCAAATCAGAACCACTAGTCCTCACGTTCTCAATCAGTTCCAAGAAGTGAGTCTGTATGCAAATGCGGTAAATGAGCTCAGATTAACAGCACATTACAGTAAATGAGTTTGCTTTGCAAGCAATAGGTGGACAGCAGCTACAAAACCGTGCCTTGGAGCATCTGAAATCTGTCAACACCTTTGAATGTACAGAGCTGTTAATATCTTTGCCCCTCTAATGTATACAGTATGTAAAACATTTCAAACCATAGAAATGTAATTGCATTTTCCTTAAGTATAGCATTCATCTTTTTTAAAAAAGGTTCAACTTGACATTTATTGTTAAGCAATGTAATTAAGTGCCATGTGTTTCTGTGTATTTCCCCTTGCTCAGAAACACCATGAATTCTTCTATGTAAATTACTTTAATCAATCATTCTGTTTACATGACAATCCATAATCAAATGGATTTTGCATTTTGAGTAAGGGTTCCAAATAGCAAGTTAAACCCAAGGTAAAGCATAGAGATAGAGATGACATTTCTACTGAGAAATGAAGCCTGAGTATCCTCTGTGCATGAGGCAGAAATGATATAACACTAGCACAGAAGAGAAATTGCTACTTGTGACTTTGAAATAATACTGTTGTTTCATTGTTTAGTAAATAACAGAAAACATTATTTACTTGTTCTTATTAAGAGGAATACACGCAGAGTTTCAATCAAGCATTATGCAGGTGCAAACTTGGCAGCAGCCAGCCAAACTCAGAACAGAAAAGCGTCAAGAGCTACGCTGCAGGCAGCTTAAGGTCTGTTTCTGCCAGATCTGCCCTCCTAACTGCTTCATGTGCATATAAATGATTTAATAGTGCCAAACAGCTGAACAAATTAAAGGTAAGAAATTATGTACTTAAATGAAGATTTATATAACTGTTCACATGTATTTATTTGTTAAGATAAAACATTTCTTGAAAATAAAAAGCACATATTAAAAAAAAAACCCACAAATATGTATTTGAAAATATTTCCTTGGAAAATTACTAAAAGTTTCTGCTTAAAAATACATGGACATTGGGAACAAGTAACTAGCTTCACAAGGTAAGAAAACAGATAATTTAGGAATAGTACAATGACATATGGCATTTTAATCAAAGTTTTTTTATTTATTTTCACAAGTATTTGATAAAGAAAGAAGACATTCCCCAGACACAAACCAGAAAATTTTTAGCCCCTATAGAAACTTTCTCTCTAGTAGTATCATTACAGGATATGCCACAGTGTTTAACACAATTCGACACTTTCTGAACAAAGACAACTGCCCCTCTGACTTGTCTTCTGATGCTTAACTGATCTCAAAGAGTTCTGTTCAACTCAACAACTAAAACAGAAACTGGCTTCCTCCTCTTCCTCCCTGATGGTTTTTAATAATGTTAAGAACTGAAGGAAAATGCAGTAACCTGAAGTTTCTGTCTTCATTTGTATAACCCATGGAACTGAAAAACTGCCAGAAGACAATTCAGAGGTTATTCTCTGCAGGGTGTTCCAGGAGATGGAGAGAAGGCACTCAACACCAAGCTTCTTCAGAAAGCCCAGTCAACACCGTGTCAGGGAAGGGAAGATGAACATAGCTGTGGGGCAGTCTGGAACGTCCATAAGTCTGGGGAAAATCTCTGAGGATGACTGAAAAGGAATAGTTCTGATAGAAACTGTATCAGCTCTACCATGTATAAAAGGCTCTTCCACTAGGTTCAAGCTGTAACTACAAAGAGTTTTTGTGATTCCTGTGATTCTCATTTCCCAGGGTTTATTCTCTAAAAGATGACAGTTTGAGAGGCAAACTTCTATTATGCATTCAGTTTTGAGACTGATCATTGGTTCGCTGCTCTCTCTACCCTTGACCCACAGTCTGCACTACATAATTTGCAGAAACTTTTCTTCAGAAATACACCTTTTTTTTTCCCAGGTTCTACAATACAGAACTGTCTGTAGTTCAGCTACTGTGACAGAACATCAGGGAACCAAATCAGAAGTGGGCTAGCATCCCATCATCTAATTAAACCAATCACCAGGTTGATACAGCGATGTTACACATCAATTAAGCTACAGATTCTCTTTGAGTTCTCCTTACTAATACACAAAGGAAAAATCACTACTTAGCTATCAAACCCCAAGCCAACAACACATTTTTCAGGCAGTATTATCAGGACTCAATTTAAGCTCATAAAACTTATATTAAGTGTCTGATTCAGATTTTCCCTACAACAACAACAGAAGGAAATATTACAAGTGTTGGCTACAAATACCAAAAGGGAGAAGCATATTAAGTCCACTCTCTACATGTATTTCAGCCTGTGTTTCTAGAATGATATCAAAAGCTGATACATAATTTAAGACTGAATGCTTAAGTTATGCAATGGAAAGCAATGTTCCTAAATTTCTTCACAAGGTATTTAACTTCCTTAAGCTTTAGTTCATATTCTCATACAATTAAAAGAAATTATCAGTTCCTTATTGGGGCACCAACAGACTGTTATAGGTACCATTTCATGCCCACCATCGAGACACTGACTTTACATTAGAGCTTAAACTAAAAATCATTAGATTAAAAAGGTCAGAAAACTCTGTTTCTCAAACACAATGCACAACACTTTTTTGTACAGAAAAGGGAACTTCCAGAGAGGCCAGTCTAACGCCTTCTGAAAAAGGATTACCCAAGAAAATAAGATGATAGATGTTATTCAAGTCACTTAAAATGCTGCTGAAGGAAAGCCTCCAATATTACCATAAATAGTGCAAGAAAAACTGAAATAGAATCAATTATATGTAGACAACTGAACTGATGCCAAAAGACAGTAAATCTCAATACAGAAGATTGGTCTTCTCCTGGTAAGATGTTATCAGGTCTCAAAGTAAGTAGCCTTAGGGTGAAACATTAATTTTCAACAATAAAATGTTGGTTTTCCTTTTTTTTTTTTTAAATAACTTGTTTTTCACAAATATGTATAAGGATTCATCCTCAAAAATTTCTGTACATAAATTTACAAGCATATCCTCCTCAGTCATGGCATTCAAAACATTCTCCAAAACAATAAATTTCAACAAGAACTAACAATAATACTGCACAAAATACAGAACCTTTTAACTATACAGGAAGATTTGAGAGGATGACAGAGTGTGAACAAAGAATGTAAACAGGAGCACATGTGAGAGCCAGTAGAGCAGATTCACGACCATGGGAACTCCAATTGTAAAGTTGGTATATGTTCTCTATTCACAATAACAAAAAAATTGGTTTTAGGTCAGAAAGGAGCGAGAAAAATTGGATATACATTGTCCTTACAAAGAGTGGAACACAAAGTGCATTAAAGACACCAACAAGACGTAAAAATGAAAATAAATCAATTTTAAAATTGTACACATTTTGCAGTCACACACATACCAGCCACAATTTAAAGATGTGCTGAATGTCTTATTCCTAGAGTATTAACAGCATTTACTACAAATTAGACAACAGATAATCTGTGAAAGCATCACATATAGATTGCCAAAATATTTGCTATGCCTACAGAACCATGCTTTTGCATTCACCAGTGTCCTCAGTTATGAATCTGCAATAATGAAGTGTTACCTGTATTCTAAACCCAATTAAAATAATTTGCTGAATGTGCTGATACCATGAGTTTTAGGGACCTACAGTGATTACTGCCAAGCAAGGGACAGTCTTCATATTTTCATTCACTTCCTAGGCTTTTTATTTAGCTCCAGTTCTTATTTAATGATTTAATGGGTTTTACACAGAATAAGCTGAAAAAGTACTTTAAATAGGTATCCACTTTAGTTGCATAGTAAGAGCTGTATTCCAAAAGCAGCATTCTGCTAGGAGAACATAATCCTTCTTTTAAAAGATACTACTGATGGAGCAAAACACACTAAGAGGAGGAACATCTTCTGCAGCTTCATAAATTGTACAAAAAAGGAGGTTTTTTCTTTGTTAGGGAGGGGGAGGGGGGGAAAAAAAAACCACGACACCAATCTCTGGTACCTTAAGCACAATTACTTTACGTTTGTGTCAATCACTTGGGATGTGAGAAATAATCACTTTCTACAAAGAATACTGATACAAACCCTGCTGCTATTCTTGGATATCTGCAGTTATTTTCTGGGAGCAAAAGAGATATGGGAGGATAGTTTCAGTGAAGGATCAATCTGTCAACACCCAACAGTCAGAATGCAAGCTGTATGATTAAAAAGAAAAAAAAAACAACTCTGTGCAATCAGTTTAATATATATATAAATTCAATATTCATTTTAAAAATCTGTTTATACAATTATATTGATTGTTATATACTATGCAAAATTAGTGTGCAATGGTAAACAATGCATCAATGTTCAATCAATGTTCAGGGATGGAGAGGTTCCACTTTCGTTTTGATCAAAAAGATGAAAAAGAAAGGCTGAAAAATGGGAAAAAACCATACTCAAAAAGCATCTTTGGTGAGCTCCATCTGCACACTAAGAAGTGACCCTTTCTACTCAATCTCCATTGAGCAGAAAACTTCAACCCATTTGGGATCCACACACATTTGTGAGAAAAGAGCAAGTCATACAAGCCCAATTTAGCAGGTAGCTCTAAATGCACCTGCCACTGGTAACATTGAATCCAACACAAAGGTTAGAACTTGCAGCCACCAAAAAACGAAAGACTCAAACCAAAAACAAAATCACAAGCCTGTGGTTCTGCTGTTATAATTGCTGCTGTTTAATATCATAATTAGACATGAGAGAACCTATCTATGAATAG
The DNA here is from genome assembly GCF_022539395.1 of Myiozetetes cayanensis. Taxonomy (NCBI): domain Eukaryota; kingdom Metazoa; phylum Chordata; class Aves; order Passeriformes; family Tyrannidae; genus Myiozetetes; species Myiozetetes cayanensis. The sequence continues at coordinate 25,614,387 of NW_026087853.1, forward strand.
CAAGATGTGAGTTTTAATTTCCCAAGCAGGTGGTAACCATATAAGCAAGAATGCAAAAGCCACAGAAGCAATCAGGACCCTACATAAGGCCAGTAGGTGAGGTGTTCCCTTGGAAAGCTAAAACTTCAGATAACTGAATTTCCTGCAGAGATCTGATCATGTTCCCCCTCTACGTGTCTAGTTCTGGTCCCAGGACTCTTGTATCCCCAGCTGTAGTTCTGGTTCAGCTTATGACTGCCGTAAGTGATTTCAAGGCCGCCTTAAATGCTAAACTGAGAAAGTACCAAACTTTCAGCCCCCACGTCCAGGCTTCCAAGACTGTTATCGTGAATAGAGAAAAAGCCTGTGAAGTTAAACTGAAAGAAAGGTCTTAGCACCTAACAGAAGATGCTTAATTTCAGCTTTAAATCTCCACTACACACACTTGTCCAAATAAGGTCACATTTAGGTGCAGAGAAAAAGTAAGACACAGCCCATAGGATTTTCCTACATCTGTAGTACTGTTCACTTCCAGTTGATGAACCTACCACCACTGACTTACACCACTAATATCTAAACTTTTAACACTCCAAGATACAGCACCTATCTGCTACGGCACTGCCAAAGAGTCTGATGATACCTACAGAAGGGCAAAGTAACCCCCCAGTACAACTGGGAATGATAAATGATGTATTCTTACCACACAAGGTATGTAGTGGCTCCAGGCTAGGCTTTGGTTTAACTTTTCATTCCTGCAGGCAGGGCACCTACGTCTTAGGCACAGCAGACCAATGCCCATGTATGTCCCTTTTGCATCTAAGTAAGGTAAGAGAAAGTAAAAGAGTGGTATCAGGTGTCTTCTATTTTTTTAAAAAGTTGACATAAATAATGGAAGTTTCATCTAGAAAAGAAAACAAGCAGTGCCTGCTCTTTTCCTAGGTCCTCTACCACCAGTATTACTGTTTAGCAAACACTCCAGATCATGCTTAAGTCACCACTTTCTAAGAAAGAAGCTGGTGTCACTAAGGCACAAAATTCAGCTCTGTTGCAGAGAAACCTTAAACCTCAAAACAGTTTCCTTTAAAACCTCGAGGGGAAAAAAGAAAAGAAACAAGAGAAAAGAATAAGAAGAAAAACAAATCTAGCCCCAGCACAGCCATTTTGAGACATCATGAGTTCTTTGCCATTTCTTCCCGCCTAGTCAATGAACCCAGCCAAACAGTTGCATGTTTTGCATTTGTTTTGTTTTATGCAAAGGAGGGCATACACATGCATACCTGTGTAATCTATGCAAGAGATGAGACAGGAAGCAGAGTAAAGAAAACACTCACAAATCAAAGCCTGTTCCCACAGCAGCAGTAACTGCACAGTCATAGCCATGACAGCTGAGGGACCAGTCCAAGAAAAGTTTGCTGTAAATATATTCTCACTATGTTCTTAGGCCTTTTTTTTTTTGCCTTTTTATTAATCCTCAAAGACAGTTAAAATACATTTATTGTAAACGCTTCCAGTACAGCAGTAAGATGTTGGCTAATGGGTTTGTGTTTTTCTGACTTTCCTAACACTTTATTTTATGATTGTCAATTCCTTTCAGAGACTATAATAATCCCTTTTCATATCAGCGCTAACGCAAGCCAATAAAGCAACAGGGATCCATACAGATCCTGCTTCATTAAAGGAAAAAAGACAAGATAAGAGGTTCTGTAGCTTGAAACAGCTCGAAACAAAAAGAATCAAGACCATATTCGTTCAGTCACACCTACCTCAAAATATACAGGAACACTCAAGCCAAAGGGTGACAATAGGAATACTCTAACTGGGGGGCAGAGGGGCGGAAAGAAGGAGCTTCTTATCATCTCCCACACATCTGGATGCGGTACATCTCTGCATCCATGTTTAGCTTCTGATCTCCAGGAAGTACATCATTTCCTTTAAACATGTACATGGTGATTGGGACTGGTTAAGGCTGCTCTCTCTGGACCAACAGGATCGTTCAAGGTGATTATTAGCATTTTAGCAAATTAGTGATGATTATAAAAATTCCTGTAACAGGTTTTTCTAAACACCAACATCGCAGCTGAAGCACGGTGTAGAAATTAAGAGTAAGATTTCCATTGATTTCAGTGAGTCCTGAAGGAGAAGAAACTAATTTATTTGTCCTTTAGTCTTAGCAAAATAAATATAACAAAAAATGAGTATAAGAATTTTTAAAACATTCTTTCATAAGGTATGAGTAGGTCCTCTGCTTATCTTGCTCTTGAAACAGTTTCCTCAATTTCACCTATAAAACAAGGGATGAAAATTGACCTTCCTTGTTTAAAATGAAAGCTTATTAAAGACTTGAGAAAAAAAAATCTCACAAGTATTCAGAGTTATTATTTACCATCTGCCAGCTGTAGATGCAGTCTTAGCAGCATATTAAAGTTAGCACTGAAGGTTCAGTGATTTTCCTCTTTTCAAAATATCTCCAATACAAATACATAATACTTAGGTGTAGGGATGAAATGTCTGGATCTTTTAATTCTTGTACTTTGGATCACAACAATAAAAATGGAAAAGCATTCCAACTCCCTATGATGCAACTGCTCTCATTGTTCTGAAGAACAGTGATGTCTCAACATTCCCCCCCCCCTTAACTGTAAGGTGGCAGACTTTAGCCTGAACTAACAAACTCTATGTCCATCTCAGGCTAAGGCAACTCATAACAGATGAAATAAACAGTAGAAATATTTCTGTAATTGCTGAAATGCTGGCAAATTTTTCACTGTGTGACACCTGGTGAGACTACTGTATTTCAGAATTATGCACTGCAAATATAAACACAGCTTTGTAGTTTATAAGCACAGCTTTGTTTAGCTCAATGAAATGCAAACTGCAAATAACCTGCTACTGACTATCTGCCTCAATTCCTCAATTACTTGCAGATTGGGTAAATATATGAATATTGTAAAACACATCAATTTGGAAATTAGTAAATATCCTAAGATGGAACACGTTGCCAAAACACAAAATATAAAAAAAGGAGAACAATATTAATCTGCATTAAGCATATACACTTCTGGTACATATACTCTGTGGATACACAAATGAGTGTCTGCAGACTCTTCAATGTGTACTAAAAGACTAACAGATTAAAAAAGTTTGAAAAACAAAGTTATTCATGTTTCTGACCCCCTTCGCTACAATTTCCCACTGCAGCATCTCACTACTTTCCTGTCTTGAGAATTTAGTGTCATAATTAATTTGGCAAGTTAAATGCCTTCAGTGTTAATCTCTTGATAGAGCACCCTTCCTACACCAGAAAGCGTTAAAATCCATACTAAAAAAAATAATCATCTCGATTCACTGCAGAGCGCTTTCTTCCCTTGCTCTTTACATTTACAATGAGAATAATTTTCAGCATTGATTCACTATTACTATTCTGGGCATCCTTTCAATTCATGTAAAATATAGTTACAAAAAATCAGAGCCATCAACTTGTTATTGTTGTCTTTCTCCTGATCCAGTATGTGCCATTCTCAACTAAATCCCATTTCGCTACTCCCTCTCATCCACCAGTACACTCTCTCACTAATTTCATACTGCTGAGACACAGTTTTTTGCCTACAGTAATAATGCTTTCATCTTTGACATTTACCATGTAAGTGACAAAACACAGCAAAATTGGAACTTTCTGCTAATTTGCTAAAGAATGGATCTGAAGCATAACAAGTTTTTGCTATCCTTAAAATCCAAGGCTTCCACCTATTATCTTAAGACACTCCCAAAGAGTATGAAGGTAAATCCAGGAGAGAAAAATAATCCCTCAGATAGTACCACTGGGAATGAAAAGTGATGTATTCCCACCACTCCAGGTATGCAGTAGCTCCAGCCTAGGCTTTGGTTTAACTTTCCATTCCTGCAAGGTAGGGCACCTGCCTCTTAGGCACTGCAATATTCAGTGCAGCAATACCGATGTCCCCTTTTGCATCTAACCTACAGCAGCTAGAAAGAAAAAACAGACTCCTCTTAGGTCTCTCCTGTAGTCCATATTTTGAAATTTTCCATTTAAGGGAATACCACCAGTATTCCTGTTTAGAAAACACTTAAAAACATGCTAGCCTTCAAATTTATTTCTCCAGACTCCACTCCTGAAATCATTCCTGCTTGCCTTTCTTCTAAAAAGAAAATTTGTCCCCAGATCCACATATGCAACCTCTCCAATTTAAATGGTGGAAAGAAGAATGCCAATAACTACATGTACCGGCATTAGTTGCTACTGTTCTCGGTAGCAACAGCACATAAAAATTTACTAACTAGTATTTCAAACGAAACCAGTATTGAACATCTGTAATTTCCTCTATAGAGATGAGTCACTTCAGACTGATCAAAAATTCAAAACAATATAGCCTCCACAGTCTTTGCTCTCCAAGAATTAAATACAACTAATTAAGTTAATTTAACCCCAAATCTTTAAACATAAATTTTTACTGTTCCATTCACTCAACTGTTGCTTTTATGGCAGCTTTCTCAGCGAGGCTCTTGGAATATCCCAGACCTCACAACACATAGTCTGCTCAATACTTCAAAGACAATTCATCTACCTGTTCACATCTTCCCTAGTCCCTATAACATCTGTGTGCTGGTTCTGGCTGCTGTAATTTTTTTCACAGTGATAACATGATACTCTACAACTACTTGTGTATGATAACTGAGCATCAGAGAATTATGCAACAAAAAAGGTCTAAGTACATATATGTATATTCACATACTCCCCTATATAAATGCTACCATCACTACCTCTGGCAAGTACTGGTTTTGAAGCAATTCTCTCAGTAGAGGACAGCTTCAGAAAGAAAGCAGCACACACAATCCTCATTTCTAGCCAAATTTTCAAAATTATGTTCAAATGAAATAATCATATAAACTTAGTTAAAGTATTCTTAAAGGACAAGGCTGGATCTTCGGACCACAGCCCTATTCAGTTTTGGGTTGAGCTAATAAAATTATTTTGATTCCTTTTTCTGCTGAATTCATGGTTTTCAACATGAATCTGCAGGGGATAAAGCCTGTCCATGCTTCAAAGTGCAAGGCTCCACTTCCTTTTGCTCACATACAACTGCTCTGCATTGGATGTTTTATGTAATTTGCTTTCTGCTAACTTCCCTGTATTCTTTCCTTCCTAATTATATCCCTCCCAGTGAAACTTCGTTTTATTTTAATTTTCTTTCAATACATAGTAAATAGTAATTCAATACTAAAACAGACGTACTAAAGAGGTGCTAAAGGAAGCAACAAGAAAGAGATGGAGGAATTACAATTAGATAATAAGAGTATTTTAGGGACTCATTAGAATTGAGTTATTCCAGGAAAAGCTTCATAATCTTTCTTGGGAAAACATGTTCTTCCTTATCAGGTAAATTGAAAGAACCTTTAGAATCCACAATACACTTAACAGCACTGAGGCTCTACTTTACAGCTATAATATACCAAGGATGTTGTCAATGCACAGAATATTCTGGATACTCTCGAGAAGCATGATAAGGAGGAAATACAAGAGTCCTGTCACGTAAGATCTGACTAGCCTGCAAAAACATAGGTTAAAATGTCATGTCAGGGCACAAAATCCTTTTAAGGATGTTCATCAACCCGAGATTCCTGTCTTGAACAGAGACCAGATTTTTGAGCTAGTTCCAAGGGGACTGTTTGCACTAAACAGAATCACTGATATCTATAATCCATGTTCTACAGGCAACGCTTGCTTCCACTAGTGATACGAGTATATCTATTGATATGTCAAAGATGCAAGGAGAACACTACATAGTAAAAGATGCAGTTGCACTTTACCTGTAGTCCCATTTTTATTTGATTTTTTTGATAGGAAAAGCAGACTTGTCTGCTGGATATTGATTTTTTTTCTTTTTTGTACTTCTCTGATGAGATTTCAACTCAGTAACATACATAGAATAAGAGAGGGGGTTCAAGATCAGAGAAACGAACACTTGCTTTCATATTAAAAGTTTTACTGATTACTCCCTAAATGAGACCCCCCCCCCCATTTGTATTCCTGCTATGACTATAGCAGCTACCAAATTGGCAGCCAACACAGCTCCACTTCCTCACTCCCGACCTTTTGGCAGAATAATTGTCACTGCAAGGCATATAGCAAGATTGTGCCTGCACCCTTCTAATTGCTCCTTTGCCGCTGACCTGTCAAGATGTCCTCAGAAAGAAATGCAAATGGTGCTAGAAAACTCACCATACAGACTGCATGGGGCAGCAGTAATGACTATTTGAAATCCTTGTCACAAAAGCAGTTCAAATCAGAGAACAAGTTTTGCTTGCCTTCTTTTCTTTTCTGTAATAATCTTTATATTTCTAAGGTTCTTAGCTGTCTACTTGATACTTACTTCAACAGAGCTTTTCAGACACATTACTGTTCAAGTACACGCTTTAGGTGACTCAAAAAAACTCTACCTTTACTGTACTTAGCCTAAGGTTAATCACTTCCACAACAAATACACCAAGACAATGCATTTTGAGGTAACTTGTTTAATCTGAACCCAATACCATAACACTGAATCAAGACACACAGAGAATGAACAAGTGCTAAATGGGGCTAGACAAAAGAGTAGGCAGCTTCTGAAGTGTATGTGAAGTGAAAACTGAATAGAAAAAGCTCAGTGCTATAGATGACACTGGAGAACGATCAAAACCTCCTTATCTGGGCTTATATTATGCCTTTTGAGAAAAGAACTACCTTTTAAAATTTAAGTAAACAAAAAAATACTCTTTTCTATCTCACCTACAGGCAAGAAAGATTTAAAGGAAGTGATAACAGAGGTGAAAGAATTTTTACATGAAGGTAACTGTGACAGGGAAAGAAGAAAAGGTAAAACCCAGATAAGTGACAAAGATCACCCTGCAGTGTAAATGGGCCTAGAGTACATCTAATTATGTTAACAAAGAAGTCACTTATTAGATACAACAAAATTTTGGATAATTTCATGTAAACTAGAAATATATTTAATGGAAATAATTATGAATATGTTTATACAGATCAAATGTTCTTTACTGTCTCTAATTCACTTCTGCTACAGATGAAAAATAATTTCCTTACGTATTTCTTGTTCTTTCAACAACTTAAAATCATCATTGTCCTTCTTTTCTATTGACCAATACTTTTCTTATAGAAGCAATGTGCTATATATTTTCATTTACATACTAATGTGCTATATATTTTCATTTACATACTAATTTGACACACGTACATCAATATATAGGTAATGTATGTAATATAGTATTCTAAACTGTTAACTCCATTTTGTATTATAAGGCATGTTTCCTTCAAATTGTGCGGACGGAAAACAGTATGATGTGTTCCAGAAAACCACCTTTGCTCATGAGATATGGATTACCAGAGAAACACCAAGCACTACTTTGGGTCTTCAACATTATTGCCTGTTATCCACCAGTCTGACACCACACCACAAACGAGACCCAAGGTACCTTCTCAGATCAGACATGTTGCAAAAGGAGAGCCTACCATTTTAAAAGTGACATCTTATCTGAAAAGTGACGTACAACCTGGCCACATGCAAGTAGAAGTAACAAGAGACAATAATGAGGTTGGACTCTAGACTGTGCTGAAAAGCCATTCATGCACCAAGGAAGGACAGATATACATGTATTACAAAGAGAGACGTTACATGCAGTAAGTATACAAGAAAGTATAATGCATATATGTAACAAATATATTTTCCAAAGTAAGAATTCCAGAAATTTAAGTAAGTTCCAAGTATAAGAAAAGCATTAAAATACTCATTACAGGTACAGATCAATTATGAGTTAACAAGTCCTCATAAATGAATTTGGAAACTGACCACTTCTCAAATGCTTTATTGCAGTATCTGAAGCATGATAAACTCTGGAAAACAGATTTGTTCATATGGAAAAAGCCAAACAAGCATCGAAAGTTATTTACAGAGTGAACACATAGTCTTGAAGCTCTTAAATACAAAAACTCTCCACCACCTAACAATAAAAAGAATTATAAAATACCAAGAATTATTCTAACACAGAAGTCTGGGAATCTCTGTGTTTTCTATCTGCCTGAATTAATTATTTTAAGAATTTAATATTTTATCAGCTTGCCTGAATGCACAGGGGCCCCTTACACTTATATTATCCTGCAAATCTAGATTAGAGAGCTAATTTAAATGGTTTCTATGCAGCTAAGGAGACAAAGCAGCTATTTCTTAAGAATATGCTTTTAGGAAGTTAAATACAAGCCGAAGTATTTTCTTCTTAGAAGCAACTTTATCCTGTCAAACAAAAGTTAACAGCTAAGACCAACCAGAACAGATAAAAAGAAAATAAGAAAAATTTTCCAAGTCCCTAACAAATCACAAAACTACTAGTATAAAATGGAATGATAGTATCTTCAAAAGCATCATCATATGCTGTTGTTCTCTCTTGTTTAGGTGTCCAAGGTTATAAAATTATTGGTCCTACAGTTCTTCTTGAGACTGACTAGTAACTATGTCAGAAGGGAGAGGACAGCTTTTAAAAACAAAATAGCATGTCTTAGGCTGGAAAATGCAGTATTTCTTTTCTAAAAACCACCTGTACATCTGATAGACCTTCTGGGTTTCCCTGTGATCTGTGAGCTTCTTTCTTTGAAGGAGTAGGTTCAAACAACTTTTTCCAGCACAACTTTAAGACTATCCTGGTCATCGCACAGAAGCAAAATGCATGTGGGAAGAAATTTAGCTGTAAAGCCTTCTTCTTTCAGAACCCAGGTTCCACTCTCAGGCAAATCAGCAATGCCCTGAGCATTAATGGACTTGTCTCATTCCCACAACACGGTCAGACAGCATGTATCTGCATCACTGGTTGCTAGGGAGCCACAAGCTCATTACACAGCATCATCCACACTCTCCACAAGAATGATGGCACAGGCTTCCCATCTGGGGATACCACCGACTGAAGTAAGGGTACTGGAGTGCCTGCCAGCCTTCAGTCTCTCAGGGCACAGCATGCCAATACAGCAGCTGCTAACTTTAGCTCTACCTTCAAGGCTTTCTATTTTTGTGAGCCTGGCCAGTGCAGTGCAACACACAAAGAGGTCAGAACAGCCTTCCACAGCTGTTGCCATGCATACCCCTTACTGAAATTTTGGCTTTTCTGATTAGAGCAATGAGTGCCACCGTTCTAAAATCCACATCAGAAGAAAATTCCACAAAAATGGGAAAAGGCTGAAAAAAATATTCTTTTCAGTTGTTAAGGGAACATAATATTTGGAGGCATTTAAAGAAGACATATAGAAATCTTGTGATCTCCAAGCTGTATACACTAGATCCCTAAAATGGATGTCAGCTGTGAACAATCCGGGTCACTTCAAAGTCTAAACATGCAACCTTAATGCATTTTTTCAGCTGTTTGTCTCATTAGCACTTCACAGATCTATTCACAATAAAAGAAAAAAAATCTGTCAAAAAATAAAAAAGTCACCCTGCTTCTACATGCCATGAAATTTATTAACTAACAATCTATCTGCATTTCCCTCTACTTGTCACATGTCAAACGCCACCCAAGAATTCTTAGCGCTGGTGAATTAACAAGCACATAAGGGAATACAGCTGTAGATATGCACAGACACCTATATATTCAAGTCCTTAGGCAACTTCAAAATGCCTTTTTTTTTCATGCATAAAGAAACACAAAAAGGAATGAGAAAGCAGGCAAATTGGGGTAATTCACTCATCAAACCCATGTAACAGCAGCTTTATTTGAAGGGGTACGTAAATGCGAAAGTATCGACTTTCCTTCTTACCAGAAGTTAAGAGTAATTTCTTAAGAATTTATGAAGACCAAGATAGGAAAATGTTTACCACTAACATATGAAATAATGTCATGGACACTCATTTATCAGTTAAATGTATTTTAAAATAACTGATTAGTCTGAAACATAAATATGTACCTAAGTCCTTACCTGTCTCAACAATTTTTCAACAGCTGACATTACCATGAGCCCTCTCCACACAACCGGGGCAGTCTCTTCTATCAAGAAACCCATAGACATGCTGAAACAACAAAGCAAAAACTTAAGCTTTCCAGCACAACATCAAGTACATCTGAAAAGAAGTTTGATTTAAATTAAAACATATGCTCACCATGCGATTCCATAGTTCTTAAGGGGCCTCATTAGATTTTCTAAAACAGAAGCAAAAAAGGGTTTGTGGTTTTTTGAAGGGGAGTTGGTTTGGGTTTTTTTTTAAAGAAATATGCTTACACATTTTTTTTATCTTTTAAGAGCAGTTTTTCCTCTCTACTTAAACAGTTGTCTGTTTTTCCTTCTCATCCCTTCAGTATACATTCACCTGTTCTCTACCAGAATCTGACTCCACTTTTACTTAGGTTGTTACACTTTATTGATACTATTCTGGCAAAAGATGAATGGTAATTTATTTGCCCATAATATAATGTCACTTTGTGCTGCCAAAACCAACTTGATCTATTTTTATGAAATCCCCATGCTGCGAAGCATAAACTCCCTATTAAGCAGTCATCTACTTCTGCAATACTTCACTAAAAGCTGAGTCATTTATATCAGAACAAAACGAAAGTCCTATGACATGATGGGATTTTATATTTTCTTTTTAAACTATGTTATTCATCAATCTCATGAATCAGAAAAAACATTCCCATTAACACTCTAGAGTTTTGGGGAATTCAGCTCCTTGTGTTAAGTCTGCTTTGGAACCCAGAGTAGAGGTACTAAATAAAGCCACCCCTAAATTACACATTGTCACCAGCTCAGGGAAAGAAGCCCTGCATTTCTTCAGACTGGTAGTAGTCTGCAGGACTTCTAAAATTTCTGTAGGACAAAAGATGCTTATTTGAATATTGCAGAGGTAATGTCCTTGTCCTGCTTTATATTCCTATGCTCTCCAGTGTCAAGAATAAAAATGGGGGAGGAAATGCTGTAATTGTACTGCTGGTAAAGAGGCAAGCAAGCAGAAAGTAAACAAAAAGAAAGAGCATTCAAAACAAAACCTTGCAAAAGCCGAAATTCCTCTTTACAGTCTCTGCCGTCTAATTCCACACCTTATCTCAAAATGGCACAGACACACATACAAAAGAACAAAAGGAATTTTATTTGGTCTAGCTGATGATTTTAAGAGCATGCACAGACAGGAACCAGAAGAAAACAGAAATAATACTTTAAGCAATAAAAAATACATTATTTTGACAGAAACCTTTTATGCACCCAAAGCAAAATACAGAGACTAAATAAAATAAAAACAATGTGAATGCGATGCAGCGCATTCAAAGCTGAACTCAAAATTCAGAAAAAATAATAACCAAAAGCACGCAAATTAAACTGCTAAACTCTACAGATGAAAGCTTTCAAGCAATCAAGTAAGTGGGCATTCAAGCCATGTAATTTTGTAGAAATACGGTTGAAAATAAATTGGATGTTTTGATTTACAAATCAAAAAGAACAAAATAGGAAGCTAAACAAATCACTTGCATGACTGTTGCATTCAGAAATGAGTATGGAACTATTATTGGAAAAGAGATTGGCTTGGACTGATACACTGTACCGGTGCATAGAGCTCTTCTTGCAGTGTTTCAGTGTTTAGTCAGGGTTTCTTTTGGTGGCATTATGCTGTCTAACCAAATTTCTAGGAACCACAGTCTTACTTCTCCCCCTGCAGTAAGACAGTTTTGTTATGAAGAGGTTGATGACATTTGAACTTCAGCCTAGAGCCATCTCTAGGCACTGCTTTGGTGTCCTTATAAAGAACATACACATCACCACGAGTTACAAATATCAAGAGAAATAACTATGTATTTATCTGAGAAGGTTTTAAAAAAAAGTAAGAGGAAAAAAGTATCTGCAAGAGTATGTATTTTTGCAGATTCACAGTCTCCTTCATTTTTTACCATGAAATAGGGACAATTTTAAGACAAAACAAGTGAAAACAAAAAGGGGAGGCCAATCTTTGATGCTCAGCACATGAAGACTAGGAACTGGAGAGCAAGATTAATGGAAAAAATACATTTATTCTGGAAAGTTCACCAAAATACTAAGCCACTTCTCAGTTCAATCCAACTGCTCTACACAACATCAGCCAAATATCCAGAGGCTAACATCTCAACATCCACTACCTGCATGGACCATTTCTTCTGCAGAGAGACCACGTACACAGACTAATCTCACACACGTTCAGAGATCTCCCTTGCCCTTCAATTTGGTGGGTAAAACAGGAGAGTTGCTGTGAGTAGACAAACACTGATCTACAGAGCAACCAAAGGGGCCTCTGTTGTTAAGTCTATCTCAGATCTCAAGTGCTTCAGTGGGCTCTGGTAATCACCCTTGTCTCATCAAAAGCAACAGGCCTTCCTTCTCCTTCACCCTGGGACTGGTGAAGATTTTCTAAAACATACCATGTAAAGAAGATTTAGCTTAATGAGATCTCAGTAACACCTAAAATCCCCATTGCTTTGACAGTATGCTTCTCTGTTATCAGAAGCCTTCCCTACAGCTCCAAAAATTCAACGCACAACAAAACAGATTTCTTAAAATTACAACACACAGCAATACTATGCCACCTATGCCAAGAGATCAATAAAATAGCCTTGTTTACAATTTTCCAGTAAGCTTGACGGCCCTGAATAAAAGGATGATGTGTTTTCTCTGAACATACAAAATCAGATCAGTAAGATCAACAGAGCACCAAGGACATATCAATAAATACCTTTTCTGATAGAATACAAGTAAGGCACTGGAAGAGGCAGCTGTGCAAACTGTAGCAGCTATATAGCAGATTGCTGATTAGAAGACCTCCAGGACTGGTCTGAAGGCTGGATTCTTACTCATATGGGAAAGAATGGCACTGATGTAATGAAGATGGATCTTCTGCATTTTGGAATTATTTTTTACTAAGCTTTTTTCCCCTCCAAAAAAAACATCAAGCCTTGCAGAAAGGTAACTGAGTTACTCCACTGTTCTCTGAAAAGGCTGACATAGCTGTTCAATGGTGGCCACGGATTAGTACAGAACAGAAAGTATGTACAAAACTATATGTATATAGTTTTGGCTCAGAAAATTAAATTTCTTCATAGTAGTTAAATTTCTTCTGCATGGTGATATGTTTTGGATTTGTGATGAACAGTGACAATACCACAGAGATATTTTCATTATTGCTAAGCAGTGCTTGCACAATTGCAAAACCTTTTCTGTTTCTTACACCACCCCAACAGCAAGCAGGAACTGGGGAGGGGACACAGTCAGAACATATGACCCCAACTGACTAAAGGGATATTCCATATCACATGGCATCATGCTCAGCTTATAAAGCTGAGGAAAGAAGAAATAAATAGGGGGACATCCAGAGTTATGGAGTTTGTCTTTCCAAGTAACAGTTACACATGATGGAGCCCTGCTTTCCTCGGAATGGCTGAACACTGGCCTGCCCATAGAAGGTAGTGAATTAATTCCTTGTTTTGCTTTGCTTGTGCACGTGTAGCTTTTGCTTTACCTATTAAACTGTCTTTATCTCAACCCACAAGTTTTCTAGTTTTTACCCTTCCAATTCTCTCCCCATCACTCTCAGGCAGAGTGAGCCAGCAGCTACTAAGTGCTCGGTTGCATATCAGGGTTAAGCCACAAGGAGCCACTTCAATTCTTGGCTTAGTTTTCAGAAGAGGTCTGTTGATGGATACATTAGAGCAAGCAAAAGCTTACATTCAGTCTTATATCATAAGGCAAGTAAAGATAATTATTCCAGAATACTCCTCCTTAGGAAGCACTATACTGTTTAAGAAAAGCAAAGGTAGATTATAACTATTAAATATTAATATAGTGGATCATGTAACATCCTAGCAGAGATATTTTGAGCTCACTGACTCAGCGAGCACTAATGCAGAGGAGCTGCTTTGAGTTTTCAAGTGTCTGAACTACAGGGTAGGTTGGGATTTTTTTACCATTTCAAAGACCAAAAAAACATCTGGAACATGAGAGGAGAACACTAGAAGCTCAGATTTTCCTCCCTATTAAAGATTTCCTATTATACTCAGCTATTTTTGGAACTTGCCACTATAATGCAAGATCAGAGACTTTCTAGAATTCTTTCTAGTAATTATTTTATTTAATCTTTGTCTTCAGTAAATCTTAGCATTCAAAGTCACCAGTCTCTGCTAACTGGATTTTGGTCACTAAGCAGCAAAGTTGCTGCTTTTAAGTTCTTCTAGCTTCAATAGCTAAATCTGTGAAAAAGTAGAACACTTGCACTATTTTCCAGTTAAAAATTTCCTACTGACCTTTGCATGCACATTTCCAAATGTTTCCAAAGACACTACCAACACAGAATTTTTGCCAGCACAGACGCTACTGCAAGCTCCAGCCTATGCTCTGAATGTGAATGTTTCCTGATTCTTAATTTTTATACAAGCCCTGTTTCCATACTACCCATGCACTTACAATGAATATTTTTACCCAACAACATGCTTCTAAGATGGTAAATTATTATCTCATTTACAGATGATGGAATCAAGATTATTCAAGAATCCTCTATGGATCTGGAGACCTATGTTGTGTTCCTCAGGCCAGATACTCTAACAGAGCCACAGCTCAACTTGAAGCATTTCCAGTGTTGGAAAGCATGCAATGAACAACTAATAAACAACTCGGAGATCTGAACAGTCTGGGTGCGTTGCTGAAGTTACATACTTTCACTTGAAACTCCCAAATGCATCTAAAAGAATTTAAACTTTAAAAAGCAAACTGAGGTACAAACAGCATACAACAGAAAAGGCTTAGAAAGTTACACTACATATTGCTCATAATATCTAAGTCTCTGAATAACATTTTAGCAGCATTTAAAGCAGTAGTTTTAAAAGCATATTTCTGAACTGCTCAGAAGTTTAAGTACTCCATCTTTTATAGTATCTTATTTAAATAAAACCCATACTGTAACTCCTCTGCATATGTTTATCAGAATTTGAGCAAGTTTCACATCTTCACAGTTTATACAAAAGCTACAGGTTCTGCTGCTGTTTGCACAGCTCATCATTAGCTGGGTTTTCCTGACAAATTGCTATTTCCCACCTCCCCACATCTTGGTGACAACTCACTGCCTGAAACACAGAAGACATCTGGCACAATGAAACACATGGCCAACACGCCAGTCAGAGAGACACTGCAGAGCAGCCTGGGTTCCGGTACGTCAACCCAGATTATCTGACACAAACTCAATGTGCCATACATACAGACAAAAGGTTTTCAGCATGGTCACTTATAAGATCTCAAAAAATTTTGCATCATCTGGATTTTAGTTGCGTACAATTTCATGCTGCAGCAACTACAGGATACCATCACAATCTAGTTTAGGACTTCAACATACACAGCATACATCCAACATAGTAATTCTCACATGGTTGTCTCTACATACCAGTATAAGGAACTTATTTGCTGTTTATTTTGAAAGTCACCTCCCAAGGTTAACATTCTGTAATGGAAGGATTGAGGTTCCAGCCAAGGATACAAGGGCTTCAGACTATATAGGCTTTCCAGTATCAGGAACGGGAAAGAAGTAAGGAAGGAGTGGGAAAGAAGGAGGGGAAGGAAGGGGGAAAGGGAAGAAACATTGGACAAGAAGAGTAACAAAATGTGTGGGCTTTACTTGTGTAAATACAGATGTCTCCTGCCACTCTGGATGCCTTAGGGAGCTGAGATCTGTACAGGGCTAGCAGATTTGGCAGAGGGCATAGGCAGAGCCATACCTTCTGAAGGGGCAGAGAGACCCCAGACACCATACTCCACTAGCAGTACTAGTTTCCTAAGCAAAGACAACTGAATTCCACTCTCAGTGTGGTAAAGAAGAAAGAAATGCAGCAGAGGGAAAGGGAATGAATAGCAACAGGTCCCCAGGGTATCCTGCAATAAAACACAGAGACACCAATCTATGTCAGAGAGTAAAGGATGCTGTCACCAAAAGGTTCGTCAAAGTCACAAATTTTAAATCCTCATTTTAACTGCTTGTGCCGGAAGTTCAGAATATTCTATGGTAAGTGACAGACTAATTGAGACTTCAAGCTTGATTTCACACTGTTATAAGTTTATTTGCAGGATTGCCCCAGAAATACTGCAATTTGTATTTTAAGCTTGAAGAGCTCCACACAAGGAAGGCTGTGATTGCCCATTACATTCTGGACTAACAGTGTTATCTAACCATGAACACATCACAAATACTTAACCAAAGCAAACTAGTAATGAGATTTTAAACAGATGCTCACTGTTCAATTTCAATAAACATACACATACTGAAATGCAGCTTTTCCCAAAAGATTTGGTTCTCATATTTACAGAGTATACCAGTCCCATTACCTGAGCAGGTTTTCAACTTTTTTTTCTCCTGAAAGACTGCAGAGGAAACAAAGCTCTGTAAAAGCTTTTTCATTAACAGAACAGTTTTGCAGATATGACTTCATCAGTCCTACCTAAAAGCAAAAAAACTAATTGCTTGCTGGAAGACTACTTCAAAAGCAAGTCTGGCACAAGTAAAGAGCACAGCAATTTAGTCACATTTTTGTTACATTTTAAAGCAGCACTGACTTGTAAGGTTTAAAATAGTAACACAGGACTAGCTTTAAGTATCACGCCACTACCTTCCATCAAATGTCTTTCTTACAATTGCTAAAATAACTCATATTTTTAAATGCTCTGAGATCCCCATGGAGCCAAAAAAATTATTTATAGTGGATCAAAAGCTTTCTCAGACTAATTTGGGCGGGTTCTTTTAGTTCGTTATACCCACAAGGAATGAAACAGACTAACCCAACATTCAGTTCAAGGCATCTCTCCTGACACACAAAACCTCTGGGAAAGCTCATGTCATCTGAAGCACTGACTTGTTGGTGTGACAGGGGTCATGTGCCCAGGTCAGTCACATGACAGGGTGACAGACAACAGTAGTGCAGAACTGGAAGCAGCAGGAACCCAAGGGGCAGACATTCACTACACATTAGCTTCAATCCAAGACCCAACTTAAAAAAAAAAAAAAAAATCCAGTTAACTAGGGACTTTCATTGCTTTCAAAACAAAACTATGAAACTCAATATATTTGAGTCAATTCAGCCTTTCTAGGTTCAACATTGTAATCAAGACCCAAAACCAAAAGAAATTTAGGTGAAAAGACATGGGAGAAAAAACTGTTCACAGGATTATGTGGAATTGTGCTGATTTTGGGTGAAATAGAGTTAATTTTCTTCATAATAGCTGTTATGGGGCTGTGTTTTCGATTTGTGATGAAAACAGTGTTGATAACAGAGGAATGTTTTAGATACTGCTGAGCAATGCTTACACAGAGTCCAGGTCTTTTCTGCTTCTCACTCCACCCCAACAGCAAGCAGGCTGGGGGTACACAAGGAACTGGGAGGGGACACAGCCGGGACATACAACTACAACTAACCAAAGGACTACTCTACACTCCATGGCATCATGCTTAGCATATAAAGCTGGGGGAAGAAGAAGGAAGGGGGGATGTTCAGAGTGATGGCATTTCGTCTTCCCAAGTAATCATTACCCAGGATGAAGCCCTGTTTTCCTGGGGACGGCTGAACACCTGCCTGCCCATGGACATGGTGAATGAATTCCTGGGTTTGCTCTGCTTGTGTGTGCAGTTTTTAGTTTTCTTATGAGAGTGAGGGAGTGGTTGTATGGGCCTTGGTTGCCAGCTGGGGTTAAACCATGGCACTGGACACTGATAACATGGATTAAAACTACAGTAAAATTGTTGATTCTCCACTTAAAAAGAATATGTTCCTGTGCATATTAAATATTTCCTTCTGCATTTCACATGAATCTCCTCCTACATCCTTCTGTGATTTTATTCTAATTTCATCACTTGTAAGGTGAAGTTCTATGTCCTTTACAAGATTAGGCCTACCAACTAAAGCAAAGAAAAGAGATGTTGACTTTTAAACTCTTACTGTCACTTTTAGCCTCTAGTCTCTATAGGGAAAGGATTAAACCACTTTTTTTTCCTATTTTTGATATACTGTGCTTCATTTCTCTATTCTGAAAAGCCAGTCCATTGTACTGCATAGAAGGAAAGAGGGAGAATACTGCAAGAAACCTATAGAGGAAAAAAAGCATGAAAGTGAAACTGTAAGGTAAAAATATTGAGAAAATTCAGATTTCGTTACAGTCTTTCAATTTTACTTCTAGCAGAGAAGAGCAATGGAAACATTTATTCCTCTGAAATAAGCAAAAAGGTAAATGTGTTCAGTGTACCAAAGTATGATTGATTTCTTTTGTTTATTTATGTAAAATGAAAAGTGTATCCATCATGTTCCTACAATAAAACCATTTTTGCAATTTAATTCAATTTTTGTCTAAGTTGAACGAAATAACCATTTGTATCTTAACGAGTGAACTTTATAATATAATGAATATCTGCTAATAACCCATATCAAATCACCTAGAATTACTGCACTGCAGGATTAACAACATGAGGAGTAATACAACTCCACTTTCAAGTACTTCAAATGTATTTTTTCATGTTACAGTGTTTCAGTAATTTATATTGGAATAGTATTTGGTAAAATTTGATTTGCCCTTTATCCAAAAAGAGTGCTCTCAATAGGAGGCTTTAATTACTAAACTACATTCTCATCTTACACTTTTTTGCTCTTTTTTTTTAGTAATTGTATAATAATTTATGTATAATGAAGAATAAAATTTTAATAAATTAATCCCCTAGAGGTTTTTTTTTTAAACAGCAGCTAACAACTGTATGCCTATAACTAATTCCTTGTAGAATTGGGTATCCTCCATCTCCTTTCCCTTCAAAGTAAATATCATCAATTTTTGCCACAAGTGAACTCATCAATAGCTGTATTAAACCAAATGAGGTTATTGTTACAGTTTTGAAGGCAATAGTCACAGTCCAGAATAAAATATTTAACATTTAAGTTGTCTTCTCACTTTCAACTACTTCATCACATATGGAAAAGCCTCTAAAATATAAACAACAACTAATTAAAACATTCTGAATTATTATTTTATCCCATGTAAGACACATGGGAGTACTCTACTTCAGCCATCCAGATAAACTGGGATAAGACAGTACCAAAAGAAAAACACAGGTTTTCAGTTCAGACTTCACTGAAAATAGAATCAATAAAGGATACCATTAGACTATATACAATCTAAAAATCACTTGCTCACAAATCATGAGCTAGTGTCAGTACCAAATAGACTTTTTTGTAAGAATCAATCATGATGCAGTTCCATTGGTAGACCATGATAAAGACAACTTGGAGATCTCAAGCGGTATCTTTAAATTTAAACCCCTATGCAACATCACGAAACTTCTTTACGCTTACCACAATAAATATGCTACCTACATACATTTTCTCTATTTAACTATTCCAATCCAAATTTTCTGTTTATAACCCTCAAACAGATGCACCACAATCTCTTTATATTCCATATCTTTAAACAGTCACAACTATTTTAAATTTTCACTTTCTCTTACAAGAGTCTGCTATCACAGTCTACAGAGTAGCAGACATGTAAACGTATCCCAGTGAAAAAATGCAAGTGTCCATTTCTGTAGCTGCTGCAATATTCTGTAGACTCAGTGGGGCCAACTACAAACACTGGTAGCTTTCTCTCAGAAATTACTGTTCATTCCAAATTTTGAAAACAGATACCCACTACTGATCTTATGAATATACCATTTTATTAAGAAATAGAAGAGACATTGAAGCTATCATAAAATGGCAACAAAGCTTTGAAATATTAAGAGAGCAGTCAACTGTCAAAGATTTGCCCACCAAAACCTTCATAATCATTTAAGCTAACTGAAGAAACTTATTTATCTGGCAAAATGGCAATATTTTTCTGGCAATATAATACTTTTTACTCTCTGCCAACTAGTTTAAACGGCAGAGTTAAAAGAAAAAAAATAAACTATGCAGTTCACTAAGCCAGAAAACAGCTTTTCAGTAAATTAATTGGGAAAGAATAGAATTAATGCTATAGTTACTTGTGTTATTAGCATTGCCCTGTGTATATATCATAGCTGAGATTAATATTTATTCTATGGTTAGATAATCCTCCATTAGCTAATTAAATTCAGTTGTGAACTTATTAACCAATATTTCCCTGACCATTTAGCTAAAGTATTTTGAATGACAGCCTATTAAATGTTAGCAGAGCTTCCAATGTACTACAGCTAGCAAAATTAAATTAATGGAGTATCTTCCATTTGTACAGACTCTCCTCACCAAGAACTCCTAATTCATTTTGAATACTTAAATAAAAATAGCATAACCATAATAATTTCTATTCAGCAGTAATAGTTACTGCATAGACTTATTTTGTATTGTACCAGGCATCCCTAATCCCTTTTCAACTGCTCATATGAGAAAAGAAATAGAAATCAAAGATTGCAGGAGTGCTCAGAATTTCCCAGGACTACTCTACAGATTCATTTTCAAATCCAGGCCTCACAGTAAAGACAACATTAGACATTAAACATATTTTTCCATTGCTATGCTATTAAAAATGTGTTTAATTGACTTATTGTTATGTACATATAATTCATGTGTATAAGTAACACAGAAATGCCTGGGTTTTCTCAATTGCTATGCAGTATTTGTTCAGAGCTTGTTTTACTCTTGAAAACACAATAAGAAAACAGAAGATAACACTAAACCTCTTTATACCAAAATACAAGGGTCAGACACGTATTTGTACCTATACATACATATATAAACACACCTATATATACACATTATTTATACATATATATACACACCCCTACGATGGATCATCTCTTTGCGAGCTCATTGTACCTGTCACTCATTAAAGGCATCCTTGAAGTTCACAATTAAAAGTTTCCTACACCATTCACATTCCAATTTTCACAATTAAACCATCTTGGACAGCACTTTCACTGCTGTAACTACAGTTTCATCAACTCAAGAGTTAAAAGTGCTCAGAGAAGTGAACAAAACCCCTGAAATACAAATTCTATCCTATTATCATTCATACCAAATTACTACATGTCTCTCTCAGCAGACTTGTGTAATGTGTCAAGCTTTTGAAAGATACAAATTCATTTTTCTGTCAGGTAAAAAAAAAAGATATGTTCTTTAAATCCTGATATTTACTTGTACATTCCACATAGAACTAGAAAGAATATATTTTAGTGATCAAAATGTTAGTGCTTTAAAGTCAACAGCAGCAGTTTCAGTTCAGGGAAATCCTCCAATTTTTTTCTATTACACTGAATTCTGCATTTTTAACAATGCTTGAAACATGTTGAGACAAAAGCTTATAGTGTGAATTTTCAGCTGTTTACCAAAATATCTACAGTCATTGATGCAAAATTGAGTTACCCAATATCTGAATAAATGCTTAAGTTCTTGCATTCCTAGCGAGTTCATCTGTATGACCATAAGAAAATTTAAATTTTGTATGGATTGATAAAATACATAGCAAAATGACTAAGAAGTTCTATGTTATCTAATCAATATTTCAGACAGTGAGAGAAAAAAATGGAGGAACAAAAGTCAATGTCACATAAAAATGAAAAGAGGAGATATATGAACACAACAAAACAGGCCCTTTTGTGTTCATACTGCACAATGCACTTCAAATAGTAAAAAAATCCACTATGGGAAAACACAGCCTGTGTGACATATATCCTCAACAGAGTCCAAAGTACAAGTGAATGCAAGAATACTTCAATATGTATTAGGAAGTCAGACTATAATGTTGATACATGTAATGGTTCAGTCATTTATTTTTCACACAGCAAAATTAGCCTTTGACTTCAAAAGATAAAACAAAAATCCAACAAATAAAACTAAGTAATTTCCCCATCTCTTAGAAATTTATCTAAATAAAACCTGTATTTGTAAGTCAGGCACCTAAATGTAGAAAGTATTCAATGTGACAGCTGTCTGTATAAGCACATGCAGTACATCAGTACATCGAAATATATTACTGGATCAGGTTGGATGGGGTTCTGAGCAACCTGATCCAGTTGAAGATGTCCCTGTTCATTGCAGGGGGGGTGGACTAGATGATCTTCAAAGGTTCCTTCCAAAACCAAGCCCTTCTATGATTCTACAATAAAGACAGATCATGGCACGAAAGGAAGCAGAAGGAATATTTAACATCCCTTTTACCTGGCAATTACTGCCCACAAACATTCATGGGTATTTGCAGCTGATTACTTCACCAAAGCCCTTTTATGTCCTATTTGAAATGGTGACAACCTTGATCCCTCCCTGACAAAAAGTACGGTCAACGTGTACTTTCTTCATAGGATCCCAGTATATTTTACTGTGTAGACCAGGTGTTACAGTGTGGGACTGTTTTTGTCTGAGGTTACATGTTTTTAATTTTTCTAATTGCATGCACTTTATCACAAGACAAGGAAGACAAAGTATTAAACAAACTGTATCATCATAGTGTCCCTACCACCCCAAAAAAGCCCACAGCCTTACACTCAAACGTTATATAAATGTGGTATCAAGATAAAGCTGTTCTTCAGTTTCATCCTTGGTTGGCCTGAGTGAAGGTCAAATTTCTGAGAGGTAAACAGACTTGATGCAACCTTTCTACTTTGGGTCTTCCATATTTCTCTCAAGGCTCTCCAACCTCAATTTATATTTTCCCAGAATTCTTTGTAGCAGAAGGAAAAGTAGAAGTTTTGTCTATGTCTTTACCTTCTGTACTGCATTCCTACACACACAACTTCAAATACAAATTACTCATGTGGCCTAGCACATTTGGCTGAAGAGAGACAAAACAGAATCATTTTAATGACATTTTATACAAGCTACTGTAATGATCCTTCTTGTCATTTCTTTTAATGTTTCCTTTTTTCCTAGGTTATTGAGTTTTGTTCTTTAATTGAAGGTCATCTATTGCAGGATATTGTATAGCAAGTTTAAAACTACTAAATAACCTTCCTTTCCCAGATACCCTTTCCAGTGCCTGTAGTAATAACCCATGAAACTGCCAAAGTCTGTGGATTAACAAAAAATAAGACCCTGATTATGCTCCTAAATTGTACAAACTAGCTCTGAAATTTATTTATTATTATACATAAATAAATAAATAACTCAGTCTTCATCTTCTGTTTGCATCCCTTCTGTGCCACACCAAGGAAGCACCAATGAGAGGATGAGTGGACCATGCTCATCCCTGTACAAAGAAGACAGCAAGAAAAATCACTTCCACTTACTTGGTGTTAATTCTGGGTTTCCTTTTAAATTCATCATTTTTGGAATTGAAGGTCCATATATGTCTGCATCAAGTAAACCAACTTCTTTTGTCTGTGTAAGGAACAAAAAAGAAAGCAATTGTAAAAATGTCTGTCTTCCTTTCTGACTTATTAGCTGAGCAAAATTCAAAACTACCCATAGAAATAAAAATAGGATTTTGATTTTAGACATCAGTTATCATTGATTCCTTTCTCTCTAAATTGCAGTTGAAGAACGAAACATAACAATGTCTACAAGTTGGGTAAGACATCCTTTAAAAATCTAGATTCTCAATACACAGAATCCTCACTTACACATTTTCTTATTTACAAAATGTAGACCACAGACTTTATATTAACAAACATTATGAACAACGTTCTCTCTACTCTACATACATTTATATAGAAACAATATTTTAACTTTTTAAAAAAGGTATCAAATTTTATTGTAAAAAAACCCCAACAAATTAGGTTTGTAAATATATTCAAATTAATGCAATTTGAATTATACCAGTGACTACAAGGAATGCAAAAAACATAAAAACCATTTTTTTCTTCCATTTAAGTGGCCAGACTAAACTTCTGCAGACATTTTGAAGTTACTGAAATGCAAGTCTCTGAAGTTAATTAAGCAGGCATAATATTTTAATCAAATACATTTACAGAAAAGTATGCTAAAAATGGGTTTATTCAGTTACATATGGTACATTAGGCAATAAACTTGAAATAAAAATTTTTTCAACTATGTAGTCTAGACTTACAAGAGTCTTTTCTATATTCTTTTTTATAGATATGCATACATATTTTGTGAAAATTAAAACTATTTTTCCTACAGATGGCAAGACACACTACGAATTACCAAGTTCTGCAAATTAAGTAGTAAAGAGCAAGCCCTTTAAAGTGCTGAATGTCAAGTTTCTCTCATATAAAAAGCTAACTATATTCAACATTTTGCAAAATTGCAAACAAGTATGTTTAAGGGCTTGTTTAAAAGGTTAAGGCAGCAATAGGAGCTTTTCCAACACTGCCAAATCAAACTTCCCCTACCAGTGCTTCAAAATGTGGGCTTTATTTTTTGAATGATGCTTTCCTAATTTGGTATTTTATATTAAGCTGTTTTGTTACCACAGTTTTGATGGGAAAGATAGAAAGATAAAGGCTCGGTGATAACTACTGAGTTTCTGGTT
This sequence comes from Myiozetetes cayanensis, assembly GCF_022539395.1. Taxonomy (NCBI): domain Eukaryota; kingdom Metazoa; phylum Chordata; class Aves; order Passeriformes; family Tyrannidae; genus Myiozetetes; species Myiozetetes cayanensis. Next base: position 25,638,829 of record NW_026087853.1, read on the forward strand.
AGAACAGGAGTGCAACAAGGCTTTTAATGAAAGTATACAGCATCTTTACCCTTGAACAGGACTTCCAAACATGAAGTATATTCTGTGGCACCATAATCAGTTTGTTTACTGTAGTTTTTCAAATGGGAAATGCATCTGGATTAAAAACCTGGGTATTGGGGCCACTGCTACTAAATAAATCTGAATTCCAATTAAGATAAGGAAGCTAACTCACAGAAGTGAGTTAGCCTAGACAACGGAGAAGAAAGACTGACACTTGTTAGTACAACATATCATAGAATCATAAAATCATTTAGCTTGTAAAAGACCTCCAAGATCATCAAGTCCAACCATTAACCTATATTTTTAGTTTCTGGGCATTGTTCTTCTGTAGAGGTTGCTTTCTCTTTTCCTTTTCTTTTTTAAAGCTGTTGCTATTGAATCCTGAAAAACCATTAATAGGTCAACAATTTGAAGAGTTAAATTTACCTATTGTAAGATAAATGTATCTCATATTTTACAACTAAGAAGTAAAAAAAAAATGCATTAACATATTTGCTCTACTGTTTACTTGAAAAATAAGTTTTTACTACAAAAATCAACCAAAGTTGGGTTGAGTTATTCAATATACTTTTTATTAAACAGAGGAAAGCATATGTAATTCTATGGATTATTTAATTTAGATTTTTTTAAACATTTTTTTCTTTATAACACCTTGTGAAAACTACTAGAAAAAAGTTCAGGAGTTTCTCTAACAAATTATTCTACTTCGTGCCTACTGTATGAGAGCTGCAATTTCAAAAACATTGAAAAGACCCATTTTTATGTTAAGACTTCAAAGACATCAACAACAGAGTATTAGAGTTTCTTTGTTCTTGTACAAAATGCATTATTTTAACAGATTAGAAAGATTCATGACCCAGTCCCTTTATCTGCATCAGCAGCTTAATCGAACCCATCAAAACATCATCTAAGGGCTGTGCCGCCTAATTCCTTCCCAACAAAAGGAAATATCTGTTGAAACACCTACAGCGTTTTACACCTGACCGACATACTTTCCCTCAATTTTTTGAGAGTTCTCCCCACCCCCAGCATGGATTGTGACTATGCACTGACTGACTACAGTGGTCTCACAACTCACTACAGTTTTATTTTCAGCCTAAAGGGACTGAAGATTTAAGATGATCTAAATTAATTAGACTCATTCTATGATCTTCTGGACATAATCAGGTCTTTACCAGTACAGGCCACTTATTCCTAGAAGTCAGAAGGAAGGGATCTACAAGTGTACAAAATTTCCTGAATAGATACGTGCACACTGCAGAAAAACATCCTTCAATACCTAGGAGGACTTTGCAAATTCAGCTAATACTCCAAATTACGAAGCTGATCTTTGCTTCAAGTAAATACCATAAACCTGATAATTTCTCAAAAAAATTTACACGCCTCTTCAGACCTAAGGAAAGTGCCAGTTTCCGAGATGCACTCTTTGTGTTCATGGATATAGTTCAATAAAACTGTTGTCTTCAAACAGAAAAATAATTAACAGAGTCTCAAATTTCTACAACTCGTGTTTATGAAACCACAAGTGTTCCTGTAAGCATGGTGCTTTTCTACAGGATTATAGGAGAAAGGTCCTTTGGCAAATCTTTAAATCACTGGCAGAACCTCACTAAAGATAGCCTAAGGCAGGGGGATTTTTTCTTCACCAAGCAATTCAACATGTTATCTAAGAATTCTTATTGCCTAAAAGTAGCAGCTTATGCAGAAAGCATTGGGTCAAAGCTCCGGTTTTGAGTTTGGTTTCTCCCAACTATCCCTGCTTTTGCAGTATCTAAGCATCCCTAGAATACCAATAATAACCCTTTACTCAAGGTTTAATTATCTTGGAAATACATTATAGCAGTTACCAAGGGATCTTTTAAGACAGGCCCAGCACAGTCCAGATCACCTCTTCCAGCATTTACAATGTTTTAAATCCCCAAGAGAAGAAATAATATGCACACACCTGGATGCTACCACATGAAACACATCAGAATTACCAACACCAGATACTTCTCATGCTGAGTGAAATGCAATCCAGATGCATGTTACAATAATTAAAAAATTAAATTAAATTTTAATAAATTGTGTTTCCCCCATATAACCCACACCTCATATAAGACAAGCACATCTTTCAAAGCATTGCTGTATTAAAACAAATCCTACAAAAACAGGCATATGATTAGACAAGGCAAAAAAGAACACCTGGGCAGAAGAAATAGATTACAGGGGATCACAAGCAGGACTAAGGCAACTTAAAACAAAAAGAGGGGGGGAAAAGAGCTCTAATATTCCTCTTATGCCTTCTGACATTATGTTCATGTGCATATACATCTCATTCTGATGAATCTTTTTTTTTTAAGTAATACTAATTATATGAACAGAAATGCAGTACGTAAAGCACATCCAAGCACACAGAACTCCCCCTGCTTCTAAGTGCTTTTCAGAACAGAGCACATACCACTGCTACAACCACCTTCAGCACTCTGCAGGAAAAGGCTTCAGGAAATACAACTCCACCATTTTCTTATGGCTGCATTTTCTCCTTATAAACATGTTTCTATCCTGTGCTATTAAACAAACAGCATTCCATCTCTCCAGATGAGATAGCAATAACCAAGTTCAAAACAGCTGTTCTCAAGTTAACTTTTGTCCTTTTCCTTCCACCTGCCCAGCTGTGGATGAAAGTTTTTATCAATCTTCAAGTTAACTACACTTTGAAAATACTTTCTAGAGACCTGCATATTTTTGTTGCCTTACTGCAAGTTCTAAACAGCTAAATTCCCAAGATACAACTGACTCCCATATGATTTTATCATGTAATCCCTAGTAATGAACTAACACATACAGAATTATTGACCTCTTCATACAGAATAAGATCCTTATCAAAATCCCACCAGGCAGAGAACACAAAATTAAAATTAAATATATTGTCAGCACATGAAAACACAAAAGTACTCTCCTGTTCGCAAAAACTATACTTAAAAACTCAGAAATGTGTACATTTACCTTCTTGCTAATGCTTTTAAGATTTCTCCCCTCTTCAGATAAACACTCTAGCACAGGCTAACTCCCACTAGGATTTGCTCTTTCTGCAGCACTGGTACTGGCTGCTATGGTCTCATGTGATCACTGGTGAGCTCAAGACCACAAAAAAAAAAAAAATTACAGAATAAAGGATTTCGATAAGACACTATAACTCCTCTTTATCTTCTGCCTTTATATCACTGACTACATACTTCTTTCTACTTCACTACCATTTATCTTCTCAGCAAGATATGAATTTGCCCGTTAGACCTCTCTAAAGATTTCTGAAAAACATTCACCATAAGGTATTAGAATTTATATAATCACTGCAGCTCTTAACCCGATACAAATACGGACAAGTTTTCATTACAATTCAGAAACTTCTCTCACCTACACTAAGAAACAAAAACAGGTTTTCACAGGTAGAGATTCTATATTTACAAGAAACCAAATGCTGTATCAATTGATAAAGAAGGTATTCTTGCATATAGCCCTGAAAGATGACAATTCTACAGCTTCATTTTTTGCAGTGTACAAATTACAGGCACAGATAACCTCACTTAAAAGATCCTTTCCTTTACCTTCTCTGGCAAGATTGTCAACATAATTAAAGCTCACTTTAGTCCTTGAACCTGGCCACTGCCTTGTGAGCAAAGCAATCAAGATTTGGAAGACAGCTGTATTCTAAACTAACAATTTTCAAGCTCTGAACTTATTTATAATTATTTTGGGGGGAAAAAATAAAGTTGTTGAAGGCCATATTAAACAAAGTCCTGGCAGAGAAAGGTCTTGTAAAAAACCCAGAAAAATCTGCCTCCTTTGCTTTTCCTCATGCAGATTAGAAAATATTCAATTGTTATTATGTTTGTTCTCTTAGGCAGGTAAGTTTTACCATACACAATCCTTGTTCAGATGGCGTAAGTCCATACTAATGACAAAATGATCCATATCTTTGGTCCTCTTAGCTATTTGAACAGACACTTCAGAATGGTTTAGTTTCTCCCTACACTTTCTTTATGTAGCTTCCCATTTTTGTCTTTCAGGGAATATTAACTATGAAATCAATTAAACTTTCCAGTAACACATTTTCAACCAAATGCAACCAGTTCTATTCACATATCACAAAGGATCCCTCCCCACATCATTCCGTGTGCAGAGGAGAATACAGTCATATTAATTTCTTCCAAATTGCCAAATGGTTTATTGAGGAACAGACCTGATTAAAGACTTCATACCGATAAAGAAAGGAAATACAAAAAGAATAAAGAAAAAATAATAAAAAAAGGAACTCACAAAAAGTTGCTATAAATAGCTGTTAATCAACACAGCCTACGTTACTGCTAAGCATCCAGAGACTCTTTGACAGTATTAATTTCATTTTTGCTCATATTTTCTGAGACTTTTTTCCATACTTGGTAAGGCATATGTATCCCCACTGGATGTTAGTGGATGGTATTTTACTTTGAAGTAAACTTCGTAGCCCACCAGAATTCCCTGGTGTTCAGCCTGGGAGGGATAGAGGCACAGGTTAATGAGCTGTCGTTGTTCTATATGGTGAAGGATTTCTTACACTAGAAGTGCTCCCACCATTCAGCAGCTGCAGTCCACTCCAAAGACAGAGATTCCAGCTTTGCTAAGTGAAGGTGCCAGTTATTTTAAAGCTAGTGCTCTTAATCCACCACCAGGACTCTCAATTTACCCTTTAATGTTATTATAGACTTAGAGCTAATCCCAAACCGCAAGCGGCAACACACAGGACAAAAGGGAACTTAAAATCAGGATAGGCTATGGATTCCTCATTTGACATACTGACACAATGAATAGCCATCTTTTAATCCCTAATTCTCTAACTCTTTCAGCTGCACACAATATTTAAGTGCCTAGCTGTAAATTGGATTAAAGCCAAAAATGTACCACTGCAGTTTCCTTGCTCTCTATCCTAGAGACAAACTTGCTTTAAATACTCAAGTCTGCTACTGGTTTAAAAGCCCTTTTCCTTCCTATGAAGTTCTTCCCATTTTCTACCAGCCACAGAACTTCTCCGGCACTTTTTCTCCATAGCAGTCTGCATTAGCTCCTACTCAATTTTCTTAATAATCAGATACCAGTAATTCAACCTTGTTTGGCCTTCCTGCACATTATGTATCCCATTAAAAAAAAATTCAATATAGCACCAATGAAACATAAATTACCAAAATGGAATTCCTAACATTACCCCATCTCTACAAGATGCCTCTCCACTTTCACAGCATGTCAAATTATTACAAACATGCTCCATCTTTCACATCAGTATCTGTGATATTTGCACTAGACTATAAATGACTTGAAGGCTAAGGATGTAGGTACTTTACAGGTTGCAAGTAATTAACTCTATGGGCAATATTTCATCACAGAAAAGGGGGAAATTTTGTTCAAATTAAGCATATAGTTATCTGATTTAAATAAAACATTTTAAGAGGTCTATGTTTTAAAATATATTCTTAATTTCACTCATTTTTTACTTGAAAAACAGATTTTTAAAGCTTTATTCCCTCATTTTCTCAGCTGATCTAGAAGCTGTCATTGCAAAATAATCCCAATCAATTCTAACTAGCATCTCCACCTTTATTGACACTTTTTAGCATTAAGAAACAAGCATGAAGACCTTATCTACAGCAATTAAAGTCTGCTGATTCTCTAAGCAACAGAGGTAAAGATGCCTAGAAATCAAACCCTAATAATTAGAAAAGCTGCATAGCAGGAAGACAAAACAGGTCAAAACCTGCTTTCACACTATGATTACTCAGCGAAGGAGCCCATTATTGTTTAAAGTCTTCTAGATTTGTTTGTCTTCTCATATGGATTTTTTCTTTACTAGCAAGAAATGTATATACATTGTGAAGTCATCTACGAATGCAGCAATCAAATATTACCCTGTGGACAAATAGCTTAGTTACAGGAGCCAAATATTTGGGGGTGGAAAGTTGGAAAGTAAATAAAGTAAATTTAATCAAACTGTGTGTTTGATTAAATACACGTTTTGAAGAAATTAAAATTAATTTTGTTATCACAATAGCGAAGAAGACTCAGCTCCTAACTGTGTCATTTCTGTGCTGTAACTTGCCATATACGCATGAGAAACCTGTTACTCGCCTATGTGTGTATCGGGCAGATACCCATGGGAGTTTTCTGGTTTAAAAACAAAACTACCGCGGGTTGTGCCATTCCCACAGGGATGCTGTTGGAGTGTTCCCCCGACCCCGTTCCCACCCCTCACGACCTGCCCGGCCTCCCGCTGCCCGCGCGCCCCCTGCCGGCCGCCGCCTCCCCGCGCGCTCGGGCACGGGCCCGGGCCCAAATCCCTGCCCTGCTCAGCAACCCCCGGGCTGGCCTGGGAACACGGGCCATTCCCCGAGCTCAAACCACCCTTGGCGCACCCCAAATTTCGGTCCGAGTCTGCATGACCCCAGTAAGCCCTTGGCGCAGAGCTCAGCTAGAAGAGTGAAAACTGCTGCCTTTAACCACACATCCCCATTACTGCAGGCAGAAGCCACTTGCTCATGCTTACGTGCTAACTTGTTCCGTATGGTCTTACTTCTTGCTTCTCTGTCCTTCACAACCAAAACATTTCATCCTATAATGAAAAATGTAAATCTTCCTGGAACTAAAAGGCAAGTCAAAGGATATCTGACTAGGGAGCTTGCCTCAAAGTGACAGCACAAGCACACAGCCTCCCAACTGGATTTGTGCCATCCTTAGTCATGCACAGCTGGTGTTTGCTCACTAAAATACTCTGTTCATAAACAAGCAATCTTTACCCTATTATTGCTGCCATCTATTAATTCAACTTGTTTCTACTATAATAAATCGTCTCTGGCCAGGCAGCTTTCATAAATAGTCATTCTAGTCTGAATATGAATCGTCCTGGCACAAAACCCAAAAATTCTTCCCAAGTGCTCCTAGGGGAGCACAACTGACTGCTGGTACATCAAAAGAATGAAAAGAATCAGCTGTCAAACTAAGCGAGCAATTAAAAATAGGACACAAGGGTAAGACTTTAAGTTATTTCTTAACACAAAAAGAACATTGTATAGATTTATAGGCCTTGGTACAAGCCCAAGAGCTTATACATTTCTTAACTAATCCATCTACAACAGGTAACCCCGGGTACCAAAAAACTAATATTCCAAGAAGGGATAAGAGGCTGTCCTGCTTGTTTTCCCTGGCTTTGAATCAAAAACCAAAATCAAACAAGAAAAAATAAAAAACTCTCCAAAAAACCTACTCTGTCTTGGACATGGTATCTAGGCATCTAAATGAAATCCTGTGTTTAATTATTTACTCTGTAACCATGAGGTGAAAATATGCCAAATAGACTGAAAACCAGTATGCAAGACTTAGAACTCCTGAATTCTAATCCCAGCCCTGCCAACAACACTGCGCCACCATGACAATGTCCAAGCCTCTGCTGATGCCTTAGTATTTCAGACAATCACTATAATAACTGAAAAAGCTTCCATATTAAAAAAAAAAAAAAAGTCTATCTATAGAAAGAGTGGGGTTTTGGTTTTGTTTTTTAACTACAGAAAGTAGACCTTAAAAAGAGGGAAAGATGCTTTCTTTTATCAAGAGGGCAAAAAATCCTTTATGCTTTGTTAATATTCTAGTTTATGACTATCAAACAAGACGTCACAGCTGTTACTGAACGCAGCAAGAATCTACTATAATCCAGTCTCCTCTGAAAGCAACTTCTACAGATTACCCTCACCTGAAAACAGTTGTTCTCAACCGCCTGTGACCTGCATTATCTCAGAAAAAGAACAGTTGAGTTACAAACACAGAACTTGTAACACAGACTGTGTCTAACGAAGGAAGCACAGACCTTTATTGTCATGGTGACCTATCTTCCCCCATGAGTCCTTTCTTTCCTCCTTTAAGCAGTCCATCAAGTTCAAAGATCAGTTTCAATAAATCTGTATTTTGCTTATAAGAGACATAAGGACTGTAATGAGTTGTAGGGGGCTCCTGAAGCTCTCATTTACTAACATATCATTACTGCTTCCTCTGAAAGACACTAACTTACAATTGCAACGAAGGGAAGAAAAACCATGGGGAAGTGATGCCTAATCAGTAGTTATTAAATGTAAAATGAAGGCATCCACTGCTGTGTACCTGAGGACAAAAAAATTCACTATAAACTTCAGCAGGAGGCACCAATGGACTCTGGAAAAAAAACCTCATTTACTTCTGTATCGGGTCTGGCTGAGCTGGAGTTCATTTCCCCACAGCAGCCCTCACAGTGCTGTGCTTTGCACTGGTAGCTAGAAGGGTGTTGATAACACTCCAGTGTTTTGGCTTCTGCTGAGCACAACATCAGCACTGTAACATTCCTTCTGCAGTCAAGGGCAAGATTCTGGGAAGGGGCACAAGTAGGCCAGCTGACCCAAACTAACCAGAGGGATTTTCCGTATCATATGATGTCATCTCAGATATAAAAGATAAAGAAAGGGAAAGGAAGGGGGGCATCCATTGTCTCCAATGGCTGCCCGCTAAGAAACCATTATGAGTCACTGAAGGCCTGCTCATCAGGACGTGGCCAGACATCGCTGCTCATGGGAAGTAGAGAATAAACCTTGTTATTTTTCACTTCGCTTTTGTGCACACAAGTTTTACATTTTTGCTTTAGCAAAGTGCCTTATCCCATGCCACGAGTCATTTTTTATCTTATTCTCTCCTCCCTTTTCTGGCTGGGAAGGGGAGTGATATTGCAGCTGGGTGGGCACTTGGTGTCCAGCCAAGATCAACCCACTACAACTTCATTCACCATAACAAAACTGATCATTGCAATGATCTCTACAATTCAGAGCACCGGACAATCCTAGCCTGGAACAAGGTCCAAGAGATACTCACTTCAAAAGCTTGACTCACAAAATTAGTGAACTGAAATCAGTGTGAGTACACAAATGAACACACCGATGACTTCAAGGTCCAAGTTTAAACATAAACATACACATCATTATCTTGGAAAAAACCAAAACAAAAACAAACATTAAAAAAAATATTAATGCTGAACAAACAAGAGAGAGTTGAGTTTATTCAAGCCACCTTAATTTCATATTTTCTAACTTGTAACTACGTCAATACACAATTTCACCGAGGTAGCAACTTGCTAACTTGTGACCATCAATTCATGTAAGTCACAGCTATTTCATCAATTTCAGCTGCTCTTCATTGATTAACATCCACCAGATGCTGGCCTCTGACTCCACACAGAATCCTAACATCAGAAATGGCAGGCGCATTCTGTGTTTGCTTAACTTTCTTGGCTCAATTTCATTTAAAATTAGTTCCCAGTCTCTGATTTGCCACCTAACTCCAGCAGAAACCTCTTCAATCATTCTATACTCCGGTCTCTCTTATTTGTGTGCCTCAAAGCGTTTTAATGGGCTACAGAAGTGGTATATCACATTATTAGGTTTAAAGCCAGATGCTTAACTCCAAACAAAGGGCATAATCCCAAAACTTTTGTACATCAGATTTACTAAGAGATGCTTTATCTCCATGTTTGAAAAGTATCAGACACAATCTTAAAAACACATAATTTGCTACCGAAAGTTAAGTGCAATTAGTTGCCATGGTTTCTGTGGAGCTACTCAACGGCCATCCCACAACAGATCACACTGCAGGCTCACATTTGTTTTACAAAAGTATTACAGCAAATGCCATGTTTTAAAGTTAATTAGAAGGAACCATTCAAGCAGTTTTGCTTTTTAAGATGACAGATTCCTCTGAAATCAAACTACTCCAACAGCCTATTTAAAATACAGAATTAAAACTATGAAATAACAAGATCAGATGCCATCACAAACAGTACATATTTCATATAACTTTAAACACATTTTTCTTATTAAGTGAATTTATGGAAATTTCTTTTAATCTTATACAAAATTCCTACAGAAAGTGTGCAGATTGCATGTAAATCTCACTTTCTACCTGTTTTCTTTTATTCATCTTTTACATCATTAAAAAGATGCTTCATTTATCTGATTAAAGTAGTTGAGAATCTTTGTATTTAATGTTTTATGAGTACAAAACCTGCATTATACACCCTCATATATGAAATGAGTCTTGCTTCTGAGTTTACCTGTGTGGCAATAAATGTGGACAATGTACAGACCTGCCCAGTCTGTAACAGCAGGTGGACATAATGAACACCTGTGGTTTTTACACCTCAATGGTTCCCACTGTCTATTTATAGTCCAGGTAACAGTTTGAGCAATACCAAACTGCGGAATTATATTTTGTCATTAAAAAAATATATATTTCCAAGCTTTAGGGAAGATACATAGCTCTTTTTTTTTTCCATAGTTGTTTATATATTAAGTATTTTTACAATAATTTCTTCAGAAAAAGTAAATCTTTGGACCCATATTTTCAAGTCAGTGTTCTGAATTGATAGAATTTAATTATTTATTAAGTGTATCCAAACTGCACAAGCATCCTCTACTACATCTACACATTCTTGTAGAATTGAACTCAGTGACACACAAGGGAAAGGACACAGATAAAGGATGAAATCTACTAAGTTACTAATGGTACTGATTAAATATAAAAAATTTACGGAAACTCAGAAGTCCATCAGAAACAAATAAAGAAATTAACTGTCAGAATAAATACATTTAATACATGTGACTGCCCTGAGCAGTAACCATCTGATATATGACATATATTTCATACTAAGGCTGATAATTAGATGATCACCTACCGAATCATTTGCTGCTAAGGCGAGGGCTATATTTACTGCAAGAAAGAGAAAAGAGAAAAAACCAAAATATTAAGTCCAGGTAAACTGAATTCCTACATATTGAGAACATTATCATTACTAACATGAGAAAATATAATATAAATACATGATACTTTTTTAATAATTGCATCATCATCTTAGTTCTTAGCTTCTTGCACCTCTACAATATTTTCAGGTTAGGTGGAAGCAGCACTCACACTTCAGTCAACATTTGTTAACAAGTGAACAAACTCAATCTGCAAAAGCTTGCAAGCTCCAAGTTTCTAGAGGACACTGCAAAATAAAACCAAGCTCAGTATTTTGCCAAAGCACAACATTAAGGACAAATTTTTGAGGTACCCACTTTTGAAAAGTGGACTCTGTACTACAAAACTAAATTCACCCTGTCACTGGTAACCTTCCCCCTTCAGTGCTAACGGTCTCCAGTGAACTTTCATAAAACTAGAATTTAGATAAATATTGGCACAAACTATTAAAGCACAGTGACCAGAAAGATGATCATATCACTTTTTTTGATTTCTTGTGATACATTGAACATAGATGTTTTCTGGAACAATGTGCAACGTACGCTTTCCACTTGATTTTTACGTCAGAAAACAAAATCACATCTACCTGAAAACAACTGTAACAACTAAAGAAACAAACAAAAACAGATGAAGCAACTAAAAAGACTGAATTTGTTTGCAGCTTTTACATTTCCATCAATTCTTAATTCCCATAAATAAAAAGCACATGCAAGAAATGGTATCTTTAATGGCTCACCAGTTTCAATTATGTTGGAAGACCTCCCAGAAGCTTCAGTATAAACAAAGAGTAATTTTTATAATGCAAGCAGTAACATGTTTTAGGGGAAAAAAAAACAAACAAACACACCAGGAGAAGAAACTCAACACACACAACTTTCTTGGGTAACATCTTTTGTTTTCTTTACATATGGCTGTTTGTCAGTCCACACAACCTTTCAACAAAGGTAAGCTGCAGTCAGTCTTGTTCTACCAGAAGAGTATAATGGTTCTGAGAACAAGCTGGGGAGCCAGATTCCTATTTGGAAGACCTTAGCACTAAGAAAGATAAGCTCCTTCAAACAAAACAGTCAGGGCGTTAACAAGGACAACTGTACAGCTTTCTCTAAGAGACATACAGCCTCTGTTTACCCCTAAGCTAATAATGCACATAGGTTTTATTCTTTTAAAAAATATTGCTATTTAAACATATGCTTGATTAACTATTCTCCAAATCAATCAGGGGAAAATTCATCTTCTGAAACTTGGAGACTAATCACAGACAAGGAGAAAAAAACAAGCAAACCAATTTTATTATCAATAAAAAGGAAAAAAAACCCAAATCAACTGCAACTCATGTCTGAAGAAGGTAGACACTGTCTTAAAATCACTTCATACCATCTATCTTCCTCTTACACAGCTTTCATGTGTGAAAATTAATGTGTGATACACAATGCTTCTTCTATAAAGGATATTTGACTACTGAAGGGAAAGAAGGGAAACAGTATAGCACATAAACCTAAGTTTTTTAGCAGGATATCTAGCTGAGCACTTGATGGTTAATCCCAGCTGAATCTTGTGCTTCTTTGTCTTTGTATTACTGTCAGTTCCAAGAAGGTGTAAACATGCAGCAGAGGAGCTAACCTGACACTAAACATTCATGTTGGCCCTAACTACTAAGTTCCTATAGCCAGGAGTGCAGGAGAGCAAGACACTACATGCCAGAAATTCTATACAACTACTAAGCAGGCAACTTCTAACCATGGTCTCCCCACTCATGGGTTTAGCACTCATGCTAAACCAGCAGCTCCACCTGCCAATCAGTATCAGGAATGATGCACAGGTTGATCTGAGTTAGTCTAATCCAACCTAAACCTGGCATGAAGCTGTTTCTGGGAGACTTAGGTTGGATATTAGGAAAAGGTTCTTCACTCAGAGGGGAGCTGGGCACTGGGAACAGGCTCCCCAGGGAAGTGGTCACAGCACCAAGCCTGACAAGAGTTCAAGTTGCACTTGGATGATGCTCTCAGGCACAAGGTGTGACTGCTGGGGATGGTCCTGAGCAAGGCTAGCAGCTGAACTCTGATGATCCTTTTGGGTCCCTTTCAACTCAGGATATTCTTTGATTCTAGTCCTCTTGAAATCACTACAAGTGTGGCAAGGTTTATTACTGTGTACTTCCCAACTTCCAAATCCCAACTGGTCCTAGGAATAGCACAGTTGAAGTCTCAGAACACTGAGCTAACAATGCAAATAAAACTTCTTGGTCCAAAATCAGATGTATACAGAACCAGCTGAGTGTGCCTGTATCTGTGACATGGTTAATATACATCATCAATAACATTATGTATAGATAATTTAGATGACCTCTGAATGAACTTTCAATACTTACATCTCAACGTAAGCAATATTTAGAAATAGAATTTATCAGAATATTTTAACATGTAGAGAAGGCCCAAAATCAAAAAAGTTTCAATAATAGTATATCCCACATGCATAACAAAAGTATGCAAGAGGGAAAAAAAGTTTAAACATAGTTAATATGACTGAGATGAAGTCAACACATGGTAAAATGTATCAGCTTTCCTGAACAATACTAAAAAATCTCAACCTGTTGGTCTTTGCTAAAACATGTCTGAAGGCCCACATAGTGAGTAGTTTTATTTTCCTCAAACTTCAGGATTAGCACAATGTGAGCAAGAACATCAGTCTTTAATTTTATTCTACCTCCACAGCTGAAAACAGTAAGACTTTCAAGAAATAAAAAATGCGTCTTCTTTCAAGACCACACTTTGACCTCTCCTCATGCCAGTATCAATTTTCTTCAGTACTTTCATCTTCAGACTAACACAAAAGAGGGAACAGAAGAGAAAGAATAAAAAATAATGATTTAAAAAAACCCAAACAAACAAAAACACAAAAAAGACAGTAACTTGACAGGAAAGTGACAGAAAACACAGCAAACAAACAAAGAATCCAAGACTTATACTAGACAAAAAGAAACAACAACAAAAAACTGAAACAATTAAGCATGCATTGAAAAGTATTTTTCCTATAACACAACTGCTTCTAATCATTGACTACATTGATCTCAGAAGACCAAAAAGTGCTGGAAGAACACAACATGAAAGCCATATGCAACAAATAGAGTTATTTTACAGGTGAAGGAACAGCCCTGACAAACTTGACCAAAATGCAGATTCCTTTGTCCAGAAGCAGAGATCCAGAGCAATTAAAACATTACCACACTGAGAAAAACAATAGAATCATAGAATCATAGAATCATAGAATAGATTGGGTTGGAAAAGACCTCCAAGATCATCAAGTCCAAGATCATCATACAAAGAACCCTGACAGGCTTTCTGAGATACAAGCACTAAGACTATTTTCTGTAGTGCTTTAGAAATTAGAGGTGCTTACTATTCTCTTTTCTTTTAAATTTCTGCTGTCAAACTGAGTCAGCAGAATTGTCACCAAATATATTCATTATAATAAACAAGAAGAGAGATTTTCTTCTCAGTAGTACGAATTAATATATTAAAAAAGGCTATCCAATACAGCTACATTTGAATGGTTCATTTACATTTCCAATCTCTTATTTAATGCTTGTTGAACACTAATTTTTTATTTTTAAATGCATGGGAGCAAGCTCCCAGCTCTAAGTATTATTTATACATATGTCATATTTTACATAGAAATTACATATAGATGCCGGTTAGCAGAACTTAAATTCACACATTTGTTTGCAGACACAAAAATAATAATCTGAATTTACTTTTCAAATTACGTTCATTTTGTAAACTGTTGACAGACAAACAATTATTTGGTATTTTACCTGGAACAACCAGTCCATGAACTATAATGATGTACCTTTTCATTGATAGTTAAGAAATGCAAGTGTTAATTATTTTGCATGTCTTCGTATAGGTATGTGTATCCTGTGTATAGGGTAATAGATAAATGGATTTTAAAAAAAAAGGAAATTATTTTTTCTAAGTATAGTTACTCTTAGTACAGGTATCATGTTTGTCTGTTGTAGTATTTATTAGACAATCAGTCCTTTTCAAGCACGGCTGAAATACAAAACAAAAAATGATAAATGAAGAGCTGCATCCATCTGTTGTTCATAACCAATGGAGATGAACAGTAGACATCATTAAACTAAAGGATGACTCTTCCCCAATCTAGATGCTAAGGAAGAGATCTTTAAACAAATTTGTAGCACTTTACACAGACTTTTTCAAAGAAGTTTACCTTCAGTGTCATAGAATCATAGAATGGTTTGAGTTGGAAGGGATTCTAGATCAGCCAGCTCCAAACCCCTGCCATGGACAGGGACACCTTCCACTAGACCAGGTCATGCAGAACCCCATCCAACCTGGCCTTGAACACATCCAGGGACAGGGTATCCACCACTTCTCTGAGCAACCTGTTCCAGTTTCTCACCGCCCTCAGAGTAAAGAATTTCTTCCTAACATCTCATCTACATCTCTCCACTTCAAGTCCAGAACCATTCACTCTTGTCCTATGCCTATTTGCCCATGTAAAAAATTTGCCCTTCCTTTTTATAAGTCCCCTTTAAGTACTGGAAGGCTGCTATAATGTCTCCCTAGAGCCTTTTTTTCTTTTGGCTGAACCACCCCAACTCTCTCAGCCTGTCTTCACAGCAGAGATGCTCCAGCCCTCCAATCACCTTTGGGGCACTCATCTGGACCCACTATAATAGGTCCATGTCCTGCTTATGCTGGGGGACCCAAACTTGGATGCAGTGTGACCATCCAGCCAATTCCTCATCCACCAAGTGGTCCATACAGCAAATCCATGTCACTCCAGTTCAGACATAAGGATGTTGTGCAGGAAAGTGACAAATGCTTTACACAAGTCCGGGGAGATAACAGCAGTCACTCTTCCCTCATCCACCACAACTGTAACCCCATCTTAGAAGGCTACCACATGATGATTATTTTTCCATTTTGCCATCACTGTTTAAGTTCAAGAAAATGACTGCAGTATTGGTAACCCATGAATTATCTCGTTCTACCACCTAGGAACTGCACAGTTAGAGAAAAATTAATTTAAAACCTAATGGTGGAGTTGACAGAAGACTTCAAGGTGCTTCACAAAGCTCTCATCAGTTTTTGTGCTTTACAACTACTGTTTCCCCTTTTGTTTATGAAACAGCTATACAAGTAGTTGAGAAAATTGGACAATCCTGATTTTGACCCTTTCTAAATCTTAGTGTCCTCGACAGACCACATGACTATGCTGACACAGCACAGAGAGGCACTGTACAGGCACACCTAAGCTGCTAGAGGAAGTGTCACTGCACTACCATATGATGCCATTCACCTCAGCTTACATCACCTCTTAAAGCAGACTGTCTCAGGACAGTACTGCACTATTAGATACTATTTCAAAGCTGTCTGCTCGATTTATACCTTGTCTAAAGGCAAGACTTCTCTACCCAAACAGATTCTCAATGGCTGCAATGGGACTTGACAGAGATGAAGGGCAGTGTTAGTGGAACCCAATTACAAGCTAATGACACAAGTATCCAAATATTCTTTACAAAGTACTAGAAAATGTGCAAAGTCAACTATTAAGAAAGGTCAAGTCTTACCTGCTGTTGTTGATTTTCCAACTCCCCCTTTTCCAGAAGCCACGACCACCACCTGTTTAACTCCTTCTATGGGCTTCTGCTTTGGCAGCCCGCGGGACAGGATCCTGGCACGTTTGTCCCTGAGAGACTCATCCCCGGAGCTCGAGGACTAACAAAATCAGAAGGCAAGTGAACAGTCTGCATCAACCTGCAGCTTTCGCAGAGTTGACAGGAAGGAACCCGCCTGCACATTGAGAAATTTTCACTACTGGTCCAAAAAACCCTTTAGCACGTGGGATTTCCCAAAAGGAGCCTGCTTCACAGGCAGGCAGGGACGGGGCCCATTTAAAAATAACCCGAGTAGCATTTTGGTTAGACTCAAATATGACCGATCTTAACACCTAAACTAAAAGAAAAGAAAAAAAAAAAGTACTTGTGTTGAAATAAACCGAAGCATTGCTTTAAAAGTCGGAAGCTTTAAAAAAGGAGGCTAAACCTGGCCGTCTTTTCTGCACAGTTGTTCCAGGTACAACAAATACAGCAAAGAGTGAAGAGCAGGAAGGTGCTGAGGGCAGGCGGTGCCGCAGAGGCAGCTGTCCCGAGGGCTGGCTGTCCCCGCCCGAGCCGTGCCACAGGCATCCTCTCCTGCTCCTGCGGCACAGGAGCCACACGCGGCCCCGCGGCACGACGGAGGGAGCAGCCGAGCGCAGCATCCCTCGGGCAGCGTCCCACCTGCTCCCGGAGGGCACAGCTTCACCACCAGAAGCGGTGAGCGCCGCGCTTCTCCCATGGACTCGGGTCCAGGCAAAAAGCGGGCAGAGCCCATCTTCCTATGCCCAGCCCGGCACTGCCCTAGACCTAGACCCAGACTTCAGCAACCGCATCCCCGCCGCAGGGATACTGCTGCCGAACTGGCCACCGCAGGACACGGTCAGGGCACCCACGGAGAGCCAGACTACGGCGGTCCCCCCGCCTGCCGCCCTCCGTAGCGCGCCCGCAAGCACAGCCCGCCCCTCGGCCGCTCCGCTCCGCTCCCCTCCCGCCCCGGGCGGACCCGGCGCACGGCGGAGCTCACGCCTCACTCACCGCGGAGCCGGCGAAGGGAGCGGTGCGAGCGGCGGGCGCACAGCCCGGACCGCGCCACGGCGCCGCCGGAGCCCGCCCGCCGGCGGCGGGGAGGAGGCGGGCAGCTCCCCGCACCCAGCACCAAGCGGGACCCGCCATCCCACCGCCGCCCCGCCCCCGGCGCGCTGAGATGGCGCCGTCTGCCCGCGCCCCGGCCTGCCCAGCCCGGCACGGAGCACCAGCGGCGGGGATGGCGCTGAGGGGGTGCTGCAGCCCCGGGGAGAGAGGGCTCCTGGTTGGGGATGAGGGTCTGGCGCTGAGAACTGCTGTGGCCCCAGGCTTGGGTGGAAGAGACCCAGATCCTCCCGCAGAGAGCAGAAGCGGTGGCACTGTGAAGCAGCAGCAAGGAAAGCAACTCGCTGCCGCTACCTATAAGGAAAATGGGGCTAAGGGATCGACACCGAGTGACCACACGCATTACAAATTGGTTCGGACTTGCTCCTTGTAAAGCTGAACTTGTCCCCGCAGAGGGTCGTTCTGGCGCTCTCTGCAACGCTCCCCCGGCCTGTCGATGCCTTCTAAACTCTCATCTTGGCCCGAAAAATGGTTGGCCGAGAGCTTGGTCCTGTCTTGGTTTGTATCCTATACAAATAAATATATCTCATTTTCTCCTTTGGGCCATTAAGTAAAAGAACAAAGAGACCTGTAGCCAAACAGGTGTTTGTTTTGGTTTTTTGTTTGTGTTGGGGTTTTTTGTTTGTTTGTTTTTGTGGGTTTTTTTTAATAATACTAATATTGAAGCATAGAATCACAGAATGAGTAAGGTTTGAAGGGAGCACATTTGGACATCTGGTCCAACCTCTCTGCTGAAGCAGGACCATCCTAGAGCATGTGACACAGGATTGCATCCAGAGAGTTCCTGAGTATCTCACCCGACACAGTAAAGAAGTTCTTCCTCATATTCAGGTGGAATTTCCTCTGCATCACTTTCTGCCTATTGCCTCTTGTCCTACTGCTTGGCACCGATTATTGTTCTAGTCATAGTTTCAGTTTTCCATCCAGTTTACCCTCTATAAGTAAAAGTTTAATCAAAACCACATTTCTGTTCCTTATATTTGGTGAGATTTGTTTAAAGCTTTAAGACACATTATCTATTGCTTCTCTCCTGTTTACAAGGCTTGCAACCATGTCGTGGAAGGAAATTAGATCGGGTTGACATTATTTGCTCCTGACAATTCCATGAACAATCCTTATTCGTCTGCGTGGTATTACAGAAGCAATTCAGGTCTTGGCAGTTTCAGGCCATTAGTTTTCAAATATAAAATACAGTGTAGATAGTGTCTTCTGTTGGTATCTGTTGTAATATGTAATGGATCAGAGGATTTTACATCAGTTTAAAGCATTATTATAAAAATTTCCTCTCACAGTGAGTGGAATTTTCAACACTTATTTTAAAAATAATGTTATTTTTTGTCTTTTGTTATTAAAAGCATTAATTGAGCATTTTGCTGAAACCCACAGTTTTCCAGTGCTCAGCTACAACACATAAATTATAATGATAAAAATATTTTTTTCCTATCCTTTAAGCAATTCTCATATTTTGCATAGCTAGCACAGACACATGAAGAGGTCAAGTAGTTTCCCAATAATTTACCCTACTGTCAAACCAAAACACAAATGAATACTGAAAATCAACAAGCCATTTCATTTTGAAAATGCAATATAGATCTGCCTTGAGGGTCTTTTTTTCACTGCAAAACCATGTTACCCTTTGCATTGCAGGAAATTTGCATAATTTTGTTTTGTAATTTGGTAAGTTGGAGGCAGTGTTAAAGTGCAAAATATTGTGCATCTCACATAAGTGGAATTGGTACTGCAGGATCACTGGTATGAATATGCTTTAGATATGCATCACTTCAAAGTCTATACAAAGAAAAGAATATGGCAAAACATTCTGTGATATACTGCTTCATTTTGAGAATAGCTCCAACACTGACTGGAATAATCCCCAAATATTTGTGTGGGCTTGCCTTTTTTGGCAAAGCTGACCTGGCATAAATTGAAACTGAGCTATCAATTCTTGATATTTTTAATTTTAATCATTTCTTTTAGTACTTGTTTGTTAATAGTAGGGTACCTAATATGGCATTAAGTTGCATTGAATGTAAATATGAAAGGTAGGATTTGACCATTAGAAAGGAAATCAATTTTCTCAGCAACAAAGCAGACATTTTCCAAATATCTTGACTTTAGTGGAATACACTGATTGTGGTTTGACTGAGTAGTGTTTCACCATCTCTAATAATTGTGAGACAGTTTTATGGATTATACTCTTCTCATAATTGCTCTTGGTGTCCTGTTTAAATTTTAACATTTGAAAATATTGTTCTGTGCTGTTTGCCTGACAAGTTATTGCAGTCCATATGCAGTGCTGAAATATGAGTCTAGGAAAATGCAACTAAAAATTAACAAAGTTTTTACTGCCAGACTTGAGTCTTGATAGAAACTACAGGTAATCTCTGCATCTTTCAGAAAATTCCACTTCAGACTTTTCAATAGTTCAACAAAATGAAAGACACACAATATTTAGTTTTAATGCAAATTGATAACGTTTTCTTTAAGTAAATGTAACAAAATATTTCATAGACTTTAAATTGCTATTCAGCCTGTACACTAACATGAAAAAAATAAAACTGATTTTTGTCTGAAATTAGATTGTCTTGTGTTTAAATATATTCTTTCTCCACCCAAAATCAATTAAAGGTATCCAGGTATAGCTAAGAAAAAACTGTTGCCAAAATGACTTCAAATTTTAAAAATTAATTAGCATTTGAAAAATTACTTGGTTGATAATTAGGTTGGTTTGTGTGTAGTAGGAAGTAATTCAGCTAAAAATTCAGCCAAAAAAAGAGCATATTATCAGAACTGTAAGCTTTCAAGGCTGATGGAACCCTGTGTTTCCATTCTCACTTCTAGATGTTTGCATGGTACCATATTAACAATATAGGAAGTTAAAGGCACTCTGCAAACTCTTTCTCGTATGAGCCATCTATTTTGGTCACAATTTGAACTAAAAATTATATTAAAGAATGGCTAAAAAAAGTTCTTCAAAACTAAAGGGTCATTTTATCTTCATGACCAGGCCTGTAATCTTTGGCCACAAAGGGATGCCACTGCATGCTGGGGTGAGTGTGTGGCATGGAGGGGCTCAGATTCTGGGGCTTTCTTCCCCAGCTGGTTGACCAGCCCTGGCACCTAAAGATAAATACATTTAAAATGCTGCTTTGTAATTTTATTTTATTTGTCCACATGGTGATAATTACTTGGTTCATGAAGAAAGGAATAATTCTTACGAAGTTAAATTTTAGGCCAGTTTTCAAAGCTCATATGATAGACAATGAGGCTGATGTTGCATGACCAAGAAATATAGATGAATACATTAAATTATTAGATAATTTTCCACATATTGTAATATAGTAACATAAAATACAATGCCCTAAAGTGTGGTACTTCTGGAGAAGCGAGAAAAACTCTCACTGTGATCACCTTTTAAAAGTTAGAGGCTGTTTCCATCTGAGCCTCAGACTGCTAGAGAGCAAGGAGGACACCTGGGGTTATCACATTCCCTTTTTTTCCATGCTATTTTAAATTGGAGCAGTTGTTCCCAAGCTTTTTCAAAATGCCCACTGGTGTGAAGTCTTTGCTTTATCTTCGCTATGCTCCTTATGGAACTTAAAGCAACTTCCAGGCTGCTTTACTTCATGCTGAGACACTGATTTGGTCCTACACAGATCAGCATCAGCTCGGCAAAGCTTGTGCATGTAGGCTCGGTGCCGTACTGCTGGGTAACAGGCTCCTGATGTATCAATAAGGCACGCCTCACAAACGTGTAAGTAGGGAATTTCGGGCCTTAGAGGAGAAAACAACGGCAGGCATATATGAGGAGAGTCCTTATATCTCACACTATTGCCTCTCATTCGTTAGAATTTCTCTTCTAATGTCCTTTTTTTGCAAGGCTTAGGCAACAAGGCCGAAATCCCTGATACAGAGGCAGTTGTTGCAAAGTAAACTTGGACCAAGGGATTTTAACAGATTCTGATTTCAAATATCCACATAAAACAAGGGAGGTTTACCTGTGTTTTCTTAAAAAATATTACCTTGTTTAAGAAGAAAAACGTTCATTATATATGGCAGTGCTTGAAACTGTAACATCTTAACAAGCACAATGAAAACACAGAAGAAACAGTAACAATGTATTTTTTCTTTATCATGTGTATTACTATCTCCAATAAATATAAGACCACATAAGTAGCTTCATCCAATGCAATTGCATTGCCAAACCTTAAACTGAGAAAGAAATGAAGTTGTCTGCTTTTGTTCAGTCTTGATAAATGAGGAAGAAGGTCTGGCAGAATTGAGACCAATTTAGTTTGTATATTGCTTTCCTGTGGACATTTTAATCAGTGCAGTCCTTCACAGTCAAGAAGAGATGAAAACCTTATTTAAATTGACACTAGACTCTTCTGAAGTCAGTCATCAAGTTCTTCAAGCTAATATTGCTTACTACAGTAACAGTGAAGATGCAGCTGATATCACAGCAATTTTTCCTGCCTTAAGGAAGTGGTGCATAAAATTAAGAGATTTATTTTGTTGACTATGCTCTTCTGTAACAAAGCTACATAATTTTTCTTAGGTACCTGATAGATATTCCTTGCATGGATGGAATTAACTCAAATTAACAGTATTTCCATACTTAAAGAAAACATAAAATCAAAGTTTTTGAAAGTATTCCTAATCTTTGCCATATATTTCACAAACATTGAAGGAAAATTGGCATTTTCTTTCTTCTTTCCTATATTTTTTTTCAGTAATGGAGATAAACTGCAATGATAAGAGTCCCAGGGGCAGAAAGAGTCCTGTTGTATTAAACATTGTAGAAATAAAGAATAAAAATGGTCACTGTCCTAAAAGCTTCAGTAAACCATTTGACACCACTGATCTGAGTCACAATGACATTCAGCCACAGTTTCTGAAATCATTTTAATTCTGCTCTTCATTCACTTTTCTCAGTAATGAGTTGTGTTTTACAGGAAGAGTTTTTGTTAACCTCAGAACCTTGAGCCTAAATGAGTTCTGTGTAGCAAATTAATCTCATTTGACCAGTGAGGCTGATTGAAACATTACATCA
The DNA here is from genome assembly GCF_022539395.1 of Myiozetetes cayanensis. Lineage (NCBI taxonomy): Eukaryota > Metazoa > Chordata > Aves > Passeriformes > Tyrannidae > Myiozetetes > Myiozetetes cayanensis. The sequence goes on from NW_026087853.1 coordinate 25,661,514, forward strand.
GTTATTTACTGGTTTTGGTGTTTAGTACTTATTTTTAAAATCTGGTTAATGTTCTAAACCAGTGCAAGGTATTTCAGAAGGGCATTGATGCACTTGGACCACTTACCCAATATGGACCACTTACACTAGCAGCTTGCTTCAAAGGACCAATCTCTGCTGAAAATAAATGTGATCTAAAAACACTTACTGTGTTCTGTTTGAAGCACTATCACATAGAACTGTTTGGTACTCCACCACTGAGAAGCCAGAGCACCAATTCCTGGAACATAATCCTCTAGTTAATCCTGAACTGTGAAAGTGAGTAACTCTTCTTCAGGGTTTTACATTGAGCCAGAAGTTCTTAACTGGTTCTTAACTGCTGAACCCGGACCAAATTTTTTTTGTTAGTGAGTGAGACCAGGAACCGTTGCAGTGGCCAAGAATATTTCCTGCTATTGATTCTTTCTGGTACAGATATAGCCTAGAAGTTTACCTGAAATTGAGCTCAATCATTCTCCAAGCTCCAGAGTGCATTAGTTAGATCTGTGTTCTCCGTAACAGGACCTAAAATGTCATATTTGTGCTGGAATTTATTTGTGGGCACAAAAATGAAGGATTTTTTTAATCTGGATGTGTCCCTCATTCAGACTGTTACTATGAAGACATGATTATTTTTTGTCCTATGGGCAACAGAGTATCCAAGGAAAGATTAAATATCTGTAATTGATATTCAAATATCCCAAGTTACAGAGTAATTGTTTTATCCTGTTAATCATAAAAATATACGCCTCCAGCAGTTCTAAGAATTATCTGTGAAATAAAAGCTCTTTAAGAAAAAGTTATACCAAATATAATTTTTCTATTCCTTTATAACATCAAATATTGAAGATAAAGTCTTTTACTTCCACTTTGTGGCAGCTATTTAGCACCTATTGTAAAAGAAAGAAACTGACTCCCTGATATCTTAAAAAAAGCAAAAAACCAAAGATTATGTGAAAAATCTTCTCGTCATTGCAGTGCTTCTGAGGACTCTAATAATAAACTAATTGTAGCATCACAAATGAGTTCAGAAACATGCATTAAAAAAACTGTACTTTGAGAAAGTGTGAAAATTAAAAATTAATTTACAATCTTTTATTATTTAGCTCACTGCATTAAACATCTGCTTTTTCCCCCCAAGATCACCTTCTATGTGTGTTGGTTAAAATAATAAAAGGACTATATATATATGTATATATATATATATATATGGTAAATCAATGTCCTACAGTTGCTATTTGTTCTAAGGGGAGTAAGTTCCCAAAATATAATTTTAAGGAAAGCCCATAGATCAACAACACTGTGTCAGTATATGATGGTGTGCTGTGGCATAGCATTGCATTGCAATGTTCATACACTGAAGGGAATAAAATGCCGAGAACTGTCAACCCTGCTTGGCTTACTCAGCTCTGGCAATCTTGTTGAGCTATGCTGCAAAAGAGGTTGCTATGTTCTGGGAACAATAGCTCCAACAACTGATAAATGTCAGACCAAACATATAATTAGCATGGCCCCAAACTCACCGAGTTTTTTCCTGATGCATGGCAAAATAGTTCTTGAGATGACTTCAGAGGTTTGCCATTCAGAGAATTTCCTAATGACCTATCATTTGTGTGTGCATTCTCTCCTGACTAACTAAGGATCAGTATGCCTGAGGGGAAAAAATGACAGGAGCTGTGACTCAAGGAGGAAGCTTTTGGCCTGAAGCTGTGATAAGTTTTACATTGAAAGTCATCCATATAAATTAAAAAAAAAAAGTGACATGCAGCCTTATTATGCCTGCACACTCAACAGTAACTGGAGGGAAGCAGGCCTCCAGGTACAGAGAGAATAATAAATGACCTCTCATAGTGTTTGTGAAAGGAGCAGAAAAAGCCTCATCTCATTCCATGTACATTTTTAATAACATGAGGCTCAATGCCAACACTCTGATAATGTTACATATGTCATCTATTGAACACATGAAACCTCAAGTTTCAGCTCCTGGAAGATATTGACACATTTCTGTCTACAGCAACATCCTCACATTATCATCAAAATTTCTCACTAAAGTTGAAAAATAAAGGGATTAACTAACAAGAAGAGAGCAATGATGTAGCAGTGCCCTGGAAAGAGAACAGATTTTATTTCCTTTACATGGCAGGGGCATAACACAGGCCAATAATACAGGGGCTGTGGAACACAGCACAAACTCTTGGTGGAGAGTCACCCTGGGCCCACACCAGACCAACCCTGCATGTGGGACAATAAAGAATGTAGCACCTGTACTCCACTGTGCCTGATCTAAATACCCGCTCCATCAGGAGGAACCCAGTTTGCAACACCCCTTTAGATTAGTCAGGTATGGGTTAGCTCAGGGGCTTGAAGCAAAGCAGAACCACTGCCTGTCGTGCTGCCAGAACGGTGCCAGGCTCTGCGCTGACGTGTGGCCAGCAGCTCCACACAGCACACAAGAAGCTGAAGCTGACAGATCAAAGCTGGACCTGAAGTAAGCAAGTACACTGCGTGTCTTATCTGGATACTTTTTTCCCCTTAATAGATCCAGATTCTGCTCCTCATATAGAAAAACAGTAATTGTACCTGATGCAGTGTTCACACCAAATCAGTTATTTTGTTCATAAATTTAATTAAGTTTTGATTACTTTAACACATTTCAGTATCTGTTTAGTAATTGTATGCAGGACTAAACAAAACACTAATCTATTTTAAATGGTGTATTCAATTTTTGCTGCATTCTTTAAACACAGATAAAATCAACCGCTCAAATCACAGAATTGCGCTTCCACAACAGGAATACCAGCTTTCCCTGCAGACAATTCTGACTTTCATGGGAACATCAGGTTAGTTCTGCTGGGAGAGCTAAAGAGGTATACCAACACTGATGCCACAGAACCAGAGCTGAAGAAGCTTCCTCAGAGCTATGTCGCAAACCAGAAAAATAAAAATCACATTATCATCTCTTCCTCTCAATCATCTTACCCAGAAGTCTGCAATGGTTATTTTGAATGCTAAACAGATATGGGGGTCATTTCAGAAGGCAAAGTGGGTGACAGTCTTCACCCCATGTCTTCTCTGGAAGAGCTGTTTCTGATAGCTGTACATAGGCATTGTGTAATACTTGTGGTCTTTGAGTGACAGGAGTGCTATTCCATCTTATTTCTGCTGTCTACCTTGTACTAGGAAAATTCTTTATGACCTCTCTGCTTTCCTTATTTAAATATCTCCTAGGAAGGAGGATGGTGGTTGGGAGGCAGACATTTTTCTGACCTTAATGTCTGGACAATGCTTTGAATAGTAGTAGTCAGTACTAAATAGTCATCACGTGTCTTAGACTGTAAAATGATTCTAACACCACCAGCTAATCCTCTCTGCAGCCACATCACTGTTGAGCAATATCTTGTCTCTTGCAGCTAATTGGCATCTCAGCTAACAATTCTGAGGATTTAGAAAGCTTAATTGGGTCTTGAACTAGACTGAGAAACAACCTACAAAAAAATAATCACCAAATATAAGAGCCAAAGAACCTACTCGTGCTATCTGTGATGAGGCAAGTAATTCAGAAAGAGAAGCAAAATAACTTAACTGCAAGAAAAAGAGAAGGAAAATGGATCATCATCCAAAAGAAAGTGAAGGACTTGCCTCAGTTCAAGATGTAAGATTATAAACATGACTTCAAAAATAAATCATACTAACATTCTGAGCTCTCTTGTGGCAGCTCAAACATTTTGGACTAAAGATACACAATTTTTTTTTAATTATTTCTTTGAGGGATTAACCTGTTGCTTCAGCATTGATGTTTCAGACACCATAGAAAAAGGAATAACATCCCAGATACATCTTGTTCCTTCAAAGGTCCAATCAACTACTGCCCCTGCCAAATGGTATGCAGCACCAAATTTAATCCTAACAACAACAAAAAAACATCACTAGGGAAGAATTCAACCACTAGTGATCATTTTGGTACTGAAAGACCTCTAGCATTTCATCCTCTCATAAAACAGGAGAAAGCCAAGTACCTGCATAGGTAGAGCTCCCAGCACCCAACCACCTCTTGACGGAAGTATTCATTCCAAATATGCATAGAATCATAGAATATGCTGAGTTGGAAGGGATCCATCAGGATCATCAAATCCAATACCTGGTCCTGTGCAGGACACCCCAAGAATCACACCATGTGCCTAAGAGTGTCGACCAAACCCTTCTTGAACACATGACCATTCACAAAAAGGGTAAGGAAAGACACATGGCCACTGAAATTTGCAAGACTGCAATCTGCCCCTCTGAAAGAGAACTGACGTGAAAATAACTACAAGTATCTTCTGGTACCATTTCCAAAATACCTACTTTCTCCTCCAGTGACAACAAGGAAATATTCTACCTCAAATCCAAAACATGTAGAAAAATGTCCTTATACTGTAACTGATAAAGATACCAATATATTTTATGCATGGATATATTCTTTAGGTGTCAAGAGGTGTTTTTCTATACAAAACTCACAATCAAATTCACAGCTAAAATTTAACCAACAAATTTCCTATCATTCTTGGGCATACAAAGAGAGACCCTTAATCTAATGATTGACCTGTGAGATAAAAAAAATTCAAGATGTGGCAGAATTAATTTGGCTTCCCAAGGAAAATATGACATAATTCCACCAAGAATCCATCAAATAAATGATCATGTCATACAATTTTTTCTATGTACTGTTTCACAGGCATTTTTGTGCGTTGAAACTTGTACATGAATAAATGTTCACCATCACATCCTGGTGTAAATAATGGCACTGCACTGAAAAAACAATCAATATCCTTATATATTAATATTCCTTTATAATCTGCTTACATAATTTGCTCAGACTGTCGTAAAATCCATTTTACTTAACAATCCATTTATATCACAAATATGTATGGAAAACTCCTCTCATTTTAAATGGATTTCTACCTCATTAAACTCTTCTTAATGAGACTGGGGATACAGCTTTCAAGTAAATGAACAGAAGGTATTTTAAATAAAATTAGCTGAGTTTAAATAAAAACAGCTCATACTTTACAATACCCCACAGCTAGCAAAAATGAGCTACTTTATATACTAACCACCTAGTGCAATTTCCTGCTCTTCCATGAAGGTTTGCTTTGGGAAGAGCAACCTCACTGAACACTCATAAAAGAATCTTATTTTTTAAATGGCAGACAGAAGCCAAATATATCCCTCTGTGTGATATTGACTATTCACAAGTGCATATTGGTCCATGCTCTGCAATAGTAATCTTTGGTAATCTTACTCTATGATTGAGGCCAGGTACTAAGATTTGGCTTCTTACTCACACTGCTATGTATTAAATATTTTTCTTCCTTTTTTTTAAGCATAATTGTAAAAATAAAAACTTGTCTTAAAATTAGTTCAGAGAGAGATGATGAATTCTTCATCATTCTATCTTGACATCGATGAAGCCAGTATTAGTCAAAACTTGTCTCTGTCAAAATTCACAGATGGGAGGAAGACACAAGTCTTCCAGTTTTTGAGCTGTTCAAGGAGTATCACGCTACATAGCCCAAGACCTGGAAGACAATAAAAGAAGTATGTGCAATACTGTAACTTTTCCCACTAGCAGTGGAATCTCATTTCAAAACTATGCACTTTTTTTTCCCCCACATGATTTTAATCACTAGCTATCTGGATCCCTTTTAACTGCATTTATGTTTCCTCTGCCTCAGTGCAGTATCATTTAAGATAAATGATCCAACTTGATAGAGTCTTCTCATTCACCTGAAACACAAACATTGTTTTTAAAGAAACAACAAACAATATTCAGATTTTTTTTTTCCATACTTAACCAAACAGTGTATTTCACTTCTCATAATCACGTAACGTTTCCCCCAGAAGATAAGGAGACCTTTCATTTCTCATCAAAATAAGAAACCACTTCCTGGTAGCTGAAGGGCATGGTAAGTTCAGCTGTAGCAATACTTCGTTCAATTCTGTTCCAAAGGTTGTATCCCTGCTGCCAGCCCCCTCCACAGACGTCACTGGCAGATCAGAAGCCCCCGTTGTACCTCCAGCAGAATCCCGCCCGGCCCCTCCCGTGGCCGCAGCCTGCAGCCCCGGGGGCACCGCGGGGGCGCCGTTCCCGCTGGGAGCGCCGTTCCCGCGGGGCCGGGAGGGCGGGACGCGCGGCCAGGCCCGCCCCCAGCGCTGCGGGCCCGCTATGGCGGCGGCGGGGCCGGCTCGGGCGCGGGCGCTGCTGCAGCAGAGCCTGTCCGCCCGCCTGCAGGTGCGGCCGCCCGAGCGCGGCGCCGAGGCCCAGTGGGTGGAGGTAACGTGGGCTGCGGGCCGCGCCCCCGGCATCGCCCCTTCTCCCCCCGGCTCGGGGCCGCTCCGGGCCGGGCCGGGCACGGGGAGAACGCTCCGTCCCCTGAGCGCGTGCGCCGGCGGGAAGCGAGGGTGGGCGTTTAGAGATTTGAGGAACAACCCACCCCCCTCGCTGCTTCATTTTCCGGGCTAAGCTTCAGTTCAGACACCTCTCCCACCCTGTCCTTGATTTCCACTCTCGAGCCCTTCCCGCACCCTCTCGTTATCACCCAAGGCTACGCTCGGTCCCTTCAGCGGAGGGACGAGCAGCACAGCAGGCTGAGGCCGGTGCACGGCGGGTTGTCCCTGCTGCTCCTTCCCCTTCCCTGGGCTCCAGCAGAGGCTCTCCGCATGCTGTAGTCCCTTCGGGAGCACGACTGCGCAACCACACACCTCCTTCCGCTCTAACCGCGTTGTTCCTTCTTTTCTTAAATACACTTTCACAGAGGCACTAGAACCTTGGCTGGTGGGCTCAGCTGCCGGCTTTGTTTAGTGTGCGATAGTGTGCACTTGGAGAGGAAAGGCCAGGTGGGGCAATGGGGCTATGGTAGCAGTAGTTCTGATGTTGGGGTTTTTTTTAGCAGACCACCAACTAAAAATGAAGTTTAGGGTGTAGACAACCACACAGGTTGAGGGAAACTTATTTTTCTCATTTTCCTCCCACGGTCTTCTGCTGGGAGAGGTAGGCTCTGCTCTTTGGGCTAAGTGCTGTGCATACAGCCCGGGGCTCTATACCAAAGCATGAAGGCTGCCCTGTGGGATGCACTGTCCTGCTGTAGTTGTCACTGTTCATGGGTTACCTACACTAGAATAATTCATCTGTGCTGGCGTCAACTATTTAGCCTTGGGGTTTTTTTGGTTTTGTCTTTTGTCCTTCCTAAAGACAGTAGAGGCTTTATACCGTCACTCTCATAACTTCTAAAAAGTAAAAATTGTAGCATGCCTAAAGGGTTAATGAGTTCATTCAACAAATCTGAAAAGAGTTCACTATTTGTCTTTAAAGCTTCTCTCTCCTTGTGCAGAAGGGTCAGGTGGATCCATAAGACCTAGTTTCTGCAGCATGGTCTGAGAAACCAGAATGTTTGGCTGAAGTGCATCTGTGTATTGTATGATTACCCTCCTAGTGTAAGGTTAATTACAGTGAATGTTGCTCAGCCCAGCATAAATTAGTATAGGAAAAATAAGCTATTTCTATCTTGCTAATCTCAGAAGAAGTTGTACATCTAGTAACTAAAAGCAGAACTGCAATTTTGTCTAGCTGTCTTTTAAACTGTCTGAAAAGAGTTTAAAGTTGTTATAGTTGAGAGATACCATGAGCAACTCTGTTACAAGGAGGTTTGCAGTTTATATCTTGTATTTGAAGTTTTTAACAGACTAAGCAAAATCCTTGGGAAAGTAATAGGAAGCATAAAGGAATCTGCAAGAGATTTGGGTCGTCTCAGCAGCAGATATTTTTCGGACATGAACCATCCTAATATTTGTCGTGGGTAATTAGGAATCTTTCTTGGCTACCTGGGGCTTTTTAAGAGAAGTCACCATGCAGGAAAAAAGAACTATGGGAAGCAATACTTTCTTTAGTATGACTACTGTAGAGGTCATTAGAAGGAAACTGCTGCTGATGTTTTGTGGTAGGGTCATGTTATATATGCACATACGTATAGGCACTATATATGCATGTCAGTGCAAAAATATAAAGGTCTCATCGACTATTATTTGCGTCAACCAGTGTGTTCCTGATGTTTTATAACAACTTAAAAGTAGGTCCTCACCTCGAGACATTTCTAGCACACTATAAATAGCATATTATGTGGGTGGTTTTGTATAGCTTTTGAGCTGTAGGAGACCCTTGTAGGTACTTAAGGAGATTCAGAGCAGATGTTCTTTATCTGCAAAAAGGTTAGGAGTGTACTCTATACTTACACATGAATCACTGCCTTCGTTGTGTTTTCATGATTGAGTTTTTCGGGCCTGTTGAGGATTACTGGGGAATGGATGTCTTGTTTATGGAGAAATGTGGGTTGGATAGCCTCCATAAAAAGTGTATGTATACAGCAAAATACTTAGGAGGAAAACAAGGAATTCTCCTTATAAAGGTAGAGTGGAAATAAGGTGTGGTTTGGTGTATTTCACAACTTTGGGGGAAAAGAAATGTAAAATGAATATTCAGCTAAAAAGTGTACACTTAAAGTGTACACATAAAGTGCCTACACTTTATGCAATGAAACCTGCCTTTTCCTTATCTTCTTTCCTTTGATTTGTCTTCTGGTTAATATAGCAAAAAGAGGTGCAAAGTACCAGGCACAGACTTGTTCTCTGACCTGTGGCAGATGATGTAATCTCTCTTTGCTCCACTTGAATAAAAGACATATGAAGAAATCTTTCCACAGGGTAGCAAATCTAAACTTGAAGTGGAAATATCAAAGAATAATTTATGCAAGTTTCACTAACTGGCTTTCTAGGGATTACAAGTATCTCTGTTTTCATTATCCACTGCAATTTCCTAGGGGGGGGAAGTAAAAAAAAAATAAAAAAGGTAGAGTTGAGTTAATATTTTACAGAATATATTTTGGTCTTCCTAATAATATCCTGAAAAATTCAGATGAATGTGTTTAGTAAGGAGTTATTTGTTTTTTCCTGCACAAGAGCTAAAAAGCAGCATTTAGAGGCAGCATTGCAAAGGCTGGCTGTATGGTCTAAGGACTGGGTACTTCAGCCCTTCATAATTCATGTGACCTGATCTGATGATTACTTAGGACAGTTGTATAATAAATGCCAGTGTTGCAAAGTAACTTTCTTTGCTGGTTTATATATGTAGGCATTTTACTCATAACGGTAAATCCACATAGAGCTCAACTTCCCTGTCCAGCTGCCTGCCTGTCACTGTGAAAGTTCCTTGCAGTGGCTTGTTTGCACATCAGCATGTTGAATTTATTACCATCTTATTTGTGTTATTTTACTTGATTTTTATGTGCTCTGAAGAGCAGTCAATAGACTTTGATACAGAGGACCTTCAGTAATGGCAATGGTTTTGCTTTGGTTCAAAAGGTTTACACATTCCCATTTTTAAGGTAAAACATACACAGGTATTCTTCCCAAGAATGCCGAGGCAGTGGAAGGATTAAAAAAACCCATTTATTTCAGATGCAAGGACCACTTCTTAATGATGCTGCACACACTGGGCCCCCAGGGAAAAAAAGCAATGCCCTCCCTTCTCCAAGGCTTTGTGTATCTTCTCTCTCTCCTCCCCCCCCCCCACCTCTGGCCTGAGGAGGTCTTTTACATGTGTTCAAACATGTTATCTCTCTGCATACCACTGAGAGAGGGAGCTTGCTCACAGCTTCTCCCTGCAACTTTCTCTGAAATGCTGAAGGAAGGGGAAAAAATCTGACCTGTTTGAGAAGGCATTTTGCAGGCAAAACAAGTTCTAGCCTTCCATTACAAATTCTTGCACAATCGCACCTATCCCTACACCATTCCTTACATTGGCAATGAGCAAAAGTCTCAGGACACCCAAAACACTGATATAAGGTCCGACTGATATACATTGTTATTATTAGGTTTACTCTTGTAATGTCATTCAATTTTACATCTTCCATTGAATTAAGAAAACTAAAGAACAGAGAAAGACCTAAGGAGGCTGAAACGTGGCTGCGCATGTATTGAAAATAGTGTTCAACCACAGTTGTCAGTCATAGTTGAAACCATAAGTTTCAGCTTACAAATAGTTGAATAGTTTTTAACTATATCATAGTTGAGAAACGGTCTAGAAGACCATAACCATGCAATGCAAATAGAAACATCCTCTAGAACCTTTAACTTGTCTCTGAATTAATTCTCTTTTCATTTAACCTCCTGAATCTCTAATTTTCCTCAGTATGCATGTTTCATCTTGTGATAAATTGGATATTCAAAACCAGGCATCAAATAATGATAGAGGCTGAAAAAATAATGAATGTTGTTATTTAATCTGTAGCTGTCAGGCTATAGGACTTGCAGGGGTCACTTTATTTTCTCTTTTGTCTCTTTAAATGAGCTGTTTGCAGAATATTGTTACTTCTGTGAGACTGTGCAAAAAAGAGACTGTCACAAGTCCCAGAATTAAAATTATTTTCTGTGATGTGTGCTATATCATGGCATCACTTATTTCTAATGCCATGGTCAGACATATGCAATGTAAATGCATTTGGCCTATTTTATCACAAACATTTTTATTAGTAGGTATGTGTGCATTGTTATTATCTATTAATATCCTCACCCTGGTCTGTTTCTGGAGTTAATATTTAGCTAAACATGTAAGGATGTGTAATATTTGGCAGCCTGCATTTCTTCCTCTAATTTGAACAGATGGTTTGAAACGTCATTCGAGGTTCAGGCCATCAAATCTGTTACAGTGTTTATGAAATATGGCAGTCATTTGAGAACCTCTATAAATATTCCGTAGTGGTCAAAATGAGTTTTGAAAGGAGCCATTTAAAGCATTTGAAAGTTCTCAGCAGGTGACATTTTGACTACAAAGAGCATTCTCTTTTTTCAGAAGTTAGTCACTAAAAAAAAATAGTTGAGAAGGCATAGCTTTTCTCAGTCATTGCTGTGAGCATTTTGTTTAATCTCTGCAATAACAAGGGGATAAAATCTTATATGTACAGCTAAGTTTTCTTAACCAAAACCCTTTATCTTTTAGAGAAAAGGGGAAAGAAAAACAAATAAAAGAGAGGAAAAAAATGAATAACGGTATTTTTTAGAAACTCTTCACATTTGCTATCTTTTTGCTTTGGTAATGTTGATATTAATGACTTCCTGTCCCAATCTATTTAACATCTCTTCAGTGGCATTTCATAAGCTGACATCTATATTTCTTCTAACAAAAATATTAAGGTACTTATTCTTGACAAGGCAGTGGGGAGGGTTTTTTATATACTGTATGTTTGCGGATATTGTATGCCTTTTAGGGTTTTCTTCCTGAAGAAGTTAAACCATTCAGGTGTACCTGTGCGTGAGACAGTTCAGCCATTCAGGTGTACCTCTGCATTGGCTGCAGAGCTTATCAGTTTGTCTTAATAAAGCACAGGTTGTTGTTCATGCATTCCTTGAGAACTAGCCAAGAGAGCAGAAAAGCTACACGAGAATTTTCTTGTGCTTTCTACTCAGTACAGGCCTAATTCTTCCCTCAACTACATAGTTCTTACAAGTAGTCTCTCTGAATGCTAAGGAAGTGGCTTATCCTTTACTCTGTGGATATGCCAAGGAGGGGAAGGGTTCTGTTTCACCAGTAAGATAATACACAAACTGATAAATAATATTTTGGACAACTTAATAATATTCTGAACAACTTCACAGCTGTTGGTCATCATATTTAAATCTTTAATTAACAGACTGTATTTTTTTCAGAATTATGTTGTGCTAGATTACTTTTAACACCAAAATAAAATTCAATTCACTGACAAGTCCTGTGGTGTTTGTCATGCTTCATAATTGGAAAGAAACTTGAAAATTATTTTAACTCTATGTTTGACAGCAAAAAAAAAAAAAGCTGAAATTATTTCCTATGCTGGATTTAAGTACATTAATTTATCTTGTCACCTTGTCTATGTTAATACTTTACACAGTGCATTACAACAAAATTCGGCTTCACATGGACATAATAAATTGGCGTACTTGTATGTAGAAGCATTGTGCAGATAATCAGTATATACATTATAAGCTCCCACAGCATGTAAATTTAATGTCTGAAGCTATACTAAAACACACTATACTAAATAACTAAAATTATTCTCAGAACTTGTGTGGTTTTGTGATTTTTGATACCAATTTTTATAAGCATGCATTGTGGACAATGAGAAATATTGACATAGGTTTCTGTAATCTTTTGTAGATCCAGAGAGGGCTTGTTATCTACATATGCTTCTTCAAAGGTGCTGATGAGGATCTCGTTCCAAAAATCGGTATGATATAACCCTTCTAAATTCTTGTATTTGCAAAAAACGAAAAGCAGCAGAGGCAGAGAAGGCAGCAACTGTTGGGACGAGTAGGAGTCAAGAAGCCATGAGACGGTATCATTCTAAATCAGTCACCTGCCTGAAAGAACAGTTTGATCTGTCTTATTTCTTTTGACAGTTGTCCAGGCCTCTCACTCTGTCCATCTGCTCAGGACTAACTTAGAACATCAATTCCCATGATGGTAACCTTCTAGCAAACAGAGAAAATGCTGCACCTACTATTTAACATATTACATGTATCAGGCAATGGGTTCAGTCCAGGACAGAACTGAATTTCAAATAGTTCATGGCTTGATTTGATAAGTGTTTTGACACTAATCTCACTATATGTGCAGGATATTTAAAATTATAACCAGTAGAGGGAGTTGGGTGGATGACTAAACAGTGTCCCTCCCATCTCATTTCAGTAGTACTATATACACTGTTAGCATTTCTGGTGCAGTTTTCTGGTTTGAAAGTGGTAACAGCAATATCTGCAGTTCTTGCCCTCTTTTCCACATACACTTTAACATTTACATAAAGGCAGAGAAGATGCTGTGGATCAGGTCAAATGGTAGTGATTTCTGTCTTCACCAGTGCTGTTTTGGCTTGATTTTTTTTGTTTTTGGTTTCTTGTTGGGGTTTTTTTGGGGGTTTTTTTTCCACTTTTATGTCATTTCTTCTCCCTCTTTTCCTCCATCAGTAGCACTGGATCACCTGGAAGAATGTGTGATGCCACATATTCCAGATAAAAGTACCCCTTTTCTGTGCCTGGCTGATATTAGTGATTTGGCAAAAAACTGTGTAACAGTAGTCTTTCAGGCTAATGGCTGGGCCAAGCAGTGCACAAGTACGGGTGCTATTGAAAATGCTCAGAGGAGCTGCTGTGGGGTTCTGTCTAGATCTTGGAGGGCACAGTCTGATATATTCTGAGATACTAAATAAAGTTGAAATATTTGGGTGTATTTAAATCTACGATATGAAAATTTATTTTGTGCTTGTGAGAGTTTCACAAGAATGTTACATGAGAATAATTACATGTCCAGCTGTAGGGCAGCTGAAACAGGCCAGGAAAAGAAAGTTCTGTTTCCTATGAAGACATTCATCTATGACCATCCTCCTTGAGTGCCTGGTTTACAACATATTGTTTCCTAAATATATTTTGAATCTGTTTAATTGCGTGTTTTTGATTCCTGAATCACAACTCAGCTCTTTTCGCTTCAAACAGCATTAAATGTGGAGGCATAACTAATATCCTCACAGCTTTTACAGAGTTCGAGAAAGTTTTGGGGTAATGACTTGATTTGTTACAGAAACAAGGAAAATCTAATGTTAGCAAATGCATTGATTTTATTTGAAAGTTTATGTATTCTGGCTTATAAGCCAAATTGCAACTGACCTTCCTGCCACTTCCTTTCTCAAAAGGCAAACTGGTCCCTGCACATCTCCAAGTGGAGTGCTGAAGGACACTCACTTCATTTGAGACCAGACTATGGAACTGTGCCTTCAGCACAGATCATTGCTGGGTCCTGCTGTGAACTACTCCAACCAGCGTGAAAAGACAGGGCACAAAGCTCTCCAAAATGCACTGAGGATGGTGTTGTCTCCTACAATTTGTTGCGTTGTGCAAATGCTGCCTATTTGAGTATCAGGCAATTTAGTAAGGGCCATTAAGTGCACCCTTCTCTGGATTCTTTTGGGAGTGTCAAACTAGAATCTACTTGAGGATTTTAGATATCAAATCACTTCCCCCAAAAATAAAACTTTAGACATCTGATATTAATATACATATCCTTAACATTCCTCATAATATTCAGGCATATAAGTTGGTTAATAGTATTTATTGACTGTTCCATGTTTCATTTAATTAATAAGCTGTTTCTTTTACTTGAGTAGTCACACGTCAAAATATTTTTTGAATCTTGTTTATGATGTCCTTTTAGTTCAGTTATACTAACTCTTATTTTATTTTTATTTGCAGTCAATATGCTGTTGAATGTTAAATTAAGTGAAAATGAAAACGGCGAGTTTGTTTCTGTTCTTGATTTACCGGGCGATGTACTTATCATACCCCAAGCTACCCTAGGCGGTAAACCAAAGGGAAGAAAGATGCAGTACCATGCAAACATTGAAAAAGAAAAAGGATTGGAACTTTATTCTCAGTTCGTGACTTTGTGCGAAAAAGAACTGGCTGCCAATGCCAAATGCGTGGAAGCAGGTGTTCATGTCAAGCATGGCACGTACGGGAACAGGCAGGTGTTAAAGCTGGATACAAATGGACCTTACACTCATCTGATTGAATTTTGAAAAAATAAATTACATCTCAGATACAGTTCTAGAGTCTTTTTTTTTTTTTTCCCCTCCTAAGCATTAATGTGCTTGAATGCTTTGGGAGATACAGTGTGAAAAGGGCTTTCACTTGTCTATACTGGTGTTGTCAAAGCCATTGAATACAAGGATGCCTGAGACTGCTTTACTATAATGAGTATGTGTTTTATGCTCATATGCCTCTGAAGTGTGTTCAAAATAATTGTTAATATTGATCCAATAATTTGAAACGTTTATTAGCAAGGATGGGGTAATGCATTCATTTCTTACTAAAAAATAATGAAAGAAGTATTACATGTATAGCTTGAGTAAGTGGTTTATAGATTACAAAAAAAAATACTGTAGATGTGCTTATGTTTCCAGATTTCCTGAGTCAGTTTTTGCCTTTCCGTTTTCTAATTATAAAATAGCAATACTTTCTAAATAACCAATACATTGAAAGCACAAAATCACTGAATTTTTAGCCTCTTAGAGAGTAGATACTAAATAAGAAAGTCCATCCTCCTCATCGAGAGCGTGTAGGGGTGCAAGACTTAAGGTAGTACTGGGCTGATCAGGGGCTGTATAGGGAAAAATAAGCAAGGCACATCTAGAAACCAGCAGTACCACTGAATTGCTTTCTTGAAGTTTGCATTCTGAAATCTCTGATATGTTTTGATAGGCTGCTTGCTATAGCTTGGTCTGTGTCCTTGTTACTGCGGTCTTGCTGTCTACTCAATTCCTTCATAACAGATGCCTCAGGAAAAGAACAGAAACATTCGATGAAAACAAAAGTAAAGATGGTACATTGTATGCAGCCATCTCATTGTTCCCACTGCCCCTATTGCTTCCTTCAGGCTTTTTGTCTATTAAATCTGCCAGGCAGAGACTAGTTTTCAATTTTATAGACAGTGTTGGTACATTTGGGGCCCCATTCCCAGCTAACCCCCATGTAGTACTGTTATAAACATTATTACCAGATGGTGTTATGAAGATATAATGGGAAATTCTCTCTTGTAAGGCAGTAAGAACAGAACAGCTATATTAAAATGTGGCAAATTCAAAACTGATTCAAATATGCTCATCCTGTGAGCCAAGTTTCTCTTTTACTGCAGCATTATGGCTTAGAAGGATTCAAAGTGAAATTGGACATTTATATGGTTTGCAGTAATTATCCAAAATTGCCATTTAAATAACAAATTATTCCAGAAAAGACCTATGACCTCATGGTTGGTGAGGATGCCAGCTTATACAATCCTAACTTGTAGGTCACTAGTTGCAAATATTCTATCCTTATCTTTATTTTTGTAAAAAAAACCATTATTGAATGTGTAATCTGCAGACACAAACTGTGCCATGAGAATCACATTTTTTTGAACAGATAGAAAGCTTGTAGTTTTGATAAGAGAGTAATGAGATTTTTTTCAGATTACATAATGTATGGTTAATAATTACAAAATACATAAGGATGTTGAATTCCTGGCAACTGACACTCTCAGAGTTGAAAGCAACCATTTACACAAATGGCCTGGAAATATTAGCTATTAGGTCCCAAATGATTATTCATTAATAATTAACAGTTATGATAGACACAATATGAGTTATGTTCTCAGTTCCTACTAGAAACATTTAACTAAGATTGTCCTGTTGTCAATAACTAATACAAATTCATTTTTATCTGTGTGCATGAAAAAACATTTTTATTCCTCTTTCTTTTGGAGGTCAAATCCTAAAAAGTGCTGAGTAATACCACTTTTCAGAGACTTTACAGGAATTGTGGGTATTTAATATATCTCAAGAACTGATTCTTTGAGGTATAATACAAAGTATTTAGTTTTAATTTTTTTCTTGTCTACAGAAAGATCTTTGGCAACCTGGTAATTCATTCTCTATATTTCAAGAACTCTGTGAATTCTAAGAGGGATAGGCTTGAAAATGTTTAGTGAAAAACAGACTTCAAATAAAACTCCATCTTATAGTGATCTCTCATATAAAGCACATAAAATCGAATATATATTTTGGTTGTTCTTAGGACCAGACAGAACTCTGGAATATCTGTTAAAAGGTCGATATTTTTGTATTATCTGCCCATTTCTCATTTATTTTTGTATCCATCTTGGAATACTGATTTCTGCCATCTTCTGCTCCACCGATTGGCAGCTTGTTGAATGTTGTGCCTTTAGTACTGCTTTATTTATATCTATTATTGATTCACAATCCATTTACTGAAAGAAGTCACTTCTGAATAACATGCTGGACTGTACTGATGAAAAAATCGATTAAAATTACTTTTTCAAAGCGAAATGCCCATTTCTTTCTGCCATGAATATATACTTTAAACAGATGATCTGACACTGCTTTAAATAGTTTCTATTCTAAGACTAGATAAAAACTCAAATATTATCCTGTTCTATACTTATACACCATATATTGGAAGATGCTTAATATTCCCCACTTCCTTGAAATAACCTATAAATTCAGGAGTCATCCTTACGCTATTATGCCTTCAATTCAACTGTCATACAATAATTCCAATATCAAGGTTTTGCGACCTTGTTTGCAGCGTACACACCCAGTGTGTCTAAACTGAGTGTGTGTGGACTATGAACTGGGCTCATAAAAACTTACTAATGATTTCAGGTGCAATAGCCTGTTTTTAGTCAGCACTATTCCTGCTTCCTTCCCATGCCCTTTCTGGAAATTTTTACCTCTGCTACTACATACAGCATGCAACATACGAATTTACAACATAAAAATATTAATCCAGAATTGGAAGTTAATGAACAGTACGTAGACCAGTAATACTAATAACACTGCTGCAGCTGTATTACTATTGCTAGTAACAGTCCATAGGCTTTATCACAAGTGTTACAAGACCTCAGGATGGGGGCTTATCACGCATGCTTTGTCTGAACTTTCCTTAGTCTTCTCAGAGCTTTGCTTTTACTTGATTTAGCTGTAACAACAATTTTTCTAAGGGCAGGGGACTGTGGCTGATTTGTTTTACTTTGCGTTGTATGTTGTAACAACAGTTGTTACATAGATATTAATAATAAGTAGTTATTCTGTGTAGAATTATATTTTTATGACTGTAACATAAATGTTCCAGTGTGCAGAACAGCACCGGCCTTGAGAAGTGAAGACACTGACAGCAGTGTAAAGTAGAGGCAGGGGATGGTAAGAGACGGGGCACAGGCTGTCACCGGAGACTCCAAGGCTATAAAAAACTTTCCAATGGTCAGTTAAAGAAACACAAACCTGGAGCTGGACAAGACTAGTCTTAGGAGTAAAAAAGAGAAGAAAGAATGGGTATATAAGATATACAAAAAGCAAAATATGTAGTTGCAGCCCAGTAAAGAAAAAGCAAGGTGTAAAACTTTATTAGAAAACATGCAAAAATAGCCCCAGCTTCTTTTTTCCAGAAGTAAATGGAGAGAAAGAAGAACAAACCATAACACCAACATCATACTTCTGAAGGCATAGGACTCCAGATGCCAATAATCCACTGTGCTCCCTCTACTAGATGAAAGCCACATGAGGTGAAAGGGTAAGCACAATATCAGGAAAAGGGGCAGGTAGAGGTACTAGATGTGCATGCATAACAATTTTAAGTGTAGAATTATTATTTAGACTTTCTTTACAATTTTTTTAATTTCCTTTCTTTTTCTACAATAATTAGATTTGGACTGAAAATAATTCTTTGATTAAATTGCTAAGGTTGCAATTATAATAGATTTGGTGTGACTTTATACATGGGGTGGATTTATTTTTGCCCATAGCAAGATTTTGCACAGTTTCTGCAGACAGTTGCTTCCCCATGTTGAAATGGCAGCCACTTGATGGCCTGCTGGATATTAGCCAGCCTTTGTGGTTCTTTTCATCAGGTCCTTTAATGCAGCTGTGATGTCTGATCTCATTTACCACAAAAGCTGCACAGAAGTTTCTTTCTTCATTGTGACTCAATGCAACCACTGCTCTTTAGCCCTTCTTTGAGAACAAAATCAGTTCCACTTGGATTTTTAAGTATGATCTGATGAACCTCAATCTCACCTCTGATACAAAACCAGCTTCTTAGGTATGAATCTTTTAAGCTCCATTATTTTTTGCTTTTATTTTCTATTAGTCTCTGCTATATGGACTCCTTCAAACACATAGTGTTTCTCTTCTGAAGCTGGAGTAGCAGTACGCCATAGAGAACTAGAGTGATCTCCAGGCATTACCTGAGGTCTGTCACCAACCTCTGTTGTGACTGTCCTCATTTCTTAACTTCTTGGCATCTCAATTCTCATCTAATAAATGGGTATTTTATTTTTTTTCAATGTGTTGATCCTTAAGACTACACATTGAGCAAAACAAGGACCATCACTCGGTTTAGTGTATTCACTGCAGAGTGGGACAGTACTGAGCTGTCTGTAAGATCCACCAGTTGCTTTATACTAGAACTCAGGGTGACAATTGCTGGACAAGAACAGAAAGCAGAGCTTCCTCCTTAATATTTTCCTTGGGAAAGCAGCATCTAAATTTTGAGACTCTCCCTCAAGAATTTAGTGAATTTAGTATTTCCTATTTGTTCCTTCTTATTTTCTTTGAAGCTCCTTGAAAGCAACTCAGAATTTGGGAATCCCTACAAGATTCTGTTACTAGAAGTGCCATCCAAATACAATTGAAAAGTAAATGGTATATGTGGACAAGAGAAAGAAACAGCAGTTAGAATAGCCCAAATAATTTGAGTGTATTGCACATTTTCTATTTAAACCAATGCTGTCTGCTAGTTCAATTACTGCCAGTGTGCAGCTTTGGGTAAAGCAATTTTCTGCTCCACTTTTTCCATCTGTGAGACAGAGTGAAAACAGGGGAAAAAGAGGTTTAAAACCACTAGGTTTTTTCTCTTCACTAAAAGCAAAAAATCACCTCTGATCCTCTTTTTTCGTCAGAAGGCAGTATGCTTCCACCTCTCTTCACGTTTGTTGGAGCTACAGGAATTTGCCTTTCACTACCTCCTACTTAAGCCTCTGCCTCACAAACGTGACTTGAGCTAACGTCCACAGAGCACTTTGACTGCCTCAATAAACAGTGTGGTATCAGTATAAATAGCACCCCATAGTATTTCTAAAATAGGGATGATCCAGACAGCGTGGAAAAGGAAATAAATGGCATTCCTGTTGTACTGTTCTAGTTCATATATATTTATGTATCTCACTGCTCTGAATTTAAGATTGCTTTCTATTCACTTTAATTGTATCTACCAGTGTAAATGCCACAATAGATGCCCTATTCCGTCAGTATGTATTAAAAATGTGCAAGTAAGGAGCTTAAGGCTATTTAGGTGTGCTCCATTAGGAGAGATTGGCAATAAAGGTTTTGTATTAGCAGTGGAAGCAAAAGGTTTTTGGGAGGCCTTAGTATTTAGCTGGCAATCTATCCCTAGATCTAATTTTTTTATTTCCCAGTTCCATTTTGGTAGCTGTATCTAATATTATCTAGGCCTGCATAATACTTTTATTTACATTTTAGGATTAAAAATAACAGCAGGACTGTGTAATTGCTTGGCAGGGATTCAGGCATTGCATTTTGTGATAGTACAAAAAGCAACTGTGTTCGGAATAAAAAGCAGTATAGCAGTATTGTAGCATAAAATAAAACTATATATTATTTTTTATATTCAGTGTGTAAAAAAAGAAAGATTCGTACCTAAGGCATTGCAAAAACTAGGACAGGCCAAAATGTATTGGATTCTACATGCCCCCAGAAAGCAGCTACTGCAGGGAACTGAACGTTTCACTTTTGGGATTAGAAACACATAGTTAGCGTCTGAACTGAGGGAGCAGGAGTAGACAGGCCTGGATGCTAAGGGCTGCAGCAGTTCTAGAACTGAGCATGTTATAATGTTTATATGGAGAATAATAACCTTAGATTAAAAGCAAAGTGTAAATTGTCTGTAGTTGATGGTGTAACTGTTCACACACTGTGCTTAAAAAATGGTATGTTGACTGTATAAAAAAATTGCAAAGAGAAAGTAAAACTAAATGGTTAATCTTATCATTAAAGACATTCCTTCTTAATTATTTTTAAAGATCATGGAATTTGGCTTTTTTTGCTATGTAATTAGTTGATATTACATTCGCTTCAAATCAGGCCCCTAGTCCTGTGATTCTTAGTCATGCACGGACAGTCACACTAAATTCAAAGGAATACATTCTTTTTTTTCCCTCTAGAGTCACTGAGGATTATAAAGCTGAAAGAAGGAAAATATTTAGCTCAGAGGCATATGTGACTACATAGATATTCTACTATGTCTGGAATTTGTACGGCAGAACTGACTCATGCTCAGTCAACCCACTTTACCAAAATAGACTAATGAGAAGACTAATCAGTAGGTTTGTGCATTTCAATTATTTGCCAGTTGCTTATTTTATTAAGTAATTTGCTATTGAAGCACAGTCAGGACTAATGGGGAAAGGGAAAATTCAGTTAATATACGGTGAATACATTTAACTATCCTAATTTTTTCTGGTTTAGAACAAAATACTATAAACTTGCATGACAATATTTGTTTTATTTCAGATGGAAAAGGGGAAAAATAAAAATGGTATACATAATTGCTGAAGTAGACACTAATTTGAATCAGTGCATGGTTAACATTCTGTTGACCCATTTAGGAAAAAAATCATATTAAAAATCAAGGTTAGCTATAAATCCAATAAGCACAGGCTCTTACCCTCATGTCAACACTGCTGGCAC
Organism: Myiozetetes cayanensis; assembly: GCF_022539395.1. Classification (NCBI taxonomy): domain Eukaryota; kingdom Metazoa; phylum Chordata; class Aves; order Passeriformes; family Tyrannidae; genus Myiozetetes; species Myiozetetes cayanensis. Next base: position 25,682,903 of record NW_026087853.1, read on the forward strand.
AAAGCCACCCTAAACCCGATGTACCCAGAGATGGAAGGAGTGTCCTGCTTTAGTATCCTTTGTTATTCCAATTGAATCATATCAGCTTAGCATTAACAAAGCATTACTTAGATCTGCTATCATGTGTCCAGGGTGGCTGGGAGACATAATTCTTATGAAAGATTGAGCAAGACTTGACTTCTTAATGAGTGATATTTTGGTTTTCATGTAATATTCAGCATTATGAGATACTAATCTTGAGTGGTTCCCTGGCTGCTACCATAACAGAGTGAATAATAGACAGAGTAATGATAATAACAGCAACAATATTCCAAAAATTATCCTAAATTTGGTTTTGCTTGTTTCTGGGTTAAACATGTTCAATTCTTCACAAATATTGCCAGGTCTTTGTGTTACCTCAAGACTGCCAGCCAGAGCAACCTTTGTTTTTCTGGAGTTCATTATGGAAAATGTCATAACACCGACAGTCTTTGAATATAAATTGTTCATCTGACCTTTCTCACAAGTGAATTGTGATCTTTATGAGTAGCAAAATGAGGTTAACCCAGCAAGTAGCTCTTTCCTGGGAGTGTACATTATTTTCGATACCAGGAGTTAACACCTTTACACCAGTAGGTGTTTGTAGAGTTGCTGTGATATAAAATATGTAAATAGTTTCCTGCTTCAGGTATGAGGCATTTGTATATTCTTCATTACCACATCCATTGCCAGAATTTTTTTTAAAAGCATCAGTGCCTACATTTTTTTATCACAGTCAGTTTAGTAACAGTCAGTGTCCATATATGGTAACGCAGGCTGGTGCTCGTGGCATCTATAGCCCAATGTAATTGGGCAGTTCTGAGTGCCCTCCTTGAAATATTTCTCAGCAGTATCATCTGGATAACTGAATACAGATGTTCCCAGAGGATCCCAATGTATATAAACTTTACATGTTAAACCTATTTGAAGATCAATGTAGAAGCTTATGTAAGGGTTAGACACAATTTTGACTCCTGTGGTTATGTGTCCTGGGCATTATTGCCTCCCCATGATGGCTCCCTCTCTGTAACTACCTGAAAGGAGGCTGTAGCAAGGTGGGGGTTGGCACCTTCTTCCAGGCAACTAGTGACAGGATGAGAGGATATAGCCTCAAGCTGTGCCAGGGGAGGTTCAGGAATTTTTTCATGGAAAGGGTTGTTAAACATTGGAATGGACTGCTCAAGGAGGTGCTGTAGTCACTATCATCGGAGCTGTTCAAGAAATGACTGGACGTGGCACTTAGTGCTATGGTCTAGTTGACATGGTGGTGATCAAAGGTTGGACTTGATAATCTTGGAGTTGATTTCATTAAAGAAAATCCCTCCAATGGAAATTTTCCCATGACTAGTGAATTTGCTTATGAAAATTTGGAAGGGTGCAAGTCATTCCCAATGATGTAGCAACCTCTTCCAGTTGGAGCACATGGAAGAAGTACCTAATGCAGTAGGACAAACCAGGAGCTCCAGTTGACCTGGTCCTTTACATACAGAATGACTCCTTGACTTGCGATCCCATATTGATTTGGGGTCAGAGCCCACAGAGATGAAACTCAAAGAGTAACAACTTTTGCAAATGTTGGGTTTGACAAGCACTTAATATAAAGGTGCCAATCCTGTTACTGTCCTGTGCAGTACCCAGATGCACTCTCCTGGAAATACGCCTGTGGGGTGGAGTGGAAATCAAAGAAGCCATGGGAGACTCTTATGCCAGCCAGGTACAAATTCCAGCAATGCCAGCTGGGCTATTTAAAAACAAACAAACAAACAAATAATTAAAAAAAAACATCACCGAGAAGGATTTCTTTTGTTGCTGTTTTCGGTGGGAGAACGCTGCGCGCTGGCTCCCGGCTGTGCCCCGCTAGCGAGCCCTGCTCACGGCCCGGCGGCTGCAGGGCCCCGGAGCGCCCCCGGGGCGGTGTCTCTGTGCCCCCCGGCACCGCGACGCCTCGCCCGGGCCCCGCGCTCCCCGAGCCGCTCCCGCCTTCCTCCCGGCCGCCGCAGGCGCTCGATGGCTCCGGGCCCGATTGCACAGCCCTGAGCACCGGAGACGCCCTCCATCTCCTCCTCCTCCTCCTCCCCCCTCCCCGCCGGCGGGCGGTGGCAGCTCGGTTACAGGACCCGCGCCCCCCCGTGCCGGAGGAGGGCGGGCGGGCGGACGGGGCCGAGCCCCGCAGAGCGGCGCGGGAGCCCCGCGGGCTGCCAGGAGGTACCGCGGGCGGCAGGCAGGGAGGGCGGGGGCAGAGGTCGCCGGTCGTGCCTCCGGGGCAGGGGGCGAGGGGAGCCCCGGCGGCCGCCCAGAGCGGGGCTTGCAGCCGCCGGGGGAGGGCGGGGATGACCCAGAGCAGCGCGGGGCCAGCCCGCCGCCCGCGGGAGGGGATGCCCGGGCTCGGCGCCGCGTGAGGGGCTGTGTGAAGGGGCAGCGGGGCCGAGCGGAGCCGGGAGCTTTCTGCGGGGCTGTGCCTGCCCGAGGCCTGCGCCTGAAAAGTGCTCTATCACCCCCCGAGCCGCCTGGGTGGCTCGGTGGGTGACACACACAGCCGGCTCCAAAGCCGGCGGCCGGGCGGATCCCGCGCTCCCTCAGCACAGCCCGTCCCGTCCCGTCCCGGTCCCCGGGGCTGCGGGGCAGGTCTCAGCCCCACCAGGGGAGCGGACAGGGCTCTTCTCGCCGCGGGAGGGGCGGCAAGCCGGGCACAGGGCTGGTGCCGGCCGGCTGTCACGGCGGGCGGCAGAGCAGCGCTGCCGGCCGGCCCCGCGTGTGGCTGTCTGCCCTGTGCGGGGCGATACAGAACCGAAGTCTGCGGGGACGGATTCGGCATTTACTTGCAGAGAGGTTCCATGATCTTAGGGTCTTTTTTGTATTTTCTTAAAAATCTTAATATTTGGGGGAGGAGTAGCAGTGTTGGACATTCTGGTTTTTGCATGCTTTTCCACTTGAAATTCCTCGTTGTACAGATAGGACAACGAGGAATTTTACACCGTATAACTGGTAAAACCTTGCACAGGGATGTAAAACCTGTAAAGTTGCATTAGTGTTGACATTTTTGAATGATGGAAAGAGTAACAGATGTTGTAAGTTCAGTGAAAAGGAAAGTTTTTTGAGATACGGGTGGAAGGATGATAGGAGGGCAGATAAAAGTTGAGTTCAACTTTGTGTTTCTCTAAATGAAATTTGATATATTTTGAATTTTTAATTCATTATTTGTAGTGATTCTTTTAAGTCTGTGTTTGCAGTTCTGGCCACGAACTGTACTTTTATTTTAGTCTCACATGCCAGAAATATTTTCCCTGTCTTCAGTTTTGGTGTTTTGCTACATAGTGTGTAATATTCTCGTGTATGAAATAACAACTGAGACCCAGAAGATAGATTACTTCTGCGTGTGTGCTGAATGGAGTTTGGGTTTCTTTTCCTGATTGTTTGAGACAATGAAACAGAGTAGGGGGGAGGAAACCAGTTTGATGTTACGCTAAATCTAGTGATACACTGAAAACTTGTGCTTGATTATTGAACATGGGATTGGTGTTATAGTCAGTAAAATATCTGACTTACTGACTACTTCATGACTGACTAGTTCCCAACACATCAAAAACTTTATTAATCAATGCAGGATCATTGTCTGTTTTAAAATTCAGAACATCCTAATGAGGTAGGAGGTTAGAAACGTGTTCTCACAAAAACATTTTTAGATTGTGGGATGTTTGTTCTATTCAGTTTTTTACCATTGTGGTATTTACTGATTTTAAGGAAGCAGAACCTTTAAAAAGACACAAAATACGTCTGGATCGACATTGCAGACCAAAAAGGCATGAAATCTCTATGCAGTTATATTTTTTTGATCTGTTTTGGAGTTTTCTTTGGGGAACAGCCATGTGAAATACCTTGAGAAAGAACAATTAAGTGCGTTGAGGTATGCTAGTGATTTATGCCTGCATAGTGGCCTCTGATCTGCCAAACAAGTCTCCTGCGAAGTCTGCATCTGTGAGGGCTTCTGCTGCTAAATTTCTGTGTTGGTGTGTTTCAGTGCAGTTGAAGTCCAGTCATAGTAATAGCTATAATAATTTTCAGGAAAAATAAGTATACTTTTCTGGGATTTTGGGACATGTTCAACCAGAAATCCCTGTGACTTAATTTAATGCTAAGCTAGACTGGATTCAGCATTTACCTTAATGGGAAACTGGTAGCTAAAATCGAACTACACTTTAGATAATCCATATGCATATATATCACGCAGTGGAAGTCAATTTAACATTTTAACAAATAATTTCATTTCCTGAAACTGCTGTCATTGTGATAAAAAACCCCCCACAAACAACAAACCCCATCCTGTCAGCATACACAGTTGATGTATTTTTGCCTATATTAGGTAAACAATATTGTCTACAATGTTCTCAGGAATAAAACTATAGTCAGACATATATTGAAGTTATTGTTAGGATTTAGGTGAATGTTTATACTTCTGTGGTTTTCATGCACTTGCTTTGCTATGACACCAGCTTTCAAACCTGCAAAGAAATAAACCCAGAGCATTCTATGCATTTTTATTCAAACTGAAGCTAGTTACTGCTTTTCAAAGTTTTGTTACTCCAGTTTTGGGGGGGGGGGGGAAATCTTTTAAACTCAGTTTCTCACTATCAAACTTCCAGATATTATACCATTTTTATGACTATTAGAAGCATTGGTTAATTATTTATATGTGGTTTGCCAGGTTAAATAAAATAATGTTCTGAGGTCCCTTAATGGAGCCAAGTTTATCTTTTGACTGAAACTTTCAGAAATTAACCTAAATAATATTCAAGAGTTGTGAGGGCTGGAGCGGACATAGTGCCTGCTGTGGAGCTCAGGAAATGGCTGGCTTATATTTCTCAGTAACTGAATGTTGCTGCTTCTTGGTTTCCTGGAATAATTCTTCTCACGTGTGGAGATAAAAGTTAAAGTGATGACAAGAAATGAGAAAGCAAAGTGTATATACTTTTTAAAACAATGAATAAATGTCTTCCAATTTTTTTTAAAAAATGTCTTGAATAGGTTGCATTGCTGAAACAGCTATTGCATTTCCAGGCACTTTTTTTCAGGGTACTTTTCTCTAATTTTCCCTCAAGTCTTGTCCTCAAAACTTCACAGAAATCATTCAGCATTCCTAGAAGACGTTGTCTTGTCATTTCTTTCACACTTCAGCAAATGTATATTGTGTTGTAGTTCTTATAAGTGTCACTGTTATGTATGAAGGTTGTGGGTGGTCACATTCTTTGTGCGAATATTTTTAAAACCAGCAAGTCCAGAGCAAGGATTCTGATAGATTTCTCTTAGGTCTTTGTTGCCTTTGAACTTTATTACTTTTTCAAATACAGGGCAGCTCCTCTGAAACTTGGAAATCAATAATAGCATTTTGGTAGGAAAATCAGTCGTTTGGAACTGCTCCTGTGGGAGTAAACAAGTACTTTGTATGAGCATCATGGTTCACAAAACATCAAAATACAGCCCCTTTGTTTTGCAACAAAGATGGAAGTAGCTGAGAAGCTAACAATAATTCTGTTTGGGCTGCATGATATTTGTTCTTTAGGACAGCTTGAAACACTGTGTGAACACAGCAAGACCTACATGTGTGGGAGGTGCAATATATGAAGATACACTTGGCTTGTAACTTTAACGACTACCTGCATAAATGCTACCAGATTTTCAATGAGAGGATAGATATATAGCTGTCCTGGGGCAAATTGCTTCATCCAGAGCACAGCAGAAAGCCTGAAAGAATAGGGTCTTGTTTCAACATTTATGATTTCAGAATCATGTTTCTAATCTGAATAACTGCATACAAAAATATGATGTAAATGGAAGTTGTCCTAGTCTAAATCTTCAGCAATAGTTAGAGGAAGTGGATGGTTTTGCAATAAACTGTTACTTTTTCTGCTTGTAGTCAAACAGATTCTTCATTGCTTTTTGCTCTTCGGGATAAGCATGTGATGCAAGTGTGTACATGTTTCGTTTTTTTTTAAAAAGGAAGATAATTTAATTTGTGAGTGGAACTGAATCCCTCTATAACACAGAATATACAACAAAACATATGAGTACTCAACTGTAGGATTTATTTGGTGTGTTTTTCTTATGCTAATGCACTTAAAATCTGATATTAAGAGTTACAATTCTGCTTGATTTAAAGGTCTTAATATTTTGGACCATCTCCTCTGTGGTCTAGTGTTCTTTTTCCATGTCCTCTGAGTTGTGGTCTTGTGATGACTTTCTCTTGTGGCCTGTTCTTGCAAACTGCTGTCAAACATGACTGTTGGTCCCGTCTTCTCTGTGCTTGGCTTTAAATTTTCTTTACTGCTGACCAATGTAACATAACACTGCTAAATACCAGGCATTCTTAATGGCACTATATTAATTTTGGGTGAAAAGCACTCATCAATTTGATGCTAAGGAGTAATTTGGTCACACTGATAGAACGATCAGTGACAAAATCAAGTGTGTGTGTGTGTGTGTATGCATTGAAAGACTGGGCTCTGGTTCCATAAGTTTTTCACAGTTCTCCTCATCAAGGGTTTTATCAGTTGAACATACCAATGCTTCTGCTAAAGAAACAGTCCTCAGGGGGTTAACTCTCTTTTTTCCCCCTTCTTCTCTTCATGTCTTGGTGCTGAAATGCCCTACATTTGCTAGTGTGTTTCTTTGAAAATGCATACAAGAAAGCAGTGAAAGGGCACATGAAATTCCCAGCTTTTTTTCAATCAAATGAGAGGCCAAGAGTGATTAGCATTGCTGAACATAAAATATGTATAGAGGGCTCAATGTTATGTTGGGACCAGCAGTTATCTGCTATTGCTTCATGTAGATCTGTGCAGCACAACATTTAAGGCACAAGTTAGCTAATGCTGAGGATCCTGTCACACAGAGGATATGAAATTGCTGACATGCACTGACACTTCTGTTTAGCTTTACCTACTCTAGCTGAAGATTGTGAGGCAGACTTTGCTTCTGTGAGTTAGTTGATGATAGCTTGTATAAGTCAAAAAGTAAAAAAAGGCTGCCTGGTCTTTCCAGTAAGAATAAATACCTTTATCTGTTGAATGTTCTCACTTCAATCCATTTCTAGTATCTAAACTCCAAGCTCATCTAAGCTGGAATTTTAGTTCTTTTTTATTCCTTAGGAAACTACTGAGATTCTATCGTTGTTGATTTAAATCAGATTATTTCTGTGGGCTATAGATTCTATCTAGATTACAGCTAAGGATAACTAAATTCTTAATTTCCTGGGCCATCAGGTCTCCCAGTTGAAGTAGCTGGGAGTTTGATCCTGTACTTTTTGCCTCTTTCTGTTTGCGTATTAGTATAAACAACACACTGTAGCTATTGGATTTTGGTCTATGTTTCATTCATTAGTAGCTGAATTTGGCTGGTTCTTTAAGGTTTTTCTGCCCAGCTGGCAAAGCCCATCATACTCAATTTCTCCTGTGAGAAGTAAGTCCAAGGGGGCTGGGCAGGAGTTTTGTTTATGTTTGGAAGAAGTTCTAAACAGGTGTGTCCGAGGGCTTAATGTAGGCTTGAGCATCGATGTCTGTCCCTGCAGTCAGCTCAGATACATTGGTAATGATCATCCCATTAAACTTTTAAAACAGTGCTGCAGGAGTAACATTGATCTGAGCTGTTTATGGCTACAACTAAATGTGTCAGGCTGGAAGGCTTTCTCTGGAATGTATTAGTTCGACTTGTTAGATAGATGATAAAAATCTCGCTTTCTGAGGAAAAAAACATGAACTTGAAGACAGTTAAAATACTGCTGTGATGCTGCAGTGAGGGACAACTTGAAGCTAATGAATGTGCTTCAGCTCTGTTTTTCAGCAGTGGGATGGTTGTGGTGTTGATTGTATAGTGAGCCCAGTGGCAGCTGTTATGAAAACACTGGTTATTATTACCAGTCATTTTTTATCTTACTCATTACAGTTATTCATTACTCTTTTTTTAATGTTACTCATTACTGGCAACGAGTAACAGTGATAATTTTTTAGAAGCATAATATGCATTTACTTCTCCGCTAAATTAGTCTTTGGTACAAAATTGAATCCACAGGTTTATCAGTGAGCACCTGAGTTGTGCCAGGCCCATTGTCACCTGTGGGGAGTGGCTGAGGGAGCTGGGGCTGTTTAACCTGGAGAAAAGGAAGCTCAGGGGAGACCTTATTGATCTCTACAACTACCTGAAAGGAGGTTTTAGCCAGGTGGGGGTCAGCCTCTTCTCCAGGGCAGCCAGTGACAGGAGAAGAGGACACGGTCTGAAGCTGTGCCGGGTAAGGTTTAGGTTGGACATTAGCAGGAATTTCTTCACAGAAAGGGTGATTGGACGTTGGAATGGACTGCCTAGGGAGGTGGTGGAGTCACTGTCCCTGGAGGTGTGTAAGGAAAGACTGGATGTGGCACTTAGTGCCATAGTCTAGTTAATGCGTTGGTGTTCGGTCAAAGGTTGGACTTGATATCTCAGAGGTCTTTTCCAACCTAATTGATTCTGTGATTCTGTGATTATCTTTGTGCTTTGGCCAGATTTAATGCAGAATTATGTTAATGCTTGTGAAACTTGAAAAATATAATTAATTATTATTAAGTGACACTTTATTTTCTTTGCTGCATAGTAGATGTAAAGGACTTGGACACTTGTTTAGATTGTACATTAGATCCTCACCTGAGCGTCATGCCTAGAGAGCTGGGGCTGATTTGATTTCTGTTTGAGCAGCACTTGTTCCTGGCAAAGAGACAAACTGCTGGAACAATGAGAGATCAAATGTGAAAAGTCTTAAAACAACTAAATTTGTAAGCACATACTTGATCTCTGTGTTAGTTTCCATTACTTGTGTTGCTCTTCTTTGAAATAATGAGTCATAATTTAAAAGCTTTCTTTTAGTGAGAGATAAGTTAGGAGTCTGCTTTATTGCAGATTTTTTTTCCTTTTTTTTTTTTATACATATGCAAGATATGCTATGAGGTGGAAGAAAGGGGGAAAGTAAAAATCATTAGTATGCCACTATTGCTCATAGCTTTTCACTGGTTTTGTTTTAGTTTTTGTCTTAGATGTCCATGTGAAAGAAATACAGCAGTCTGTGGTCTGCTCCCCTCAGATTTTAAAACCTGAGGAGATTACGTAGCTCAGAATGAACTTGATAAACGTAATAGATCTATTTGGTTTTTTTACTTATAACTTTGTCATGGGTGATCTGTTGGTTCTCATATTTGAAAGATGGTTGCTAAAGGCAGTTGCTCAGATCAGTCTTTTCCTGGATGAGTCACCTTGTATTTAAAGAAGACTACAGGTCCCTCTTTTCTCATTGTGGTTTGTCAGGGACTTCAGAAACTGAAGTGCTTTTGCCTTTTAATATGTGACTCACTCTATATTCCTTTCAATTTACAGGGTGACATTCCATCTAGAGCTTGTTCTAAGAGCTTTTCTGAACTCTTTTCTGACCAGTCTTGAACAATCCTGCTTGCCAAATTTTCCATCAGTAAATGAAAAAATTTCCGTCAGTAATAAGTAGGAACACCTTCTGCCTTGTCCAATAAATCTTTCTGACAGTTTTGTTGCATAGTGTAAATGCAAAATAAACCTACATCATAGGGGAAAAAGAGGGATTTTTGATTGATCTGTTCTTATAGCAACAGTGGTAAAGTAATTCTCGTAATTTCTTCAGTTACCTAAAGACAAAACCAAAAGGATGGTGCTTCATGCTAGTTGGCAAAGATTTTATCAACCATAAATACCTTTTCATTTTGGCTGATGGCATAGTGTACATTTCATTCAATTAAATTTCACACTTTTTTCCAGATTTCTTTTTCAGATTGAAAAGTATCAAAATTTTAACACCAGGGGAAAGGCACTATCAAATAATTCATCATTTCTAAACATGAGTTTCATGTAAATATAGATGCATCTTTACATGCTTAGGTTGCACTCGCATCGATTCATTGGCACGGGACGCAGTGGCTGATGTGACATTCAGTCTTCCACCGTGCTTGCCCGGCCCCCTGCGTGGCTGTGCCTCACCTCTGAGCTGGGCACAGTCCCACCCGTGTCTGGACAGTGCATGTTTTGGTTTGATGTTTTCTTCTGCTCTCAGAAATTGCCTGGTAACGTCTTGCATACATAATGGATACATATTTATTATTAATCAAATGCAGCTCTTCCCCGTGTTCTGTGCTTGTGTTCAGCTTGGGATAGGCTTATAAGCAGTCTGCCTTCTGCATTGTTCTCTACTCTGGCTGCAAAACCAATAAAAACAAGTAAAACTTAATTTCCTGCTTTCTTGCCTTTCTTGTCACAAGTTTTCTTGCGTGTGCCCTTTTTTTACTGTTCCTTTTGAAGCTTCATATGTGTCCCTGGTGTGCAGACTTATTCTTACTAGAGGGAGTCTCAGTAAGTGTTTAGGATAAGTTTTTTGAGTGGAGTAGGGTTTATACTGCTTTGTATGCAGCTTCATGGAACCAAGGCTTGCTTGTTGACCAGCACTGGAAAGATCAGCTCTGGGGTGTTTTTTTAAATTTTTCTTCTTGTTGCATATTCAGTTTTGTTTCTACAAAACTAAATCTTGCAGAATAAAACAGCGAGCCTTTGTAATTCAGTGCTGATAGTTCTCCTATGAGAAACACTAGCCTTTCTGGCCTTGTTAGCAGGGGTTTGTTGTACAGATCAGCAATTACAGCATTTTTTCTTTCTTTAATTTAGACTAAAAAATAAATTTAGATTATTTTTGCAAACTTGTTTATACAATTGAACTGTCTCATTTAGAGACAAGTTAAAATAATACCTTCAGATGGCTTTGTCCAGCCAAGTGCTAGAAACCTCTGAGGGTGCAGATTCTGTGACCTCTCAATACGAATCCCAGTGATTGATAATCCTTACAGTGAAAATCTTTTTTCTTCTAACAAGATTGAAGCTTCCTTGGTTTAATTATGCCACTTTTGTCTTATTCCCTCCCATACACCTCAGTAAATATCCTGTCTTCATCTCTTGGTAATCTTCCCTTGTGAAGGCATTTGTTAAGGTCCCTTGAACCTTCTCTTCAGCAGGCTGAACAATGGTTCACCAAGATGAAAGAAGTTTGGATTATTCTGAAATCTATATGTACTTTTGATTTGTTTTCAACATCAGTCTTTTGAAGACTGATTAAAAAGTGAATACTTTAAAAATAGCATTCAACCTGGATTTCATGTCCTGCCAGAATAAGTTCAAGTTGAATGAGTTTTAAAAGGAAATGTTTTTCCCATGGATTCTAACATTAAAACTGTATCTAGGAGCTAGGAGAATGTATTGATAATCCTTTTGTCTTGTATCCATATTGTACATGTATTGTACATTAATTTTTCAGAACAGATGAATCACCTATGCCAGCTCTGATGGTTGTTGGTTTTGACTTGAATGCTATCCTGTCATTTATGGCTATTTATTATAGCATTCCAGACTAATATAATGAATATTTTACACCTCTGCTTTTCTGGGTATATTGAAGAAATGTAGGTCTTATGAAAGCACTGAAATACTGTTGTATTATGCTGTTTGAACTTACTTTTTTTTTCTGGTTTAGAATTAAACTAAGTTAATGAAACAAATAACAAAGGCAGTTTCAATAGTTAAATGAATCCAATTGCATGGTATATATGGTATGTCTGCCCAATTTAAATGTAACACATAAAAAGCTAATAATATTTATGGAGCTCCAGTCTTTTTTGGTGAGCTATCACTTAATAAAAATTTTCTGTATTGCAAGACTTTGTAATTCTTGTTTTCTGTAGAAGCTACACTTGTATCTCATGTGCTTTCTTTCCTAAAGTCGATCTTTGTATTAATTATTTTCCTAGAAAATCAAGTTCTTAGCATCCTTTATCCAAAAACCTGAAGCAGCAGAGAGACAGTTTCTACAATGAGGAGAAATTATATTCTAGGTAAGTTAAGTGCCCATGTCTGACAACAAACTATGATCTTTTCAGTTGGGAAAAACAGTTATGAGTCGTAATCATGAGCTGCGTATGTTAATTGGATAAGTTACTGTGGTAGTAGTAGGTGGTTTAGAGATGGCAGACATTGGGACATGCCTTGGGTGAGGGGAAAAAAGGGAGCATTTGTGACCTGTACCTATAATTCTCATGCTGAGCAGTGATGAAACTCCAGTTATATATTCAGTGAAATATATAATCCTACTTTTTGTGGTATGTTGCAAAAAATGTGAGGATGGAGCTAAATTCCATGAGTGTTCTAGGAGTGACATAACTGGTAAACTATGAACTTCTGTGTACCTAGTTAGATAAAATATGTATATATATATGTATAATGTATATAATATGTAATATGTGTATATTATCTAAGTATAATGTGCTACATGTATTTATATCTGCATGTCATTTTATAGTGTGGTACCTTGTCAAATGGCTTGGTATTTCAGGTAGATTTGAAGTGACAGTTCACTGCAGTAAATAAAATGTGACTAATTTTCTTTGTGAGTTAATTTTACATAAAAATGCATAGAAAATAGTAAAGGTAGCCTTCTGCTGTGCATTTGAGGACAACCTGAGCATTGAATTATTTACCAGTGCTTTGTATTGCTGTTTACTGTTTGACGGATCATTTTACACTATAATATTGTTACTGCATAGAAAAAAATGTGTTCAGCAGTCCTAGTGACCTTTGAAAAGGATAACTTTTTTTAAGTTTAAAATACAGTTGACCATATTTTAACCAGAATCTCCTTGACTATTTTTGTTTGTGTAGCCTGCAGAGTATTCTATTTTGTATTTTGAAGCTATATGGCATTTAAGTGTGGAAATTCCAAAACTAGTCTGAGAGACGTAAGAAAACATAACTTCTTTTCAGATTTTGAGCTTTTGAGTGTCTTTTTTCAGGTTTGGATGTTTTCTTAGGTTTTTTTAGGTTTCTTTCATAAGAAAAGAGTGTATTAGAGGTTTGTTGAGCGATGAAATTTTTATGCCTTACTTGGCACTGAGAATACCCAAAGTTTTTGAATCAATATGTTAACATTTATACTTGTGAATATAATTAAGAGGAGTTTATGTGTAGGTTGCAGCTATTGCTGCGCTTAGCTCTAGATAGCGAAGTCATTATGCTTGGGTTGGTCATTACTTTCAGATATATATATGATCGAGGACTAGAAAACTTCGCTTCTTGCAAAACAAAGAGAAGGAAAATCAGAAGTTCAGTGAGAACTCCTCTAATATATTCTGAAGTGTATTTAACTTGAGCTGGCATATTATATCAATACCATTATCTCATATGAAAAACTTAAGTACTACTGAAGATATCTACATAAAACTGCTATAATTATTTTTTTATATTAAGTCTTCCTTTGAAAATTTCATTTTAATAAACCAAGCATAAATATGATATGATCATTGACTTTCTATTAACTTGTTTTTTCTTTTTCTGTGTAGCTGTTCGAACTTCTGGTTCATCAGATATTGATGAGGAAGAAAACCTGACTGATTAACACAGCTTCGGTAGTTTGTTGGGTTTTCTTTTCATTCTGCAGTGTTTGAGAGAGTTGAGGAAAATTTCAAGGAATGGAGTTAGCTCACAGTTTATTGCTTAATGAAGAAGTGTATAACCAGCTTGGTGGATTTCAAAAAGCAGAGTTCATTTTTGAGTGGTTACAGTATTTGGAAAAACTTTTACCAGTGACTAGCAGAGTAAGTATAATGAGATTTGAGAAGAAAATCACATTACATAGTTATTTCTTTCTGTCTTTTTGTTATTTTGTTTAAAACCAAAGAGCAGTGTTCAATGTTATTTGCCTCATGTCTTTTATTTACAAGCAATGAAAGTAGATTCAGTATTAGGAGCAGCTTTTTAAATGTTACAAGTATTTCATCACAGCCCTTCAAGTGACAGAGCCACTTGTCCAATGAAAGGCATTTTAATTATTTTTAACTCATATTATTACTGCAAGATTTTGCAGCCCCATTGTGAAGAATGTCAGTCATTCTTCCACCTGACATTGCACAATTATTTGATAGTTCTCTAGCAAGCAAGAATGTAGCATCTTTGTCTTCTTTTTTTTTTTTTAATTTTCCTAATCAAATTATAAAAGATCTGTTTCCAGCCAACTCTCCAATTGTTTGATTCACTGTTTGGTGTATATTAAGTGGGTTATGTAGATATATAAGAGTAAACCAACCAAAATAATGGTATTTAAGTGTTTTTATTTGTGATGAAAATATGTAAATGAAATATGGTGCCAGACTCTTTTTTTTTTTTTTTTGAGTATTAAAATAATTTATATAAGATAGGGTGATTGTTTTAAGGGAAGTTCTTTCCTTTCTAATGCTTTCCTTTCTAATGGCTGAAGTTCTTCTGTGCTAGTAAAATTACTATATTAATTGTTTTATTTTAAAGTAGGCAAAGCAAGAAAAGGAAACTTTGTTTTAAAAAGATATAAGTATATAAATACCATAGGGAAAATACACTTGCAATGCTACTAGAAATAGTAGCTCTGAAAAATGTGCTGGATTTTTTTTAAGAAGAATAAAATAGTCACATACTTGAAATGTCTTTTCTTTAAGCATAAAAGTGGAATAAATGTTCATTTGTAATTAAGAATGTCATTATCAGAATGGTAATAATGAAAAGTAAAGATAATTTACCTTAATTAGCTTTAACTAAGTTTTAAATTTAACTGAATTTTAACTGGTTACTGATTTTATTTCCAGGCTGATATAAGGGAAAACCAGAAGAAACTGGTTGAACAATTGACTTCTTTATTAAACAATTCACCAGGACCTCCTACCAGACGGCTTCTTGCCAAGAATTTAGCTGTAATTTATAGCACTGGAGACACTTTTTCTGTTTACCAAACAATTGACAAATGCAATGAACTCATTCGGAGTAAAGATGACTCACCAAGTTATCTGCCTACAAAACTGTAAGTATTTTTTTAATCCCAAACTTCAAATTCAGTAATAACAAGAGGGGCAGACTGACATGGTGAGCTGCATCTGAATTCACTACCACAAGATAAACAATAAAACAAAGATTATGCTAGTGTTAGATGTTGTATGTGTGCATCAGGAACCAAAAGAGTAGAAGAGAATTGGTGGTGTTCAACCAGACAATTGAAAGTCAGGCTCGGGAGATACCAGCGATGGATGACAGAGTTATGAGGGCTCAGCTTTTGAAAAGCAAGGAGATGGTAATAATATTGCTGAGAAGGTCAGTGAAACAGACAAGTACAACTCCAGGTACAAAATACAGTTACTGAGTACATTTCTTAATCCAACTGGGAAACTGGACATAGTTAAAAATGTTTGTAACTTAACGCCTGGAACCTGGAACAGAGAAACAGCAACTGTTACTTCAGAATGTGAAACCAAATCTTCATGTGCAGAAATGTAAGTAACCTTCATTCCTGAAACAATGCACATCTTTGACTTTAATGAAGAAAATTAAAGGTAGAGATAGTAAAACATCATTGTGTGTTAATGATAAGTTGTTGAAAGCAGAGCAGAACATGTCTTCCTCCTTTACTTCGCATGCTAAACTTGTTTCTGACAACCCACGTAAAGAGTCCTGAAAATAAATTTTGCAAGGAGTCAGTTGTATTCTGCAGTACCATAATTTGTTTCCCTCTTGTTCCAGTGACATCTTGTGCAGTCTTTTGAGTTAAGTTTGCTATAGAGGGTCTAAGTGTTGCAAAATAAATTACTGCTATACTACATCCTCAACTGTGATATGCCATTAACATGGGTTGAGTTGTAGTGTGGGACAGAGCTCTGCAGGTCTTCCTTGCTTCAGCTGCAATATGCCAGATCGGAGGAAGTAGGAGGAAGTCGGCATAGCAAGGAGGGATGATGGAGTCCATTGGCAGGAAAGCACCAATGGCAGATATCCAGATTCAGCGCAGAGAAGTAACTGGGGAGAAGGAGAGAGGTGGTATTGCTCAGAGTGCTCCTGAGCATGTAAGCAGTAGTGAGGAGAGGAAATAAGAGATGGCAAAAAAACTTAACATTAAAATATGGCTTAATTCAAAAAAGTTTTGGAAAAGGTATTTCTGATACAGCTGACATTGAGGTTGAGGCTACACAAAAATAATTGGAACTACAGAGCTGTTTACTGAGTAAAATCTTTAATCTTCAGTTGCAAATATATTTCATAGTTGGTGTTCAGTGTAGAAAAACTGCTTTTTTTTGCCCAATCTTGATTAAAGTGTTGTCTTTGTTTGCCATCTGTCCTTATTTAGCATACATGCCCATGTTGTCTCGTAGCAACACTTAACCATCAGTGTTCACAATATGTTAATACACCCGGGAACTCCTTTAAATACAGTTCCAGTGAATCATTCTCTTATCTCATAAATGATTACTTTTCTTCTTTTCTTCACCTTAGCTAAGTTCTTATCTGCTACTAAAATTCAGTGTGATGTGAATGCTGTACTAAATCAGAAAACAGGTCATGCAGTGGGAATGCAGCTTATTAATTAACTTTAAATGATGAAGTTTTAAAATATTCACAAGGACTGCTTTTAAACTATAAGCAGTTGCCTGGTCTGCATACTTTCATAACTTGTCTCCGTGCTATTTTACCACATGTTCAAGTATCTTAGCTCTGGATTTTTTTTTTTGCCTGTCCAAGTACAATTGTTAAGGCAAAATTTAAGAGAAAACAATTTAGATGTATCTTTTATAGAGAGTTGTGTATCAAGATGGAGGTGTGCTGCTAGGGAGGTAGACAGGGGCAGAGAGGCTTTTCCCTGCAAAACCTGTAAAAATTTACAGTCTTCCTTGGAAGCTTCTGGCTGTTGCTTACAATTGGACAGTTAAAGTAACTCCATAGTTAGTACAGTTTGGACTTGGTGAAGAAACATTTGTGAAAACAAAAAAATTGACGACTAGAGCCATGATGCAATCCTAGAAGGCAAGTACAAGAGCTTCCTCATTCCTATGCTTTGAACTTTCATAAAACCTTTTATGTTTGTGTGCAGAAGTAACTGGATTCCCATCTTTAGTTGACTAGATGTTGCTTATCAACAAATACGGCCACTTTGTTGCTAGAAATCACGGTTCAATACTGATTGACTTTTTCATACAACACTGAAGCAGTACACGGCAGTACAACCAAACTTCTAAGAGTGTTTGCAGGTTATACCATGATGTAATAAGGTAGTTTATTTGGTTGGATTTTTTCATATGTCTGTTAAATATTCTGTCTTCAGATTATGATGCAAAATAGATATTATTTAGTCTTGAAGCTAATTAAAGTATTTGTGACCATTAGATGCTCAGTTTAGTAGTAAGATGGGACAATTACAATTTTATGCCCAGGCACACCATGAACAAAATTAAAATCCAAACTTGGTGTGTACGGAGCTGGATAAAAGCAATAATGAAAAATGCTTTTTAAATGAAAATAGTATTTTTGTATGATAAGGGATAAATAAGGCTTTGTTTTTCTTATTGTGCTGTGTAATTTAGGGAATTACTATAAATATTAAATGTATTTTTCTAATTAAGAATATATTCAGTATGAGATTTTAAAATTATTTATGTGAAACTTGAATTCAATTGGGGAATAAGCAAAATGTTGTTTTGTTGAAGGGGATACTGAGCAATGTCTGCATATTTAAGTAGGTCTAGCCAAAGAGCTGAAAGCTGATTAAAGAGAGAACTTCTTTTTTCCTTGTAGTCATAAAACGACTCGGTTTAGTTTATAGATCTGTGAATTCAAAAGCAAAGTGTTTTTCTTAAGTAATTATTCAAAGGAAAACACTCTTTCATTAGGCAACTTTTTTTTTCCACTCAATATTAGCAATATTTGCTTTTGCTAATGGAGAGGCCAGTGAGCACACAGAGTCCAGCTGTCATATACTTCACTAGGATATAATGAAAAGGACATGGATTTTTTATTTACTTCTTATGTATTGTTATACATAAATGACAGAATTGCAATTACTAGACCATTTGCAGTCTGCTATTGACCATCAAGTTGTAAGTAAACCTGTGTGTGACTACTTCTGGCAGCATCTGTTGTAGCACAGTGCCATACACTGCATGACACAGAGCACTCTTAGCAAGAAATTAAGTTTTAACGGTGGATATGGAAACTCTATTCCTATTGTAAAATTTACTGGAAGATTCTATTACCTGAATTCTTGTATTATCCAAGTTATTTTCCCAACCCTTGTATCTGCATTTCTCGTAGAGGGTATGTGCCACACACAGATCATCTTTTTTTCCCTTTTCATAATCCACTTGTGTTTTTGGGACGTTCTGTTTAGTTATTTTGCTGTTTGCCCATTGATTACGTTAGTCTCTTAATCCCTTTCATTTCTTACTGCATCCATTTTCACGCGTCTTTGGATTTGCTTTTGTTTTAGTGCTGCGGTGGTATGCTTGGGCTATTTATACAAAAAATTGGGAAGAATTTTGGGAAACAGTTTTACTGACACCGTTGGGAATGTGCTTAAAGCAATGAAGAATGCAGAGGTATTGGAACAGCATGTTTAAAAAATGATTGGAAAAATAACAGGATGTTTACTGTTGGTAGCTGGACCAATGAGTATGAGAAAATGCATGATACCAAAATATGAAAAAAATCATGTAAAGTCAGATAAAAATCACTGTCTAAATTCCAAAGAAGTACTAAAGAATTAATGGATAAAGACTAAAAAAGGATGGATCATAGCTTTTCTAAGTCTGATTTCATGAAAGTTAGAAAATTTAATTGCATTATTAATAAGAACCTTTTTGCTATAGCTCATACTTTGTTTTGAGTTTTGTACTTCTATTTAGTATTTTTCAATGGAACATAGAATTACTATTTTCATTTGCTTATAGAGTTTTAGGGCAAGTTATCTGCTTTAACTTGCTTCAGCATAAGTAGATCTCGAAAAGTCTGAAAGACCCAGCCACTGTTTGCCTATTTCAGTAATTGGCATTTTGTATTTCCAAGGATCTTAGGGTTACAAAATTTTAACATTTCTCATTTTCATTTTTCAGTCTCAAGGTCGTTATGAAATCATGCTTAGTTTGCAAAATATATTAAATGGTTTAGGAGCTGCTGCTATCCCCTGTCATAGAGACATTTACAAAGCTGCCCGATCATGTTTGACGGATCGATCCATGGCAGTCCGCTGTGCTGCTGCAAAGGTAAACCACTCTAATTACTGTTTTTATTAAGTAACTCCCTAAGTAAAACTCTGTTTTAACAGGTGATGAACAGAGCAGTAAATACATTGTTGGCTTATCTTTATTTCTTTGATATTTCCTTGGCAACAAAAAATCAAGTAATTTTGGTATGAGACAACATGCTTATTTTGTTAAGGAGAACTCTGTGTATTCTGTAGCAAATTAAAATTTTTACTGACTACTTTCCCATGTCGAAACACTTTTATTTCCCTTTTTTTTGTCTAGTGTCTTCTTGAACTTCAGGATGAAGCAGTATTTATGTGGACTACAGACCTGGATAGTGTTGTGACCTTATGTTTTAAATCCTTTGAAGGTTCCAATTATGATGTTCGATTAGCGGTTTCAAAACTTTTAGGCACAGTGTTGGCTAGAGCTCTAACATCTAAGCAGACAACAGGTAAAGTATCTACTTTATTTGCTGAGTCCTCATTTGTAAAAATCTGTCAGACGATAAGAAGTTCTCATATTCTATTGAAGCCTGAAGTAAAAATCACAATTAAAGCTTCATCTGGCTGTTCATATCTCTGGTTTGGTCTTTTTTGTAACTTTTTTCTCCTGAAGTGCTGTGCTTTTGTATTTATAATATATTTATGTACAATATATTTTTATATATTTTATAATATGCTTACATATTTATAAAATAATAAACAAGGAAAAGTATTTGGTAAAACTTGTTTTCACTATTATAAAATTGTTATTCTGTGGAGAGAAATTAGTAACCTGAGGAATTTAAAGGCAAGATTAATTTAAGCAGTGTAGAAAGAGCCAAGATTTGAGGCAGTGTCTCTGTGTCAAATGACAAAGTTAAGGATACCTTCAAGTTGTTTTTCTGCACTAATCGATACCACATCGGGATTGTCCAGCAATACTAACATGATCAGAAGCAGAAATTAGCAGAAATTAGTTTTGATCACATAACAACCATGTAGCAGTTTTTGCTGACAGACAGTACTTGAGCTAACTGAAGCATCCTGGCACAAAGTTTAACATCTCTAGTATTTGGTGTCATTCAGACTGGGTGGTTTAAGTCCAACCTCAGAAGCCCAAAGCTAAGTATCTAACTATAATCTGAGCAAAATGTAACAGGATGCAGAATAAGTGTGATTCAGACTGATTGTTCTGCTTTAATGGCATCAGAGGAAACCTTCAGTGCAGTAAGCAGCAAATGACAAAATCACATGCCTTTAAGCACAACTTACTGTCTTCCAGAATACTTGAGGCTGTGTGTTTGCGTTATAGACTCCGAAGTCTTGATTTATAAAGTATTTTCCTAAGAATCTTTTGGAGAGAATTATTGTGTTGCAGAAAACTGCACTTATCTTTTCTCAACAAAGTAAAAAAAAAATAATATTCTGACCTCCTTGTAGATTCAGTGGTTTTCTTTAATCTTTGTAAGAAATGGAGTTGTTATTTCTAAAGCACTAAGATAAAGTTATGTAAGAAGCTTATAAATTATTTCGTTGGCTGTTTCAAGGAGTTTTTTCCATATTGGAGTTATTTTTAGTTAAAAAGAAGTTACAGCTAAGTGAGACAGAAGCTAGGTGGGGACTAGAAGGGGCTGGGGGAGAGGTGGAGGGAGCAATGTATGAAGAAGTTAGTAGTCTTGAAGTTTGTATATTGTATCTGATAACGTCCTGATATCGAGTTGTTTACTTTTTTCCTGGACATGATAATCTCGAATCCTCTCATTCTTTTCCCATTTCAATGCTTGCAAGAGAATGAAAAATGCAGTGAAAATTTTAGGTCACTTAGTTTGCGTAGTGTGCTGTCATTGTGCTGTTTGCACACACATTCCAGCATGTATTTTAAATGAACTTTCTGTCAAGAAATAAAGCAGTGGAATAGGAATTGGGGAATAAATAATTTTTCTAACTGTTTTTGTTATTCTCATTCTTTCAAAGAGCTAGCTTAATGCCAAGATGAGTTGCTTTTTGTTTGTAAGAGAACCTGTAGTTGTACCTTTGCCTGGCTAAGCATAGCAGAAAGGTAATCTGCCCTTCTGAATTTTGGAATGGAGGTTGTCTTTGGTGGTAATGTGGAATGTGTTAGTCAGGACTTCCATGAAACTTTGAGTGGTAGGAGTAGACCCTTCCTGCAGAAGGAGCAGAGATGGTGAATACTGAGGGTGCGTAAATATAAGTATGCATACTAAGTAATGACTTAGACTATTTAAAGGTAGCTAAAGGAGGAAAACTTGATAAATGTTGTGGTTTGCTGGATCACTGAGTCCTAAAATATCTTAGTTTCTGTTATGAAGTTAAACTGTATTTGGATTTGATTGTGCTACTGAATTTAACGTAAATTATTTTTCTAAAAAGATGAGAGTTGAACCTCTCTGCTTCTAAAATGTAGCAAGATTTTAGAGCTATTCCTCTAAAGATTTACATCTTTTCTTAGCGTCCACGAAGCATAACTTCCGCAGAATCTCTTTGGAAGAAGTGATGGAGCTATTGGGAACTGGATTTCTGCGTGGAAGTTGTGGATTTCTACGAGCCAGTGGCGATATGTTGAAAGGGACCAGCTCAGTCAGCAGAGATGTTAGAGTTGGAATCACCCAGGTTTGGATTACGTTAGTTATGGTTTTCTCAGATTGCTAAACATTTGTACAAGTGTTTTGCTCTGCATATATTTCTCCTTTAACCTTTTTTTGTATCTCTGATGAGATGTATGTACTTTAAGGATTTACATCTTGAGTTATGTGAGAAAGAAAAGAAAGAAAAGATTTCTGATCTTGTTTATTGTTTAACTGATTGTTTGAAATTTTATAAGTTAAGTATGTATTACTTGTGAAAGCTTCATGTGATAGGAATTTCAAAGGAGTGATATAAATAAAACCCTTGAATTTTAATTTAAAACTTAATACCTTATGTCTGAAAATTAAAGGGAGAAGTTACAATAAATCTTTGAACTTGGAGTAGCTTCCTTCTGTATAGGGACATTCTAAGTCCAGTTTTGGAAAAATGGTTCTGCTTTGAGGAAATGCATGAAAAATAAGGAAAACAAAATTTAGTGGAAAACCCCCAACATTTGTTTTGCTGTGTTCCAGAATCCTCAAAGGATACAATCTTGTTAACTGAACAGGAGTGAAGTCAGACCATATAATGCACGGTGGTAACAATTGTGTAAATTTTTCACATCATATCAGGTTGGCTTCATCCTGTAAATATTATCTTAAAAGCAAACATGCTAAGACATAGATACTCAAACTGTAAAAACTGTGAATCAAGACTATAGGTCATGATGAACATTTACATATCAAACAGCTGTGATTATTTTAGTATTACAGTCCCACAGCTATATGATAATCCACTTCGCCAGCAAGGCAGTTTTTTAGTACACATCAACTTCTGCAGTGCAAAAAAATCTTTAAATTAGCTTCAATTACTGATACAAGCTGCCACACTTTGCACTGAAACAGCGAGAAGGTGCTCACAAATTGTTGTCTGTACTCAGGTCATGCTGAGTGGAAGCATTAACTTCTGGCAGAGAGACAGAAAAGCTGGGGAACAATAATACCTTGACAGCTATTTGCCTAGAAAATGCATGCCAGACTCCTAGGGTGTTCTATATTCGAGGTGGTTTTATTAGTTTTCCAGGAATGGATATTTCAATTCAATGTTTTGACTATTTTTACTGGTTTTTGGAAGTTGTCTCCTTTTTTGTGCGTTTCTATGTTAAGCAGAACAGTACCTGTGCTAGATGGTACACTCTAACTACCAGAACAGTTTAAATAGTGCAGTATTTCTATAAGAAAAACTTGAGAAATTGCGTATTTATAAGTCCTTATGAGTAGAAAATATTTGCAGTTATTAAATGTATTAATTAGGGAGTTTCAGCTTATTATGAATTTAAAAATAAGAAAGTCACTGAAGATGATTTCTTAGATATAGAAGATTCTATATTTGTTCAAGACCCAGTCTTTATCCTGTTAAATTCCTCAGTTTTCAAATCTGTAAAACCAGGTTAATGTACTGGTGCATTAGTACTGAAGCATAAGTAGTATTTGTCAAGAGCAATTAGCTCTAATAGGATCTAATAGTATAATTTCTCTGTCCACAGTAGTTCACTTTCTTTTACATGAATAAATTTAGTTGTTAATATTAGACACAAGACAAAGTATGTGTAAGGCAAATACAGAAATTGATTGATATGAGTAGTAATAGTGAAGTTTCTTATGAGAAATTTTGTGTGTTCATTTGCATATTGTCATTTTTTGTATTCCCTTCTCTTGATCTATTAATTAAAAAAATCCAACACACACACATGGAAGGCAATTTTAGGGGAGCTCATTATGTGGCAAAATAAATGTCCTTGTGGTGATTGGATTTGTAAAGTGATTCTGCATTCTTTCTCTTTGTTGTGATAAACATAGTCTTTTTATGGTTTTTATCTTTTTTTATGGTTTGCAAAGCAAACAATTAAAATTCATTGAGTTGAGGAACAATGCTTGGGGGCTGCAAATATTCCCTGATTCAAACCCTTTAATAACAAAATTCTCTCCAGGTTATGAGTTATAGTTTTGTAATATAGTAGTTCTTAAAATGCATTCATACATGAAATTTGGGTTCTATGTGCAGAATGTTAAATAGCTGGAAGCTGTTGTTAAGTGAGACCAAACACAATGTTTTACATTACAAGTGCCCATGCAGGGTAAACTGCCATTTCTCACACTCTAGAATGAAATGACATGGGCAAGCATCTTGAACTAACTTACAGTCAAAGCAGGCTGCAGTATTACTGGTACAGTTTTGATAGTAATTTAAATTATTTAAATGTATATGTAATAAATTGCAGATACCAGAAGTGAGAACATATGTGATTTATGGATGCGTAAATTTATAAGTCATCTCAGTTTACTGTTCTAGTTGTGGCAATGTGCAGATTTAAGAAGATGTGTAAGTGGGATTTTCCCAGATATTTTGCTCTAAAATATGTTTCTTTTCAAATCTCTTTCAGGCATATGTGGTGTTTGTCTCTACACTAGGAGCACAGTGGCTTGAAAGGAACTTCTCTGCCTTCCTTTCCCATATTCTAGATCTTGTGTCTCAGTCTCACCCCAAGGCTGTTCAGAGCCTGGTGGATGCTATCGGCTGTCGTCGCTGTGTTTCATTCATCCTTCGAGCTACAGTAGGAGGCCTGCTTGGGGAAAAGGCTCAAATTGCAGCTGCCAAGGAGATTTGTCAGGCCATCTGGAAACTGAAGAAAGTTGTGGGTATGGGTCTAACAAGATTATCCATTTGGGCCTCTGTTTTTCCTTTTTTAAGTGATTGTCCAACTACCTAATCCAGAGACTGCAGAAATAGAATATATAGTGCTGATTTATTACCATGATAATGTAAGAGGCTTTTGATGGACTGCTTTGTTTTTAGCTTGGGCTGGTTATTTGTGTGTGTCTGTGTCTCTGTTTCTGTAGGCGTGTACCCACACAAGTACAAATGTATTTTTTAACACTCCTTTGCTGGTAAAAGCAATTTTAACAAATTACAAATAAAATAAAATAATAAATATATGCTATAATAAAATACAGATAGTATTTTAAAGTAAGTTAAATTGGCAGTTAATATATGTCTATCCAGATCCTGCCTTCCTGTTTAGGGCAGTTGACATTATGAAGGTTCAAAATAGAAACATTTGTTCCTAATTGAAAAATGAGCATTTCTCCTGGAGGAAACATATCTCCTTTGAGGTGAAAAGAAAGAAAATGCTGGGCATAACCTGTTGTCCCCTGGTGTACAGCAGCATATTGTATTTGAGTTAAATATCTAAATGTTTTATGTCTAAACTGTCATACTCATTCGTGTCTCAAAAGATGAACTTTCAAAAATACATCATATTTTTCTCCTCGCTCTTTATTCCTTGTCTCCACCTTCTCACTCGCTTGCTCTCACAAGATTTTGTTCTTTTCTTCCCTTTCTTTCTTCCTACTGTGTACTAAAATCTGGCAAATTATCAAAGCATGTCCTCTTCAAGTCACTTTTAGTGGGGCAGAGAATAGCATGCTTCTTACTAGCCAGTGTTTCCGATCACATAAAGATAAGCAATTTGGTAGTATCCACTTTCTGTTACTAAATGCAGGAGGGTAGATAAACATCTACTATTAGCAAAAACCTTTTTCCGATCAGTTTTGTTTGATTTTGGTAGTGATTTCATGGTGATTTTCTTGTACTGTGTTATCAGATGCTGCAATGAGTGACAGTAACTTGGAAACAAGACTTAATACAACAGATGTAACAGCAAGTCAGCATGTGCTTGTGTGTGCACTTCAGGAACTTGGAAGTCTTATCCAAGGCTTAGGAACGACAGCAGCACCGTTACTGCAAGACTCCAGTACAGGTACAAGCCTTGAATTATTTTGTCATCCAGAGTGCAAAATATATTTATATCGCTTTGATCATTGTCATCTTCTTTGATTTCTTATTTTTTCTTGTTTCCTCTTTTTCTGGCTATTTTTCTGGCTCAGTCTCCTTACCAGGATCTCTGTATTCTTCTACTCTTTTCTGTATTCTTCCAATAAACTTAAAAAAATCCGAAGAAAACAACCAAAAACAAAAAAGGGAGGAGGGAAAGTTGGCTACCTTACATACTGTAGGAAAATTTAAGACATTGCCCAAAGAGTTCTGTGTCTTCTCCCAACTTGTACAAGTATATTTATTAAAACAACAACAAAAAAAACTGTATCGAATTTAATTGCATTAAGGCTTGTATATAGAGTCCAACACTTCACAATGTTTATAATAAATCAGTTTGATTGAGCTGGGTATCTTTATCAACCTTTATAATTTTCGTTTAGCTATATTTTTTTCTGGATGGGTTTGAGTGGACATCTATTTCCACCACATGTATTTCTGCTTCCTTGAGAATGCTTACAGGTATTTTCTATGCATGTTGGTGGATAACTGTGTAATATGTTAGGTTTTCTCCATAATGTTACATTTCATTCAGGGTAAATTTTTTTGAAAAGTATTGAATTATTTAAATTTGTTAAGATGTACCTCACAGTAAAAAACATTAATAGTTTTTCAAGAGAAGTATGGAAAATGGATAGTGTTATGTTCACCAGTCCTCTGTATAGATTTTTGCTTGTTTGACAATCTGCTTGCCTATTTCTTAAGTGTATTTATGCATTTTATTTTTCAGCAGTTCTGGAAGCAGTAATTTCCATCATTCTTCATCCCAGCATTTCAGTCAGAATAACAGCAGCTTGGTGTTTACGCTGTATTGCAGTAGCATTGCCCTCCTATGTGTCCCTGCTGTTGGATCGTTGCACTGAACGTCTTAGTACATTGAAATCCTCCCCAGAAGCTGTAACTGGCTACAGTTTTGCTGTTGCTGCTTTGCTGGGTGCAGTAAAACACTGTCCTTTAGGAATTCCACATGGGAAAGGGAAGGTATGGTTTGAATACTTTACATATAAGCATTTTTTGGATGTTTTTCCAGCAGTGCTTGCAAGTTTTCTTTATGATGTGCTCACATAACCCAGTATACTGATGAGATACTTTGGTTCCTCAAGAAGAGGACTTTGAAACATACCATAACTCAAATAAGCAAATGCTTTTTCTCAAATGTGTCAGGATTGTGAATTTCTTGGGAAATGCCACTAATGATTTTACTAACTACTCATATTACTACTTTTTTCTAATGGAAAATTTTGTTAGGGGAGAAATTTGTTGTTTTGGGACAGAGCAGTCTAAGAGAAGGTTTATCTGGAGAAATTATTCCTCGAGTAGTTACGTTTTTCAAATTTCCAGCTAAATCCTTTACAGCAAAATTAAATCTTCTGCAATTCTATCTCAGTTTGACACTGGCTTAAATTAGAAAACTGACATTTCAGCTGTGTTAATGGTGAGAAAAGGCTATTTTGGAGTAAATCCAGATGAAATGTGTCAGACTTTGCCAAAGGAAAAGATCTTCCTTTTATTACAAACAAACAAACAAACAAACAAACAAAACAAAACCACTTACAGATCTGTTGCATGCTGTCATTTTTTTGGAAGGAAAGTTGTTCAGCCACAGAATAAGCCAAATTAGTATTTCCTAGGCCCATCAATAACTCTCCAGTGTACAGCTTAGTCAGTGCTTAAAGCAGTAACATACATTATGTATTATCTTGAAAATCTTTGGTCAAGTCCAAAAAAATGTTTAGTCAAGTACAACAGATACACGCTTTTATTTTGTTTTACAGAATTTAATAGAAACCAATTTATTGCATTATCATAGTCTGAGATGCTTGTACCAATCTCCTCACTAGTGCAGATAGGATATACAGTACTCTGAGGTTTTAGGGATATGTAGATGTAGAAATACAGACCAGGAGAAGAAGCTGTTTCCATCCTATTGGCAACTTTATCTATGGAGTCATTCATACTTGCAAAACTGATATGTTCTAAATGTCAGCAGTACCTGCTAATTCTTTGCATAATGTAGAAACTTTACGTTCTCTCTTGTGAAAATATCTGTTTTGGAGTCAATGGACATTAAGCAATTATTCTCAGCATTCAGAGTCCTAAGTGCAAATTGAAAACAACTTATAAATAATAAAAAAAAGCACACCTGTGTTTCTTAGCTTTTAAGAACTCTTCCTGGTGATTGCTAAAAGATCATGCAGAGAGAACAAAATTAATACAGTTTGCCCACTTATGTAGATAAGAAGTACCATTCAAATACTATATACTTAAGCAGAGCTAAAGTTTCTGTTTAACAGAGAAACATAATTCTTAACAAAGATTTCTTGTAGAGGAGTACAGTAGGATGAAATAGAGCCAGGAGGAGGTATGAGAGGGCACAAAAAAATGTGTGGGAGAAATACTGTATTCTGTACTAAGCTGGCAGGGGTGAGAACGGAGCAGTTGACAAAAGCCCTTTTCCAGTCTCTCCTAGGAACACTGCCAGATTCCAGACTAGCTCCTATTCTGAGGAGCTGAAAGAGACCAGTGTTAAATAGAGCAGTTTTGAAAAAGAAGTATCAAACACAGACAACAGTGATCTGGATAGAAGCTGTTTTATATTAATTAATTTTCCTTTGAGAGAGCAGTTAACAGTTGCAGGTGGAACCTAAAGAAAATAATTAGTGAGGTTTTATCCATTTAACATTCAGAAAAAAAAAATCCTTCAAAAATAAGATATTCCTCCTTGTACATAGAGAGAAAAATTACCAGAAATCATTAAATGACATCCTTTCTAGGATGTTTGTTTTACAGGTAATTTAAGTGTGCTAAGTTTTTAGTGATTTTTTAGTAGTATAATTTAACAAGGGTACTGATTTATTTTAGCATCAAATATATTAAATCTATCAGGAATCTATACAAGTAAATTTCTTCATTTCCAACCACCTGGTAGCATTATGGAATTGGGGAAACTAATACTTTCAGACAGGAAAAAAGACTTCAGATGAAGTTTTGGAAGTGTAAAAATGTCAAACATTCATGAAACAAACTTTCATGTGCAAACTTTTGTGTCATTTTCTAAGTGTACAGAGAAATTATAGAAGGATATTTTCTATAGTGAGGCTTCTAATGATACTCTTGATAATGACACTTCTTACTTGTGATACTGATTTATGGGCAGTTTTGGAGACCTGACATAATGCAGAAAGAAATACTTTTTAGCCTATGTGAAATGTAATTGAAGCAAACTACTTGCAGAATACTTACAGCATTAGTAGCCATACTGTGGACAGAAGGTGTGCCCCTCCGTGGAAGTTCTAGATTGCTTGTGCTTGTGCTTTGGTAACAAGTGTAATCACCTTGCACTTGGCTCTTAGTGGGCGTGTGCAGTTGGAGTTGAGCAGCTAAGATGGGATTAATTCTAACTATACTATTCTAACTCATTTAGCCATGCCATTTGTCGATTTGAAAAATGGTCAGAGAGGATGATAGACCTTATTCTAAAACAATGATATAAAAGATTATTACTGGTCCCACCGCTTCTTCTGAGCTGTAATTTGTAGGTGTCATGCTATTCTTTTTCTACATACTGACATAAATAGAATATCATAACACTTCTATCCTTCCAATGCATATTCCTGTGAGAATTATCAGTTGTCATTTTACTGCTGATAAAAGAAAGGATACACAGCAGCCAAGTAACTTACCTAGTACTCCACAGAATTGTTGAAGCTATGCCAGACTTGTTGTGAAGTCAGAAATTGCAATTTCGTGAGCTTGAGTTTATTGCCATAGTGTGAGGGGAAGATGCTGTCCTATCTGGGAACACTGGAGTAGGATTAAGTATCAAAATAAAAGTATTTGGAAAAAACATTGTAGTTATGAAGATGCTGATGCTCTGTTTTTCTGTTTTATGTTGAAGGTAATCATGACCGTAGCAGAGGAGTTGCTGTGTTCTGCTTCTCAGAACAGCCGCATTTCACTGCAGCGAACGCAGGCTGGATGGCTGTTGATAGCTGCCCTCATGACATTAGGTAGTAGCTTTCTACAGTTTTTCTAAAACTCCATTAAGCTGTTCAGTGTCGCATCTCTGATTTTAGTTCTTTTGAGGTTTTGTTTAATTTACTACTGTAGAATAATTAAAACCCCTCCTAAATGTTTGGATTGTTTAAAAAAACTTTCTGAGGTAAAAATGTCATTTCTCTCAAATTTGCTGTTAGTTCACGGAGAGCAATGTCTGAAAACCAGTGACTGAGTGGGACCACTATTAGTTAAATGTAGAAAATAACTTTCAAAGTCAGTCTAACCAAATGTCTTCGTGGTCATGAAATGTTAAACATCTGTCCCAGCACAAAATGAGCTAATCATTTGAATTTCCCTCTTGTCAGGCATTTGAAATCTTACAAAAATTTCTGATATATCTTAATGGTCATATTATTGACTGTGATAAGTAAGTTACTGATAAAGAATGTATTCTGTTGGGTTTGATCATATTTTTAAGTCACCTTTCATGTTTCAGCTATTACTTCTGCCCAACAACTCCCATTTTTTTCTTGTACCCATTTTTTTCTTGTATTATTATATTTAATTAACTTAAAACAAATGCTTGCTTTCCTGAACATCACTGTTGATCATTACATCTCTTTTATGCTGGTGATCCACAAGGTCTTAGTAAAACAGAGATTGCAGATTGGTAGCATAAATGTGTCAGTGGGCATGCAGTTATATATGAAAATGGAGTACCAAGATAGTAGACGTCTGAGAAACTATACATGAGAAGGCTGGAAAAGTAGCATAAGGTTTTGTTCACTGCTGTAAAGATTTTGTGAACATAGGAAGAAGGAATGAAAGAGAAAATTTAATTTTATTAATGCTGCATTGGCATGACAACTGTCAATGTTTGTAGGTCCTGCAGTTGTCCAACATCATCTGCCACGAGTGCTGTTACTGTGGAAGTGCATCTTTCCATCATCTCCTAAAGACCTGGAAACAGAGAAGACACGAGGAGATTCATTTACCTGGCAAGTAACACTGGAAGGCCGTGCTGGTGCTCTTTGTGGTAAGTGGGATTTACTGTCTTTCTCTGCATATTTATAGTTGGGCTGTTAGTTTATTTTTCCTTCTGAAAGAACAAGGACACTTCATATTGATTTTTTTTCACTAGATGGTAAAGGATGTATTCATTCCTCAACGTAGGTACTTGTCTATCTCTATTTACGTATGTATGTATGTTCTTTGCATTGCAGAAATATGAACCCTGGTATAGTGATCACCACTTTCTCTCACTGTTAAGATTTATCACGAAGTGTGGAATTCAATAGTAATTTCGTTTTGGAAGTAACCTAAAAAATTAACCTATAAATATTTCCTCTTTAGAAAATAGGTATTTAATACTTCATATTCTCCAGGTGCTTTTGAAAATTAAACTTAAGTTTAGTTTTTCATAAATAATGAAAAATACTTGTATACATGTTAGTTGGTTGCTCAAGTACAGTAATTAAACTAAATTTTAATGGAAAATGGTAAGCAGTAGGTCATTTAATCATCCTTCTCCTATTTTTTATTATTATTATGGAATTATCATGAAGTTATGTACTGTAACTCAGTTTATAACGAAAAGCAAAAAATAGATCCATTTATATATGCAATTAAAAGTCAGATTATGAATGTCCAAGCTGAGACAACAAAACAGTGCATCTGTAAACATGACCTTTTTCATTTGAGATTTTTATCAGATAGTTTCTTCAGTTTTATAGGCTAAAATACTTTTTAATTTTGGTTGTTTGTTTTCTTCTGCTTTTACATTATTAGTGATGTAATTATGTGATTTGCTGATGTGATTGTTTTCCTGCAAGATAACTCACACCAAGTAAATTAAAATCCAATTCCTTTTCTAGCTATCAAAAGCTTTGTTTCCCACTGTGGTGGTCTTCTTACGGATGAAGTTGTTCGGAGACTTCTTCCTCCTCTCCCAAGTGCTGTTGATTTATTGACACAGTAAGTGTGTGTACAAAACTGTTAAATGGATTCTAGTTTTGAGAAGCTACAGAGTAATCTATATTTGACTTAGTGCACTTTCTAAAGCACTTTCTTTTCAAAGGAACAGAAATCAGAGTCTATGTGTTTGCAGATTCCAGTGTCATGTGAAAAAGCTAAGGAAGAAGCTATTTCGTGGGTGTTTTTTTAAGTTAGTGTTTATATTCTACCATTTTAATCAAACATGAACATTTGTGTTTATATACCATAATTTTTTATAAAATAAAAACAAAGTTCAAGAATATGCTTAGATGAAATCTTTTAGACATGGCACTTTTTATATATATATATTCAGAACTAAGCTGGAAAGGGGTTTATAATTTTTAAACTTTTGCCTTTGGAATATAGAGTGATTTAATGCATTTGAGCTCTAAGCTGTAACTTAGAGAAATACATCAAAAAAATTTTATTACCATAAGTATAGGTAAAATCAAAGAAAATAGAAAACCTTGTTTATTTTTCTGATATTAAATAAAAGTAATACCTGGGAATGGACAACAGATACTCTGTCAGAACATGTGAAATGAATTGGTTTCCTTCTACTGTTGGTAATGCCAATCAGAACTGTAGTTATATAATATGTATGAATTTAAAAAGCATTCGACAAAGTGGTGCAAATGAAACTGGGGCATTACGTAATGCTTGCATCTTTAACACCTCTGATGTGCTTTTTATATTTTAAGGCTCCCTTCAATATATAAATCATATGGAAATGCTTTAAAAACACCATCAACAATTTACAGACATAAACTTTATGAATTACTAGCAGTATTGCCTCCAAAGACCTATGAAGGTATGTATTTCCATACAGAGAGGAACACATTAAAAATATCATGGTTTTATTTTTAAGTTTCTGTTCAACATAAATTCAGGTAACAAAAATTAGCTCCACCCTTTCTAAAAAACAAATGTTATTCTGTCTGTTTAAATTGGATGAACTGTAGCAGAGTCACTGTGGTTTTGAAAAGTGTTCATGATCTTTTTTCCCCCTCTTCTATTATAAATACAGGCTTCTGTTACAAATACAGACTTTTGGTCTATTTTTGTTGAAACTAGAAGGCAGACAACCTTTCCGTTTCAGAGTAGTTGAAAAATTCTTTTTTTTTTATGCCTGTTCTATTTTCCATTGAATCCTGAATTCCAAAGGTGTAATCTTGGTTTAAACCAGTTGCATATAGTCTATTGAAATAATTTAATTAATTAAAGTGAAGATATATTACAGATATATTAACCTGATCCTGTGCAGATTGTGAACAAAAAGTTTGTATTTAAAGAACAATTTCAACAAAATTTGGGAATTGACTTATTTTTCTGTAGGAGAACATAACTAGAGTATTTAAAATCTAGCTCTCTAATGCATTAACTAAGCACTGTAGTTAGGTGGGTCTAACAGTTCAGCTAAAAAATTAAATACCTTTGTTGTCTTTGAATTGTTTGCCATACAGTACTGTATGGACTGCAGTAAGGAACCATAGTGTTTTTGACAGCTGTAAAGGGAAGTATAGGGTATTTTTTCAGGACAGAGACAATATGGGCCAGCCAGGGTCTAAATTAGCTGTGTCCTCTGTATCATGGAAGGAATCCATGCTCAAATTATCTGCTCCATCTAGTGGTAACAGCTGAATTAATTGGGACAAATCCCTTATGACTTATACCTTAAAGCTGGTGTCACGTTGAAAATCTGTATATAACACTTAAAGCATGGAGTATAATACTCATTTGTGCCTTGTTTTTCAAAGACTGAAAATTACACCTCCATCCCTTAAAGCATGTTATTCCTTTTGTTCCTTTATTACAGGGGTAACATTTTATAGAATACAAATATTTGGTATGGGTTTGGCAGTTTCTTGGTGTGTTTGAGATTTCTGTGTATGTTCTAACTTTATTGAAAATACACTGTGTTTTACAGTGTGACCTGCAAATTTCATGTGAGAGAGCATCCTAGATGAGGGTGCTGCATTCTAGATCCAATAAATAAAGAAAAACTTGAAAGGTTTGTTATAAATAAGTAGTCACCCTGCTGAAAGCTTTGAAAATAGCCTTAGAATCAAAGCAGTAGTTTGCCAGGTGTAGTCTCAGACATATCCATCCATGTGTATGAGAATGAGGAAGGAATGGAAATGCATACATTGCCAGAACTTATTTCCAAGGTCTGCTGTGTATTTTAACATGTAAGTGTGCATCATTTAAAAATGTGATGAAAAGTTGCTAAGGTAAAACTTGAAACATTCTTTCCATATTATTTCCAGTATGAAAGCTTCATGGAGAAACTGTTTGTCTTTACAAATACCTGGATTTTTAAAAATAGTTTATTTAGGAAAACGACACCATTTTGAAACCCAGGATTCTTTTTTCAATGTCTAAATTCAGTCATTATCAATAAGAACAATATTAGGAGTACTTCTGTGTTGCACAACATGTCACATTTTGCATGGCTCAGAATGACACACTGAATGAGAAACTTTCACCAGTTCATTTCTTTTGTATTTGTTTTCTTTGATTCAGGTAGTTAGGCAGAGGCTAGAAATCTGCAAGCTGTTTCTTTTTGAGAAAACTGGTGATGGAAACATACACCACGAGTTGTAACTCAAGCTTTTAGTATTTGCAAATAATGTGCAAAACTTGTTTTCTTTAGCACAAGAGGAACAAAACAAAATACCCATACCAAAACAAAATATCTGTTGAAAACAGATTCTTTATTCAGTCAGCTGAACTTTATTAAGTCAACTTCTTTGTCAATTCCAGCCTTTAGATTTCTGAGGCCTGAGACAGTAGGACTTGTTTAGGCTCCTCTTGGTCCTTTCCTGCTTACTTACTGCCTCTTACAGGCGTTTTCTTTTACTGTTTTCATCACTAAAAATCAATATCAGTTCAAACAGCAGAATTTTACAAAGACCTACCATGAGTATGCATGAACAGTAACTGATTTTTTGCATTATTTCAGCGATGACAGAAGTGAAAAGAACTCATTTGGTAAACTTGAACATCAGTGAAATACATTGAACATGTTTTAGTTCCTGTCTTCCGTTGTGTCTGAACAGTTAAGGCTTTGCAATTTATCTGATCCAAAGTATGAACTTTTTAAGCTGGGGAAAGCTGTTTCTGTTGATGACAAATCATATTTGTGATCATTTTCACGTGTCATTAGTTTTGGATTATAATGTGCTTATGTTTTTGAGGCTACACATTTATTTCCTGTTAATATAAGAAGTTTTATAATGTCCAAATTGAAAATTTCACACAAATAATTTCAATAGTCTGAATTTTATTAGATTTGTTGATGTTTTCTGTTGCCTGAAATTAATGTGTTTTGTCAGACAACTCATTAAGTTTCTTTTCATTCTTCAGCTTTTTGTGTTTGTTACGTTCCACTGTCTAAACCATAAAATTGAATACAAGCATTCACTTCTCTTTCTTAATAGGATGAGATGAATAGCTAGAATGCTGGAACAGCATTCTTGGCTCAAAATTTTGAACGACTTTACATTGGGAGAATATTGTTTGACATGTTGAGTATTGCCAAGTGTCTGGGACTAAAATAAATTCTTATTTGGTTAAAAAATAGGTATCTCAATTACATTTGGTTTTAAAAACTGTTTTTGTAGGAAGGAGATTTTAAAAAAAAAAGTTGTTGTGATGAGCAATGATGAAAGAACAGCTTCTAGTTGTTAACTACCGTGTTTTTTTAAAAAGGCTCAATTTCTGTCCCTTGCACACACTATCTGTGCACTTTGCAATATATTTGATAGTGCTTACTTTTTTGCATTTAGATTTGAGTAAAGCATTTGGGAAAAATTACATACTTGCTTCATTAGTCAGGGAGGCAGGCAAAGCAACAGATGCCTGCAGGGAAGACAGGCTGATGGGACCGGGAGTTTGGTAAATAGGGGAGAGAAAGCCAGCTTTCTCACAACAGTTTCAATTTTCAGAAAGGGTAACAAAGCTGGTTGTAGCTACCAGCTCCAAGTATACTAACTCTGCTTGTGCTCATTGGGTGCTGATAACCGCGTTGTCCCATTTTTTGGAACTTCCACGTGTTGAGAAATGATAAGCAGTTTTAATGCAAACAAGTAATTGTGTGATCATCTAAACTGAATGCAAATAATTGGATATGTGGAGCTAAGCTCCTCCTCTTAGTGCTGAAATTTTCCCTTTCTTGAGGACTTGACTTTGCAAGCTTAATGCTCTGGAGGTAAATTCTTATGTAATATTTGTGTAAAGACCATGTGCTTCTTTAAGATCAGTTCTGCAGTTTTTGAACACAGCTTAGTTATAAACCAGACCTTTCTCATCACATGTGGTTCAGTGCTGGAAATGTTCTCTCACTACAAGGACTATTTTAATGACCTAAAATAGTCTGAGTCAAAATGCCCAGGGTTGTTGTTTATGTATAACGTAGAACCTTGTCAGAAATATTAAGTACAAAAATATATGAAAGTCAACTACCAATGTAATTTACCATAATGTAACCTACAGTAAATTCCTTCTGCTTTGCTTTTTGCATGCTAACTCATAAAACAGGGGAATACGCTCATCAGATTTTGTTATTTATCAAACTTAGGGATGTTTTAAATTACCTCTGCTTGCCGAGTCCAAGTATTCCCATGTAATACATTCCACAGCATTAATTTTCAGGAAATAGAAGAAAATATAGCTGTGTTTGTAACTGCATTATTTCCTCTACTTCAATTGTAAATGTAACTAATTTACTGGATTATCACTTGTATGGCACTATGCCTTCTGTAAAGGTAAAAGTCTTTGCTTTTCAGCTTCTAGATTGCTGTATGTGCTTGGCTTGCCTATCTCAGGTACTGCTCTGTTGTTTCCCCTGTAACAGAGAGGGTTCTCCAATTAACTATTTGAAGACTTAAGAGAAATGTTAGATGAATGTTGCTATTTCGGTATAAATATCCTGCTCCCGAAGTTGCGAGTAATTAACCAGAAGTTTTGCATATTTTTCCTTTAACTTAAAGGAAGTTTCTGTGCTGTTCTGAAAGAATTAGTGACTGACTTGACTGTCCCAGATAGCCAGATTGATGCCTCTACATTCTTACTTCCACCGCTTTGTCATGAGAATGATCTCATTTTACTCGGTCCCTTACTGCAGGAGACTGACCACCGATTTATCGAAGAGCAGGTACTTTTTGTTCTGTTACAAAGGTAGTATTATAGTTTCATACAGTTTTGTTATTGGGGTCAGTGCTCATTTAGACTTGGTCAAAAATGTGGCTATCCCTTTTTTCTTTCTTAACAGCTCCTTTTAGGTAACAGCATAGCTAGTGGCAGCCTGGAATATGACCCTTATGCAATTTATGAGAAAGCTGGAAAAGGGGACTCAGTACCTAAACCACTACCTCCTGCATTGTCTGTTATCAGTGCAGCAACTCGACTTTTTGGAGTTATGTTTTCCCATATAGCAGAATCACACAGGTAAAGTAGTAACTACAACTGCTGGGGAATTTGGGAGATGTTATGAGATGGTCACAGTGGTTGACATTAAATACAGAAGAAAACAACTCTGAAAAAATAGTGAATTGTGGAAGTGCATTCTGTAAACCATATGAATAATATAATTTAGAACACCAACTTATTTGACTTTCTCTTTAAAGTTACTGACAACAAGAAAGCACATCCAACAAGAGGTTACTGTCATAATACATTCTGTTGACCAAAAAAAATGTTTTGTTTTGATAGCCAGATCAAAATGGAAGTTATTTTAGGAGCTGTTGAACTATTTTTGTCATGCTTAATGCATAATGACTAAATACCTTAGAAACAAAGAAAGACAAAAGGGGTAGGAAGCTGCAGCATAAGGAACCCTCAACCTGCCTCATTCTTTATAAAAAGTAGATGGGAAGAAACATGAGTGTGTGTCTTACCACAGTTCTGTCGAGGTACAAGAATGCTTGAAAGGGATCACAAAATTCTCTTGGGTTTGTGTGCATGATCTTCCTACTGCACACATGGCATTTTGGTTTGTTTCACATTTATAAGCACACTGATTGCTCAGGCATAAAATTCCTTAAGATTTTTGCATGCTGTTGCTTCTTCTGTGTGCTGCTGGTAATATTTTTGAATGTGGCTTTAGAACAGATCAATTATTTTTAAATTAAACAGCTTTATATTTTCAAAGCCAACTGTAGTTACACCCCAGATCTCAATCATTATAAGTAGTAATGGTTTTATTTACCCTGTGTGAAATGAGTACTTAGTCTTGACGGGTCCTGAGTCTTGATGTCTTCACTACCTAGTGAAGATGTGTTCACTACGTGCTCAGGATTTAGTGTAAGTTTGAGGCAGCTGTTTGAATATGAGAATACCTGCCAATAAAATTACCATGTGATTTATTTGTTCTTCTGACTCACTTTTACTTTCTTATTCTGTGTTCACTGACTGTTTTATTGTGGATTTTTTTCTGTTTGCGTTTTTTGCCCCAACCATCACCACCTTGCCAGTTGGTTTTCTTCACCTGTTTCTCAAGACATGAACTAATTGCTGAGATAACTGCATTTTCATTTTCTTTTTTTTTACCTCCTCCTTTCTCAACTGTAAGTCAAAATGCATCATTCCCATATACAGTTTGGTTTAATAATGTCTATTTAATGTTACTTAGATATAAATGATTATCTATGAATACATATGTTATAAGGAAACAAAGGTGAAAAGTTCATGTTCATCGATAAGGTGCTTTTTCTAACACAGAATACACAATGTTTTTGTAGGAGACAGGGATGCCAGTTGAAGGAAAATGCTCAAGAGTTAATTTGCTCCACCTCTGTTTCTGTAATATATAGGCTTTTTTATGGGTTTTAAAATAAAATTTAAAATTTTGATTTATTTCCTTAGCTTTCAATTCTGTGCTTTCTTTTCTGTTTTTGTTTAAGGCTCCAGGCATTAGAACAGTTGTTGAATTCCATAAAGCAAACAAAAGGATCACGACAACAAATAGTACAACTACATGTTGTGTCAGCCTTTTCTACTTCCTTGAAGGTAAATCTCTTCTCTCTGTCCTTTCTTTCCTTTGTTTCTCTCTCTCTCTCTCTCTCAGTTACTAAAATAGTACCTGTTCCTTCAAATGTGTCAACTGCTGTGGTTTAAATCCAGTCACTCAACCACTCGCTAACTCCCCCAGAGTAGGACAGGGGAAAGAATCAAGTGAGAAAACTCATGGGTTGAGATAGACGGTTAATTAGGGAAAGCAAACAAAGCAAAAAAAGGAATTAATTCACCACTTCCCATCGGCAGGTGGGTGTTCAGCTCTTTCCAGGAAATCTGGGCTCCGTCATGCCTAACAGTTACTTGGGAAGGCAAACACCATCACTCCAAACATCCCCTTGCCTCCTTCTCACAACGTGATGTGCTACACATGATGCCATGTTAAAGGAGAAGCTGCTACCTGAGTGTTCTCACACTGTTCAAGGAGTTTGAACATACAGACCACCTGAGGCTCAGTTAAAGCGGAGCCCCTTCGCTGTGGGCAGCTCCTGTGAGCCAACAGATGTCCTTTTCATGTCCTTGTTTGCACACACACTCACTCTCAGGCATGCTTCCTACTTCTGGCTTGACTCTGGCTTTCTGGGAAAAGCAGAGTCTCAGGAAGCAGATTCATAAAACCAAATTATTTAATGAAGTGGTAGAGCAGCGGGTCAGCTCAAGCTGGATGCCTCTGGAGAGGCACCCAGAACAAAAATCCCTGGGGAATTATACCCTTTTGTGATTTATGGACCCATCCTTCATGTGCTCTCCACACACCTTGGACGCATCTCTTGGTCCAATGGTGATTTTTGGTCTGGGGTCTTCTAATACATTATTGGGTTCTTTCCCTGTTTTCACGCAGGGAGGCTGTTCATTGTTCTTACCTTGAGGAGTTGCAGCTTCTGCTGATTGCTGTAGTCTCCTGATATTCTGGTTTGTGCTTCTGGTGCACCTGCTGTCTGGCAGAGCACAGGAAACTAAAAAAGCCCTAGACTTAGCATAAACATTACCTAGCAACAATCGAAACATCAGTGTGTTCTCAATATTCTTGTCTAAAGACAAAACAGCACTGTACCAGCTACTAGGAAAATTACTAAGAAAATTAACCATATTCCAGCTGAAAACATCTGTAGATGTAAATTCAGAGCTATTGGTACAAGGCTTCAGCTAATCAGCTACTCATGCTAAGCCAGTAAAGTGAGACAAACTGCATATTAAATCACACAGTCTTATGTACTCCTTTTACCTAAAACTTATTTATGCTAAACAACTCTCTTTTAACAGATAAATGGTATGGAATATCCCTCTTGTCACTTGAGGTCAGCTATCTCAGCTGCATCCCCTCCCTGCTCCTTGTGCACTTCCACCCTGCTCACTTGTAGGGTGGTACAAGAACTAGAAAAGGCCTTGGTTCTGTGTAAGCACTGCTCAACAATAACAAAACCAACTCAGTATTATCAGCCCTGTGTGCAGCACAGATCCAAACATGGCCCCATACCAACTACTGTGAAGAAAATTACCATTACCCCAACCCAAACCAGCACAGTACACAGAAGTTCTTGTTTTGATTAACAGTCAAGGTGAAGATCAATCCTGTTTTCTCTGATAATATATTGTTTTGTGTTGTCATAGCTTTCTTGAGTGCTAAGGAGTCACTGTTTGATTTTCACCTTTTTTAGTGTTAGTTTTAGGGAAACACTGTAGTATACCAGCATCCCTACAAGTGTCATTCAAGTAAGAGAGAGATGGAAAAATTCTGTTTGTGTCATTTCTGTCTTTATCACCATCCCTTTCATATTTTTTATTGTATAAATAAAAATTAACAAGTGGTTAAAAAAAGGTGATCTCAGAACTATCTGCCATTTGTTGCTTTTCCCTAATACTTTATTTATGATTTCCTCCATTCATGTGCAGTTTTCATTCTTCCTTGCTTAATGTTTCTTAATAAGGCAAAATGTTTTCAGAATAGGCAAGAGCTTTCATTGTACAATATTTGTATTTGAAGCATATTTAATATAGAATCCAGATAACTGCTAGAGCTTTTGTTCATACTCTTATTTTGGACTGAGATTTTTCTTTGTGTCTTTCCATTCTCACTGGTTTTCTTCTTGATCTTATTTCCCGAATTTTATGCTTATGTGTTGGTTTATTGTGTTCTACTGCAATCTGTCCAGTATTTCTTAAAATAGTCATGTTGATACTATAATGCTGTGCTGTGATGTACACTTATGTGGTGTTAGATGTCTAACTCTCAAAACAGCAAATAAAAAGAGAGGAATTCATCAGATACAGGGGAAGAAAATAAAATTTCTTCAGCAGGTCTTGTGTTTTTTGCATGACAGAAAAGCACATTCTGATTCGTATTCTGTTTAATATATTTAATATTTATTTTTTAGCATTTGGCTAACTGCAAGGGAAGTTTAGGTTCAGAAGAAGTTAGAAGGTCTGCCCTGGCATTGGTAATGGGTGCCTTGGAAAGCAATAATCCACTCCTGAGATGTGCTGCTGCAGAGTGTTTGGCCAGGTTGGCACAGGTGGTTTCTGACAGTGCCTTCACTGCCGGATTAGCACAAGTCAGTTTTGACAAGTAAGTTCAAACAAAGTGTGGTTACTAGTTGAGTTTATAAAAATGTTTGAGAAATCTACCTAATGATTATTATGATAATTTTTAAAAGATGATTTCCTTCATGAATTTGATGTCACTTCAGAATTTAACAGGAGAAAGCACTGCCTGAGTTCTGCATGTAGTTCTTAGTTTTGGTGGTCTTGAAGAAGATTGTCTAAGTAACCATGTAAACTTTCAAATAAATTATCTTGTCTGCTGTTCTAGCAACATCATTTAAGTTATCTAAAATAACTTTGCTACTTTCTTCAGATAATAAATGATATATGAACTTAGGATTTTGGCAACGTAACAGTGTCTAATTAAATGTTTTACTGATTATATACCAGAAATTTCATTTGTAGATGCGCTTATTGCATAGTAAGAGTCTTGGTGATTAAACTAACAGCTTTCTTTCAATTAATAGGCTAAAATCTGCTAGGGATGTGGTATCAAGAACAGGTCATTCTTTGGCTCTGGGATGTCTGTATAGATACCTAGGAGGAATAGGTTCTACTCAGCACCTGAATGCATGTGTTGGAATCCTGTATACTTTATCTCAGGACAGTACTTCTCCCGATGTACAGGTACTTGCCACTTATATAAAAATGTTATGTTACAAATTAATTGAATTATATTCTGGGGTATAAGATTTCTTTTCTTGTAAGAGTAACACTTCACAACCTCTTAGTTATACCTCGCAGGTAATGGTTGGAGCAGCAAAGACAGTGTAGAAGATAGCCCCTGCTCAAAATCCAACAACTTCACTAGAAACAACTATGATGATATGTGGGAGCTTCTTATTTAATGATCAGTGAGGCTGATAAGGCTGAGATATACTGGCTTCAGAAACAGTATCTCATGTTTTAGGAATTAATTCATTTCACATTCACCTATATCTTGACTTTGACTAGATAGTACCTAAGTTTTTTTGTTTGTGTCAGTTTTTGTCTCTTCTACAATGTTTACATCACATTTTTTGTTGAAGGGTCATGTAGTAAATAACAGGGATTTGTAGCATATATGCTGTAGAACTTGGTGAATATACATCCTTGAATAATACAAGAAGTTTTGAAGAATAATTCACATTATTTCTCTGTGGCTAAAACTGTTATCTATCAGAATAGCTTTAAGAGACATTGAGTGTATTTAATGTGTTTGTCTAAATCTCGGTTAATGAATATTTTTTCACAGTATCTTTACACAGAGAAGAACTGTATGTTGACATGAAACAGATGTGGCTATTGGTGGAAAGTAACTGCAACTAAAACAATAGGTTGCTTCAGCAACTCAGTATTTTTCACAATTCTCTTGTTCTTGCACATGGAACTGTAAGAAACTTTAAAAAAAGTAAAATGTATTTAAGGAATAATAATCACTGTTAAATTAACTTACTGTTAAATTAAAAGTTTTGTTAATTAACAATGACAAATTTGAAATGGCTGTTGCTTTGCAGAATATACAGTTCCTTGTAAAATATTCAAAATGACTTATTCAACGTCAGATTCTTAAGGTTTCTTTCTATAACCTCTCCATTTGTTCCTTTGGAACCTAAAAGTGCAACTTATGTTGCACTTTATTACTGAATTCCACTTGAACTATCAAGTTTTTAAAAGCTCTTATGTTTACTCTGTCACATAAACATTACATCTCTTATTTTACAGGCGTGGGCACTACACTCTCTGTCACTGATAGTAGATTTGGCTGGGCCCTTGTATCATGTGCATGTGGAACCTACCTTGTCTCTTGTTCTCATGTTGTTGTTGACTGTGCCTCCTGCTTATGCTGAAGTTCACCAAAGCCTTGGTCGCTGTTTAAATACACTCATTACCACCCTGGGCCCTGAGTTGCAAGGTATATAACATCCATCAGTTTGGTTTGGATTAGCAACAGAACTGCTAAACATTGTCTGAATGTGTGTTTGCAGTTGTAGCAAGTAAGCAGATGGCTAAGATTTTTTTCCTCGTTTCAAGACAGTATTTCACAGGCCATGACTTTATGCAATCAAGATGACATGACTGCTAGTTTTCTAAAAATAGTGTGTCTTCTTGACATAATTTCCTTTGTTTGAACTGGTTCTCCAAGCCTTGCCTTGGGCTGATATTTCTTACATGAATCTTTACATTTTACAATTCTAACGTTTTTATGTCTTATAATTCTAGCATGAGAACAGAAGGTACTCGTATTTCAAGAGTTAGGAGCCAATCTGTGTCTTAGTTATGATGCACACATTAAAAATTTGCATCTAAATCACCTTTTAGATAGCTGGACACTGAAATTTCCAGAGAGCAGCGTGATCATTACTCTTTGATATCAAAGTATAGCACAGACACAGAAGTCATCCTTCAAGAGGATGAATGTTGGCTGGCTTGGGAAAAAAAGAGGTTATCATTTTTATTGAAAAAAAAAAAAGAGATGTTTTAAAACCAAAAACAAAATTCTACTTTTTTTGTTCCAAATATAGGCAGCAGTACAACGGTTTCAGCCTTAAGAACTTCCTGCCTCTTGGGCTGTGCAGTGATGCAGGATAATCCTGACTGCCTTGTTCAGGCTCAAGCCATCTCTTGCCTTCAGCAGCTTCACATGTTTGCTCCTCGACACGTCAACTTGTCTAACCTTGTAAGCTGCCTATGTGTGAGTATATATTTACTAGTCTATATCTTTGTATTTTAAAACATTTTGTTCAGAAACACTTAAAAAATGCAGATGTTTCTTTAACCAGAGAAACTGATCATTGTGTAGGGGTGTTTCATGTCCTCCTACAGGCAAGTATTCTATATTTTTTCTTTTTTTTTCCCTCACCTTCTGCTTCCCCTTTACAAGATGAGCACAAGATTTCTGTAGAAATCTTGGCCTTCTGAACTGCTTACAAGCACATTCTGCTGCTCTTAAGGCCAGTTGTCTGGCAGGATATACCATTCATTACAAATTTTTGCTGGATT
This sequence comes from Myiozetetes cayanensis, assembly GCF_022539395.1. Taxonomy (NCBI): domain Eukaryota; kingdom Metazoa; phylum Chordata; class Aves; order Passeriformes; family Tyrannidae; genus Myiozetetes; species Myiozetetes cayanensis. The sequence goes on from NW_026087853.1 coordinate 25,727,019, forward strand.
TTTACCAGCTACTTTATGTTGACCATTTTTTTCCTTCTGCTGCTTTTTATGCCTTGGGTGGAAGATTGATTAAAAATATTTGTGTGTACTGATTACTGAGAATTGTTTGGTTTCTTTTTGTTCTTTCATGATGCTGAAAAATTATAGATTTCTCTGTTTTGTGATTTCTGTAGCACTAATACTTCAGTGTACTGACATCTTGGCAGTCAGTATAAAAATTCCTGACAGTTACGTAAGTAATAGTCAAACCAGGTCTTTGGAAAAATAAACAAAACTCTTTTTCAATCCCATTTGACAAGAGGTAGGAGAGTTTATTTGCTGTGGGGCTTTTTTTTGTTTCTTTCTGTTTTCACTCAATATCTCTCTGAATAGTTTTTGTTCTGAAGCACTTAAGAAAAGAAAGGCAAAAATAATCTTCTGGTAGTTATTAGCCCTGGTGGATTTTTGTGGGCTAGTTAGAAACAAAAAACCACAGAGACAGAAAAGTATGGTGGGGTTTTGTTTTAATCTTGTCTCTATCAACACAGTTCTTATTCACATCTTCTACTGGGTAGCTCTTGTGTATCCATAGTGACCATATATTAGTTTTTGAGAAAGTTTAGATTCCTCTGGTTTTCTTTATTCAATTTGACTAGCAATGTGATTGTGGGGTGTAGGAAAAATTGCAGATCTTTCAGCCCCACTTTGTGATAGGCATGAATATGCTAATTGCAGAAGAACTGGAACTAATCTGAAGTGTTCTTTGTTTTAACATACACTAAGAGTTATTTTCTCTTCTCTGGGTAAAAACCGGTTTTTCTTACATTGATAAAATCATGGCAAACCATGTAAGTCACTCTCTTGCTCAGAGGACGTGTTAGCATTTGGGATCATTTGTAAGCCTGTGTACAGTCTGCTTCTTTGTCTCTAACTAATATCAAGTACCTACTAATACAGAGGATGTCATTATAAAGTCGTTTATATGATATTACTGATTTTTATTGTTTTTACAAATGGTCTCAAAGTACTTCATACGGTACTTTATGAGCATCCTAATGTTAAATTACTCAATTAAGGAAAAGCGTGGTTTGTAGCTCGAGTGTGTGTGTTCATTAATCTGTACACATGTGTTCCCCTCTAACCCAGAAACGATTCTGAGCTTCATGGGGTAGGAATCCAAAGAAATCACTGGCCTTACATGGGTGAACTTTTCTCACTCCCATGAACTCGTTATACTACTAGGGACAATATTGCTGACACTGACAATTCAGTAAATGCCAGTGCGTCTCTGAAGAGTATCATAAACAGGGTTTGAGTGTGTGCTTTTCAGGCCTGTGAGAAGATAATTGCATGATCAGAATTCTGCATTATAGAACTCGCCATTCATCCATGTAGTTTCCACCCACTAAATCACCATCTCACTAGGGAAGCAGAATAAATTATTGGGTCTGAAATCTGCTCTTGACTCTGCTGTTTGCTCGCAAGGTGGCCCTCAACCAGTCATTCTTCATGAGTTTAAATGTCTGCAAGTCAGAGAACGAGGTGCTACTGTCCTCCTTTGCAATGCATTTTGAAGTAGCACATAAAAACTAGGCACTAGATAGTGTGAATACTCACCACTGCATTCCTTATGCAGAAAAACAGAAAAACATCTGTGGTCAGACGAGTGATCTTTTACCCCTCTGTCCATGAATTCTCTCTCAATTTGAAAACAAATGTGCAAAGAATTCTTTTTTCTTTTTTTAGTAGCATTTAGTAGCATAACCCTCTTCACCCTATTTCCTCTCTTACCTTCCTCTCCTCTCTCATATCCCCCCTCTTCTCTCCCTCTCTCTCTCCCTCTGTCTCTTCCCCCTGTCCTCCTCCCCTCACTCTCTGCCTCTCATTAGGCATGCTAACAATTTCTGTGAGCAGCTGCAAACTGCCTCCTCCACCTGTCTTCCCAGCCCTTAGAGGATGAGATGGTTCAGGTCTCCATAGTATTTGGACGGTTCAGGTTGTGACTTTGCTAGCACTAGTAAAACATGACTTAGGCAATGGATGCATTGCTTCACTGGCTCGTTTTTTTTGTGTTACTTTTTTTTATAATTGTGTACATGTACCTGTTATCATCTAGCTTCCCTTCTTCAGTTTCTGAAGGTGTTCAATGTTGGTCAATTGGATCTTTCATGGGGTGTCTAACAGTAATGCTTATCCTGCTGTTTGAATTCTTGGCTCCAGCAGAATAGAAATCGTATGCTTTTAATCGTGTCTAAAATTAACTCTGAAACTAACTTAGTTAAGCACAGACTTCTAAAGAGCTTATCCATGTAAGCTTACGATGTAGTATTCCTCAACATAGTGAATGCCAGTTTTCAGCTCTAAGATATTGAAGATATTTTGAAACACAATAAGTTGTCAATAACTATGCTATACTGTTGGCTTGGTACTGTTTAAGTACTAATTTTACAGGTAGCTGGATTGCAATTTAAGTGTGTTCAGCTTTAAATATAAATGAACTAAGCAAATTAGGGTTCTGGTATATTTGAGGTAAGATTCTGAATTTTAATATATGCTGAATTTACATGTTAGAGTCTCCATGTCTGGTTGATATCACTGTGATATCTATATTTTGGTTTTGTCATGACTGGTTTGTCGTTTGTTTTTTGTGCAGGAAATCTTGTTGGATAATTCTGTGTTGGTAGGTCCCTGTGCCTTGTTAATGCTAAACTTTTGCAGTTTGCAGTGGTGTTTTTATTTCATCTTTTATCTTTCCTTTTAACCATTTTAATGTAATTTCTTTTAGCATGTCAAGTGACATTTTGTTGTCATCCTAACCAGATCCTTCCTAACTTTCTGTAGATGGCAGGCATACATTTCATTTATGTGCTTAGTGAGGAATAATTTTGGTTTTAATGCGTTAAGCAGAGAAAGGGGACTGTTTGTTTAAGTTTTAATGTGATGCTTGCATTTTGTGTCTGTCATTTAGTCCTGTCCCCTGCTTAGAATGTGGAAGAATGAGAGAGATGAAAAATATGCATCTTGTGTTATTTGGTAGCCTGAATTGGGTCCTCTGTTTTTTCCCCTATTAAAAATGAGCACGGAATTTATGCATGTCCAACCTAAAGTAAAATGTGTAGCCTGCTTGCGTAAGTGTTGCATTAAAAGCCTCACTTGTTTTAAGGTTTCAATTAAAGTATCTTGCAGACATACTTGTTGAGTCAGATTTCTTGTAAAAGAATTCTGCAGAGAGTGTATCTTTTTACGTATTAAATCTGTAAATCCAAGTATTGTAGATTCATGTGCATGCAGAGAAATTCCGAAGAGGAAGCTTAGTTTTGTTCATCTAACAAAGCTGAAATTCTGTATTGCTTACTCTTTTTATCCTTAAGTTGTTTTTTTTTAAATATATGTTAACTGATATATATTAGTCATTTTGACTAACATATATTGGCCTGTTGCTGCCAAATGAGGAGCATAGTCTTATATCAAGGTTTTCCTGCAGCAGACACTCAGCTCTATTTTAAGCATGGTAATAGCTAAGGGAACACAATTATAGTTACAGAGAATAATTTTCTTTTTTGTAACCTACACTTAATTTAAAAGAAGCTGCATAAGTATTGGTGTAGCCATCTTGCTTGACCACACAGCTAATTTATCATATCTTTGGGATTCCCTTCAGATTTTCTTAAAATTGAAAGCAAGAAAATAAAAATCAGAAAGCTCCACACTAACAAAAAAACCTTGAGGCTATGTCTTGGGTTTTTTAAGTGATTTTCCTTGTTCCAGTAATAATGAATCTATGATCATGTATTTTCTAGTGTAAAAAACACATTGGCCTAGTAGTTGTAAAAGATGGTGGTGCTGTGAACTTTTTGCTAGAAACTGCGCAGAAGAGCTGACCTGTCTCAGTGTGATACCTTCATCAGTAACTCTCACCCTTTCTCTCACCTTTTCTAAAACATAATTTGCTGTAAACTGAATATATAATATTTTTTTGCAATGAAACTGCAACAGTGTTCTCTTTGCCCTTTCTTTTGAATTTCCTTTCATGCATGGAGTTCAGATTTACTAAAGCCTGATTGACTATCTCACCCTTGGTTACGTTGGCATTTCTCTCATTACATCTGAGGATGTTTTAGTGATTTTCTCTTGTACTGAATTTTCAAGCCCATTATATATGTATGTCCTGTAGTCAAAGAATACAGCTGTTCACTGAGACCACGATTCACCTGTCATTGAGGTTAATGGGGGTCTTTCTACCAATATTGGTTGGGAGTTGGATTCAGCCCCAAAGCAGTATTATAAGTTGCCTTTGGAGAGAAAATGCTAAAAGCACTGATATGTTAAAAGTGATTACAGGTGTTGCAAACCCTTTAATTTGGGGGTAGGACAAAAAAAAAAAAAAAAAAGCTGAGCAAAAAGAGCATCAATTACTTGTTTACTGACATGATTTGCCTTAACTGCAGTTATTCAGAAATATCAGCCTTTCTGAGGTACTGCTGTAGAGGTTTGTTAGCCATCTTACTGTATCCTCTTGCATGTTTCAGATGAATCTCTGTAGCTCATACTTACTGCTGAGACGTGCAGTGGTAGCTTGCTTACGTCAGCTTGTGCAAAGAGAAGCTGCTGAAGTGTCAGAATATGCTGTTGCATCAGTGAAAGAGAGCAGAGAAGATTTTACTCCAGGTAATGTATTGAAGTTTTGAGATCAAAGAGCTTGACACATTGACAGTGAATTCTGAACTCACTCTGCTATGGGTATGAAAACTTCGAAGATTAGTTTTATCTTCCCTTTCAAGTTAAAACATTGTTTAAGAATTACCTTATGAAGTAAGATAAGTGAAATAGCAGTCAAAATGAAAATGAAGTCAGTGTGAAATATCACATGGCCAAAGATAATCCTTTTCAGGAGCTCAGATGCTATGGTGATGATAATGCTGTGAAATTCAGAGTAGGATTTTTTTCCCCTCTGGGGTAACTTTCTTCCTGTTTTTACTGCGTTTCTGTAAAAACTCAAAGTTTGTTTTATATTCAGATACAGTATTAAAGCAGCTAATACAACCGTTTAGAAAATATTTCAGGGCTAGTAGGTATTTGTTCAAAAGATTCCCCATGTGCAACCTACAGTGAGAGTTTCTGTTGTCATTACTGCAGTTTTATGATGTGCAGCATTCAGCTCACGCTTTGTTCTTAGCAGATGTGAACATCAGAGAAATAGGCCTGGAGGGGGCATTGCTGGGCTTGCTGGACAAAGAACTGGATCAAAGATTATGCCAAGATATCAAAGAGACTCTGACTCATATGCTTACTTCAATGGCAGTTGAAAAGCTCTCTTTTTGGCTGAAGCTTTGTAAAGACGTTCTTGCTGCCTCTGCTGGTAAGCACTAATACACGGTAGTTAGAACACCATCAAAATAAGGTCTGCAGAAGTACACTGTGTCACTATGGAAAGGTATTCATGTTTCTTGAACGTCTGGCATTTATGAAGCGTATCATCGTCCTTTGTATTGAAAGATTGGACCCTTTAACTTAGTTCCTTCAGAGGAATTAATATGCCTTTCTCCCTTCTGATTGCCTTTTCCCTGTTGAATAAGTTTTTGTCAGCATCTTGGCACATGTTGCCTGTTCATATTCTTGTTGATTTATAGTCCTAAAGTTAACTTATTTCTGTATTAGAAATGGAAATGCAGAGTGCGTTTGAGATCATGCAAAAAAATCTTTGCAATTACCTACAAGAAAAATATTCAGATGGGCTCTTCTATTACTAGTAGGAATGATGCAGACCTACTATATCATAATGAAACTCTTGAGCAGGCAAAACTAATTGCTGTGCTGAATATTGGGGCGGGGGGGAAGGGAGAAGGGAAATTCTTTTACCTACAGTGCAGGAGGAAAACAAGGATTTAGATTTTTTGATTTGGAACATTACTACCTTCTAATGTGTCACACTTACTTTAAAAGATTCTTTCACTGCAGTTCTTAGTTTACTTTCATGGTGTTGATCTTGTTTTCCAGCAACTAATATCAACCAAATGTAGGCAGTTTTGTTATATTTTAATTCTAGCATTTACTTGAAGACACTGAGGTTGAAGGGAATTTGAGGCTAGAGATAGACTTTGAAGAGATTTCCTTATCATAGTCTTTTCGTAGTTTTCAGTTATAGTAAGAAAGAATATTATATTTTGGTTTTTGTCTCCTGTGTCCTAAATATAGATTTCAATACAGTGGCTTCAGTAGACACCACTCAAGAAGAGGAAACTGCCAAAGTGGATGATGCATCTGTTTTAACATCTGACAGTGATGACAGGTTCCATCCTTTCCGAAATCCACGATGGTCTACCAGAGTTTTTGCTGCAGAATGTGTTTGTAAAATTATAAGCCAGTGTGAACATGCATGCAGTGCACATTTTGACATAACTTTGGCTCAGGAAAGAAAACAACGTGATTCAAGAGGTATGTGTTATGCACTGAAAGAATTCAATAGAATGCAAGGTTAGTTCTTTGCATCTTAGCAAAGTTCATAATAAATTTGTTGTTTATAATCAATGAAGCCTTTAATTATTCTGATTAGAAGTCTGTATTTATTAAGGTGTAGAGCAATTTTTGTTTGCTAAAATATTGGCATCTTACTGCACCATTTACACTCAGTTTCCTGTTTATAGTACCATGGCATAGTTGTAGGAAGCCATTGTTTATGCATAAGCACTGGCAGTCAGAAGTGATAGCTGGCACCAGCCTACAACATCACAGTTTGGTATCTGGGAGTATGACTAAAAAAGCACCACTTCCCCCCCCCTTAATTTGCATAATTACCAGTATAAAGAGTGCCATTTTTCAGTACCTCTCTATGTTTATCTGGAGGTGTTTTCCTCCACACTCTTTTTTAGAAAATCTGCCTTCTACATAAAGATAGTTACACTTTATTCTAAGTACTTTATTTTTACATGTAAATGGAAAGCAACCTAGATCAGCTAATGTAAGATATCCTAGCAAGACTGTGTAAGTTGCCTAAAGTGATATGTTAAGGTAAAATGTGAAATGCTAATTTTGAAAATGTTTGGATCAGTCTTATAAAACACATTATGTCTAAATCTAAATTTAATAAAACTATTTTATTTTTTAATTTCTCTTTTCAGATGACTTTTTGGTATTGCATTTAGCTGACTTGGTTCGTATGGCTTTTATGGCTGCCACAGATCATAGCGATCAACTTCGTCTTTCTGGGCTTCAAACATTGCAAATGGTTGTTCGGAAGTTTGCAGCTATTCCAGAACCAGAGTTTCCAGGTCATGTAATTCTGGAGCAGTATCAAGCCAATGTAAGCACCATTGTTAATAACTTAGAAAAGTTTAGAGTTACAGTCAATCACTAGAAGAAATTTGCTTTTGCAGTGCATAAGCATTGGATTTCACTTAATTTGTTACTGAAAGTATTGTTAATTTTTTTGGACTTAACTTCCTTAGAAATCATCTTTTCAGTTGGCATATAATGTCTTAGCTCCAAAGTTTTTCAAGTTTTGGCATTTTTCCCCTCTTGAATACAGCAAAACCAAAATAGATCACTTGGTAGGTTGTTTTTGGAAAGCATTGGTTTTAAATAGTAGTATTGCAAAAAATATAAGAACAACTGTAATTTTAAATTCTGCTCAGAAGTAAGTAGCCTTTGCATACCAGTGATCCCACTTGAAGGTCTTGGCCAATAAATAAGCTAGAGGAGGTAAAAGCATGGATTATATTCAAAAGGAGCATTTCAGTTAAGTCTTGGCTGAGACTTAGAGAAAAGATGTCCTAATCATTTTGCATTCCAGACTGCACTTCTGGTAAATACGGCAGACAGCTGTGCTAAGCCTCATCTGGCTCCCATTCTTCAATTTCTAGCAGGGATTGAATAGGTTAAATCACTTTCCCTCATAGTCATCCTAACCTACTTTAATCTCGCTTTTGCCATTAGAATTCTATTTTACTGGCGCTTATTTGTGGGAAAGAATTGCCTCGGTCTAGTCTGGAACTACCAAGGGGAAAAAATACCCCATCTGTCCTTGCTGTCTGAAACCATCAAGCAGGTTATAAGTAGAGCTAATAATTTCCCTTTTAACCTTCAGTACCCTTAAATATATGCATGTATAGATCTGATCAGTTGTTCCATGGTAGTTGAAGAGATGTGAAACAGTTAAATATCAAGTCTTTAACTTCTGATTTTTTTCCTGTAACAATATCATCATAGTCCAGAAAAAGATGGATATAGATTTTCTGTACTTGAGTAATGACTTCCTGAAATCTTGTTCAGAAGTTCCTTAAATGAAGTCTGAGCTTTAGGGGGTCTCAGAAAGCTGTCATTAATTGCCATTAAAAACAAATCCTTTTCACTTATTTTCACAAACTTGTATTTGTAGTATTTGTACTACACTTTCATTCCAAAGGGCATCAGACTTAAGTCTGAGTTTTCAAATACAGACTAAAGCAGCAAGGAAAATTTTTATTGGCCTTTAGTGAAATGGCTTTCAACAGTGAGAGTAGAAAAAATCTTTGCAACCTGGTAACTATATGTCTGTGTTCTTTATTAAGGAAATGAGTTTTGTGCTCACACTTTTTTTCACTTTCCAAAGTTGACCAACTTCATCTGTTTGTTTCCTTAAATCTATATTCTTTTTAAGTAAGGAAGTATCACTCATTAGGCATCTTGCAAGTCTTTCATTGTTTGGAACATCTTTTTTTGGGGGGAGGGCTACTCATCTAGCCAAGCATTCAGGAAGGAAGAGATTTCTGTTACAGTTTTAGACTGTGCAAAATAAAGGATCAACTTTGAAGACCCCTCTCAAAGACAACCGTGTCTTCAGTGTAAGCAAAACAATAAAAGTATGACTGCAGCTGTTTCTCTGCTCTTTAACTTCACTGAAACAGTCTGTGAGAAAAGGAACTGTGCTTTATAAAGGAAAATTATAACAAATTCTGATTATGAAAAGTATTTAGATGTTTGTTCATTATGTATTGAATGTTGCATAACTTCTCTTTAGGTTGGAGCAGCACTTAGGCCTGCCTTTGCTCCTGAAACTCCTCCTGATGTCACAGCAAAAGCATGTCAGGCAAGTGTTGAAAGTCAGAAGTCTTAGGTAATAGACCCTCTGATGTTGACGGGGAGGCTCAGACATACATACACGATCTATGAGATCTAAAATATGTCCGATTTATTAGGATAGCTCAGGGTTTTTATAGCATCTGTATACAAGGTCTCGTGACAAGAAGCACATAATTGGTTACAGGTCACTGTCCAGATGTAAACATGCATTACAAATACCTTTATAATTGGTTATTAACAGGTAACAAGGCAATTATTTACTTTATCAAACTCCACCTTCTTCTTGGCACAGATTTCCTTTTGTTCTAGCAAAGACACCCGCGGCCATCTTGACACCTATAACTTATAGTGCTTATAAAACTATATAAAAGTTTATAAAAGTCTATAAAAGTACCTCACACAATATAAATTGCTCACACATTCATCATGTTCCTCCCACACTCTGAAATATTTTTTTTGCTTGATATGCAACACAAGAAAAAGAAAATAAATCATCTAGCCTCAAATCCTCAATGCACACAAAATAATGTTACCTCTATATTGTGACAACTCAAAGATTTTTTGCAGAAAAAAGCCATTTGAGAAACTTTGTAGCAGTTGATACTTGGTCATTATTTGTGACACCCCACTAATGTTTTTAGCTTTCATTACTTAAGTATACTAAACTGTAGTGTCATTTAACATTTATTGTTTTCTGAGAGCAAATGGATCTTGGTAGAAATTAAATCTGGTTTTCATAATTTTACAGCCAAAAATAAAGAGTCTCCAATGGTGTTTTTTTCTTGTTCCTCATTGGTTCTCTTTCACAACACTAGGTATGCAGTGCCTGGATAGCAAGTGGTGTAGTCAGTGATCTTAATGACCTTCGAAGGGTTCACCAGTTGCTTGTGTCCTCTTTGGTCAAAGTGCAGGCTGGAAAAGAAGCACAAAATCAACAATATAATGAAAGCACCTCAACTATGGAGATACTGGCTGTGCTTAAGGCTTGGGCAGAGGTTAGTATAGCAGCTCTATAACATTAGTCTTGATATCTGGTAGGTGAGTTGGAACCTTTCAGACACAATTTTTGAGGAATTTCTTGGCTTCATTAAGTAGAAAGTGCTGGCCCTTTGCTACCTCTAAACAGTACATGAACTTTGTAAACTTGACAAAAACACTGCTCTTTAAACCATTGGTATTGTACTATACATTAAGAACAATGTCTCATACTTAAAAATAAGAATTTATTAAGATATTCTGATAGTTCAATATTCATTTAAAATTGTGTGTTATAAATGGCTGTGATGATGGTCCACTGAATGCACCATTTTAAATAGGTGTCATTTTTCTCATTGTCTGTTGGCATTTAATTTCTTAGAAATAGTTCTTGTAAGTTAACACTGTCAGTTCAGTACTGCATTGGTTTACTTAAAAGTCAGCTCACATGAATTTTAATACATGTAAATGGAAGGCTAAATATTTAAAAGTCAAAAGGGTGAACAATGTACAAAATCTCTAGAAGATGTGTGTTAGAAAGTAGTGATAAGGACCTTGGATGCTGATGCTTGATAACCAGCTAAATATGAACATGTTTTGTAGGTACATGATATTTCAGTGTATAGTCAGGGAACTGTTTTGGAGGAGAAAGTAGGCAATAGATAGCTTTTATGTGAACATTTGTAGAAAAACCCTCTCATGTCCATGCTTGAGAAAGGATATTGGTAAAACAGGAAAACCATTGGAGAAAATCTAGCAAATGGAATAAAAATCTTGAAAATATGCTGATATTGAGAGATTTAAGTAGATTAGTCTAGTTAATCTATTCAGGAAGAGATAAAGTACTGAGACCAATTTAAAATTATTAAATGAAGAAAATGTTTTCAATAGCATGTAACAACCTATCACTGGTCAGAAGCCTGTGAGGCTCAATTGTCAGAAGTGAGGATCTGTAGACTGTTCCAGCCTATAATTAAGATCACTAGAATTCCTGAAAGTAAGTTCCATATAGCTTTCTATAAGCTTTTGTGACCTGTAATTTACAAATATTTCACTTAAGCCTAGGCAGTTCCTTCTCGCTTGGAATCTTACCTATTTCTTGTTTACAGAAATTCCCCCATCCATTCCACAACCCACTAGCAAACGTGGAAAAGGTACAGAAATCATAACTGCAGGAGACTAATACTCACCAAAGTTAACTTGAGATTCACTGAATCTAGATGTCTCGTTATAGTTGAGAAGAACTTCCCTCCAGGGGCATTTTGGAGAGACTAAAGATGGCTCTTGGTCTGAAACATTCTCAGTTCTCTGTTTTTCATAACTAGAAAGGCATCTAGGGAAATTAACCTTGAAATTAACCTATTGATGGTAACATCCAGAGTCTGCAAAGTATTGTTTTGCCAGTTGATGGGCAATAGAGAGGACACAGACACCAACAGAGGGAATGGACTTACTTTACTAGCAAAATTAAGGCAACACAAAATGAAAATAATGCATGTGGCAATAAGCTTAGCATGTGCACCATTTTGGCAACAAACAAAGTAAGCAAAGCAATGCATCTAATCATTACTATACAAGCAAAGAATACTGATTAAGAAAGATAGATCATTGGTTACCCCCCTAACACATTACCATCATTCAGACCCCTTCATTTGCTGGGGAACCCCAAGTCACAGCGAGGGGTTGGAGAACCACTCCTGGTGACTGGGAAACCCTACGCAGTGCATCACTCGTGCCTGAGTTCTCCATCTTCGCTGTGAGGAGGTCCAGCTTTTGTAGGCTGGATATGAATGACTTGCATATTTTGTCCTGTGGAAACATCTGGTGACAATCTTCTCGACCACCTGATACCAGGGCTTGGCCAGAGCCCAGGTCTAGTTTGGGCAAGATTCCTAAAGGTCTCTAAAATATCTTGCAGTCACAAGAGTATACCACAATTTCTTAAGCACCCGGTTTAACAGACAAGATTTAGCAAAAGATGTCTCAAATATATGGTTTGACATAACAATGCTTAGCATAAGCAGTTTAGCTAATCTATGTATAAGGTTCATACTTAGCACAAGCAATCTAACTGATCTGTGTATAAGGTTTGCCCATTTTCCCAATCAAGTAGGGACAGTACAAGACTCATCTGTAAGTCAGTTTTGGTCTGTCTCAGGCCCTGGCACTTCAAGTAGGCGGGACTGTAGTCTTCATTCTTTACTGCTAGCACAGAGTAATAACTTTGAGAAGTCAGTTGCAAGTGCAATATGTCATCGCCGTTTAAAAGAAGTTTAGGAATAGTTTGACTGTTGTTTCAGGATCATGATTATAGGTATATTATTTGGTAAGTTCATCCATTTTGTAGCCATAGCTATAACAGGGTTTGGTGGTTGCAAGCAGAAGCTGGATAAGTAAAATACTATTTTTTAAGAGCAGGGAAGTTAACTGCAGATGTGTTTAGGAATTTTAGTGGTTTTTCCTTTTTTGGAGATTCTTGCATTGTGATTAGCTGGGAAATGGGTTCAGAAGTTTTAGAAAATAAGTGCTTGTTCACCTATGCCTACTGGACTTAAAGCAGGAATAGATTCTAGGAAATCTCATGTCTGTTCAATGGGCAGTCATGTTAGTGGCCACAGTAGTTTTTTCCAAATGTTAGTACTTGTAACTATATAACTATATATAGTTGTATAACTGTATATATATAACCGTATATAACTTTATAACTGATCTGTGTATCAGCATATAACTGATGTATATAACTGATCTATAACTGATCTATATATCGACAGGTTTACATAGTTGCAGTTGAAAAGCAGAAAAATCAAAGTGATGCACACAATCACTGTTTAAAAATTGCAAACTCTGCAGAAGAAAGCTACAGAGATGCAACATTTTCAGCCAGTGGACTTCTGGACTTGGTACAGGCAGATCTTGGAACACTAAGCAAGCTCTGGCTCGCTGCACTTCAGGATTTTGCTCTCTTAACTTTGCCTTCAGAATATGCATCACAGCTACCTGCTGAAGGTAAGAAAGCAAATCAGTTGTATTTTCATAAGCCACTTGTCAGCATACTGACTTGTAAGTAAGATTAAATTGTACAGAGAATAGGCATGCTTATGTGCTATCTAAAGATCAGGACTGCTTTTGAGAACAGATATTTTTCACTCATGTGAAAAGTAGTTTTTGGAATTCTTGTTTGTTGGGTTACTTTGTGGTGGAAAAAAGAAATAGGTAATTTATTGGATTTTTTCCAAATAAATATAAATTAGGTGCCCTGAATTTTAATATTGAACATTAAAAGAAAAAGTTATACATAAAATACATGATAAACATAATTTCAATAAAAAGAATCCTCTTTTAAGAATGAGAAAATATGATAGTTGAAAATAAGTTACATCCTTAAAACTAACTTCTTTTCTTGTAGGTGGTACATTTTATACAGCAGAGACAATTGAAAATGCCAGACCTCATTACTACAACTCCTGGGCATTGATACTTTATGCTACAGCATTATGGCTTACTAGCACAGGTTTCGTTGTTGTTGATCCAGATGAAGGAGTTACAAATCTCTCTAGACCTGTCACCCCAACTACCATGTGCCAAGATTCTTCTACCAGACCCTTGGTGAAATCACCTGAGGATGTGAATACTGACAGATTTCACCTTATCTTGGGTTAGTGAGTGTCTATATGCTCTATCTCAAAATGTAATTCTTACTAGATAAAACTGCTAGCAAATATTTAATTATTCACATTTTACTGCATCATTGACTATCGTGTCTCTTGGAAAAATATACAATCAGAAGAATGTTAAGTCCTAGTGAGAAAATTGTAAAGGGTTTTCCAAATGTGGTACAAAAAACATTCATTGTGAGCTACACAAGCCCTAAACAAATATTTATTGCTCTGCCCATAAACATGCAAGTTCAAGGGTGAATTTTACAGTGGTTGTACCACTACAATTACAGAATGTATGGATTAACATTACTGAAGTACAGTTTTACATCACAGAATAGTGTGTGGGTTGGAAGGCACTTGTGGAGGTTATCTTGCCCACCTCCTGCTCAAGCCTGGTCACCTAAAGCCAGTTGCTCAGGACCTTGTCCAGACAGCTTTTGGATATCTCTGTGGATAGAGACTCAACCTTTCTCTGTAACCTGTGCCAGTGCTTAGTCACTAAAACAGTGAAAAAGTGTTTCCTTACATTCACATAAAGCTCTCCTAAGCCTCCGCTATTGCAGAAGATAATCAGCTAATTCAGTCGCAGTTCTCCAAATTTACACAATTAGACATTTTTGATTATATTTTTTCCTTTGATCTCTCTTTTGTGTCCTTCTTTTGTAATCCCTTTTTGGAATGAGTTTGTATGACCTAGTTGCTTATGTCTTCTTTTGCATCCCAGTTTTTCTGCAGAGAGCCAGATTCCTTTTGAACTCCGTTGCTCCCTCAGTTAAAAGTGGGACCTCTGATACAAAAGCCACCCATTTCTCCTTGCTTCCTCTACTACTTAGTGCTTCAAATTTACCATGGACATCTGGCTTGTTTATTCTGCTTTTGAACATATTCCAGTTGTTCATTTTCACTCCTACAGAGAAACTGAAAGAACTTAAAACTTGGACATTTTCTGTTGCACAGCTGTTCTTCAGTGTACGTCGATCCATTTCCCAGGTCATCACACATTTTGGAATTACAGCTGTACAACTGGGATGAGAATGTGGATTGCAGTTAATATGAAGCTTGTCTCCAAAGTCTTGAGGAGTCCTGAAAGCTGAGGAAGAAAATAGTCTTATCTGCTTTAGGATTTGCAAGCTTAGGGTTCATGTAATTTACCTACTGCTAGTGATCTAGTTGTGGTAGTTGCATTTTTGTGAAATGGGAAGATAAAGCCTCAGCCTTTGAGTTTATGCACTATTATTACTTTTGCCATTATTTCTTTCTATTACATAAATCAGAGCAATGAGGCAAATATTCTGCTATATACTCATTATGAATCGTCTTGTCTGTTCATTGGACCTAGACTTTAGTGTTTTACTCAGAAGCTGCTTTATGTTAGTAGCCACTTTCAATTGTGTCTTATACTGTTTAGAAGCTGAAATTCTTTGTTTTGATGGAAATAAGAGTTCTTGCCCCAAGATATTAGCAGTAGGAGATGAATTCACTTAATATAAAATGCTGTTTCTATAGCTGCTCAGCCTACTGTGAGGTTACTTAGTAATGGACAAAATTACTCCTTAAAATTTCAAGCACATATGGGTTTTTTCTTCTGATGTTTGCAGGAATTAGTGTGGAATTCCTCTGCTCTCCTCGATCAGATGCAGCAATGGAGAATATTATTGCCTGCTTGCATGCCCTGCAGGCACTCTTTGATGTTCCATGGCCAAGGTCTAAAATAGGTGGTGATCAGGTAATGAATTAATAATCAAATGTCCCCCAGAATGAAGGCATAATTTTAGTTTAAACAGTATCTCTACACTCTATTGTATTTCCAGGAATCTTGAACATATAAGTAGTAGGTAAATTATATGCTTTACCAAAATCCAAAGCCATAGAGGGAGGAGAGAAGGGGAGCACATCATGGAACCTATAGGAAAGACAGGTGAGAGGCAGGGAACTTGAGGACATTTCGTCAGGAAGGAGTAATTGGATGGGGAGGATGAGAACCAGGTAAAGACAGAATTCTGGGAAAGAGTTTTCTTACTCTCTCTGTCAAGACACAGTTGAATTAATTCTGTTGTAAAAATCAAAGACATGCCCACATTCTACTGATTGTTGATGGTCTCTCCAAGGAAGTGCATATACTGTAGGAGGGATACAAAGTAGTATTCCCACCTTCAAGAGCGAAGAAGCCGTAAGATAAAGATTACATGGCGGGGTGGGGGGAGGTTTAGTAATTTTAAATGCCCTGTCTCTTAAATGACTGTGATTACTATTTTGTTGGGAGAATTGATCAGGACTGCTGCTACCGGGAGCTACGAGCTGGATGTTGAAGAAAATTACAACTCCTATGATTGTATCAATTACATTGTGTTCCCTAGTGAGATTAATCAGAGTAATACTGTTGGTTTTAACAAGTAGTAACAAGTTCCTAGAACTCCTGCATTAAAATTAAGATATGTTAAATGTTTTTCTTACGGTAGGAGTTGGGTGTGGAGCTGCTGAATGTTTTGCATCGACTGATACTGACCAGAGAATCACCTGATATTCAGCTCGCTGCCCTTGAGGTGGTTCGCTTGATTCTTTTTGCAGCTCAGGAACACGTGAAGGAAAAACGGAGAAGTGCGGAAGGTACAGTAATGTGTGAGATGTTTGAATACCTATTATCAGGATTAAAGCAATCCTTTCTTGGAAAACTGGGTTCCAAGATGCATCTTAAATGAAGTATTTCACAGTTGGTTACTAATTCTGGTTTATTTAAGTCAGTCCAGGCGCCTGACTTAAGAAATTGGGGTGGTATGATAGATAGCAGGTGGTTTGGGTGTTGAACAGAGGAAGTGAGGTGGAAAACTGGAGAAAGTGCAGTTGGGATAGTCTTGTTTGGTGTCAGGCAGGGAGGAGTTTTAATGAAAAGCTATGATCAGCTGCAATAGAGCAATGGAGAGGCTCCACACAACTGTTACAGGCCAGATTCCAGTAGTGACTCTGATTGTAACTTCCTAATGTTCACTTTCTAAATGGAAAAGACTGGGGGAAGAATAAAAACACTTGTATCAGGTGACATCATATTGGTTTGGTGCCTCAGGTTGTATATCTATTGCACACCCTTTTGCCTTTTGACAATCACTGTGTAGTTTGCTTATTCAGAAGGATATACGTTTGCCAGTAGAACTTTGAATACATGCTCATGTACATACATATAAGATTATGATTTGGTGATGAAACAGTCTTAAGAAGTAAACTTTTTGGAAACAAGGCACAGCCTGCAGACTTCTGCCATATTTCTTCTTTTTGTTGTAGTTGATGATGGTGCTGCAGAAAAGGAAACGTTGCCAGAATTTGGGGAAGGCAAAGACACAGGAGGACTGGTGCCCGGGAAATCATTAGTCTTTGCAACACTGGAGTTGTGTGTTTGTATTCTTGTCAGACAGCTTCCCCAGCTCAACCCTAAATTAACTTGTAGCCCTGCAGTTCAACCTGGAAAACATCTGTTACTCTCAGAAGATGGAAGTAGACTGGTAGCAGCAGCATTAGTTATTCTCTCTGATGTTCCTGCAATCTGTTCTCCTGAAGGTATGCTGTTTCACCACAAGAAAAGATTAATTAAAGAATATTGGGCCCTTCTCTTCCTTTGTTATTACCTAATTTTCTTAGCTAGATAAATCTGGCAGCAAGTTTTGTTGATTTGCTTGTGACAATTTCCTTTTCTAATTATTTTTTGACTTTCAGATTACAGAACAAGTTACAAAACTGAAGCAATTAAATGAGTAGTTTTTCTTTTCCTCCCACATGTAACAGTGCAATTAATAGATTCATTTTACACAGGGAAGTGTACAACAGCTACATGTTTATATTCTACTTGAATTGTCTATTCTGGAATTTATAATGCAGACATAAATTAAATTTGAAAGGGAAATGTGTTGTTACTTTCACTGAAAGCCATCATTTGAACATTAAGAAATCACTGTAAGGAGTTACGGATGAATTCTCAGATTAGTTGACTTTTACCCATGATTCATTTTGGATTCACTCCAGACTTTAAGATGGTTCCCCACCACCAACTTCCAGTATCATATTCGTACATATTATCTCTCAGTGCTGTTACAGCCACACATATAAACCGTTTCTGCCCTACTCCTCTGTTCCCACCTTAGGTATCTGTGTACACCTTATGCAGATTTTTGGTATTTACCAGCCCTGAAAATGTCTTCTTTTTTCTTAATTTTGTTCTCTGCTAAGAGATTCTTCTTTGGGGAATATCATACTCCAAATGGCAGTCTTGCTATCATTGTAAGGTGATGTTACGCTTTCTCTTTTCCTTCTGCAGCCCATTATTTATTGGTTAAAAGTAAATGGAAATAAACACAACATCACTTAAATCTGAGGACAGCTATCTCGTATGAAAAATATCTGTGATTTTTTTTTCTTGCTGTAGATCTTTTTTGTCTTTAGCTGTTCATGTCATTCCACAAACTAACAGCTTGCATTATCAAACCATATGGGATGTTTACATTAGAGGACTTAAGCATTTCATTCAGGTGACTGAGAAGAGGAGCTTAAATTTGCTTATACAGTCACTTGAATAAGGAAGCAGCTCTAAAAGTGCGTTCATATAATCAAAGAGAAGAGAATTCCTATGTGGAATTGCATCCTTTTTTTTCCCCTTTAATAGGTAATTGAAGTTATAGTCCTGTGACTACCATGTCTCTTACTTCAGGCTGTCATGATAGGTATGCATAATAAAATTTGCAAGTAAATGATGCTCATGAACAACATTTCCTACTGAATTCCAACAGCCAATTTTCAAAGGCTTGGCTGTTTAAAAATAGAAGGTAGATGTCTTCAGCTTCAAAAAATACTTGTGCATATGTCAGAGACTCTCATTATTCAACAGGTCTCTCGTGAACATCAGTATATTAAAATCTTAAAAGCATAAGCATTTTGCTGATTGGGGAAGGAGATAAGCGTGTTATGCCATAGGCTTAACTCTGCTTTGCTGTGTCAGAACTTGACATAGGAGCAACACATAAGTATGCAGATTCCTAGGTTGTCTCCAATATCTGCAGAATTCTATATTACTATTGGGTTCCAAGATGTAAAAATAGATTAAATTGCCATGGCAGGTTTCTCCTGTGTTTTATTTTTGATATTTTTTAATGGTCTGTCATTCTGATAGGTCAATTATCAGATTGTCAGAGATGAAGATCTCTTCAGTGGCCTATGGGACAGTCTGCTTCTCTCCCTAGGTCTCCCCTTTTCCAAAATATTTCAGAGCTTTTTGTTGTAATTCTAGGATTTTTTTACACATATTTATTCTGAGGTCCTCTTTTTATTACTCTGACTGAATTCTTGACTTTAGTGATTTTCTGCAGCAATGAAATTCTTAGCTTTCCACACATCATGTGCGAGAAGTATTTCCTTTTATCAGATTTGAAATTACCCTGTGTTAATTTCCTTCACTGTATTGTCTTCACTGCAAAATAGACTTTGATTCTTATATTTTGTTTTCTGCTATTCTTTGTATATACTATTATATACAAAGAATATACTACTATAGGTATTACTGCATATACTAGTATGTACCATATATACTACTATACTTCATATGCTTCCATAGCTTCTCTTCTGTGAGAACAACCTCCTCAGTGGTTCTGATCTTTCTGTTCTTTCTTTTCTCTGAACAGAAGAACAAAAGAACTTACCATGCTTCACATAGTAAAAGCATCCAGAAAAAGATCTACAGGGCTAATTTAAGAGGGGTAAAGGTTTGCCTTCACTTAAGCAGTCTGACTCCCTGTTTGCTATAGCAGGTCACACAATTATTTCAAATACTTTCTTCAGATTACCAGTGCCTCCATTAATATAGGTGCTTAAAAATTATAAATAATAAATTAAAAAGAGAATTCAAGAAAACTGCCTCAAACTTTTTTAATGTAAAAAGTACTTGCATTTTTATAACTCCTGTGAAATTAATTTGCACTGTTTTACAGGAAGTGTTTCTGTTCTACCTACTATTTTGTACCTAATTATTGGAGTACTTAAAGAAACTGCTGTGAAATCTCAAGATGGCCAGTTACCTCTGGTGGTTGCTGCATCTCTACAAGCTCTTAAAGGACTCTTGTCTTCTCCAATGTCTCGAGCAGAGAAGAGTAGGACTGCTTGGACTGATCTTCTACGTAGTGCTTTGGTCTCAGTGCTTGACTGTTGGGATCAAGGTAAACACAAATATTGGGTCTGTGTTTTTAAAAAACAAAAACTGTCTGTGTGAAAGGTTCTTTGATTTTATTTAGATTCAATTTATGCACATATTAAAAAAAGATTAGTATGTTAGTCACAGAAGAATTAGCTAGCTACCAAGTACTGTTGAAACTATAGTGCAGTCTTGTTCCTACAGTTCATATCAGAAGTCATCATCTATAAAAGTACAAGTAAGGGTATCGTGGTTTAAGCCCAGCTGGAAATTAAGCACCAGCAGCTGCTCACTCAACCCTCCCTCTCCCCGTGCCACCCCTGCCCTGGTGGAATGGGGAGGAAAATCAAAGTAAAACTTGCTTGTTGAGATAAGAACAGTTTAATAATGGAAAATAAAGTAAAATACAATAATAATGGTAAATTAAAGTGGGAAAACAAGGGATGCACAAGGCAGTTGCTCACCAGCCGCTGACTAATGCCAGACCCCTCTTCCTGAACTCAGATCGGCACCTCTTCCGGGTAACTCCCCCTAGTTTATACACTGGGCTTGACATTCCGTGGTGTGGAATAGTCCTTTGGTCAGTTCAAACCACCTGTCTCAGCTGTGCTCCATCTCAGTTTCTTTCCTGTACCTCCTTACTGGCAGAGCACTGAGACAAGAAAAAAACTCCTTGACTTAGGATAAACACGACTTAGCAAAAACCCAAAACATTGTTGTGTTATCAACACCATTCTCATTCCGAATCCAAAACACACCACTGTAACAGCTACTGAGAAGAAATTAACTCTCCCCTAGCTGAAACCCGGACAGTGGGTTTGCAGGCCTACCCCTGTGTTACGTAGTGCCACAATGCAGTTACATGGTGCGAGGGCATAAACAGAAGTTGTGGCCTCAGTGTACAGTTGAGCATAAAAGACAGCTGTCCTGCGGGCAGGTCCTCACAGAGAGTTTGTGCCCGTAGGAAAACAAAGGGTATTTAAAGCAGTAGTGCAAGAAAAAAGTTTTTTGTCCTAAAGTTAGTTTACTGTGTGCTGCTGCTTCAACTTCCTGAGTTTGTAGTATGTTTATCATTCGTTATGTTTACTCTCTAAAGTGTAGTTTGTTGTTGGAACTTTTCTTTATAGAGGTGTTTTTTAGGTTATAGCAAAAGAATGTATTTTCTTAGTGAAAATTTTATGTATTCTCAAAAAAGATTGTAATCTTAATATCTCCTACCAGTTCTTCAAAGATATTTATTGGACTTTATACAAAGACACAACTGAATAGGAGTATTCTGTTATTTCTAAATATGCACATAAACACCCCTGAATTCCCATTTTGGCCTTGGCTTTTATTACAGGAAAAGTCCATATTCACTGCGTCAGAGTACATTGTGTATTTGAAAAAAAGAGGTTCTTAAAGAAATGTAGACATTGATATTTCTGCTTCACTTCTATGTAACACTTAAACTCATAAGATTACTTTTTAATGCAAATCTAACCCTCTTCTTACTTTATTGGTAGATAAAGGACTCCAAGAACTCGATGAAGTTAGCCTGCTTACTGCTATTACAGTATTTGTTATGTCTACCACCCCAGAAGTTACTACTGTAGAGTGCCTTCAGAAGCGTTGTATTGAGAAGTTTAAAATAACACTTGATTCAAAAGATCCTCTTGTAAGTCCTGGTGAAGTTATGGAATACCAGTATTGTATTAAATGAATTTTAGTTGTGTTACTAGTCCTAGGTATTGATTGAAGTTAATTCTCTCCTGACTGTATCTGTTCTATTTTAAAATACAACGAGCTCGTTTGAACAACGAGCAAGAACACGTCCAGCCGTGCATTTAATAATTTTTTATTCTGTATGCTATTCTGTATTCCTATGATTTTTTTGTATGTTTTCTATTGCATCAGATGCAGCACTTTATACATTGATAAGTACGAGATACAGTTGTGTGGTGCTTCAGGCATCTGTTTAATTTTATTTGTTCATTTTATCTTCAACAGATACTATCTTTTGCACAGGAAATCACTCAGCTGTGAGTGTTTGGGAGCTGTAGCAAGTACCACTACATAACTGTTTGTGTCCCATAAGCATCAGCTCTTGGCACTGTGCTGCTGGATGCAGCATACTGCACTAGATTACTGCTTTATTCCAACCTAGTATAAATATTTTCATGTAGTGGCTTTACACTGTAGTTACACAGTTCATGTATTACTGTTCTTCACCTAAAAAACCCAATGTATCAGGGAAAGAAAGTATTTATACAAATGGCTTTTTTAGGTGTTGGGGCTTCTTCACTCTCAAAGTTCAGCTCTGAAAATAACATGCTCTAGATTTTATCTTTGTGAGAATGTAAACTGTTTTTCTTGCATCTTCTCTGTATATATTTGTATAGTAATAAAAAAATTAAATAAAGTTATCTTTACTTGAGAAATAGCTGTAAGACAGTACTTTTTTATAAATCAATACATTTCTAATATTGTAAACTTCAGTTTCCAATGTTGGCAAACTGGAGATGCCAAATACGAGTGCAAGGAAATGTTAGTATGCATTTTCAAATTTTATCCAAGTATTTAAGCATCTGAGCCCTTCTGATATTGTGCAGGAACCTGGCAGTTCCAATCCTGTTGACTTCCAATGAATGCAAGCTATTGGACAATCTGAGGCATTTTAAAATTGTGTCTACAGTTTGACAGGAATATTGCTTACATTTTAAGCACCTCTTTTCAGTTAACTGTATTTTTGCAAAAAGGAGAGTATTTTCAAAACAGTACTCATCTTCATACAAAAATATTATATTTTCCTTAGCTCAAAAATGTCAGAATATGTAAGACTCAGTGTAAAGAAAAAGGAAGCAGGATCTAGTGTCAATTATTATTTTGATTGCAAGTTATAATGCTCTTATAAAGTATTATACATTAGCAGCCTGAAACCTCAGGAATTTTTAAGCTGTGAGGCACATTTTACCCCCTCCCTAAAATTTTATCTGACAAGCTGTTAGATTTAAAACACTCAGAGATGTATTTTTCAGTACAACGCTTTATAACTGCAAATTTTGTTTTCCCTTTAGGTACAGTGTAAGTGCTACCAGCTGCTGCACTCCATCTTTCAGCATCCAAACAAAACCGTGTCATATCCTTACATTCATTCTTTAGCACCATCCATTGTGGGAAAACTGCAGGAAACGGAAAAAGCAAAACCTGAAAATGCTGCTGAACTCCAAGTCATTCAGGAGGGAATAAAGGTGGTTACAGCTCTGACAGCCATTGCTGAGGAAGAGCACCGTAAGTCACTTCCATTACTAGTGCCCAAAGCATTAAATATGCTCAAAGCTGCCATAAGTAACAAACTAAACCAAAACGACCGCTAGGAATCCAATCCTGAATGCTGATTGCTGACAAAATTGCTCACAGGAAATGTTGGTTCTTTTTACCCTACAGTTCAGCTAACATTTGTAGCTTTATAGTTTGAGTTAAATGTTAACCTAGAGAAATACTTCTAGTTCAAATTTGAAACTGTTTATAAAAAGTGTATGCTCAAGCTGTGTTTTCAATGTTGTAGGTGCTCATTTGGTGGCCTGCTTTCTTCCCATCCTTATTTCCTTTCTTTTGGATGAAAATGCCCTGGTTTCTGCTACGAACTCAGCAAAAAATCTACATGAGTTCGCTTTGCAAAATCTGATGCAGATTGGTCCACAGTACTCGTCAGTTTTTAAAAAACTAATGGCCTCCTCTCCAACTATGAAAGCCAGGCTTGAGTCAGCTGTGAAAGGCAATCAAGAAAGCATCAAAGTGAAGACTGCTAAACATGCAAAGAATCCTGGGAAAAGTTCAAGCATTCAGCTAAAGACCAATTTTCTTTAAAGCTTCATATTGTCTTCTTACGAATTTTGATATCAACAGCCAAAACCATCCCCTTTAATTTCCAATGAAAGTAGAATCGCTGTGAGTTGATCTTAAGTATTTGAGTTTGTGCTAAAGTATTTCAGAAAGTTTTTAAGAGAAAGGACATCTCTAGGTAACTTTCTGTTAGTGTAAGACTTCTTAAACATCTCTAAATGTTATGAGTAAATCAGAGGTCATCAAATCTGTATTTTTTTATTATTTTGGACTAAAATAATGCAGATGTCTATATTAAAAAAGTATAGCAAACTTTACCACAGGTTAATTTAGGAGAAGTCCACACTTAGCCATTAAGTAAAACTAATGTTATTTGAAAGCAGTATTTGTCAAAAATAAGTCACCTTAATTGGTTTTTGGATTTAACTCGGGCATAAATTTACTTACAGGTTGTAATCTATGCTAATTACTAATTTAACAGACTGCATCAATAATTAAACAGATTAAGTATCCTTTTAAGCCTTACAAGAGTTTATTGTTGATCTCAGAAAATTCAACTCAGTAAAGGTAATATGAATAGCTTTAATCCTAATGTCTTGAGCTGGACAAGACGTAACAAACGGTGTGAAACACAGCTCTGTGATGCTTCTTCCCGAAGGACTCCGGAGTGCTTTCCAGAGTGGGACTATGGAAGGACCGGCAGGCTCGGTGCCTTGCTTCTCCACACGGTCTCACTTTCCAGGATGTGTCCTTGTGTTGAGTTCGTATCAGGCGAGCCAGGCAGTTGGAGCTTACGTATCCTGTGCAGGGCAGGACAGCAGTTTTAGCATTCTGTGCCTCAATTCAGACCTCCGCTCTATCTGGATGGATGTCTCCTGATCGGTAAATGATCGGTTATATAAACATGGAACTCACATAAATTTACGTATCTCTGCAATGAGAGATGGACATATCTGAAGTCACCTTGTCTTGTGTCTATAAATAAAGTGCAACAAACTGATAGTAAGGAGTATATAATTAACATTTTTATCGAGGAACATATTTTAATATAGAAAAATAACTATCAAAATTGCAAAGGCTATAGAGTATTTTGACTTCCTTCTTACTACCAGTATTAACTAAACCAAACACTATCAAACTGAGGATACTATTTCCTTCTTGAATCTAATTGCTTTAAAAGAAAGGAGAAAAAAATTATTTACAGAACTGAGAAACACACTGTGACTCAGGAAGAGTGTGATGTACTGTATTTTATTAGAAGTTTTGTACATAAATATAATTGTAAATTGTACAGAATTAACCATTTGACCAAAGTTCTAACAGTTAATTTTTCTAATTTACATAAATAAAGGTAATTTTCTTCACTTAATATGTCTTAGTCATTTTATCCAGTAGCAGAGGAACTCTAAGGACTTTTGTATCAGAAAGGAAATCATTGTATGGTGCTTCAAGGAAACTAATAATAAAAGCTTCGGCTGGATTCATCAAGGTCTTCCTCTGTTCTGTGAAGCACATTGGGTAAATAACTAGCACCAGGAAGACTTTCTATGTGTAAGTACCTCTTCTGTGCCAAATGCTGAAATGTGTGAACTCTTGGGGGAAGATGGTTGAGATGCTTTCCATCTTTCCCTGGAGAACCAGAAGCCCTTTGTTTCACCTCTTCACTGAAGTCAAATCTGTAGTTGTTGGCTGTGTTGAAAGGAGTTACATTAGATTTTGCAGTTACTCGTGTTTATCTCATTAGTAATTTTTATCTCATTATTTTTCCCTACAAAGTTTACTGGGGTTTTTTTTTTTGTTTTGTTTCCCAAGGTTTCTTCTGGAAAATCATAGATTCTTATGACACTTGAAAGTTTTAAATGAAACTCATGTCATGTTTACTATCAAAGTGGCCAAATACATCACTTAGGAAGTTAGTTACTACAATATGTGTATGTGGCTGCCTTTTTCAGTTTCTGTGATGTATAGCAGTGTATCAACATGTTCTAATGTTGATAAGACAACCTATTGAAACCCTGCCTTGCTCAGAAATTTTGAAGTAGCATATTCAAGTTGTAAGAGCATCAAGCAAACCTGTTAAAAACAAAAATTAAATTTTAGGACAGCTTAGTCCTTGATTTCTTAGAGGGTTTCATTGCAGTAGCTCAGAGCTGAATCACTGAGTAGTGCCATAATTATGTGATTTCACATTTCTTAATCAAGTCTTGTAGCCACATGTGGAAAAGCACCATTTTCAACGTATCTGTGTATTGCAGAAGCAAAAATTATTCCAATAAAGAGAACTGCTACTAATTCTTAATGTTGACTGTAAATTAGATCATATGTGTGAGTTTTATTTATCTAAATAATTAATTTATCCACATAGTAAAAATATCTGTGCCCTGAGTTGTGCTTCTAAAAGAACAAGTTGGATCATATGAATAAATCAACTCCTTTAAGATTATATAAATGAATCTTACAGATATAATCTTGTTTCAGTTATAAAAAGATTTTGGCTTTTAGATATCAGATGTCTTTGATGCAGTCTTACCAGGAACTTGCATAAATCTCTTTTTTCCTGAAGAAATAAGACCACAGAGCAGTTTTGGTTTTAATTTCACTCTTCTTTTTTAGGCATTGCTTGGTATGCAAGCTCTTACATTTAGCCAAGCAAAAAGAGCTAAACATGTGTTTAGCCATAAACCAAAGTCTCGCTTTTACCACTCTTGCTTCCTGTGTCCTTGTGCCTCCTTGCTGATGGTTTTTGTGCCATTTCTCTACAAGCACCAGTAAATTTTCTTCCAGTAAATTGTCTTTGCAATGAAGCATGTGGCCTGCATGCATGTTTACTTTGTATCTTTCCACTGTTTATATAGGAAGTTTAATGGGTTTGTGTGGTAAAAGATCTTTTCTCTGCCTAACCCCAAGTGTATATATGCACATATGAGCACATCATGGAATGTAATATTAAAGTGCTATGCAAATAATTCACAGATAACTTTCTGTTGACTGCAACAAACCAGAATTAGTAAAAACTGTGCAAAAGCATCCCACAGCTGGAATGTGGTGGGTTTTAATTGGATACAAATCTGTAGCACTGGAGCTGAAAAAGCAGCATTTCTGATAGTATTGCTTAGGCTAGAATAAGTCTGAGGCTGACATGGTGTTTTCCAAGGTGCAGGAGTCACCTTCAGGTGGAGGGAGGGTTCAGTCAAATGATGCAGATATCACCATAAAATAGGAATGCATAGGAAGCAGAGCAGATTTTTCTGTTAATACATGTCAGTTACTAATTAAAATTTCCAAAGAGATTTTTCACCACAAGACTTCCTCAGCAGTACCCAGGGAGCGTAATTGCAGAGACCACTTGCAGGAGGAGTGGAGTGATGTAGGACAGTTTGTTAGTTTATCAGAAGTAGCAGTAATACTGCTTAGGAGGGATCAGGTGGAAAATGGAACAGAATTTCAATATAGTTTTAATTTGAATGAAATTGGATGCATCTGTGACAGTTACAATGTATGAGGGGTCACTGTGACAGTCTCTTTTAAAGTTTCATCCCTACTCTCATCTAGATATGCTAGATACACATATTTTGTATTCCTGAAATGTACCTGTTAGGTCAGTAGACAGTAAATCAGAAGTTGTTTCCAAGAAGAATTTGTTGTTTCTTAACAAATACTGGTCTGCTAATAAACTGCTTGTGTTTTCTGCCAGTGACAAACTCAGCAAATGAAACTTCAAGCAAGGCAAGAAAGCAAGGGGGGAAATCCTTAAACAATTAACACTCTTGGTTGAGTTGTCAAATAAAAGAACACAGAGCAAGGTAGGCTATTTGTCTACTTCTCTGCACTGTGGTGTCAAAAACCACAGGAAGAGTCACTCCATTTGTTTTGAAAGTAGCATTCCTTGGCCAGTCCTGATCCTTTGAGTGTTGCTAGATACTGCTTTTTGCACATGAGAGCCTCTGATCCTTAAAAATACCTAATATATTGTACTTCTATGCAGCCAAGTGTTAAATGAAGTGCTCAGATTTGTCCATGTCACTCTAATTTGAGCAACACTGGAGCTGTTGCTGTGGATGACATTTCACAGAGAACTCCCATTCAATTAGCTGAAATATCAAGCAGTTCAGTTTTACACATACTGGTCAAGCTATTTAATGACAGCAGGCTATAGCTTCAAAGACATAAAAATTAAAAAGCACATTTGGCCAGACATGACGTGCTTTACCTGCCTCTTAACATATTTAATGTCATGAATACTGAAAGTTGATTATGCAAACTGAAGTAAACCAGCTGCATTATGCTGTCTGCACAAGAAAACCCTAAATATGCCAGTGCTGTGCCACCAACCTCCCAAAAATGTTGTGTGGTTCTTACTTTGGTTTTTATGTAGAGTTTTAGATTTTTGAAACTTTTTTTCCTAAAATGTTCTCTCTATTCTCTGGAGAATCAGTGGTTTATTACATATAACAATGACAGGGAAAGTGACATCTAAATATAGCAAAAATAGGTCTGAAGACCTTGTCTGAGAAACAGGTCAGTGCGAAAGCAGGCCTTTAAAACATCCTGCAGTAATCTGTGGTACAGTAACCCGCATTCACTCTGCAGCCAGATACCAGTTTTGCTCTGTGGTCATATCCCCACTTCCATAGTCCCACTTAGCTGAAGTGCAAAGTCTAATTCTGGAAGGAAGAAGTGGCATCAAATCCCCTTTCTCTGTGCTTGGATTTCAGGTGCTCAGTGGTGGCACATGCAGGAGAAAACAAGCTGGGAGGATGAGTCGCAGCCACAGCAGGGCCTGCTGTCTCTGTGCATATTAGTGCATGTGCCGATTTGCCCAGTTATTGCACAGAAAAAGGTATTGTTTATACATGTAGAGAAGTTTGCAGATGAGGGAAGTCTGTTTCTAAAAGTTGCTGGTAAGAAGCTATATTTAGTAACGACACAGATTCGTAAAGTCCCATTCTAAGCTGCAGCCTTACGAATTGCAATTGTGTAGCCTAAAAATGGATTTTTTTTTAACCAATGTTAATATTCATGTGTTAAAATGGATGTGAATTATCTCACTGACAATGAAATGGAAAATGGAATTACTGAGAGTCCCTGTTGCTACTACAGGGAATTTTTTTCTAATTATAACCTTCTCCGGGGACAGTTTTATTTATGGTATTTTTGTAAGCATTTTTTTTTCTGCCTACTGTGTCAGTTCTCTGTATGCTTTTCTGCAAGAAAAGGAGAAGGGTTTGTATGAGACTCATTTTCAGTGGAAGTATGAAGTACAGGCCTCAGGGATTCTGGAAACAATTTTGATTTATATCTAAAAATAGAAATATTATGCAATTTGAAAATACAACCTATCATTATGAAGGCAAATGCTCTTAACCTCATCTTTCCTCATGTAAAATTCATGGCAAACACCAAGAAAAAATTGTCACAGATGTATGCATGTTTTATGGGAAGCACAGATGCAAGGATAACTGGTTCAAGCTGCTGCCACCAAATTTACCTGAAATTCAGTTAGAAGAATAAAAGAATTTGCCTGTAGGAAAAAAATCCAGTTTTCTTTTACGTATTTATTAAATAAGCAAGGATGGGATGAAGAAGGGAAATAGAAGAGACATTGGAAGTGAATGGCTTTCACCTCCAGTCTGAGGCCCAGTGCAATCTTGTGTTCAGCTGTCAGGGAGTCAAGCCACACAGTAATGTGGCCATGGGGAAGGTGGGAGAGTAGATGAGGTTCTTTTAGTCATAGTCCCTTTTTGAGATCAACAAATCTGGGTATAATTTACTTTCGTAAAATAAGACTTTTCAAGCTGGTTGGAGAGAAGTTCTCAAGAATGAGGGGTCTTGAGTTGGAGCCATGACCCATCCCTAGTTTTAGGCACCCTCTAAGCCATGTGATACTTATTGATACATGTGGACACCTGGGGCTTAAAGGCGCAATTGCAGCTGCTGTCCCCATTTTCCCACATCACCTTGGAGATGTGGCAAAAGGCCATCCCTGTCCCTTGTAGGTACAGGGACGAAGGACAGTCAGTGGGCATGGTATGAACCACCAAAGTATTGCCCTCTGTCTGAGGGCAGCTGCACCTGGGGAAGCTATGAGTGAATAACTTATTTTCCAAGTAGGCAATTTCCTTTAGGTGCCCAGAGAACCTGCTTGCAAGGACATTCAGAACCATGCACTGCAATGATTTAGGGTAAGCTGCAGCCATTCCTAAAGACTTCTGGAGATTTTCCTGATCAAGACAGGAGAGAAAAGGCTGTTGGATGTACTGGCTGTAGAGCAGAGAGACTTCAGAAGCAGATTTGGAAGATGAGACATCTACTGCAAAGCTTCAGCTTCCATGAGCAAGAGGAGGGAAGAGGGAGCAGGGACTTACCTGGGTTGTCAGGCTTGAAGTGACCACCATGGCTGTAACACCTCTTCATATGACAGACAACCTTTGTGTAGCCATGAGAAAATGTTTTCCATTATACGAAATTTTCTCAGCCAAAAACTGCCAATGGCTTTGGCACAGTAAGAGAGGAGACATAGCAGCTCATGAAATACCTGCTACTGCCTGTGGAAAGGCTGTTCCAGGCTGTGGTACGTCTTGGCTGGATCAACTCTACACCTGGTGGTCAGGATTTGAATCCACATATTTCAGTGGCTTGTTCTGGACTTTTACTAAAGCAGTGGCTTTCAGTGCTGTAATTTTCTCCTTCAGGAGATAGTGAATACATTAACTCATTCAGGATTCTCTCCTGACCCTCTAGGTTTATCAAGACTACACAGAATGCCCCAAAAACAACTGAATCTTTTTTACTTTTTTTGGTCTCTTTTGTAAGGACAAGAACTAGACAGAGATGCAGGTATTTAAAATCCAGCTCCTTTTCTAATATCCCGGAACCATGTGTAACTATGTTGCTGTTAGAGATCTTTTCTGATTGTCTTCCTTCTGTTCAGCCAACACCCAGCCGACTTGCTGAGTGCCTTCTGCTGGCTACAAGTGCTAGAGGGCAATATGCTCCAGACAGTGAATCGAGGGAGATGACTGTGAGGATGGGGCAAGCCAGAGGAAAAAGCAGCAGGAAAGGAGCAAATGCAAAGGCTGCCAAGGAAGCAACAACACTCCTGAGAGATTTTTCAATTCAGAGAGGAAGAATGGGGAAGCAGAACAAGAAGCGTGCACCTGGGTAGTAAAAGAAGGAAGACAAAATAATAATTACATCATTCACCTGGTTGATTCATTGCTTCAAAACAGCCTCTGTGAAATATCATAGCTTAATAGTTGACTGGAATATTATAAAATATTTTACAAATTAAACTGTTCTGATTTGTAAAGTTCACATCGTTTTCTGTTACATGAGTTTTGCTTATTCTGTTTTGTACCGCCTGTTATTTAGGAAAAGAAACTGCCAACCATCTGCATAAATCAAAGAACAACACTTTGTAGTAGCAGCGCAGGATGAGGCAAACTAATGACATTACTATAAAAAGTAACACAAAGTTACTTGCATAAAATACTCTGAGTCTCTACCTGTTAATAAAATATTCAAAGCAGCCATAACAGGATCACAATCTACACAGTCTCTAAGTAAACCATGCAAACACTCACTGAAGAGACAGAAACTTCATCAGAAAACACTGTGTGTTGGTTCCACACACACACAAACCCCAAAATTATTAAGCAGTATGCAAAGTAGGAAGACAAGTTTGCAATGATGTAACTCATGAACAGCAGGAGCAGCTACACGCCCTACTTTCCATTGCCTTTTCAGTACTGGTTACGATATCTGTGCATACACACTTTGTATGTTTTCATCAACAGATTTCAAAATTACTTATAAGGAGTCAATTGAATGGCAAAATTTTCACCACTGTTCTTAGATTAGGATTTTGACCTAAATGAGTGGATAGTCTTTGGAAATGAAGATCATTCTTTGGAGGGTTTTCAGAGGCCAGAGGGAACACAGAGAGTTGGGAAGTGTTTGCCACTGTTCAGTGGCAGATGAGTTTTTCTAGGGCGGGTAGGTGGGATCAGAGTGGGCTTACTGGTTCCTGGCTGTCTCAGGGAACTGCCTGTAATTGCTGGCAACAGCTCAGTCCCTTCAGGGCAGGGAAGAGAGGGTAAATACTGTCAGCCTTTAATTATGGTTTGTTCTTACTCGACAGTTCTGAAGAAATGGAAGCTGCTGATAACACAGTCTGCACAGAGTAGGGCCTAAGATGCAAACTGATTCTTAAAAGCACAAACAAATGTGCTTGTTGCCCTTCTGAGGAGAGAGGGGAACTGGAAACAATCATGGAGGTGCCAGAGAAAACATTCTCTGATGACTGAATATTGCTGTGCCCTTGTTTGTGCCCCCCATCCCAACCCTACAAGAGAGAGTCTTAATTATTTGCAAAGTGCAGCTTTATCGACCTTGATAGACATACACTGAGGCCACATGAACTGCTGCCATGCAAATAAATACCTGCTGTGCAGGTTACCTGGTTAAGAATTCCTAACAGTTGCTCCCAGCAAATGCTTTCTGGAAGTCAAAGCCTCTGAATTCCTTCACAGCTACACCAATATCAATGAACTGGCATTGGTAAGAGTTGTTCCACTGCAGAATAATGTTTATGAAGTAGTCAAGATTTTAAACTTTCCCCATTTTTAAATCCAAGATTGTCCCATATCTTAGCTGAACTGTCAGTGCTGACTCCTACTCTACTAGTTCTAGAAAACAAAATCATCACTGGAAACCTCAAAAAATTTAATATTTTGATATTATTTGTAAACTTGAGAAAATTGACTATTTATCACTACATCAGATGGTGTTTCTATAAGGTAAATTTAGGGAAGCTTTATTCCTTAAATTGTTTCTGGTTTAAAATCCTACTACTCTGCTTCTTCTTCAAAGTAGGTTAGACTCAAAAAACCCAGATGGGATACTTTAATGAAAGGGTGATAATGAGATTCACTTCATCCTTTTACATTTTCATACCTGATCAGTCACGGATATTCTTTGGTTTTCAAGCTGAAGTTTGTGGAACTGACTTAAGTATTGAAATATATAAAAATGTGTTAGCCATTATTTTTTGTGTGTAGGTTCAGCATTTACTACTTTCTTGAGACATCTTCTGATGTGATCTGAACTTTGACATAAGGCTGAGCTTAAGGTTATCCTACAAAAAGCATTCTGATTCAATGGCTCTGAAAGCAACACTTAAGCACAATTTCAATAAAATAAAAAAAATTTTGGTAGACAAACTTTGATTTTAAATACTGGAATTCCCTAGAATTTCAAGTTACTGTGCATGTAAAGCTTAGTCTGGAGTGAAAATGGGAGAAAGGGAGGAAAAAAGATTGGACAGACTGCAAAGGAAAATCTTGAACTTACTGCAAATTGGATTTAGACATGGCATTGTTTCTTGGGTCAAAAAAATAGTTGGAGAAGGGGATAATTTTCAGAAATATTATATCACTGGTATTGAAGTGGTTTAGGGTTTGGGTTTTTTTGAGATATGTTTGCACTGGCCTCTCAGGTAGACACAGCCTGGCTACCCCCATCGCCAGGCCTGAGTGAAGGTACCCTGTGGACCCAGCCAGTGGTGTTCCTGCTGCAAGAGGAGGGAAAGCAGAAGCTTATGGGTTTGGTGGCAGCCAACTTGTACTTTAGAGTGCCTGCAAGATGAAGGGAGTACTGTGGTACTCCAAGCTCCCTCCTATCAATTCTGCTTGATCTTAATAAAAGAAGTTTGTGTGTAGGATGTGTCTGTCATCTGAAGGATGATGAGGGAGAGGCCTGCTTGAAGGACGGAAAACCCAATGAAACATTTTCTCCATGTAAGTTAAAATTTTTGAGAACTATTTAAAGCGCTCTAGAGATCAAAATGTGTTTCCTTACAAATCTTTTAGACTCCTGTAAAAACTCTGCACCAAGGAAAGAGCTGGTGTTAGTGGTATCCAGTATGTGCAAAGAGAATGGAGGGCTCTTACAAGGGAATGCTGGAGTAGGCGTTGCTACAGTCCCAGAAATGCTCTGCATCTGAAGTGAAAGGCCCTGAGGGAATAAAAAAAACCCAACATTGTATCAGTCAGGACTGGTCTTAAGAGTGACTGTGCCAAATAGCTCTACCAATAGAGTTGGCTGAAAGGAAAACCAGCAGCGTCAATGTGAAGTGATACTGAAAATACATTTTCTACAATTTATACTAATAAAATTAATTAAATCTTAAATTAATTTGTCTTTCTTATTTATAACTGTCTGAGGTCATCAGACAAGAGATACCTTTTCTAATGCAATTGCATATTTCCAGATCAGTAGTACAAGATAGATTAGTTTTCCATGACTTTATATTCTGCTACTCTGTGTTTATAAATCACAACTTGTACTGGCAGGACAGCTTTTAATATTGATTCTTAGGTTTGCTTTTAGTCCTTACCTGTGATTTGTGGTTACTCTAACAGCATGAAGCATCACTGAGCTAAGCCAGGAAGTGTCAGTGTGCACCAGCACTGTGCTGATTAAATCAGCTACAGAAACAGAGTGGGGAGGGGGACAAACCTGGAGTTAAGCAGAGCCAGCACCACCTTATACAGAATGCAGACATATTAATGACACACTAACCAAGGGCGTCCATTTCTTTTTTTTTTTTTAATGTAAGTGTGTAATGTACCTCATGGTACAATTCTAATGAGCTACCTTTTGATGAAAAGTGATGAATGCAGATGTGTGGTAATTGTGGTGGTGTTTTCAAATCTTCTTGTTTTGTAACGGCCCTAAAAATAGTCAACTTTGATTTACAGAATAAAGTTGGTAACGACACAAACTCTCTTTACATTTCGAATTCTGATGTACAACTAACGGAGCCATGTGGGGTGCCTAAAA
This sequence comes from Myiozetetes cayanensis, assembly GCF_022539395.1. Taxonomy (NCBI): domain Eukaryota; kingdom Metazoa; phylum Chordata; class Aves; order Passeriformes; family Tyrannidae; genus Myiozetetes; species Myiozetetes cayanensis. The sequence goes on from NW_026087853.1 coordinate 25,761,522, forward strand.
CTGCTGTATTAGAGCAAAACATCCTACAGCAGGTACAGGTTAATACTGGAAGACAGGTTTTAGGAGCTTGAGACTCTTCTTTTTTGCATGTCAAGACATTCAACAGTAGTGAATAGGGTATAATTTCATGAAAAGAATAGTAAAAGGCATTAGTAATACTTTTAAGTATGTAAAAATTACAGTCTTTTCAGTAAAACTCCAAGTAGCTGGATTTTTTTAATCCCAGAATACAGAAGAATTGTTTTGTGATTAAGACAATTTCCTGTAACAACAGAATAAAACTAAACCAAATCTTAATTAACCTTCTGATTCAGAAAGGTATCACCTACTCTGTGGCATTAAAACAGTAAGAAATCCAGTGATCTGAGTCACTGATCTTTCCTTACACTTGTCTTGGATTGAGATTTATTGCTGTTGCCCATGTCACTACTGGGCAGGACGGAGCTAACAGCCTGAAACAGAGAGCTGCCACCTAAATTCTGTCTCACTTTCCCCTTGCCAGTTACAGGTGGAAGGGACATTAGCGAGGGTAGTGAGGGCAGGTTAATTTCTATTTTATGTCCAAATAAGTGATATACCTGGAGGTAAACCGAGGTTAAAAATAATTAACTGATATAAAGTCTACTCACTTCTCACTCTTTAGCCTGAAACTGCAAAAAAGTAAACTTATACTTGACAAAAAGCATTCCATTTACAAAGGCTTCACATAGGTGAGTTTACTTAGGAAAAGCACTATAATGTATATGATTTTGAGCAATAATTTCAGAAAGAATAAAAGACAATTTTGGAGTATTTGCAGTTTTCTGGCAAACATACTCTTCTGTAAATTTTCATGTTAATTCCTTCAGCTCTGAGGATAAGACCCTTCCAGGAAGCTGAGCCTCTCCTGAGGAGGAGTCCAACGAGATGAGCAATGACTCAGCCCTGTACCTCAGTAAACACCAGCCGCCAGCAAGTCATTCGCATATTTATCACGTCAGCGTCAGTCGTGCCCTCACCGCACTGACGTGTAATTGCAATTCTCGGACTCCCCGAGAGCAGCCTCGCACACAGCGCCGGCTGCAGCAGCTTGCGCAAGACCGCACATCGCAAACACACCCGCTGAGCAGCAGGCACGGCGCTGTTTGGGGATCGCCAAGGCTGCAAAAACCGGCACGTCCTTTTGCAAAGCCAAGACGCTGACACTGTGTTTGTGCTCCCCAAGCTTGTGCAACAGTAAAGCGGCTCAGAGACTGCGATAACGTAGGAGGATTTAAATAAAAATGCTTTCATCATCACCGTTTTTATTTATGGAAAAAAAATGTTTTCCACAAGAAAATGTTTTAAACAATACACTTAAGAAGTAAGAAAGTTTAAGTAGCCAAATTCTTTAAAACTAAATCTTTCCTGATACAGCAAGGAAGCTTCTGTAATATTTGACCTCCTCGCTTTGAAATGTGTAGTCAACATTTATTAACTTTCTCTTTAGAAGTGTAAAGTTCATCCAAAAAAATTAAACATGTAGGGAATTATTCATCCTTTGGATTTGTAGGAGTAGGAACTTTCAGTGTTTTCTACTACATTATTGAGTGGGAGAGAAAAAAATGTTAAAGCAAAAGAATAAATAATCCATAAATATCCAAAGGTTTTATTTGGCTGGGCAGAGCCTTGGTCTTCATCATAAACTACTCAATTAAATTTATGGAGGTGTTCAGGTCTATTTACTATAGAGGAGTGATATTTTTAGAAACATCAACTTGGCATGCATACAGAAGTAGGCAGACAGCTAACAAAAACATCAGTTATCCTAGGTTCTAGTTGCTGCCTCAATTAAAAATGCATGGAGGAATCAGACGCTTCTTGTTTGTTTGAATTGTAGGTGTATTTCAGTTTGATTATTGGCCAGTTTTGTATTTTCTTAACAAAAGCCTAACAATTTCAATCTGAAGCTTTCAATCCTCACTACCACACTGTGACATCAACAGTGCCCATGACAGATTTTTCCTTCTGCTACCAGCTAAAACCATGTAGAAAACATCATCCTGATTATAATATAAAACAGTAATAAATGTTATATTTTTGAGCTATAAGTGAAAAAACATTCAGGGTTTTTTTCTATCCTGAGAAAATTTTGCAGGATTCTAGCCAAATGTGAATTCTTTTCAAAGATAATCGAATCCTTTAGAGAACACCTGCAATGTCTTCTTTTTGAGTATCTGTCTCAAGTAGGCTGTCCTTTATACCTTGTCTCAGAAGTTCTCTGCATCCACAATCCTCCAATCCCTGACATTTGCTACCTTCTATGGCACATTTCACTGTTGTTCATGTGTCCCTGACATTGTTCTAGTAAACATGCTGATGTTTTCTCTTTTAAAGACAGGTTTTAATTTTCAGATAAATACACAGTAAAAATGCTGGTCATTGCTCAATGTCACACTCTGCAAAGGTCAATCTATGTTGACCCTATGTGGCCTAATTTCCAAAGGCATAACCAGTCACACATGTGGTCTGCTCAAGCGTAGTCATAAAGAGGAGTTCTGTTTTATAGTATTGTTTAAGACTTAATGTAGTAACATGACTCAGCAACTCACAGTTCCATAAATGCTAAGACATTTCTGACTCCAGCATTACTATCTCATTATTTGGTAAAGGAGGAAACAGTGACATACAGTGATTACGGGATTACGCCAAGGTCATGCATGAAGCGCGTGTCAGCTGGTGTTAGCATGTAGGTAATTTTCTAACTGAATGAAAAATATGTACTTTGCACAAGTACAGGGAACTGGAGCTGTTTTTGGAAGTTTCACACAATGCTCAGTGTTGTTTTCTTCAAAGCAGCTCTGACAGTCAAGTCCCACTACTTGTCACTTCAGAATATGCCATCACTCACCTTCCCCACCTGGCTACACTAGCCCATGTAAGGACCTTCTTCCTCAGTATGCTCAGGCCTAGCATTAGCAAAATGGTAGACATAGGCTGGAAATGTGGGGGTCGGAACAAAACTTTGTTCATGTGAAATTTCAACTGAGAGTGAGTAATTTTATAAAAATGACTAATGCAATTCCTGTCTTTCTTATCCACTAACTGTACTCTTACTTGCTAGTGACTTCCTTCCTATTAAATATTAGAGAGCAGCCCCATTTGAAGAGGCAACCCTAGTCTGTATCGGTGCTGTATCCAGAGGGAGCCTGAAACTAACTTCAGCAGTATCACTTGTGACGTATTTCAGTGGAGTACTCTCCGACAACCATGAAAATAATTTGAATGTCCATCACCATGTGAAGTGGAAAAAAGTATTAACCAGTCAATGAACATATTTTGTAAGGAGTATATAATCAATGAAGATGAGATTATCTAGTCAGTATTCTTTTCCAGATTTGTTTATGAAATCTCATCACAAAGAACAAAAATCACTAGCAAACTCCTGAATATTTCAAATGTATCAGAATGAAAAATGAATGAAAAATGATCCTGAATCATGAAGCTGTAATACATTACTCGATATACTTCATTTAATATAAAAATATTGGACATAGGAAATCTGGCAATTAATGCAGCACGACATGGAAGTATTTGTGTTTATGGATTTAGAAATAAGTACGTACAGCACTGAAAACTATTTCCAGTATTTAAGTGTTGTACTCCTACTTAATCCATGATGTTGTACTCCTACTTTAAATCCATGATTTGTATTCTTTGCACATACACTATTTAAAATTTTGGTTTTGCTCCTAAATTGATCTGTATTTTTATACCCTCATCTTCTCCATAGATAATCATGTATCTGTCCAGACACCTGAACTAGAATATGTACCCTACATGAAAAGAGTGAAACACTTGTTTGATTGCAAAGGTTTTGGTCTTTACAATTGAAAACTGGGATTTATTTTTGGTCTGAAGAAGAAATTCATAATATTTTTTTAACTGAAACCTTCCTTCGTGATAAGAGGCAAAGGAAACTGTTCTAGCACCATGTAACAGGAGTGAGGTCACTTAGCAGATGCAGTTCTCAAAAGTTTGGCCTAATTCTGCTGTTTCTGTACTGGTGAAAGTGAAAGAAGACCAAGCTTCTAAATTTAAATACTGTCGACTCAGTCTTCCTACTGCCTGGTGTCCTTAACTTTAGGCATATAAGAAGTCTTCCGGACCTCTGAAGGACAAGCACAGGCAAAGGATATCCACATAAATCTTGTCAGGCTGAAACAAGTGGCAGTTATGAGAGACATAATATGGTAAAACAGAAAGGCTAAGCTGCCTTAAAAATCAGAAATAGAGACAAAAGAACTGCTGTTCTTGTGTTCTGAAAAAACTCTGCACCAATAAAGATAACACTTTCTAGAGGCTGTTATTACAACACTGAACAATAAAAATTTTGCATTTGGCAAGTTTTAACCAAGCATGAATGCTATTGCTTTTTTGCTCCGTGTGTAGTTTTAGTCTCCTAATTACAGGAAATGTCTATGAGGTAGGTAGGAGTGACATTCAGATGTACAATAATCTTATTTACTGTACTTACATTAATAGGCTTAAATTCCTTTGAAAAACATGTCATCTTACAGAGAAGGAAATTATTTTGAAGATCCTCTGCTTTTAGTCCATTTTCAATTTATAGCAGCTTGCTTCCTTTTAATTTTGATTATACGCAAGGTAACTGCATAGCGTTTTGCAGAATGTATGGCCGCGGACTACTCTACCGCAGAAGGTGTCTCAAGCTGTACAACACAGGCGAAGCACTTCAAACTCAACTACTGGGTAAGGGCAACTTAAGATCTCTGCTCTGGAAGACCCAGAACGGCGATGTTTAAACCTGCTCGCCAGACCCCTTTAACGGAGGCGCTGGAGGTGGATCAAAGTGTTTTCAAGAGTGGCCCCTGCAAAGTACAAAACTCCCCCGCCCACATAAATGTAAAGAACTGAAGTAAATAAATAGAATACGGCAAGAAATAAAACGACCTGCAAACCATAAAAAAATAAATCCCGATGCAGCCAGGGAAGGGCCTCCCGAGGCGGTGGGGGGCTCCGCTGGGCAGGCCGCGACCGGGGCGCTCTCGGTCCCCTCTGCCGGCTCCGCAGCGGCGGCGCGGGGCGGGGTGGAGCGGTCCCGGCCTTGCCCCGCTGGGAGCGGCCCGACGCCACCGCCCCGCCGTGAGGGGCCGCTCCCGCCGTGAGGGGCCAACCCCGCCGTGAGGGGCCGCTCCCGCCGTGAGGGGCCGCTCCCGCCGTGAGGGGCCGCTCCCGCCGTGAGGGGCCGCCCCCGCCGTGAGGGGCCGCTCCCGCAGCGCCCCCAGCGGCCGCCGGGCCGGGCCGGCTCCGCTCCGCCCCCCGACGGCGGCTCCTGCCCCGCCCCGCCCCTCCCGCGCCGGGCGGAGCGTCATGGATGCCGCTGGCCGCCTGCCGCGGGGCTCGGGCCGCCGCCGCGCCGCTGCCCCGCTCTCGGCGCGGCGCTGAGTAGGGTCGGCTGCGGCGAGGAGGCTCCAGGAGGCCGAGGTGAGCGGTGGGGACGGCGCGGGGCCTGTCCCGCCGGCGCCGGGCAAACGGCGCCGTTCCCGGGCCGCCAGGCCGGGTCACCCTGCGCGGCCTGCGGCTCGCCGGGAACTCGAGCGGCGCTGCCCGGGCCTGGCGGGCCGGTGCCGGCGGGCCCGGACGGAGCGGGCCGGGAGGCGGCGGGAGCAGGGAGGTCTGTGCATGGGGCCGGGGGCAGAGCGGGCAGTGCTGCCGGGGAGCCCCTCACGCCGCCGGGTGCCCCGTACGGGGGCGGCGGGGAGGGGGAGGCGGTGCCTGCCCTGCTCTGCCCGGGCGGCGCCGTGTGGGGACGGGGCCCGAAGCCCCGAGCGGGCCCGGGGCCGCCTGGTGAGTGTGAACAGGCCCGGGCGGCGCGGGGGGAGCGGGGCTGGGCCTGGCCCCGCTCCGGGGCGGCTCTCCCGGGAGCTCCGTTTTCCGGAGACGCTTCCGTCTAGCTGGAGCCCGTCTGGGGTCTAAGGACAGCAGGTGCCCGTGTTGAACTTACCCCACTTTTCACTGTCTCTCTTAATGTTCTTGTTTTTCTCGCCATTACCCATTTCCCTGCTCCCCTGGAACTAAAGATTTAGTCGCCTTAAGGAGAGGTACTATATTTGAAATACAATCCCACTTTTACTGGCTGAAAGTAGTTTTATATAGTGTTGGTGCAGAAAATACAGTCTGTAAACAGCTCAGAGGATCACAGGCATTATTTAAAGCACAGAAATTTGATTTACTAACATTAAATTACTTTTTAGAGCAAGACAATATCAAATATGTAACTGGCAAGCAATAATTGAATGATTTGTAACATTATGGCCTTAAATTACATAAAAATCCTCTTTGCCGTACTTTTGTCACATCTTTGAGTTCAAAGCTATTGTGAAAGAGCACTGCTGATCCAATGTGTGTTTCTCCATGTAATACTGATTTCTGAGTCCCTTTCATAGACGTGCCCTTGATGGAGTTATTTTTTAACTATTAACTCGTTAGCAGCAAGTAAACAAGTAGGCAGACTTTGTCCAGATCAAGCTTCTCCCTCACACACCACCTCCCCCCAGTTTGTGGGGACACTGTTGGCATTTCATATTTACCTATGAGTTTGATAAACTAACTCTATTTCTAAAAGCTGTATTTTTTTAAAAGATTTTTTTCCTTGTGTGTTTTGTTTGGATAAATTGTTTTGTAACCTTTTAGTTTTTGTATGAAAATAGTTATGTTTGCTGTGTTATTACGCATGGAAGGTGAATTTGACTATTTGTTCGTAAAAAAATAAAAAGCAAGCATGTAGGTCAAAAATATCTCTTAACATTTTAAAGGGACTTTTTTGGTCTTGAACTTGCATGTACAACTGTGGCATTTGGCCAGCAAATAATTTTGTTTTCCTTATATGTACGTGAATTATTTGAATTACTCACTGCATTTTTTAAAAAAAATTAAGAATTAGATAAATTTTTTTAAAGGAAGTCCAAGCAGCCTGACAAACTCCTAACTCCTGAAAATTGAAGTGATTCTTATATTGGTTTTTTTTATCCTTTGACATAAAAAGACTATTTTTCTTATGCTTGAATGCTGTTTTAAAAGGTAAAGGATTCATAAAATGTTTTCAAGGATTCTACAAGTCTGTAGTTACACACCTCAGTTTTTTCTTTTGTGGATTTCTATTTAAAATGTGAAATTTTTTGTCATTCTATGTTTGAATACTTTAGTGAGGAGGTAATACATCTTTCATGAAGTTGAACACTTTATAATAAAGTGATATTAAAGGGAAGGGGATGGGCAAGACATCACTCTCTTAGCTTTGAGAATACACAGAAGGGTTAAGCACAATTTTTCTAGTCTTAATTTTGAGTTATCCTCGAAACAGAACAAACTCATTACTGTTTACTTATAAACTTGAAAAAAACCAAACTTTGCTGATAAAATATGTGGAAGTTTTCTTAATGTCAGCCCCAAAATATAGTATACATTTTAGGCAGAAGCAAATACAGAAAGTTTAACAACAAGATTGCAATGATGATTTGATGATTACTTTTTTTACTTTTTCTTTGTAGGTGAAAACTGCAAAAGCGTGAGGCTGACTGAAGAGAGAAATTAATTGTGCTGAAGTTAGTCTGGCTTGAACAATTAAAGGATATTTGTGGTACTTTTTAATTTAAGTGGAAGCGGCTTTTTTTTTACAAAAAAAGAACACCATGGCAGATGTGGACCCAGACACGTTGCTGGAATGGCTGCAGATGGGGCAGGGAGATGAAAGGGATATGCAGCTAATAGCACTGGAACAGCTATGCATGCTACTTCTGATGTCAGACAACGTGGATCGCTGTTTTGAAACGTAAGTAGTCTTGGCTTTCCTTTATGGGATGTTATTTTCCTCTTTCGGTAGCTGAATGTTATATTTAACACTCGTAGAAACTTTCAGCCTTAAAAGTGTTTTTACAGACTGAACTTCAGTTTAGATCACTGAAATGGAGAGTTCCTGTTAATGCCATGTGAAGTACCTTTGTCTGATTTAAAACATAGTGTCCTTTGAGTGATACCAGTGCCTGTTCTGACATATGAGCCTATTGCAACTCTTAATACATTTCTTTAATTTAAACAATGTGGAAATCTTGTGTGTGGATTTTTGTGTGGTGAGGTTTTTTTTGGCAGTGGAAAACTTTTATTTGCATTAGGACTATAATGATCACCTGGATATATGTTAGCATATTTTGCCCCTTCTTTGAAGCATGTTGCTGTTCATGCCATGCTCCTTCTCAACTGCATTTGTGCATGACATGTAGCACAGTCCCTGCACTCACTCTTTGGTATATTTCTCACAGCACAAAACTCTGATGTAATCACTCCTGTTACTTAATAGTGTTGTTGTGCATGTGTTACATGACTTTCTTTGAGGGCCCAGACTAGTTTGGAAGGAGGTAGCAGAAGTGTAAACAACCGCAACTTTTAAATCTCATATCTCACTTTGTTTGCTTCTTTAGTTCTGATCTTTGATTCTCTTGCCTCTCTACCATGTTTTTTTCATTGCTCTCACTTTCTTTTGCATAGTAGAGTATGGCTGGTGTATTTCTGATACATCCTCTTTTTAGGTTTAGAAGCATTTAAGAAGGTAGCTGTTTGTTACACTGTTTAGTTTTGTAGCTCTGAAGTAAACAGTTTTCAGGCTTATCTCTTAAAAACTGTTCTCTTTCATGACTGGATTTATTTCAGAAAATGTAAAATTCTTACATCTATAAAATTTGGATTTGCAGTAGTTATGTAACAGTGAGAACAATTTTGTACAGTGCGTTAAAATTTGAAGTTGCCTACTCTAGGCCTTGGTGAGCTGACGGGTAAAATTTTGACTTGGAAGAGACTTATTGCAAGGAGATCCATTCTGCTTCCCTATCTGCCCTCATAGTACTGATACTGAGCACTGTGTTTGCAGCCTCAGAATTTCCTGTTGTAGAAAAGAATTTGTTACTTCAGAGTGAATTTTTCTTACAATTCTAGGTGAATTGCCTGCTTCAGGATATTCAGAAATAGAATTAGGCATAAACGTATTTAAAGTTATCTTCTGGGTATTTGAGAATCAGGAATGAAATGTCAACTTTTAAAATACAAACTGGTTGTGGGTTTTATGAATCTTATTTAGAACAGACTTTCATTTCCATATAAATGAATTAAATAGCCCAAGCACTTTTTTTCTTAGATAATGAATGCTCTATTACTGCACTGTTGTGGTTCTAAAGTTATTTTTATGTCTAAAAGAAAGAACAGTTAAAATGCCATTTGGCATTTTAATTTTTGTTTTGAGCCTTGGTATAATTTAATTTAACTGGTCTTCTAGTGTTTGTTTCTTTTACTGTTGCAAGTTTCACTCAAAAATAAGAGAATAAGCTGTAAATTGGGGAAAAGTTAACAAGGTTGAAATGATATTACAACGAAGTTAAAATTGATGCTTTTGATTGGCTCAGTGAATATACTGAAGTGTGTGATGTGGTACCTCAGCCTTTGGTGAGCTGACACAGTAGCTCACTACCTTCAAAAAGGAACAGTCACCTCTTCCCATCTATCACCTACCATTTTTATTCCTCACAACCATACTCTTGCTTCATGCCGCTGTTAGGACTTACTGGACTCCTGTAATTGACTGAAGGAGCAAGCTGCTCTTCAAACCTACTGAAGAAGGTGGTTAGTTTCCTGCTGTTAGTTTTCAGATTGTTACTTTTCTGCTGAAGATGGTTAGTTTTAGAACCAGAGGTAGAACTGCAGAACTGGAAATATGGGAGAAGTAAAGAAAGGTATACCATCTTCAGTGGAGAACTTCTCAGTGGATTGTCCCAGGTGCTTGTGGTATCCCAGCTGCATTTCAAGGTGAATTTATGGATTTTGAAAGTCTGTTAGAAATAGATGATGTCTTGAAAAGCAATTAAGAGTTTTTCCAAATGACAGTTCAAACAGCCAAAATTGTCATGTGCTGAGAGAGTGTAACTAAAATGATAAGTGGATAATATTTCATAGTTACTTTTCAGCTGTGTTTTTAAAGGAATTTTTGTTTGCCTAAATATGGCTCTAGACTTTACAAGGTTTTTTTTCGTTTTGCTAAGCAAGAACAGCATTCCCAATTCTTGGATGCTGTGCAGATGTTCTTTCAAGATCTTGGAATTGTTTATTGCTATTAATTATATATTAACAAAACTTGAAAATTTTTCATCTGTGGAGTTCAACAACTGTGGGGACAACTGGGAAACAGTTTCTTAGAGAACAAAATGGAGTGTTTTTCAGGGATTGGTTAGTGACTAAATATTAAGTATCAGTCCACTTTTATGTAAGAAATTATTTGCTTATGTGATGTGGAGCTAAGCTCATCATTTTAGTGAAGTACATGTGGTGGTTAAAAGCTGTGTATTGTGAGGACTGGCAAAGCTGTTCTACAAAGACACAAAAAATATTGACAGGTATGCACTTTCTCTAAAAGCATAACACTGTTTCTGGGCTGATATCTTAAGAAGTTAAGGGCAGTACACAATCTCACTTAGTGAAGAAAGCATGAAGTTGGAGGACGAAAACAAACTATTGAAATGTTGGATTCAAAAATTTTGAACATCATTATTGCAGTAAAGTGGGAGGGTTACTTTGCAGTCATATTCTCAAGGAAATGTTGTATTTCAAAGCTAATAATTTGCTTCTGTACAAGAGTAGTGAGTATTGAAACTAGTGTTTCAGATGAACTTAAAAAGGGAAGCAAGCACGAGTGTACGGTAGGGTATTTTGTAATGTTCTTGCAGAGTTCTAGCAGCATCATAGCAGGTAGTGGGGTATGCAGCCCATTAACAGGTAGTGCTGCCAAACAGTTGACATTTCTTTACTTCTTCCCAGATTTACATATTACATCCAGTTAAGTTATTTTGGAAGTTACTCATATGTTAACATAACAAAAATTAGCAGCATATTCATCTTCTGGTGATAATGAGTCACAGACACTGCTAGTCACTTAGCATGAAGAGTGGCTAACAATTTACCAGCAGCAAAAGCCAGTAGCTTGAACTACAGAAACTTAATGAATGAGGAGAAATGGTTCTGTTAAATAGCTGAACTGGAGTAAAATAGCTAAACCAGTTTGATTACAAGTGTTAGTCCCAAATTGTAGTTAAACTGTGTGCTATTAAGTCCACTTTAACAGGGATTTAAGGTATGCATTTTATATAACACAATTGAAATCATGGCAGTTTTTTAGTACTTTAAATTACCTGTAACAATTTAAATGCTAGAGGCTGTTAGTTACAATCTCACATGATTAATATAAACCTCTAAATTGGTTCAATTTCTCTTTTTCTCCCTGTTTCATTGTTTCAGTTTTTTGGTGAAATTAAATTAGAACACCTTTGCTCTGGGCTTTCTTTTGCTATTTTCTTTTCCTGTCTGCCAGAGTGAAAATACTTAGTAAGCAACATGTTATTTATATGTTTTCTCAATTACAAAGAAAATTTGTAGAACAAGGCACTAGTATAACAAGTAAAGTAAAACCTTTTTTATACAGCAGATGAAATACAGGCCTTATTAATGGTCAAAGAGAAAGCGTGTCTTCTGCTTTGGCTCTTCCCTAAGTCACTTCTGTATATTTAACATTAGCACATTTGGTCTGCAAAAATTTATTGGAGCCAGAGTTATCAGTTAATTTGACAAATAAAACCAAATTGTACAGGGAATCATAACTTAGGATTCTAATGTGTAAAATAAAAATCGTTGTAGTTTATTTTTTAGGTCAAATATGTTTAATTTACAATAAACCTTGTTCTTTCCAAAGTATCTATTCACTGGGGAAAAGGTATATATATTTATCTCGTATTTGCTAGTGTGTAATGACTAGTGTGAAGAAATTCTAGTGAACCAAAGACTGTTGATAGGAGCTAGTGAGACTGTTAATGTGGGACAGTTTAGCTTTACCTCCACCTGGTTGCTTAAAACTGCATTCTTCTGTCTTTGTCAGGGTTGTATAACTCCAGTAAATCAAAATTAGGTACACAGAGGAAAACAATTTTTCTTGTAGAGATAGGGATAGGAATTCAAATTGCTGGTTATCAGGCATGTATTTACAATCTGGGCTGGTTTGAAAGCATCTTGTAATTCAGACAGTGGTAAAGTGTCCTTTAGCAGATCTAACAATCATGGAAGAACTAACAGGCTGAGAGGGCAGCTCTGTTCTTATCAAGGTGATTTCACACTGCGTGTCCTACAGATTTGCTCGTTTTATTATTTTAAGGAAAAAAAAAAGTCAGACCATTGTTACAGTTCTGTGCTAGAGTGCAGCCATGAGTAAATTAGGTAAGTGTTGTTAACAGTAGATTAGTTTTCATTATTTTAAACCGTGCAAAGCATTTGTTCTTTGTTTAGAGTTATTCCTGATTTTTAAGGCTGTTTGGTTGTTGGGGTTTTTTTTCCAATTACAAGAGTTTTTAAAAACTAATGTCTTTCTGGTTGCTTTTTGTAAAATGGGAATTATGGCCTCATTGGCACTGGTATTATGGAGATTAATTAACCTTGTCTAGTTATTTTGACAATCTTAATGGTTGCAAAGGCCGGAAGGAAAGATTAGGTCATCTAAATTGGCATCCTCTCTTCTGTCATTGGCCCTTATATTTTACCTGGTTATTACTGGATTGAGCATCTTGTTTGATACAGGCATAATGTGTATCTAATGCTCTCAGAGAGGGCATCCTACCTAATTTTATCCCCTGTTTTGCTATTTCATCTGCTGTCTAATTTGTCTTTGTTGTTGAAATTTACTTGTTCCTTTTCATATGAATTGGCCAGGTTGCTTCATTCTGTGGAGGGCAGTCGTTTCACCTTTTGCTATTAGATTAAAAGCCAGTACTGTTCTTAGTGTGAATCCACTTGCACACAAAGATCTCATCGGCTCTTGATCTTCCTTCCCCTCTCAAGTTCTTCAGTTTACAAGTTTTTCAGAGATATTTTCCAGTGATGCCTTAATTCATGCTGCTTATAGTAGCACATTTGAATTACTGTTAACAGTTAAACATGCCAAGTTTAGTTACAGGCTTCCAAAATGTTGTACAGTAAGTGTGGTTTTAGTTACCTGTTTTCAGAGTTGCTTTCAAGGATATGATTGCTTGCTTCTTAGGTGTGGCTTGGTATATTACGTAGACTAAGATCTGTAACTTGGCATTTGTATGTGTTAAAACACATTTTGTTTAAATGCCTCTGGGTAGTCCAGACAACTGTATAACTCATCACATTGTGACTGTTTACTAGTCTTTTATTTTTAAGATTTTTTTCTAGTAGCATCATCAAGTAGCCTTTTTGTTCAGAGTTTTGTGTGTGAGATAAAATTGAAGTGACCCTTGCAAATACTATGCAAAACATGGGTACAGAATTTTAAGGCTTAAAGTTAATGAATTTTTGAAAGAGTCCAGCTCCTATTGGATTGGATGAGACCAATAAAAGAGGTGTTATAGGAATTTCAAATAGTGGGCTTCCTTTCTTGCATGACTGTACCAGTCAAGTGACTTTTAATGGTGGCCTCTTATGGAGAGGTATAGATAGCATAGATGTTAAGCAGATTGCTAATGGGGAAGTGGAAGTTTTCTTGTTAAAGTCAGTTCTCTTTTTGAGCACCTGGAAATCCAGCAGAAGCTAGTGGGCTGATGTGCATATTTAGGTACATATACAAAATCATACCTTTTGTTTTAATTGCTTATTTCCTTTTGAAATGTTAAGACATGTAATGTGTATTTGAAGCATTATCTGTTTGCGCAATTGAGGTTGCTACTAGTGGAAGTCATAGGCAGAAAGACCTGTAGTTTCAAGTTCTTTTATTTATTCAGCTCTTGTGGACCAACATTCTGCAAAATATTTACAAAATGCTGAAGATAGGAGAAAAAATATATGTTTTTTCTGAGGTATGGCATAGCTTTTATAAGATGCTGAAAAATGCAAAATACGTCCCAACACATCCTTTGTAAATTCAAGAGCAAAGCTAATGATAATTTATTTAGAAATATAGAAGTTATCTAGGCTGTAGAAGCTTTCTTTGTGTTTCCTTTTTTTTAATTTATTTTTCATTTTACACAACTGATATTTATTGAATGTGTAGTTGAATACTTATGTGTTCCATACTAATAGTGAATGCTCAGAAGAGGGTTCAGCTCTGTCATTTATTTAGCTCAGAGAAGTTTAAAAATATTTTTAAATGTCAAATTTGAATTCCAAATTAATTTATTTTAATTTCTCATGTTGTGGATTTTTCTACTGGAATAGATACAGGATGGAATTTGAAAATCTCTGACTTAATTTTATCGGCCTGAGCTATGGAATTAGAGAGTAGAGATTCAGAGTTGTGAAAGTTTTAATACTTTGTAATTCTGGTAAAAGTTCCTAAATTAGCAGGTAATTTTTAATTGCTTCTTTGTTGTTCCTTTAAATGTAGTATGGTATGTCTAAAGTCTTATACGTAAGTAGATGTTTTCTAGACTTCATTTGTTCTGTAACAGTATTACACTAAAACAATGCACAGTATGTTTTGGAAATGGATCCAGAAGAATACACACAGGCAGTGCAGGTGTGTGGGCCGTTCTCTTGTGGATGATCTTGATTTCTCTGGTGTTGGTTTTAGTTCATGCATAGAAACAAAATGGTCTTTGAGCGAAAGAAACAATGAGGGAAAGTCTGAGATCTCCCATAGAACTACAGAAAGGAAAAACAATCATTAAGCAAAAATAAGTTGAAATTACTATTGCTTTAAGAAGAAATCAGTTGTGGCAGATGTTCTTTAAAGTTTCAAAGTTGTGTGACACATTGTAGTAAACAAAAAATTGTATATTTTTCCTCAGAAACAGTTACTGATGAGGGTTAGCTTCAGTATTTTAATTTTCCTTTGAAATTATTATATATTAAGTAGGGTAGACACATGTAATTCCTTGTTTTCCCCACTTTTAACTGGTCTCAGCATATGGTATGCATTAAAGATCCAGCACTAGTGCTGGCAGGCAGCTGAGCTTGGTTTTCTGCCACAAGTCACATGTCTTGGACCAGGCGCCTGAAGCCGAAGGCTTTGTCACATGCCAGGGGCTCCACATCAAGCATCAGCTGCGTCCAGCGGTTACTCTGGAACTGAGTAACACACCCTTATGTGAGCAGGAGTTGTATTAACTGTTCTGGGGATGAACTGGAGTTGTTCTTTTTCCTTCTTTCAGGTTTCCTTTAAGCACAACAGTGGTCTTCACAATTATTATTTCTGTTTTAGCTAAGGATTTTAACTGCATTAAAATACGAAATGTAATTACAGAAATGAGTTTACAGTGCCTATTTTTACTTCCTTGGTATCTTTTTACACTGGCAAGCTGTAAAATCAGCTGAGTCACTTCATTAGAGTTTAAGGGATTAGCACTGGCAGGAGCTTACTGCTGTAGCTATTAAAGAATGTTGTATCCCTATGGATATTCATGTTCCTAAAGAGGTGGGTGTGCGTGTAAAGGTTCAGAAGTGTGTCAGCATATGGAGTTATACTGATTATAGTGCTGTAAATTCTGTAGTAATATAATTGTACTGACAAATTTTCTTAGCCTTTCTTGACATCAAGATGATTATGATATTTAGAAAATGTTTTTAGACCAAGTAAAATTTTTTTCAGAGGAAGAATGTATATTAAAAGAATTTGAGTATCATGCTCTTTAAAATGTAATAACTAGTTTTGACCCTGGAAGTATGAATCTTATACAGAATTATACAGAATCAGCATTTAAGATGGTTTAGTTCTTGATGTCAGTACTGGGAACAGAGAATGCTCTACTGCCCTAATCTTAATAGATTAGAATATAAATCGCAAATACTGATATGGAATAGTACCTATTTCAGACAAACCTGTCTTCCAGCAAGATCTTGGAACTGTGGTGGGTGGAAGACTTGCAAGACAGTAAGTAGCAGAAGCTCTTGTCCTGAGAGTACAGGAGTGAAGTTGGGTGGACATAGAGAATTAAAGTAATTAGCAAGAGATGTAGTGTGTGTTGCAGAGTAACCTCATTAACTTGAAGTCCTTCTTTCATTAAGGAGTAACACAGAGTAACCTCATTAATTCACTAAGTAGTCGCTAATCACTCTTCTAAAGTACACATTTAAAGTACTTTAGGAAGTGCCCGATTTGATGTTAATACAGCTCCCTAGAAATGAAAATCTAAAAATATTTCTTTCATTTTCATCTTCATTAGAAGAACGACCTAAATAGGAATCTGAACTCTGGAGCTACTGTTTGCTGTTATTTTCTGATTTGAAAGAATAAAAACTAAATAGGGTTTTTTCTGTATTAAAGAAAACTCTCCACTGTCTTTTTGTTTGTTCCACTGGAAAACAGTTACTGTGAACAGTGATTCTTCTGCTGCAACTTTAAGGATAAAACCAATTTTTTTTTGGTCATAATTAATTTTTTCTCAGATGCGTTACTTTTAGTTGATATATGGTTGATAAGAACATAAGTTGATAAGAGCAAAATGTGAAACCGGTTTTGATATTGGGATGATTTAAGTTTAGAAATTATGCACTTAGCTTTTTTCCCCTCTGTGGCTGTTGATGCCTGCGGTAATGAGAGGTTTATTTGTGTGCTTTTCTCTGAGTAATCAAAAGCATCATCTGTCAGTAGATGGAAGTGTACTAAAAGCTGAACATCAGTTGCTGTCATGTCACATCAGTTCATTCAGTGCTGCAGTTCTGCCCTCAGCCTCCCTGCTGGAGGAAGTTTTGGCAGCCTTGTTTTTCCCATGTAAACCGTTTTCTAAAAGAGAGTCCCATGTGCAGCCCCTGTCCGTGGTACAGACACTCCTTCAGTGCTTTGCTACCTGTCGAATTACATTTTAATTCTAAACATAGTCTTAGTTGGAACAACACTAAGGTCTATATTAGTAATGGGCCCTAATCTTCCACAGCAAGTATCTGAGGCAGTTTTAGGTCCCTTTGATCTATTTTGGCCTGCCTAAGGAAGCCAGTAAGGACTTACCTTGGAATTATAGTGTATTAGTAATGCATATATAACATGACTTGTCTGACTCACTCTTTGTTTCTTGCTGGTGTTGACTGTATTTGCTTGCTTGGTGCTTCATTAAAAAGAGAGGCTGCTCCTCAGACAGTGCCCTGCTTGGGACCTGTTTGCTAGAATTACTTCCATGTGAGCAGTGCATTTCTGTTCCCTGTGCTGCCTTTGCTTAATGCTATAGTGCCTTTCCTGGGGACTGGATCGAGTGAAGACTCAAGGACTACTGTGAAAGCCCATTTGCACAATTTTGAAATGTAAAGATCATCCACTGAGTAAGGGCAACACTTTCCCCCTTTTTTTTTTTTTTGGTGGTCAACTGCCAGCACACAGAAACCCCCAGTGGAGCTGTGTGAACAGGAGGGGGGGTGTATTTTGGGCATTTACTATATGGCTGTGATATCCCATCTCTCATTGTGGGCTGGTGTTCCCACCTACCCCTTCTAATACCTTTTTCTGGCACTGCTCACAGATGCACGTTCTTGTCCCTGAAACAATAGCAGATGCTAGTTTCAGCCATGAGAGACCCATGTCATAGCTTAGTGTGGATTTGGGGATTAAAGGGTGATCTCTATAAAGCTGACCTGTGTACTTTTGTTTGTATACAGTTGTTGATAGAAAGATTACCTACAGCATAATGACTGAAGTCCTTCAAAGTGACAACTGTATGAATAATTATGCTGTAATTATTCTAGCCACCTGTTTGAGAAGACCATGGCTGGAGCAGTGGGCATGTGTTTGTACACTCACCTTCTCTGCTATTGCAGGATGAACCACTGATCTAGATAGCGTGAATGATGGAATTGATCCTTTCTGGTCTCTTGTTAACAGGAACATTAGAGACTGATAAGGCCTGAGTGGACTTCAGCAGGCAAAAAGAATCTGAATTTGTCTGTATGGTGTGTGTAGTTTGTATATCTCCAGAGAAGGAGGCTCCACAACCTCTCTGTAGTTGCCAAACCAATCTCAAAGATATTTGAAAAGTCATGGCAACCAGATGAAGTCCCAAGTTACTGGAAAAAGGGAAATGTACCCGTCTTTAAAAAGGGTAGAAAGGAGGACCTTAGGAACTACTGACCTCCCAGCCTTGCCTTTGTGCATGGGAAGACCATGGAACAGATCCTCCTAGAAACCCTGCACATGGAAGACAGGGAGGTGATTCGAGACAGCCTGCACAGCTTCACCAACAGCAAGTCCTGCCTGACCAACCCAGTGGCCTTCTATGATGGAGTGGCTACATCAGTGGAGAAGGAAAGACTACAGATATCATTTATTTGAACTTCTGTAATGCCTTTCACATAGTTCTTCCCAACATCCTTCTCTCTAAATGGACCAAATATTTTTGCAAAGAATGTATCTTCAGTTATTACAGAACCAAGGTCAAAGTTTCTTGCAATATGGAGCTCCTGGAGTGAGTTCAGCAAAGGGCTGCCAAGATGATTTAGAGGACTGGAGCATGTCACTTATGAGGAAAGGCTGGGGGAGTTGGGCCTGCTTAGAAGAGAAGACTGAGAGGGGACCTCATCAATGTCTATGAGTATCTGAAGGGAAGGCACCAGGAGGGTGGAGCCAGGCTCTTCTTGGTGGTGCCAAGCTATTGCTTGGACAAGAGGCAGTGGACCAAAACTGATCCATAGGAAGTCCTGCGTGAATGTAAGGAAGAACTTGTTTACTGTGTGGGTGACTGAGCGCTGGAACAGATTGCCCAGAGAGATTGTGGAGTCTTTATCACTGGAAATATTAAAAACACACCTGGCCAAAATCCTGCGTAAATGTGCTCCATGGGGACCCAGCTCAAGCAGGGTTGGACTGTGAATGACCTCCAATAGTCCCTTCCAACCTTACCCATCCTTTGAGAAGACAATGCAGTAAGAAGTTCAGAGCTGGCAACGTGTCAGGCACAGTCACGATCCTTTGTGTCTAATGACCACAAAGTTGCAATAAGTTCAGGTGGAAAGATGACAATATTTAAAACTTGCAGGGCATGTGTGTGAATGCATTCCTGCCTGCTTATTTATGTGGTAAGGCCAGTCAATTACATTTGTGCCCAGGAAGCTCCTGCTACTGGATTGTTTCACTTAGTTCATCTTATTTATAAGAACTTGCACAACTGGAATACTGTTTAAATTCTAGGAAATAATTTACGTGTACTAAGATTTTTTTTTTTTCTTTTCTCAAACTCTTGACACTTGCAAAGTGAAAGATTATCTGAAGGGGCTTGGTCCTGGCTTCTTGAAGATGTATTTCAGAATTGCTTACGAATATAACTCGATAGTTGTATTTTCATAGGATTATAAAAGATCTGTAGCTGTCCAGAAAAGCTGTTATTATTTATCGGTAGTGAAAAAACTTGTACACTTGGCTGGCATAGCAGACTTTTTTTTTCTGCTGATACCAGTGGAGGTTTGAAATGTTAAAGAACTGTGATGCTGAGATCAAAGTATAGTAATGTGTTGGCCTGAAATAAGATGTTTCTTCACCAATGCATGCAGCATGAGGAACAAACAAGAGGAGCTCGGAACTTTGGCCCAGTCCCAGAGATTGGACATCACTGACATAAGTGAAACCTGTTGGGATAAGACTTGTCATCACTGGAGTGCCCTGTTGGATGGTTACAGGCTCTTCAGGAAGGATGGGCAGGGCAGAATAGGTGGGGCGGGGAGTGGCACTCTATGTATTGGAAGGGTTAGAATGTATGGATCTCACATTGGGCACTGGCACAGTTAAGACGCTCTGGGTGAGAATTAAGTGGCAAACATATAATGTGGATGTCATTGTGGGAGTTTGCTATAGACCTCACAGACAGGATGATGACACCAACAAATTATTCTTTGAGGAACTAAGGGACACTTCAAAGTCAACTGCCTTTGTCCTTATGGGGTACTTCAACTTGCCAGAAATTAACTGGGGGTATCCCACAGCTGGTATAACCCGGGATAGAAGATTTCTAAAACACCTGGATGACAACATTATGGAACAGGTCCTTTATAAAGTGTTTCTGCTAATCTTTTAGATGGTATAAGTCTAGCTCTCACCATTCTAGTTAGTGCAACTGGAACCCCCAAAATATATAAAAAACCCCAAAGACAGACTGTTAAAAGAAATGAACATCAAGTACGCAGAGGTTGAAGGAACTTGACAGAATTTTCCCTGAAATGTCTTGTTGAAATTAAATCAGTTGCTGTTTTCAGAAATTGTTTTTTCAGAACAAGGGAAGTTCTTACTATTGCTGCTTTTATAGGAATTCAATGTGCGTTACTGTAGTCTACAAAATTAACTAAGTCTGGGTGGCTTTTTATTTTGAGAACCAAGCAATTCCCACAGGTCAGGTGTGTGACAAGTCCACAGTTTCTTCTGGAAACCATATGATAAAACTTGGTTTCCTTATTGGAGGACTGGAAATCATTCCACTAAGTCATAAAACACATATCCTGACAGAAAATGGAAGTTGTTATTTACCTCCTGATTGAAAAAGTGTGGTCTCTGATTGATGTAGCTAAAGGTTCTGGGGGAAAAAAAAAGTAATTTTAAAAAACCCCCAAACCCTTAGGTTTTTGCTAGAGAGCTGTACTGTTATAAGAGCAGCACTGCTAATGCACTGCACTGGCATTTGTGTGCTGACAGAGAATCCAATATAAATGAACTGGTCTTAGTAACTTTGTATTTTTGCTGTGTCTGCTGGGTAATTGGCTCTGGTGAATAGGTGTTTTAAGGACAGGAACAGATTTCTTCCAAATTTTTAAATTTGCATTTTCAAAAAATATAACCAACTTCCATTTGAGCTGTGTCTCTTTATAAACTGTTAAATCATAGAAAAAAAAGGTAAATTTTAGATTTGCTAAGTGTAGCTTTGGACTCTGCTGCTGTCGTTGGCCATCTAAGAGAAATGGTTTACTACTCTTGCTAGAATTAAAATGGAGACAGTGGAGCTCCCTACTTTTCACCTGGTTATACATGTGTGGGTTTGGTTTGTTTGGGGCTGTTTAAGATTTGTGTTTATTGGATTTCTTTTTTCTTGCAATATAGGGTTGGAAGAACACTTCATACCAATGTTTTAGTGTTTTGTCAGGGGTTGCATAAAATTCAATATAAAAGATCCCACCAAAACACTTGAGCAGGTAGCATTGTCCACTTTAAATTTTATGTGCTGAAATACTTCTTGTATCATTGTATGGTGGTCATCTAATAATGAGTACAAATTTCAGACTTTTTCCCCCAGTGGATAATGCCTTTAAAATGTCAATTTACTGTATAAACTTCTCTAAAAGATGACCAATCTGTTAAGTAACAGATTTTTTAAGAATAACAGACAGTATAGGCAGTTTTACTTACATGATTTGACTTTATTGGAGCTTTATTTATTAATTTGTCATTAAGGATCATTGGGTAATGTACTTATTTGTCAGTATTATTAATTACTTCATAAAGCATAGTCAGATCTCCAAGGAAACTGTTAGCATTTTGCTGTCCCAGGAGTTGGTGCCTTTTATGAGTCATTGCATGCCAGATGGGATACTGAATGACCTGTGAGTCTTCAGAATGATTCATCAACAAGTACTTCACCTGTCTTCCAGACCAAAAACCATGTCATTCTTTCTTTTTTGGATTTAGAAAAGTTTTAGGCTGTCGTTTGAAAACCAAAACCTTACTTGAAGGAGAAGTTGCAATATTTGATTTTTGTCCATTTAGTCTGGTCTCCTGTATATAGGGTTGAGGTGTTGGTTATTTTGACTGTCACAGCGTATATTGCCTTCACTTAATCCCCCACCATCACCTTGGAAGTCTTCTACCACTGCAGTGAGCCATCATTATGTTGTTATTTATAGCTAAGTAAATATACTATTGGAAGATAAACTGAGTTAAAGGATAGGTCTGTGTCTGAGAACTTTTGATTCAAATCAGTCTTAACCACAACTATGAAAAGTAATTATTTTGGTTTGTATTCTGTTATGTCAGAGGGATAGAAGAAGGACCATTGCAACTTGCTTATTTTGTTCTGAGGTTGTGGGGATGTTGTTCAATGTGCAGACTCACAATGAAAAGGAGAGCCAGATGCTACTGAGGCAACAGATATGGAGAGAAAATGCAATAGAAACAAGCTAAATTAATTAAATATATTCTCAGTATGATTAAGGGAAAAAAATGAGGCACGGGTGGGGAAGGAGACTGAAATAGGATAAAAAGACAAGGGAAATAACATAGAGAAGAATGACCACTCAATTAAATTGTTTAGCAAAACCAAAATCTTTAGTCTTTGTATAAACATAAAATTGCTAGTAGCTATTAATCATCTTGAACCTTGAAGCTCTGTTAAAGAAAAAAATGCATTCTGTTTGGTGATATGAAGTTAATTCCTAAAATAAATTCCCAAGAAGATAATTTTTTTCCTTTAAGATTGTAAAATTTCATGAATATTTTTTTCTGCTGGCTTCTTCCCCTAATACATCTTTTCAGATTACCAATTTGAATTTTTGTGTGTCTCTGTGAGATGTGGTGTTCTAAAGGAATGCTCTGAACCAACTATAAGCTAGTTGAGCAAATCATGTGTGCATGGAAAGCTTTAATGTGCTAATGTGAAATTGTATGAAATAATGTAGAGAAACTGGCACAACATAATACTGAGTTGTGGTTTTATTCCTGCAGATGCCCTCCTCGAACTTTTTTGCCAGCACTGTGCAAAATTTTTCTTGATGAAAGTGCTCCAGACAATGTACTTGAAGTAACAGCTCGTGCCATAACGTATTATCTGGATGTGTCGGCTGAGTGCACCCGTAGGATTGTGGGAGTGGATGGAGCTATCAAGGCACTTTGTAATCGTTTGGTAGTTGTTGAACTTAACAACAGAACGAGCAGAGATTTGGCTGAGCAGTGTGTGAAGGTGCGTATACTTAAGAACCTCTTGTTTTTAAGGAGGAACTGGATGTATTGAAAAAGAAACAAAAATATATTAGAAGAAAATTTTCCTGTCTATCTTATATGACTAGACTGCTGTGAGAATGCTAAGGGCTACTTCTATGCTAAAAAGGGAATGAAGAATGGCTCCAGATTCTGATAAATTACCTATTGCAAAAAAATTGTCTGCTTCCTCTTCAATAGCACTAGACACAGCTTCCCTGCACCCTCAAGAAGTTTTCAGAAAAATTTACAATACCCTTAAAATCTCTCATTTAAAGTGTAACTCGTGACCATGTGGTTGGAGTTCTTGATTACCATGGCATCAGAATTTATGCATATATTTCTGATTTACTAGTTCAGTCTACTTGGAAGTGCATCACTGGAGTAACGGTGCTCTTGGAAGTTTCAGAGCTCTCAGTTATGTGTTATCCCGAGACTTAATTCTCCCAGGATAAGATATTATCTAACTATCTTCATGAACACCTGTTACGACCAAGCCGTTGGGGGATGTTTTGTATTCACTCCTGTATTTTTGAAAAAAGCTTTAACTACTAACTACTAGAGTACTTGAGACTTTGGCTGCTTCTGGATGTTGAGGAAGAAAGGGGTTTTTATTTTTACCTGTTGTTTCATTTTCTTAACCAATTCTGTAGATGGATATAGACATCTGACTATGGATATAAATAACTGACTTATTCTGTGTACTTCATTCATATTACATTTCATTTTGTCGTAGGTGTTAGAATTAATCTGTACACGTGAATCAGGAGCTGTGTTTGAAGCTGGAGGGTTGAATTGTGTTCTGACATTCATTCGTGACAGTGGACACCTTGTTCATAAAGATACTTTGCATTCAGCTATGGCTGTAGTATCCAGACTCTGTGGCAAAATGGAGCCTCAGGATTCTTCATTAGAGATCTGTGTGGAATCACTGTCTAGTTTATTAAAACATGAAGACCATCAGGTAATGTTGGTTCAATGTGCTGTGAATTTAACATTCATTATGTTTAATAAATTGATGACTAGGTAATTTTTTTAGCCTCGCCAGTTGTGTGTCTGCATAGTCATATATGGATATTACGATAGTTTCCTTTATAGTTATTATGAGAAGAGGATAAAAATACTGCTTAATGTTTGACTCCAAGCACTATTGTTTGAATATAACCTTATTTAGCCCCTGAGAACTTTATTGAAAAATGTCTTGTAACTTTTTTCAGTGCATTTCAAGATACTTTCTAAAGTAACTATTGTTCTATGACTACACCTCAATCACTATTAAATTTGGCATAAGTAAGAGACAAAAATCAATTTGGTTCATTCTTCTTTTGCCAGACTAGGAGAAGCAATAGACTGTTTCCCAGTTTATAAGGTGTTTGAAAAAGCAGTTGCTGGGGCTGTTGGACATGTGAATGAGAGTTCAGATCAACTTGACTGTTTAGCAATTAACCTTAAAGATAAATGGGTTTAAGACTGGAATAACCCAGATGATGAGTAAATCTGTACTGGTATCCTTGAGAAATGTCTCATGCATGAAACAAACCTCAGGATTACAGTGGATGTTGATGTGTATTATGGATTTGTCCAGTAATGTCCCTTATAAAGTTTTGTTGCTCCCTACCTCATCTTTTTACACTCTTGGGTTTGGTCACTTTTGTGTGGGCTGCCAGTTAGTGACACAGCTTGAGGGAGGAGTTCAGACCAGATGAATGTGGCCCCAAGACCAGCTTATCTGTAACTTTTTTTTTAACCTTTCTGCTAAACTTATGGTGTGGGAAAAGAAATGTAAATACTTTCCACAGTTACTCTATTGCTTTGTAACCTGATACCACTAATGCAGTTTGTTGAATAGGTGAAGCTTTCTTGTGTATTTGTGAGAGCTGTTGTGGTAAAGATCCATAAAGTATATACAAATTACATAAGGGTTGATGGAATTGTTTATCTGTACCATCAAAGAACTGGAGCAAAAGGCCAGAGGACATGAGCAGTGACCATCACAAGTTAAAGAAAAAACTTCCTTGCAAAAGAGCACTAATAAATCAGAATGCTTGGCATGCACAGGCTGTGCCAGAAATTTGCAAACTTAATGGAGATTTGAAATTTTATCTTCATGAAGTCTGGCTCATACTCTAATCATGTTCTGTGTGTTGATGAGCAACTGTCTTTAAGCTCTTGGTATGTGATAGCTGGCAATCATTTTGAAAATGGACTGTGCTATGAGTTGACATTTTAGGGAATAAGAGCTGTAGTAATTTAGGGTTTGGTAGATAATAGGTGTTATGGTTAGTTTTGGGGTTTTTTTGTAGTATTTCTTGACATCAGTCTGGTTTGCTTACTACAGATCTTTGAAGGCAAATGTGCCTGAAGCAGCTTATCTTGATATGCCTATGCAAACCTGATCTGAAAGATGGGGAGACCCTTTTAGTGCATAGATGAGAGAGATAAAGGCAAAGCCTTCCTTTCTTTTCAGTGTTGACATGAAAAGATGTTGGCTGCTTTCCTGGGCAGTTGACCAACAGTATTTTTTTACTGAATTGTTAAAAGGATCATCAGTAAAGCCTTATTTTGACAGTGTCACTGTTTGCTTTTTTGTTTTATTTTGTTGGGGTTTTTTTTTCCCATTTAGTGACAAACCTAAATTTGTGAGTTTGCATTTTATTATCACAAAAGTACTTGCGCATCCTTGGATCAGGTCCTCAGTGGGCAATCTTGAGTTATCTAAAATTTGCTTTTTCCAGTTTGTCCTATTTTTAGGCTTGGTTCAATTGAAAAAATTTCATGTGCTTGAGAGAAATATGTAGACCTTTAAATACAACTTTAACTGTCAAACTTCTCTGTCAGTTTAATGCTTTAGGAATTCTTAATCAGTGCATCATTTAATGGCTTATTTGATAGCGTCTTTTGATAGAAAGGACCAAATGAATATAACCTTGTAATATTAGCAGAATGTTAATTATAAATGTAAAAATATAACATATTGGAATATTTGGTATTCTGCAAATACAGAAGATAAAACTGCAAGGAAATTTTTGTCTTCATTATTCCTTGAGGAACAAATTTCAGATTCAGTAAATATAGGAAAACTAGGAAGTAAGTCCTCATAGAGCAGTTTTTGGTGTTTTGGGTTTTTTGGTGTGTATTTAAGTTTTATTATTAGAAGGCTACTGTAACATCAGAACAACCAGAAGGTTAAGTATGCTCTATTTCAATGCCCAGCTGTGAGTAGGTTTTGGTCCTTTTTCAAATTGTATGGTCAGAATGTATAGTTGCTAGTGGAGATTATAAATGGTTGTAACAACAAGATCTATAATGAAAAATGTTTTAAAAAGTGCTTCCAATATGTATCATTTGGCAATTCCATTATTAAATGTGTTTTTCTGGATTGAGCAAAACCCCAAATCGCAGTTGAAGAAATGCTCATAGTGCTGAACTTCAGAAAGTTTTCTTGACTTTTATGTATGATCGACAGAGAGAAGGAGGGGAAGAAATGCAGCAATACAGTCCTTCAGTACAGTCCTTCAGAGAGCAGTTCAGAGCACTGTTGGGTTCCAGCTCTGAGTTTCTGGCTTGAAAAGCCGGTTTCCTCCTTTCACTGACTTTTAAGGGATGCTGGGGAAATCAAGTTCTTCAATGTGTCCTGTATTCTTGCAGATATCCCCTTAGCATCTTCTCATCTTAAGAGATAGTTCATAATTCCTCTTGCACTTCTTTCTTAGGTTTCAGATGGAGCTCTGAGATGCTTTGCTTCATTAGCTGACAGATTCACACGGCGTGGAGTTGACCCAGCCCCATTAGCTAAGCATGGATTAACTGAGGAGTTGTTATCTCGCATGGCAGCTGCGGGTGGGACAGTGTCAGGACCATCTTCAGCTTGCAAACCTGGACGGAGTAGTGCTGGTGCACCACCAACAGCTGCAGACTCTAAATTAAGTAATCAGGTGTCAACTATTGTAAGCCTGTTGTCAACCCTGTGTAGAGGCTCTCCAGTAGTAACACATGTAAGAAATCCTTTTATGCTACAGCTTTTTGTTCTCATGGGGCTTTTCCCTCTGTGTACTTTAATGTATGCAAGATTTATGTTGTTATTTTATATATTTATAAATTGTATTTTTATAGATATACATCCACACACACATGCACATTTATTTATTTATAAAGAGGGGGAAAAAAGGAAACATTTCATATGGAAATGAAACCCAATTCTGATAGTATCTTCTAAAGCCCTGTATATTTTTTATTGTTCAGACTTTTAATTATTTCCAGGATCTTCTAAGATCTGAACTTCCAGATTCTATAGAAAGTGCGTTGCAGGGTGATGAGAGATGTGTACTGGATACCATGCGGTTAGTAGATCTTCTTTTGGTGCTACTGTTCGAAGGGAGAAAAGCCCTGCCAAAATCCAGTGCTGGATCTACAGGCAGAATCCCAGGACTGCGAAGGCTGGATAGTTCTGGGGAACGTTCTCATCGGCAGCTGATAGATTGCATCCGCAGTAAGGATACTGATGCACTGATAGATGCTATTGACACAGGAGGTAAGCAAAAAATACTCTGAAAAAGACCATGAGATGCTTGCTTTATCTTTTGATTTTTATATAATCTGTGGTGTCACAACAAATGTTTAGTTAGTACATTGAAAATCTTTATATACAAGTTCACTTATTTTGTTAAATACTTAACAGGTGCTGTTAGTATAATTCTTATGCCACCTTTTTATTATAGGAATTAAGATCATAAATGCTTCTCTAGAATTATTGAGGATGGTTAATTTTTTTTAAGACCTGCTTTTTATTTAAAGAAGAGTGTTGAAGTTTAGTTTATAATTCTAGGAACTTTAACTATTTATTTAATTGTATCTTTCAGCTTTTGAAGTAAATTTTATGGATGATGTAGGACAAACTCTTTTGAACTGGGCCTCAGCTTTTGGAACTCAGGAAATGGTAAATTAGGTTTATAGACTCTTAACAAGTTACTTTATTTATGTGAAGAAAGAAGAAAAACTACTTTCCTTTTTCTCGTTTAACAGGTAGAATTTCTCTGTGAAAGGGGTGCTGATGTTAACAGAGGTCAGAGGTCATCCTCATTACATTATGCAGCATGTTTCGGAAGACCTCAGGTAGCAAAGGTATGATTTAAACTGACACTTAGGAAACCTTATATATTGACTTTTCATCTTATTCTGCACGCAGTGTCTTCAATACACTGGACACATGCACAATCAAATACTTACATGTTCTTTATGATGTTTATCAAAACACATTTTTCCTCATGATAGGGCACTAATGAATAAAAGGAGTTTTATATTAGCTCTACAAATATAAAAAGCACGGAATGTTCCAACTTTGCTTACAAGCATGAGAAGAGTGTAGGAAAGATGTATAAAAAACCACATTTGCTACTTTGGAAGAAGAAATCTTAATGTTTTATTCATACATAAAAATATTTGTTTTCAGACTCTCTTACGACATGGTGCAAACCCTGATTTGAGAGATGAAGATGGGAAAACCCCTTTGGACAAAGCTCGTGAAAGGGGACACAGCGAAGTCGTAGCTATTCTTCAGTCTCCAGGTGAGTGCAGTTTTCATTTCTATGCCCTTGCTATAGTAGAAATGCCAAAACATGTTAAGTATCACAGTTACTAGAATTTTACTCTATTAAGTTATTAAAAAAAAATATTTTGTGACCAACCTTCCTTAACCTGTGAAGTCCATATAAAAACTTTAGTGTTTTAGGTGTTCTTAAGGGAAGGGGAATTACAGAAGAAATGCCTGACCAACCATGAGCACTGCCAATGGTCTTGCTCTTCAGCTGTGGAATGGGGCTAGCTGGGATTTTGCTGTGGATTCAAAGGCGTCAGCCTTGGTAGCTTCTCTGGCATCCTTCCTTTGTACATGAGAACAGCACTCTATCTGTTTTTTAGGTGCCACAGGTGATACATGCTATCAAATAGTTTTATTCAAGAAGTTGTGCACATGTAAATTTTATATTTCTAGGAGTGCATATTCCTGTTCAGGTACTTAGGTGTTGTAAAGAAAACCTGTATGTTTATTTAAAGGGCTTTTTGTTTGGTTTGTTGATTTTTGCCATTGAATGTTTTGGGGAAAAAATATTTTCCAGGGGATTGGATGTGTCCTGTTAACAAAGGGGATGAGAAGAAAAAGAAAGATGCAAACAAGGATGAGGAAGAATGTAATGAACCCAAAGGAGATCCAGAAATGGCACCCATATACTTGAAAAGGCTTTTGCCTGTGTTTGCACAAACATTTCAACAAACTATGTTGCCTTCAATAAGGTAATGCTGTTGTAATAGACAGTTTCTTAATGCAATCTTAAAAAAGCCAAGGTGGATCTAATAGTTTAAGTAATAAATAACTCATTTTACTTCCAATAATGAGCTGAAACAAATTTTTTTTGTTTTTAAAGAATGTATAAACACAGTAACAAAGTAGTTTTGTCTTGACCTTTTTTGTTGATTTGGTTACTGCTTTTTTATCATTGTTAGAACCTTTTTTTTTTCTATGATCTCTTAAAGGAAAGCAAGTCTTGCCCTCATTAGAAAAATGATACATTTTTGTTCTGAGGCACTGCTGAAAGAGGTTTGTGACTCTGATGCTGGCCACAATCTGCCCACGATACTGGTTGAGATAACAGCTACAGTGCTTGATCAAGAGGTAGGAAGAAAGAAAATGTTATCCATTAATGAAACCAGTGCAAAAAAGGGTGTTATACTAATTGATTCCATGTACTTGTTAACAACTAACCCTGAAACTTTTATAACAACCATATGTGAAGTTCAGCATGTAAAGATATCTTTAAGTAATTGTTATTTTCTTTTCATCCCGATGTATTACAGGATGATGATGATGGCCATTTGTTAGCCTTGCAAATCATAAGGGATTTGGTGGATAAAGGTGGTGATCTTTTTCTAGACCAACTGGCTAGACTTGGTGTAATTAGTAAAGTGTCAACTTTGGCGGGGCCATCATCTGATGATGAAAACGAAGAGGAGTCTAAACCTGAGAAGGTAGGCATATAGAATTGATACCTTTTTTGCTACTGTGAAATCAACACTTCTGTTAAAATTTTCACTGATATGAAAATGTCCAGAGCAAGGTAGTTAGGATATTAAATTAATGCTTATGGTATGCCCCTTGTTTTAATTGCTTTTGTTGTTTTTGTCTCTACCTTCATTTTCTGTTAGTACATTATTATCGACTGAGTTTTCCTATCCATATTTATTTATGGTCAAGTTGATTGGCACTTGATTTTTTTTCTAATATTTTGAAAGTGACTACTAAATGAAATTAATCTTTCCTAAAGCATATTCATGTCAGAAGTTTATGTGCCAAATAATTGCAGATGTTTTAAATGTTGTTATAGGATATAGTAAACATAAAAGAAAATAGTTGTTTGCTTATTGTTGCTAATAGTTGTCATAAGTGTACATAGAAGTTATTTGTCATTTTCCAACAATCTTATTGCCACTCAAATGAACTGCATGGACCTCTTGTTCTTGATTCAATTACATTTATAGTTGAACTTAAGTGTATAGTTAAGCTCTTTTACTGTGGGTTTTGGGTTGTTTGGTGTTTTTTTGAGTTGCTGTTTTCTTAAGTGTTTAGATTTTAAAAAGTCATCTGGACATGGTTCTGAGCAACTGGTCCTATGTGACCCTGCATGAGCAGGGGTTTGGACTAGATGGCCTCAAGAGGTCCCTGCCAACCTCAACCATTTTGTGATTCTTTCCTCACAGTTCAAGTTTTAAACAGAAGAGGATGTCACAATCAATAGACTATTGTTACTGTTGAGTAGATAAAGCTGTATGTGACAGGAAACTTCTTTTAAAGAATACTTTTAAGGATATGTTTTACAAGCAGAAATAGTATAGTTCCTATACTTTGGTTTGAGTAATTCTTCTCCTAAAGTCTTTTAAAAATGTCTATGGTTTTGTGTTGGGGGTTTTTGTTCTTTTGTTGTTGTTGATAAGTACAAATTTATTGCAGGAGGATGAACCACAGGAGGATGCTAAAGAACTGCAACAGGGTAAACCGTACCACTGGAGAGACTGGTCAATCATCAGGGGGAGGGACTGCCTGTATATCTGGAGTGATGCTGCAGCCCTGGAGCTATCTAATGGTAGTAATGGATGGTTCAGATTTATCTTGGATGGCAAGCTGGCCACAATGTATTCCAGTGGGAGCCCTGAAGGAGGATCCGATAGTTCAGGTAGGTTTTTTTTTTTTACAATTCAAGTCTGGGTTAAGTTTTGAGACTGTTTGTTATATTTGTTTATATAATTTGATTTGAGCTATTTTGTTTTGCAGGAATTGGCTTACTAAATAGTAGAGGATGTAAACAGGTGGAAGGTGGTCAGTTAATTGTGATGCTTTTTATCAGATAGCATGTGACCATAACTTGACTTTCTTGGTGAATTGTGTTAAGTAAACATCTTGCCAGTAAAAGTGTATTAACTTTTTGTTTTGATTCTTCTCCATGCGTACCTAATTTTTTTCACCCCAGTCATTAAAAGCACTTTGTAGTGGCCATCCCAGGAAAAGCAGGTTGAAATGGTGATTTGTTGTTTGCTTCTAGCTAGCAGAATGGAATTGCATGTGTTTGAAGACAAAGTAATGGAACGTTTCTCATCAAGATTGGGAAACAAATTACAATGTCTTGATTGTTTGTTGGAGAGAGGATAAGGGAACAGACCTCATGCAGTGGCAGTGCACAGCTGGTTCTAATTTTCTGTACAGAATACGCAACTTGTTCTGGATGCAGAAACAACCCTCCTTTTGTTGTTTCATGTTTTTTGCAGCAGTTCGTGCATTTATGAACCTGGAGACATAAAATGCTTTGCAATATTATTATGTTTTCAACAAACCATGGAAGGAAATAACAGAACATATTATGATTCAGGATGAAAATAAAGTGTTAATGACGTTATACATCGATTTTGGCGCAAGGAGATAAAATGCAATAGAGTGTGTTTCTGATCGTAATGCAACTGGAAACCACTTACAGATTTATTTATTTTTGGTCAGAAAATGTATCTTTGCATTGTTTTTGATTAAGGATAATACCTTAGGAGCTAAACAGTTCCTGGGTTGAGATACTTGTTTATCACGCAATAAAATTTTAACAAGATCCATGAGGATAATGTTTTAGATTCTCTTAGCCCCTGGATGCCAACTTTATTTTTCCTTCCAAATGGTGTGGGCAAGGGGCTGAGACTTCACTATATCTGTACAAGATGAGTGGAATGGGGACACCTCAGGTGAATTTAGAGTGAAGAGAATTTAAAAGAAGTCAGATTGAGAATTTAAGAAGATATCTCATTAAAATCAGTCTTTTGAAAAAGATTGAATAAATTCCAAGTTTTTTAACAGGATACGTAGCATAGATATTATGGAGGGAAAGGAGCTAAAATTAGGATTAAATGAGGCTTCATGCAATATGTTGTCAAATAGACATTACTAAGAGTGCTGATGTTGCAGTGTCATTTGCCTGAACTTTAACCATGAGCTCTAAGCATGTGCAGCAGCCTTTTTTACTGAAGAAATTAATATTTGTTAACTAAAATGACTACAGTACAGTATAGACTCAAATAGTATCTTTAAGTCCTGAACTGTACTATATGTTCTGCTGTCCTAAATCGTTACTGATTAATCTCATGGTATACTTTTTAGTAACTTCACAACTGGCAAGAATATAGTGGACTGAGTAGTGAAATCTGTTAGTGTGTATTGCATGATGAAAGTTGAGGTGGGTGGGGAAATATATATATACTGTAAACATTTTTGGAAGGTCTGTACTCACCCCTCTCCACATTAACTCTACTTGTTTTGTTTGAATTTTTAGAAAAAATAAAAGTTCAATGCAAAAGTTGAAATTTAATGGTAATTCTGAAGCTTTAAGTGAGACTCAAAATTCTGTCCAAGGAAACCTGAATTTATTCCCAACCATGTATAAACATAGTACTTTCAGTGCAGCATGCTGTACAATAAAATTAGTAAAGTGTAATTATGGAAATTTGAAACTGTTTAATTAACGGAATTTTCATTTTGCATATAAAATCTCCAAGTTATTTTTATAAGCCTTCTCTCCGTATGTTATGAAATTTAAGCAATAAAAGTTATGCCTTTAGTGCATATTTATATTTGCACAGAGATGATTTACTTTTGTGTTACAAAAGGAAAAAAAAAACCAGCAGATTTAAAAAAACCTGGATCTTGTCAATGCAGCGAAAGGAAAACAGCAATTTTTACAAGTGTTTGTATGGGCTACAAAGGTTGTATTTATCAAATCAATATGCTGAAAGATAAGGGTACTTGTTAACTGTGAGTTGAGATATAATCTTTACATTACTGAGGTGTTTGCA
The DNA here is from genome assembly GCF_022539395.1 of Myiozetetes cayanensis. Classification (NCBI taxonomy): domain Eukaryota; kingdom Metazoa; phylum Chordata; class Aves; order Passeriformes; family Tyrannidae; genus Myiozetetes; species Myiozetetes cayanensis. The sequence continues at coordinate 25,794,790 of NW_026087853.1, forward strand.
TTTTTATTTTAAACATAATCTTTATCTTTTAAATTATGAACTCAGCTACTAAAATATAAAAGTATAATTTAATAAAATCTGAGAGAGTTTTTTGGAATAATTTTGGGCTAGATTGCCTACCTACTCTAAAAGTAGAACATGATCGTGTTTGTCATCGATTAAATTTCTCTATATAAACATTGGTTTCTAATTAAGTATCAAGTGGTGCCATTCGATATATTTTTGTTGTTGTTGTTTTTCTCAGAGACAGAGATCCTTAAAAGTTTTGTAAGTACTAAAAAAAAGAAATCTACATCAGAAGTTGAATTAATGTAATGTCTCTGTATTAAGTAGCATAATTGTGGCATTCTCACTTTCTCTGAGGTTCTCTAAATGAGATTAAATTAGAGTTTTAGTATATTTTATAAAGAAGTTTTGTGACAATCTGAGCAAATAACTCAAATTTGCTTTTATGATGTGTAGACTGTTGGGCTAGGTAAAGTTTTGTGATTTTTTTTTTAATAGGGTTTCAGCATATTTTCTCCAGTTGCTCTAAGCTGTGAAGCTGATTGCTGTTTTCCTGTTGGAAGATTACTTTAATTTCTTATTTCTGAAAACTCACATTTGAGAGTAGATCATGCTGGCCATAACAAGATAAATAATTTTTCCAAAACTTAAAGTTTATAATGAATTTCTTTGATCTTCCTATTATAATTGTAATGATGAATTAATACATTTGTGATAGCACCTTTCAGAAAGAGTTTTTTCATTGTTACATTGCAGCTTTCATGTGATTGTGGAATAAATCACTGCTGAAATACAGAAGTACACTGGGAAGACATTTAGAACACTTAAGACCCTTAATTTCAAACTTAATTTTGCATTGAATGTGCTCAGTTGTTTTGCTCTAGCAAAAAAACCAAACTAAGATACATAATGGTGGAATCAGTTGTTGGAAGTAAAAAAAATGTTTGTTTCTTTTTAAATAGAAAGTAGGAGTGAGTTCCTTGAGAAGTTGCAGAGAGCTCGAAGCCAAGTGAAACCATCTACCACAAGCCAGCCAATTTTATCAACACCAGGGCCAGCTAAACTTACTGTAGGAAACTGGTCACTGACTTGTTTAAAAGAAGGAGAAATTGCTATTCACAATTCTGATGGTCAGCAAGCTACAATACTGAAGGAAGATCTGCCAGGCTTTGTGTTTGAATCGAACAGAGGAACAAAGCATTCATTCACAGCTGAAACTTCTTTGGGTAAGTATGTAGGTATGTGTTATGTGCAGGTAGGAGCAAGTGTATATGAGGTAGTTGTTTTATTTGTTGCTTTTCATACCTATGAGAAAATGCAACTTTTCTAAAAACTACGTTGCAGGATCAGAGTTTGTGACTGGCTGGACAGGCAAAAGAGGAAGAAAACTGAAATCTAAATTGGAGAAGACAAAACAAAAGGTTGGTGAGCATCTGTCTGTTTTATACTTAGAATTTTCTGTTTTATTTTATACCATACTTACAGAGTTGTAGTTTCTTCTCAGAGGATTAAAATCTGACTCAAACTAAACACAAATTTATGTTAAGCTTGTAGGAGAAAATGTCACTTGGAACAAAGCACTTCTTCAGGTGTTTTTATCCAACAGTATTAGTAAACTCTGTGCTCCTGTAGAGGAAAATGAATTTTCTTTTAAAAATGTAGGAATGTCTAATCTTCCTGACTTAGATTTGTATAATTCTGCAGGTTTGTTGTTTTATTTTTTTTCTTTTATGCATAAGGAAAAGATGTTACGATCGAGACTACAGTTGTCAGAGGCATATATTACTTCTGGTTACTATCATTTAGATAGTAATTTCAGACTGGATATTGTGACCGATAGGGTGCTGGAAGTGAACAGTCTGCATTGTAAGAGTTGTAGTGAAGCAAAATGAGTAAATACTTTTGTTTTAGACCTCTTTTTAAAATTCTTCTTTCTCCTCAAACTGAGGGGAAGAACAGAGGAACTAAGAAATTAAATTAAGCTTTTTACAAAAAGCCCACAGAGTCAGCAGTATGTTCTGTGACCAGCTGATGCCAAGGGCTCAAGCTAATCTTCAGTCTTGAACTGTCTTGCAGTTTCTAACAGGGCAGTCATTGTGTTCTGTACCATGTATCTGCAGCATGTAAGAACTTAGGAAGTGTGACGCTAAGTTGAAAGCTAAAATACTGTGTGAATGAGAATAGGTGGGATAAGGAAAGGCAGTGCACTCTCGTACCTGAGATTGCACTATGTAACTCCAAAGCTTATGTGTTCTTGTATGTATTCAGAAACCATATCAAACCTCCTTAATTTTATCTTTTAAAAGATTATCTGATCCATGATACAGTTCTAAAAGAAAGATTTACAGATTGAGAGTCCTACCTTTTCCTCCTACCTTTTGTGCTGTAATTTAATACAGGAAGCTAACCTTAGTTTGTGAGATTCAATAAGATTCTGTGTATTCCCATTTATTTCTCCTGTACCTTTATCCTTTCACAAACTTTGCCATTTCACGATGTATGATGGGTCTGATTCTTCCCTATTTGTCTTTCATGGACTTATTTAAAAAAGATGACCAAGTTTCCAGTATTTGGAAGAATAACGATGGTCTCATTAGAGTAAGGTATGACTTCTGATTATCAAAATCCATTTTTAGGTTCGCACTATGGCAAGAGATTTATATGATGATCATTTTAAAGCAGTTGAAAGTATGCCTCGAGGAGTAGTTGTAACACTGAGGAACATAGCAACGCAGTTGGAGTCTGCATGGGAGCTTCATGCGAACAGGCAGGTAAGTGTATCCTTCATTTCTCATGTCTGATGTCAGTGGAAATCACATAATGTTCAGCCTAGTCTGTCATGATCTAAAGAGAGTCATAGTATGTCTGTCTGAAACGTGGGGAGTTTTAATGCATGTATTGCCTAGATAGGTACTTTTCTAGGATGCGGTTTTTCCACTGAAGTGGAAAAACTGTTACCTTGTTTCACCACAATTATCTTTTTGTCTTTCAGTGTATTGAGGGAGAAAATACTTGGAGAGATTTAATGAAGACTGCTCTGGAAAACTTAATCGTACTATTGAAGGATGAGAATACTATTTCTCCATACGAAATGTGCAGTAGTGGCTTGGTTCAATCATTGCTGACAGTTTTAAATAATGTGAGTTTATAGAACATCGTTGCTGAAGAAAAACTTTCTAAAAAAAAATTAAATCCTGTGCCTTAATTTAAAAGTTCTATTATAAATGTGTCTCTTTCCTGTCTTGCTGAAACTCAGACAGACTTGCTCCAGTTCTTGTTCTACCCATTGAAGATAAACTGTCACAATAGAGAACTGTAGTTAAAATGAGCCTTTAAAAATCTTTAAATCAACACTGGTCAGGTTTAATGGCTGATGTTTAGCTTTTCACATACAGACTTTAGATAGGGAGTTCAGTGAGATTGGACAGATATTTTTACCTGTATAACAAATACATAAATTGCTTTGTATTAAATGTAATGCGTTTTTTTCCTATTAGAATGTCGATTTAGATGTGAAACAAGACTGTAGTCAACTGGTAGAGAGGATAAACGTTTTCAAAACAGCATTCAGTGAAAATGAAGACGACGAAAGGTAAAAATAAAACCAAGCAAAAAAACCACCTCTTTTGCATCTGTGAAGCAGTATGGTATGTTTAAAATAATTTAAAGACTAAGACTGTTCTTTGAATTTGAATGGAATAGAAAATTGATCTTAAAAGACACCATCTGTCATTGAAGTAAAAGTGGAAAATTTTTATCTGTAGGAGTCAACTATACTGAGTGAACATCTGTTGACAAATATAAAGGTGACTTGTTCATCACTGTGCAGATTAATATCTTTTTTACTGTGCTGTAACCATGTGACTAGAACAGATGATATTAGTAGAAATGGCATGCTGAGTTACCTGCCTCAGCTGGGTACTGTTCTCCGAGACACTATAGAATTTTTTCCTTTGTTTTGTGGTAACATAGTAACTGTTCATTTTCACAGTCGTCCAGCAGTTGCATTAATTCGGAAATTGATAGCAGTGTTAGAATCCATTGAACGTCTGCCTCTGCACTTGTACGATACACCAGGATCTACATATAATCTTCAGGTAAATGTACAGTGATAACAGCATGTCACCCTGAGTGGTACACATCTGAATGCTGGATGTTGCACACATTGTCTGTAGAAGTGGGTAGAATTAGGTAAAGGACAGTGAACTCTTTGGCATCTATTTCCTCCAACACTTCAACCTAAATGTATGGGTGTTCCTCTACTGTGACTTTGACACTGTGAAGTGAAAGTAAATTTTGATTGAAGAGATAATGTGTTTGTTCTTTTGTCTTCAAGTATTGTTGTCTTTATATAGAAATGTACCCTCTTATAAGTATCTTTACTACTTGACCAAGCATTTAGTTGAAGGCAATTATTAGACATTTATTTGTAATGACAAGGGATGGACTTGAAGTGTTTAAAGGGTCCCATTTAGTGCAGTATGTTCATTTGGTAATACAAGACAGCTGCAGGATCATCCGCTTCTTATACAAGAAGCTTGGCAGTTTGGCTAAAAATATTACTTGTTTTTTTCCAGTTTATGTAGATCCTTAGTTTTTTCCATTTGAAAGCACACTTCAGGATTTTGTAACATACTAAGGAAGTGTAAATATTTCTGTTTTCATGTCAAATTATTAGAAAATAGTTGCAGAAATTTGCAAAAACACTGTTGTTATTGACTATTTTTGAAAATAATTTTCAGTTTATGTATTATTGTAGTTGCTAGTCAACAAATAAAAACTATGAAAACACCGGGAAAGTGAGAAAATGTTAACTGAGTGTGTTATTGACTTATACATTGACTATCATCTTAAAGCATTGTTTAATTGAAAAAGATAAGACTATCAATTAAATTCTAAAGAGTTTCATTAGAATATAGTTTGCTTAAGTTATGCAACAAACATACTTGATATGCCACTGAAATGGTTTTTCTTAAAATTTCAAAGCCTGAGCAGAAAAGCCTATTTTAATGTTGGCCTGCTCTTTCAGATATTAACAAGGCGCTTGAGGTTTCGTTTGGAACGTGCCTCTGGGGAGACATCTCTGATAGATCGGACTGGGAGAATGCTGAAGATGGAGCCCTTGGCAACTGTTGAATCTCTAGAACAGTATCTCCTAAAAATGGTGAGCTACATACCACACACAGAGTTCACAGGGAATGGTGGTATTCTGCTTCTTTAATATTTCATTTCTTTTCATTCACATGTAGGTAGCAAAGCAATGGTACGACTTTGATAGGGCTTCGTTTGTTTTTGTACGAAAACTACGTGAAGGCCAAACATTTGTGTTCAGGCATCAACATGATTTTGATGAAAATGGAATTATTTACTGGATTGGGACAAATGCAAAGTGAGTTTCTTCAAAGCTAAATATTGAAGTAAGACTAACTATAGACCTTGGGGCAGGATGGGGAGAGAGAATTCATAATGAAATGAAATATGTTCTGTTTTTAGGAGCAGGAAGTATCTTTGATCAATAGAATGACATTTCTTTTTGATCTACTTAAATAACAGAAGAATATGAATCACTGAAGTTGTGTTGAGAATTTGTTTGTGTGCTTCCCTAAGAAATGGAGGATTGGGGAAGTTTGGATCTTTGCTTTTGCTTGCTGTGGTTCTGTTTGGTTTTGGCTTGTGTTTTTTTTCTTTGCTACAGTAGTTTAAAATATTCAAGCAAATAATGTTCAAAACATATCTAAAGTTATCTGTTTATCTAAAATTATATTAATCATTTTGATTTGTGATAAACTCAGCTGTAATATACAATTTACAATAAATGTCAAATGTTGCTGATACCTTTTTTTTAATGTAAGTAATAATTGAGAGTACGTTTCTCTTTTTTAATATAGAACTGCATATGAGTGGGTAAATCCAGCAGCCTATGGGTTAGTAGTGGTTACATCCTCAGAAGGAAGAAATCTGCCTTATGGTCGCTTAGAAGACATCCTGAGCCGTGACAGTTCAGCTCTCAATTGTCATACTAATGATGATAAGAATGCTTGGTTTGCCATCGATCTTGGCCTTTGGGTTGTACCATCAGCTTACACGTTACGCCATGCTCGAGGGTATGGACGATCTGCTCTCAGAAATTGGGTTTTCCAGGTATCTAAGGATGGACAGAACTGGACTACTTTGTATACTCATGTTGATGACTGTAGTCTCAACGAACCAGGGTATGTCAGTATATTTTATCACTTTTCATAAAACTGAGTTCAGTTAAAAATGTACCTGTCTGTTGACTAGGTTAATTTGTGCTGTAGTTGTAATGATATATCTATATAAAGATGTGGTAGGATATATAATTTATCAAGGATGGGCTGGAGAATAAGTGATTCATAAGCTCTCTCTGTAGTTCACTTAATGGCATTTGTGCTTTTCCATCACTGTAAATTTTGCATTTGATTTTTTGACAAAATAGTAGCACCAACACTCGTCCAGAGTTTGTTCCTAGTATTAATAGGTTTTTTGTATCATGATCAGCAATATGACTTTGCTTGTTTTGGTACTAAGGTTCTTTTGGTTGTGCTTTGGTTGTTTTTGTTTTTTGGTCACCCACCAACACCCCCTTTCTGATAAACTTAAAGGTCTACAGCAACATGGCCTTTAGATCCTCCAAAAGATGAGAAACAAGGTTGGAGACATGTTAGAATAAAACAGATGGGAAAGAATGCCAGTGGGCAAACACACTACCTCTCCCTATCTGGATTTGAACTTTATGGCACTGTGAACGGAGTATGTGAAGATCAGCTGGGTAAGAAAAAGGATGTGTATATATCCTCTTTGTTCTTTTCAAGTGCTAGTGAGCATACAGTAAAAAAACGAGTGTGAAAAAGGAGGTTAATTTTTGCAGTGGAATTTGCTTAGAAATAAGCTCAAAATTATTCCCCATTCAATACTTTTAAGTCTTTTCATTTCAATTTACATTTCTTGTAGGAAAAGCTGCTAAAGAGGCCGAAGCAAATCTGCGAAGACAGCGACGTCTGGTCCGTTCACAGGTGTTAAAATATATGGTTCCAGGAGCTCGTGTAATCAGAGGAATTGATTGGAAGTGGAGAGATCAGGATGGAAGCCCACAGGGTGAAGGCACAGTTACAGGAGAATTACATAACGGTAAGCATGAATTACCCAAATTTGTAACTGTCTTGTAGCATGACTAGACCATGTGGAGCGGGTAGCATTAAAGCATTTCTTTCGTAATGTCTTGAAGTTGGCGAAGCTTTAAATAGTTTGGGGAGAAGGAACTCAAATACTACAACTCTTGTGGTCCATTTGTGAATTCCATTTTGATGCATGAAAAAAAATTCTTTCTGTAAATGAAACTTTTGTAGAGCTCTGCTTAATTAAAAGACGAAATTGTTATTTAGACATCTGTTGCAGAGTGATTGAAAGTGATTGATGCAAACTGATTAAGCTTTGGGCCTGCAAAATCTATAATTACCTTCTTCATTTCTTCTAGCTTAGCATTTGCAACGTTTTTCTTGACTTTTGTTGTATCCTATACCTTTCCTACCTTGCAAGCTTCATTGGGATCAAGTTGTTATTTTTTTTAGTTAAAACATGACAGAAAATTAACTTACTTAGCAGAATAAAAGCCTGCAACAGCCAGGCAAGTCAGTACTCAGGAAGCTAAAATACTGAAGAGGCTCCAGGAAAGGTGATATCTTGTCAGCTGAACGTGATTTCCAGCTCCTTCCTTCTCTTCACCCTATTTTGAGGCATATAAGACTTGCCTTGATTCTGAAGCATCTTCAGCCACTCTTAGGTTCATTCTTAGTCAGACTTGAAAATTTCTTCTAGTTTGTTGTCAGCTCTCAAACATGGAGAAATGTCCAAAGTACAATGTCTTAAAATGTTTTGAAACTTAAATTTTTGATTTAAGCTGTTCAGTATAGCTTGTAGGGAATTCTTCCATCATCTATATATTGTTCTTATCAGATGCAACAGTATCCATAGTTACATTCTCACTTGGAAGACTTTAGGTATTATTGGTGAGTAGTATTCTACCAAATCAGTATTTCTGTTCCTATGTTCCAGTAAAACGTTCCCATTTAAGCTATAATGATGGAGCAGTATAACTTCAAGTACATAATATGTACTTAAAACTTGTTCACATTTAAAATGATTTGTAATTAATATTTTAGGGAAAGGAACTATACAGAATAAGAACAGTTTAGATATGCTTTTACAAAATATCCTATCAGATATTCCTGACTACAGTATGGAACTTTTTTTTTTGTATTTTATAAGAAATGCAAATAAATTGTAGAAATTAAAATATTCAGACTTCCTTCACAAGTTTACCCTTCAAAGACTGAGTGACATGACACTTACCGAGCTATAGGTCATGAAGAAGGAATAAAATCATACGAGAGTAACATGATCTAAACTTACTCATTTGGGGATCAGATGTCTGCTTGTCAGATCTGAAAACTTTATCTGTTTTTAAATACCTTTCCTCCAGAGTGATATTTCTAAATAGAAAATTGTCTGTGATTTTCTGTTTTGGTCTAGGAGTGGTGACTGTTGGATAGTTAAAAGCACTTTTGTGCACCTGACAGTACTAAAAAGCATATTTTACTTGAAATTAACTCCTTTCTATTTCAATAAAGAGAAATATGTGTGTACATCTGGACCTGACATTTGTTTTGAATTTCTGTCTGAGATTGCAGAAGATGATTAAGCTTTAAAGATTTTATTTTTAAAGAAAATGTGTATCAACTAAAATAGTTGCACCAAGATTTGTTGCAGTTAAGATACAATGAGAAATTTAGGGTGACTCTTATATTGTTATACATATTTAGACAAATAAATCATTTTGCCCCCATTTCTGTCCTGGTTTGCTAAATTTTGCACATTACCCTTATTATTGCAGATCTATTATATTTAACTGTTAAAAAATTTTGCTACTCTAAATAATCATTCTGTAAAAGAATTGAAGAGTAGCATATCTTTTGAGTGTTGTTTGGTCCCAGGATAAAGTTTCTTTCTGTGAAATATATTCTCTTGGCAATCCTGATATTTTGCTTGAAGTGGTCCTTACGTGACTGCTGTAAGACCTTCCCTATGAAAAAGGGATGTTTGAGTCTGTGTAACTTACACAGCGTTTTAGTTCAGTATCAGTGAACTAATTCTTTCACTGTAATAGGGCAAGAATAAGAAATCCCAGACTAATCAGTTTCGTGAAATAGCTTCTCTTGGGTAAATAAGCTTATCCACAAACATTCAACTAAGAAAAATATTATAGAATGTCCTTGCAATACTTATAACTTCTTGACAGATATTAATAAGGTTTGGATACATTTTAATATACATTTCTGTATATATACAGTAGGTCAGGTTCCTTCCTGAAGGAAACTTTTATTTTTGGCTGAATTCTGGGACCCTGAAAATAGAGGATGATCATTTTTGCTACCTCAGTGTTGACAACATTGCAAAATACTAAATTGTTTAGATTTAAACACTTCCTTTTTAATTGGCGTTAAGGGTTATTTAGTGATTTCATTAATTTAGACATGCAGCCCTTATCAGAAGCTGATCCCACATTGTGGAGCTACTGTCTGACACGCTCCTGTCTGCTTTCTGCTGGATCTCACAAACTCCTGTCCCTTTCCAGGCTGGATTGATGTCACCTGGGATGCTGGTGGCTCTAACTCTTACCGTATGGGCGCAGAAGGAAAGTTTGACCTCAAGCTTGCACCAGGGTACGACCCTGATTCAGCGGCATCACCCAAACCTGTTTCATCCACTGTTTCAGGCACAACGCAGTCATGGAGCAGCTTGGTGAAAAACAACTGTCCAGACAAGACGACTGCTGCTGCAGGCTCTTCAAGTAGAAAAGGAAGCAGCAGTTCTGTGTGTAGCGTGGCAAGTAGCAGCGACATCAGCCTGGGTTCGACCAAAATGGAGCGGAGATCAGAAAGTGTCCTGGAGCAAAATATAGTTTCAGGCACTGACGTCCACGAACCAATTGTTGTTCTGTCTTCCGCTGATAGTGTGCCTCAGGCTGACATAGGGTCATCTTCCAGTGCGAGCACCAGCACCTTAACAGCGGACATGGGAAACGAAAATGCAGAGAGGAAGTTAGGTCCTGATAACTCAATACGTACTCCTGGGGAGTCCAGTGCTATATCCATGGGAATTGTTAGCGTAAGCTCTCCTGATGTGAGTTCAGTCTCTGAACTGACTAATAAAGAAGCAGCTTCCCAACGACCTCTAAGCTCTTCAGCAAGTAACAGACTCTCAGTCAGTTCTTTGTTGGCTGCTGGGGCACCAATGAGCTCCAGTGCAAGTGTTCCGAACTTATCATCTCGGGAAACTTCTAGCCTGGAATCCTTTGTACGGAGAGTGGCAAACATAGCACGCACCAATGCCACAAACAACATGAATTTGAGCCGGAGTAGCAGTGATAACAATACTAATACTTTGGGAAGAAATGTTGTGAGTACTGCAAGTAAGTAAGCAATTTTTATTTTTAGTTGAAGATTTTGTTGTTTCTTTGGCTTTCATGACACATAAACAAGTTTGGATTCTGTTGACCTGGTAAAGAAATGAACTTAGAGCAGCCTTGACGTTGTGTGTACCTGTAGAACTCATAACAAGCTCACAGAGTTCATGTCAGCTGAAAGGTACCCATCAAATAGAAGGTAATTTGAAATTGATACCTGTTACATATTTAGGAGGAGAGAGGCAGTATGGTTTAGACCAAGAAGTTGGAAGTCTAGCTAATGTCAGGTATTTATGCGTTCTGATCTCTGTAGATCTTGCATATTCACCTTGTACCTGCCTATTTCTGTTATTTTGCCATTTTCTTCAGGAGGCAGTTTGTGCATATTGTGAAGTCTCTGAGCACAGGAACTAAGAACACAGCAGAAAGAAAAAAGAGAACTTCAGTACAACGAAATATTAGTAGATTCCTTCATTCTATTGGGCTGCATAACATAATATGCTCAATACTGTGCATGTTTTCTAAGGAGGGTATGGTCATTAAGGCTTAGATTTGGAGAACTGTTCAGGCACATTAAATATAAGGAAGTTCACAGTTAACAATGTTTTAATTGACTGTGTATGTGCTTTAACATTTGCATGTTCTGAGATTATATGTAGGATTAAGGTATTAGCAAGGGAAGCTGTAAACCTGCTTGCTGCGAGTTCACTCTATTTTGAGCATGCTGGCATCAAAGTTGTTACTCTTTTCTCTGATGGTGATTGTGTTTTAACTGGAGAGCTGCATTTCCTGAGGAAGGCAGGTCAGAAAAGGTAAAATTACTCAAGCTAGAGAAAACCACTCAGCTTCTTGTTAAGCTTTCATGCTTTTTGGGGAGTGTGCAAAGAATGTCAGTGAAGCTGGTGAAGAGTCTGGAGCACGTCTTAAGAGGAGCAGCTGAGGTTGGTTTAGCCTGGGGAAAAGGAGGCTTAGGAGAGACATTTGTGCTCTATAACTGCTTCAAAGGAGGTTGTCGTGAGGGGGCGCAGTCTCTTTTCCCAGGTAAGAAGTGACAGAGGAGGTTTAGATTACATATTAGGAAAAATTTCTTCACTGGAATGCTGGTCAGGCATTGGAACAGGCTGCCTGGGGAAGTGGTGGAATCAGCATCCCTAGAGGTGTTCAGTAGTTGTGTAGATGTGGCCCCTGGGGACACGATTTAGCAGTGAACGTGGCAGTGCTGGGTTAACAGTTAGACTTGATGTTAGAGGTCTTTTCTAAACTTAACAATTCTTTGATTCTAGGCTTTCTTATTTAAAAATATGGTGTTTGCTTTTAGCATTTTTAATTTTTTTAAAATACTGAATGTTCTCTTTTTTCGTTGGGGAGATTTATTTTTTTTAAAGTATTGTTACATTCCTACTGCGATACCGGGGATGGGGGCAATTGTTTGAAGCCTATATTAAAAAGCTAAATAAGATACTCAAGGAAAACTTTCCAGTAATTGGTCCCTTTTTAGGCAGATAGTGCCTCTGGTTCTGAAGTAGTTTTGTGTTGGGGGATGAGGGAAGAGAGCACCTTTGAAAAACATGGTAAAGTAGTTCAACAGCATATTTAACAGATTTCATGAATGTTTGATACCATACACTGCAAAAGTTAGAAATAAGAATAGGACAAATTAAAAATTAATTATTTGATTAAAATATTCATACTTTATATTATCCCTCTTGTAGGAATTATTTTTTTAATACATTTTATATTAATAGAAACTGTAAATGGTTACTAATGCCCCAAAAAGAACTCAGAAGCAATTTCACCATAGACTGTTATGACAAACTTGGATTTTTAAAAATTTTGGGGGGTTTTGACCTGTTCAGGTTAAAAAACCAAACAACTTGTCCACCTGCCTCCCCCCTCAAAAAAATCCCAAACCCCAAACTAGCCACTCACAACACCCCACCCCTCAAAAAACACCAACACCCAAAAAATAAAGACTGAAATCATGGTTAGTGATGTAAGTGTTTCTGGACTTGCTGTACTGGTTGCATTGAAAAACATCAGTATTTGCCAGAAGTTAAGTGGTGTCTGGGGCAGCCAGTTTCAGTTTGCTCTTAAACTCAGAGCAACCAAAATGCTGATGCTTAATGCCTTTTTCTGTTTTCTGTATCAGCAAAGAGTTTGCTGCTATTAATTAGCAGTGGGTGGAAGATGTGAATACTGAACAACTTATTTTCAAGTTCTTCAACAACAAAAGAAAGACCCTTTGGTTTTTCATTTCCATGATTTCATAACGGTGAAGATAAGCTTATTAGCAACTCTAGATTTAAATTTGACACTCTCCCTCATTATTATATTTTTATTTTACACTCTTCCTGCATTGTTATATTTTTATTTGCAAAATGTTACTTACCTTCCTAAGGGGCAGGGACTGGGATGGGGGCATGTGACAAAGAATTAAAACAGAAAGAGTAACATTTATTTTTCACAAAAAGCTACCAAATGCACTTAAGGGAAGAAGCTTTATACCTTTCTTCAAGGGTAGTAACCTTTGCAAACTTTAATAATAGTCTGAAATTCAGAGGTGGGTTTGTTTTTTGTTGTTGTTGTTTTTTTTTAAGAAAACAGTGTCTCAGTTTACATAAACTGCAATAACGAAAATGTGTACTTTAAAACTGCAAAACTTGAATTTGATAAAGTTTAGAAAGAACTAGACTGGTAAATTTAAGGCTTAAATTTTAAGTATTGTGACTCCTCAAGTTTTCACGTGCAAATGTGTGATTAATCTCCTTGCTTGAAGATAAGCATGTGAGAAAATGTTTTGAAGACTGGGATCTAAATGTGGTTGCACATCGGTATAAATTGTACTCAGTTACCTGAAATTCTTTCTGTTGAGTCTGCAGTGAATTCCATCTTGCTTCAGTTGTTAACTAAAATGCATTTACTGTGTTTTATTTGAATGTGCAGTTAGGTAACTTCTTAGTTGTTCCTTGCTTATTCTGAAAATTATTTATATAAAACAACGTAAGTCAGTCATGTGTTTTGCAGTAGTGTCAGTTCAGGTTTGTTGACCGTGATGACAATATATTTAATAATTATATTCTGGTAGTTATGTGAAAAATAACAACTCAGAACTGCTTTAAGAACTTCAGAAAAATGCACAATAATCACAAGTTTCATGTTTGTCCTGTTCTCAGTTAACTTACATATAGTTAAATTGTTTTCCCTGTATAATATAACTGTATTGTTGTTTAGAGGTTAAACTACATTGTAGGCTTAAAGACAGACCACAACATTGGCATAATAGATTGCAAAAATTCTTTTCATACGTTGAAAATGAAATTAAGTAATTTCAGATTTACAGTGGGATTTGGGGATTTATTTGATACAGTTATTTATTTTAAATGTACACAAGGGAATAAGCTCAGAATTGGATTACAATCTGCATTGTAATGTGCACTTTTGCATTGGGAAACCCTTCCCTTTTATATTCTGTTGTTCTTTATTGTAAAATAACACACTGATAATTTTTCAATCCCAAGTATATTTTTCAACACAGGAGTCATGCATGTAAGTTGTACTCTTCAAGTCATCAAATCATTTATTTTATCTTACCATATCTTTATCTATAGCTTCTCCTCTTATGGGTGCCCAAAGTTTTCCTAATCTGACTACAACTGGTACCACATCAACAGTGACCATGTCTACATCCAGTGTTACTAGCAGCAGCAATGTAGCTACAGCAACTACAGTTTTATCTGTTGGTCAGTCGCTTAGTAATACTCTAACTACTAGCCTAACATCAACATCTAGTGAGAGCGATACAGGGCAGGAGGCAGAATATTCTTTATATGGTAAGTTTCATTTTTAAATGAACATAAGCATTAGACTTCCCATTAATGATTTTTTTTCCCTTTTCTTCTGTTGTTGTGATTTTCTTGTGTAGTAGTTTATTTACTGAAAAGTATTTGAAAGCTGGGCTGTTCATATGTTGCTAATGCTGTAAGGCAGTAAGTAAAATAATGTTAACCTAGTAGTATTTCCTTATGTTTTCAAGCCTTTATTTTCAGCAGTTTGTATCCCACATTATTACTATTTATGATACACTCTGTTTAAGCACTTAAATATTTTCCCTCATCAAATTTAGTATCTAATGTAGCTTTCATATGTACTTCTAATTAAATTGTTATTTCTTGTTGTGTTGCGTAGGCGTGCTACATGCACAGCCTGATGTACCTTGTATTACTCTGATTAAAAACCATCCACCATTAGGCACATTGTACACATAAAATAGATTCCAGGTGTCTCAGTACCATAATAGTAATTGCAAAAAATTGGAAAGGACACAAAAAATAAAATTATATGGAGAGTGGAATTATATGATTTGAGGAACAACATCCAGAGTTGCGTGGACACTATACCCTAGAAACAGGTTTTAGGACAGTAGTTACTAGCAGGATCTGAATATTGGGAAGGAAAATTTAGATAACTAGGTCAGTAATACCTAGGAATCAAGATGATAAAATGACGTAAAAAACCCCAGCTTGGTTGGATATGGGAAAATACTTCCAAATGTAAAATTTATTGGATTGTGAGATGTTTTTTAAAAAAAGGTACTTGATTTGTTTAAAATTTTATTGGATTAAGATTGTATTCTATTTTGTTGCCTTTTAAATTAATTGAAGAATATCTTGTCATTTCAATGGATATTGGAATTGAGCTGCTTGGAGGCAGCTCAGTTATACTGATTAATATATCTACATATACCATCTCCCTTTATTCTTTTAACTAAGTCTGATTTGATATTTTGTTTGAGTGACAAATCTTAAAATATATCACAAACTGAGCAAATAGAGTATGTTAAAGTTTCTGTATGGATGGTGGCAACAAGTCATAGGGTGTTTGAGTGGTATAGGTAGTTTCTATATGTGTAGAAAAATGTAAGAGTTGAAAGCTTCATCCCATCCACTTGTATTGCTGTGAAATTCTTTTCTTGTTTTGGGATGTTGCTTAAGTCTTAGTACCAGGTCAGTGAAATTCAACTTTGTCTCTGCCTTCAACTTCTTGTTACAATAGTTAATTAGCAGTTGACTCTTTAAAAATATCATTCTTTTAGTGACACACTTTTAGTGGAAATTACATCACTGACCTGTTTTTAAAATTAATTAGACATAGAAACAGACAGTATGTATTTGTGTAACCCTTTTTTGAGATGTTTAGTAATTTAAAATAAGTGTAATTATGTTTGCTATAAGCAAACAAAAAACTGATCACTCTTGATCATTTAATTATACCAATAGAAAGTGCTGCTTTTGTTAGTTATGCTCTTGAGTAGACCCATGAACTTTTTAGCTATGTGCTAAAGCCATGGACTTCTTAAATGTGCTTTTAAAACATCTTTTAATCTTCTTATGCAACAAGCAATGTTTTAGTTTTCTTTATTGTTTAAGTGAGATTTGTTTTTTCATTCTGCCCAATGCCTCTGTTCTTTAATTTTAAAAATTTCGTTTTAAAAGTTATTCTTGGCTTTTGTTCTGTATGTTAATATATGTATATATATGTATTATAGATTTTCTTGATAGCTGCCGAGCTAGTACTCTATTGGCAGAGTTAGATGATGATGAGGATCTACCTGAACCAGATGAAGAAGATGATGAAAATGAAGATGATAACCAAGAAGATCAAGAATATGAAGAAGTTATGGTATGGTACAGTTAGCATAAGATGGTATCTTAATTGACTAACAGATGCATTAAAAATCAACAGATTTTTTTGGCAATAGGAAGTCCTAGCTATAATATTTCCATTAATTAAAACAATTTTATTTAGATTTTAGTTTCTTGTATATAATAAAAAATACAAGACAAGTTGTTTTGAACACCAGCACACCCTGAGACCGTATAGGTCAGAATTAACATCTTAAAACCAGCCTGGGAACAAACTGATAGACAATAGAAATGATGGATCACTAGTTCAATGGCAGATGAAATGGTATAACTTTGTGGGTAGGCTGCTGCATTTCCTAGTGATACAGTTCTAGGATGTGTTTAACTGTAGGCCTGCATGAAGCAAAACGTTTGTTAGAGGAAATACCTCTTATAAAAAAAACTCCCCAAAAAACAGTGGAGTGGAGGGCAGTGGGTCTTGCCTACACTGTTGGGAGGTCTGGCCTTTCATCTGGCTGTTCTTTAGTGGAAGGGAATAATGCTTGGTCTTCTACCACCACTGAAGTGATCAGAATGGATATTGCAAGATCTAAGAGGAAAAATATAAGACTTCACTAATAATAATTTAATGTTTTAAGTAAATATGGTTTTATGGAATTACAGAAACTTCGTGTTGCAGTTGATATGCAAAGTTTTATTCATTTGAACCAAATTAATAGAAACCCCGGTGCATTACTAATTATTTTGTTATTTCACCTTCTGCACAAATATACAAAATTAGGAAGAAAAACGCTAGTGCTACTTAAATAGATCTGCAATACAAACAGTGACATTAATTTATAGATTGTTGACCACTTTTCAGAAAATATTAAATGGCGTTACTGTTGTTCATGGGAAGCAGCAGAAATAGCAGAAACAGACTTTTGTTGAGACTACACAGCAAGAAGCAGGTCTGGAAAAGAAAATTTTCCCTTTTTGGGCTCCAGAACTATTCCCTCTGATATACCATCTAATTCTCCTTAGTGAGGAGTTAAACAGATTAAAAGCTTGTAGAAAATTCATAAGCAATTTGTACTTGCTAAAGCTCATTGAAAATTAGATTGCCCCCCCCCAATAGTTCTAGTATTTTTTATTTAATCTCTGGATAAAATGTGTATATGTTATATAATAATGTATGTATACACTTTGGAAAAAAGTGCTTCTTGTTTTCAGAAAAACTATTGTGTCTATTTTGACACTGTTGGCTTATTTGAACTTCTGATATTACAAAGTTTTGGGGAATACACTCAATATCTACACTAAGTTTGCTTGTCTACAATACTTAGTATTTTCCTGTGTTCTGGTGCTTCATGGAATGTTTAATTCTTTCCAGAAACTGTAAATAATACCTGTTGTAAGGTTAGCCCTGTTGGTTTCTCTGTGTCTGTGGTTTTGATAATTTTATTGATTCCTGCTAAGTGGAACTAAAACTGTTAAGTGCCTGCTTTGATTTCTTTTATATTAATTTTCTCTGAAAATTGGGCAAGACATAATGAATTGACAGAATGCTGATGAAAACCACAGTGAGTCATCTGGTCCAATCTCCCTGCTCAGGCAGGGTCATCCTGGAGCACATGGCTCAGGATTGCATCCAGATGGTTCTTGGATATCTCCAGTGTGGGAGACTCCACAACCTCTCTGGGCAATCTGTTCTAGTGCTCAGTCACCCACACACTAAATAAGTTCTTCCTCATATCCACATGGAACTTCCTGTGCATCAGTTTCTGCCCTTTGGCTCTTGTCTTATTTCTCAGTACCACCAAGAAGAGCCTGGCTCCTTGGCAACCCCCTTTCAGATACTTGTATACATTGATGAGGTCACCTCTTCTCAGGGCTGAATATAAGAGAGATGCTCCAGTCTCTTAATCATCTTTGATTAAGCTGGACCCACTCCAGGAGCTTCATGTCTCTCTTGTACTGAGGAGCCCAGAACTGGACACAGTATTCCAGATGTGGCTTCACCAGGGCTGAGTTGCAGTTCAGTGTATGTGACTGCTGTATTCTTAAGTTTTAATTTTTTGATTAAATGATTTTTGTAGCAGAATCTAAAAAATAACTACATTTTTTATAGGAAGAAGAGGAGTATGAAACCAAAGGAGGCCGTAGGAGAACATGGGATGATGATTATGTATTGAAACGGCAGTTTTCTGCTTTGGTTCCTGCTTTTGACCCAAGACCTGGTCGTACTAATGTCCAACAGACAACTGACCTAGAAATCCCTCCACCAGGTATGCTGACGATATTTATGATGATTAATCTGGCTTTAGGATGGAAACTCACTGTTAAGGGGCCCACTGTTCTGGGGATCCTGTCACTATTAACCAGAACAACATGCTTTCGTGGCTCTGTGGCTTTTCTCTGTTTGAGTGAGCTTCATCTACCTCTGCAGGTCCAAGCGTTACTGGGGAAAAGTAAATTAAATGCTGTGTAAAATAAGCAAACTCATGAATTTAACTTGGATCATCTCTTAAAATGATAAATAATAAAATCTCTTGATAGGATAAAGATGTGATAAATCTTTTGGTATGTCTGGTTCCACCTGCAGGGATTAAACTATCTTAGTGCTACCCAGAATAGCTTTGACTGGAGAGAGCTTGCTAAGTCCAAAGCAGAGGCAAGGGGGAAGGTAATACAGTAAGGGAGCCCTCTGTGCGATCAGGAGCACAGCAGCCAATCTTGCTCCTTAGTTCATTCCTGTTCAGCAGTGTGGAGATACTCAATGTGCTTAACAAGAAGGACTAAGTAGGCTTTAGTGTATGTGGAAATGAACCACTGTTGATTTTGAAGAACTGAAAGGAAGATACTGTGTGTGAAAAGATTAATGCATGTACTGTGATAATATGAAACGAGATGGTAACAAGACATAAGGGTCAAGAGGGATTTCAAAAATTCCCATTAACTTTATTCACATGAAGAAGTGCTCCGATTATAGCCCTTAGATACAGTCTGTAGTTAAAACTCAGTATCATCTCTTGGGTTGTGGGTGCAGGAAGTCTTTATACTTCTTTATTGAGCCACTTTATTGATGTTGCAACCAACTTGTAATGCATTATATATTTTGTATTAATGGCTTCTCAAATGATTTTTCACACGCAGGTACACCTCATTCAGAACTCCTGGAAGAGGTTGAGTGCATGCCTTCACCACGTTTAGCACTTACCTTGAAAGTTTCAGGTCTCGGAACAACTCGAGAAGTAGAACTGCCTCTAACAAACTTTCGATCTACCATCTTTTACTATGTACAGAAATTGTTACAGCTGTCCTGTAATGGCAATGTGAAATCTGACAAACTTAGGCGTATTTGGGAGCCAACATACACGTAAGCTCACTAGTTTGTTATTCTGTGTAGAGAACACTGTGGCTGATTAGGAAATGAATGCAAAACAATGTTAATTTTTTTCTTCCTCCTCTGTAAGAAGCAATGTTAGAATTAGGAGGGTTTTTTGTGTTTGTCAGTGTGTTCTTACTCATTTTAAAACTAATGCTGTGCCTGCAAAACAAAAAAACCTCATAACCTCTAATGTTCAACTGTGATTTGTTAGTATTTCAAGAGTAAAACATTGACCAAGGAAAAAAGAATTTTGTCTGTTCAGGGACCTTCTAGGAAAATTCCCATGGGATTTATAGTCCTAGAGAAAAGAGAAGTTTCTAGTTAGAAAGCATGAGGAAAAGTTGTGAAAAATCTGAAATTGGTTTGGGAAATGTGCACAGTGAATGAAGGTTGTTCAATTACTCAAACCTCACTTAAGGAAGCATAAATTAAATACTTTGCAAGCTAAATAACAACATCATAAAAATAGAGCTTAAGAACTTATTAAGGTATCCCAGATGTTCTATGCAGCAGAAGCAGCTACTGTTGCTGATTTACATCATATTATCTAAATGTCACTGATGTCTAACAAGTCAATGTATGACTTCATAATTTAGAGGATGTGCTATGAGTATGAAATATTAACTCATTGTTTTGATATCTAGAATCATGTACAGAGAAATGAAGGATTCCGATAAAGAGAAAGAAAGTGGAAAAATGGTAAGACCTCTCTCTGTGCCTTTATGTTCTGTGGTTCTAACAAAAGCAAAAGAAATCCTATTGCAGTTTTTGACATGCTACATTAAAAAAAACTAACTGTTTTCAATTACTTAAAGGATATGCGTGAGTATATTTGTAAATGCATGCTCCTTTAAAAAAAAAATTATATAATGCATGTGAAATCTTCAAGACTTTACAATCAGGAAAAACCAACACTTGGTGGTTCCTGTTGTAGGGTTGCTGGTCAGTAGAGCATGTGGAGCAGTACCTTGGCACTGATGAATTACCAAAGAATGACTTGATAACCTACCTGCAGAAGAATGCAGACTCAGCTTTCCTGCGCCACTGGAAATTAACCGGCACTAATAAAAGTATTAGGAAAAACAGAAATTGTTCCCAGCTCATAGCTGCGTACAAGGTATATGTCTGCATCCAAACTTTTTTTTATTATGAATGGCTGTGTGCTTTGTTTTGCAGCTTTAAAGATTCTTGTGGAGGGAGAGCTGTGACATGGATAGGGAAGCTGAATGTTCAAAAGCCAATATCAAGTTTAGGTTTTGCTGCTCTTGGCCTTTTTATTTTAATGTCTTCTGTTAAATGTAGTTGTGTTGAAATGCCTTTGAATCATGATTTGCACCATGCACAATTTGACTAAGTGTTAAGTTTGAACACAGTAACCATTTTGATTTTTTTTTTTTTTTACGTCATCAACTTGGAGTGCACAGTCTTAAAGACAGCAAAACACACAGTTTTCATTCTTAACAATTCTTTTTTTCACAGGATTTTTGTGAACATGGATCAAAATCTGGATTAAGTCAAGGGGCCATTTCTACTCTTCAAAATTCTGATATCCTTAGTTTGGCAAAAGAACAACCTCAGGCCAAAGCTGGCAGTGGACAGAACTCCTGTGGAGTAGAAGATGTTCTGCAATTACTTAGAATTTTGTATATAGTTGCCAGTGACCCTTACACAGCACGAACTTCTCAGGAAGGTAAGTTAGTTATTTTGCAGAGTTTCTGAAATATTTTAATGAAAACAAAATAAAGGAAAAATTTTCTCTTGATTATTTTTAGAAGGAGATGAGCATCCTCAGTTTAACTTTCCACCAGATGAATTCACAAGCAAAAAAATTACTACAAAGATTCTGCAACAGATTGAGGTATTACATTAATGTATTATACACAATGTATATATGTCATATTTTTTAAACTTTATTATTCTCTTCGACTGTTTGAAATTATTATTTTTTTGCCATTTTGATTTTCTTCTTTCTATTTTGGATGAGTAAATTCTGAGACTAGTCTGAATGAAAACATACAGGTTTTTTCATACAAAATTTTTTTCTTGATTATATTTTGGTTATGAATAATAATTTTTTTCTGCACCAGCTGTTCATGTTACAACCAAAGTGTATGTATGTCTGATGATGATAATGTAAGAAAGGCAATTGATTATGTTAGGGTTCACAAACATTTTATTGCTTATATATTCTATGCAAAGCTTTCAAAAATAACATTTAGAAAACATCTTATTGGTACCAGATCAGTTAGGTGCATTAAAAAGGAAATTTTAAAGTGTAGCTCTTCAGTAGAACTATGTTTTCTTTAACAATGATTTGAAGAAGATTCTTGACTGACATAGCCCTTATGTGCTTTTTGAGGTTTGGGTTTTTTAATTACAGTTAAGTTGCCCTCATTTTTTTTGTTTAAAAGAAGTTCAGTTTTTTGTGTTCTTTTAAACATTGTTTGTTCAGGCACCCTGAACATCCTTGTAGTTATAATTTCTGTAGCCTTCTGTATTTTAGAAGGGACTATAGTAGTATTTCAGTGGGGATCATCTTTACTACCACCAAGTTTCTTTTGTGTCTTCTGGTGTTGAGAAGGTATTATCTGTCACTTTTGGGCAAAACTCAGGAGTAATTATCTCCAGGTAATTGGATCCTTAGACTTCCTCAGTGTTTTGAGCTATGCATATCCCACAGATCTACTACAGATTTCAGTGTCTGTGTCAAAGCACCCTGTGTCCGCTCTTGAGTCCTAGAAACTTTATAAACTTAGAATCATAGAATCACAGAACACTGACTATGCTGAGTTGAAAGGGACCCAGCAGGATCATTGTTCCTGGCCCTGTGCAGGACGCCCCAAGATTCACACCATGTGCCTGATAGCATTGTCCAAACTCTTCTTGAACTCTGTCAGTCTTGGTGCTGTGACCACTTCCCTGGGGAGCCTGTTCCAGTGCCCAGTCACCCTCTGGGTGAAAAACTTTCTCCTGATATCCAACCTAAATTTCCCCCAACTCGGCTTCGTGCTGTTTCCTGTCGACGCCTGTTGCTGGTCAGTACCTGCCTCTCTGCTTCCCCTTGTGGGGATGTTGGAGATTGCAGTGATGTCTCCCTCAGTCTCTGTCTCTCCAGGCTGAGCAGACCAAGTGACCTCAGCCATTCCTCACACGGTTTCCGTGTTGATAGGATTTAAAAGGGGTGGGGAAAGTGCCAGTTGCTAAGGAAGAAACTTAAGCATAGATGAAAATTCGGTACTTTGGGTGTATTGGGTGTCTATGTAGTTAGTTACAAACTTGTTGGGACCACCTGAGTCTAATATTAAAAACATTTTTTTTCCCCCTTTGCATTAAACTACAGGAACCCTTGGCACTGGCAAGTGGAGCTTTGCCAGACTGGTGTGAGCAACTAACAAGCAAGTGTCCTTTCTTAATTCCATTTGAAACAAGACAGTTGTACTTCACATGCACAGCATTTGGAGCATCAAGGTAAAAAAAAAAAGACTGCTGCCTTTTTATTTTTTAAGTATAATAGTTTCTAAATTGCTGATTTGCAGAAGGACCTTGTCCTAATGAGACAGATTTTGCTTGCCAAATGTGAAGCATTTTGGATAGTAGAAGGAAGAAGATGGAAAAGTTAAAAAGATAAGAGATTTCACTTTTTAACTTTAGCTGAAGACTTGCTTGTGTACTTCTAGCTAGGTTATACTATCAGGCAGTAATTTGATTGGGTTGCAGTTCATTGCATGAAGGACTGAAAAACAAAATAGAAAACATTCTGCAAATCATATGAATTCAATGGTCTTTGAAAATGTAGACCAAATCACAGATCTTTTTATAGTTCCTGCAGTTGTTTTATGATTGTTTTAGGTAATTTATTTTTACTTCACTAATGGCTTAAAAAAACAGAAAAAAATCTAACAAAAAGATGCTATTTTGAAAGTTACGAGCTGCACAATGAAACTGTAACAAAACCAGACTTCAAAACATTTAAGGGCATTCTCTAGAGTTCATTACCTACGAATCCTTAATATTTTGATTTCAGCTGTGATTACTTTGAGAGTACATAGGCAGTGTAAACCTTTTTTCTGGTATACTTTTATCTAATGAGAAAAAAGAATTAGTTTTTGAGAGTTTTCTTTGGCTGGTTTTGCTTGTGTGTTTTCCAAACCCAAGTGTAGAGAGAGAATTGCAGAAATTATTGTTGTCTAATTCACCGTAATAATGCCTCATGAAGAGTATGAAATGATGCATTTAAAAAGAGAAAAGAAGGAGAAGAAAAGGCATTATCTTGCAAGACATCAGTTTAAATCTTTTTATGGTGTAAAAGTTGAACTTTTACAGAAAAATGGTCTAGAAAAATGGACTGCATGTGTTGGTTTGTTTTGCGGGTTTTTTTGTTGTTTTGTTTTGAAAAAAGGTAATATTCTAGAAAACTTGTATTTTAAAGAGATCCCTCAGGAAACATGGTATATTATTTACTTTGAAAGTAAAGAGCTCTTAAAATACTGGAAATAGTTCTTAAAACTCATAATCTGTATGAACTGTGGGTGTGTACGCTCTCTGTCTGTCATGACATTTGACGATATTTGCAAAACAACAGACAGCATCTTGGTAGATAGTTTATTGCTGCATAGATGTCAGTACATACAATAGTACATACAAGAATTTGGAAATTAGACTTGGTATAAGTCTTGCTGTTAGAGACAACTGTTCTTCCTTGGCTGATATGGGTTTATTTGTGCATGATTGCACTGGGCCGTTGGTTCTTTGTGGCTCTAAGGAGTGTGTAAGTAAATAAATCTTGCTGCAGACCGTGGTCAGTATCAATGGGGTGATGTGCAACTGCCTTACAGTATATAATGAAAAGTGTAATACTTGTCTATAATCAGGTTTGAGCATCTGTGATTAAAAGTTCAAGATCAAGAATTGTATTGTTTCCATGGGTGCTATCATCAGAAACTTGTGCTTATATTAAAAATTATCTAGTTTTCTGTCTTTATAAAATATGAAGCAGCCTGTATTGGGGCATTTCACATATTTCTGAGATGCTTCAAAAAAAATTAGGAGCTAATTAGTACTTAACAGGTAACATTTTATTAGTGGATACTTTCAAGTTTTCATGCTGCTGGACATCAGAGTTTTAAACAACTTGTTTTTCTCCCAGAGCAATTGTATGGCTGCAGAACAGACGTGAAGCCACTGTTGAACGGACAAGGACCACAAGCACAGTCCGACGTGATGATCCGGGAGAATTCAGAGTTGGGCGCCTCAAACATGAAAGAGTGAAAGTTCCGCGAGGTGAATCCTTGATGGAATGGGCAGAAAATGTCATGCAGATTCATGCAGACAGAAAATCTGTTCTAGAGGTAAAGCATATCTGCCTAGCAGAGCGAGGTTAGATAGCTATTTCTAATGTACTGGACAGGATATTGAATATCCTGTTCCATAACCAACACTGAGCATTTCACTAGGATTTTCTTGTATAATTAACATTCCTTATGTTTTTCTAGGTTGAGTTTTTAGGGGAGGAAGGAACAGGCCTGGGTCCTACCTTGGAATTTTATGCATTGGTTGCAGCAGAATTTCAGAGGACAGACTTGGGAGCTTGGCTTTGTGATGATGATTTTCCAGATGATGAGTCTCGTCAGGTATATTTTCATTTGCATATTAACTGGGTACTTGTATTAAAAAAAAGAAAAGAAAAAAAGGGAAGTCAAATGAGCTAGATATTCAGGAAGAAAGAACATATGATCATAGAGAAGCTAGTTATCATGGTCAAGAATGACCACTCTGCTCCATATCTTGTTTTTTTACCTGTTTTCTTTTTAACAGAGAAGTAGAGTATAAGAATTTAGACTGTGCAGATACATTGTTAAAGGTGAATTTAATAATATTAGCTTTTTTTGTCTGTTAAATCAGGTTGATATTGGTGGTGGATTGAAACCGCCTGGCTACTATGTACAGAGATCATGTGGACTGTTCACAGCACCATTCCCACAAGATAGTGATGAACTTGAAAGAATAACCAAACTCTTTCATTTCCTTGGAATTTTCTTGGCTAAATGCATTCAGGACAATAGACTTGTGGATTTACCCATTTCTAAGCCTTTTTTTAAACTCATGTGTATGGGGGACATTAAAAGCAACATGAGTAAGTTGATATACGAATCACGGGGTGACAGAGACTTGCACTGTACTGAAAGCCAGTCGGAGGCTTCTACAGAAGAAGGGCATGATTCCTTGTCAGTAGGAAGTCTGGAAGAAGACTCCAAATCAGAATTTATTCTTGATCCACCAAAACCTAAACCTCCAGCCTGGTTTAATGGAATTTTAACATGGGAAGACTTTGAATTAGTAAATCCACATAGAGCTAGGTTTCTAAAAGAAATTAAGGACCTTGCAATTAAAAGGCGTCAAATTTTAAGCAACAAAAATCTGTCAGAAGATGAAAAGAACACAAAACTACAGGAATTAATGCTGAAGAATCCGTCGGGTTCGGGTCCTCCTCTTAGCATAGAGGATTTGGGGTAAGAGTTTTCATATTTATTCATAGATAAACAAACCGTGTTGTGTTAGAGACAAAAGTCAACACATATAATGAAAAATGAAGATTTCTTAATTTTAAATAGCATCATTGCAAGGGGGAATCATTAGAGATGCAGCCATACTCTTCCTTGGCTTCAGGATTTTCTTTTCTCACTTCCTCAGTTTCCTACTCTCTAAACTTAAATGCAGCTACACTGCAGTGTTGCATGACTCTGGGAGCACAAATACTTTTAAAGACCGTTAAAAAAAGTTTGATTCACTAATTTCTTTGCTATGATAACTGTTGACATTTATCAAGTTTTTTGGAGAGCTTTTAAAGAGGATAGATGGACATTTCAGATTGTGTTCATCATGCAGTGTTTGAATCTCCATGATAAACAAAGCATGTGTTAACTTTTAGCAAATGTTTAAGTTCTCACACCTGTGTAAACCTGATGTCAGGATGTAGTCTTAACTATTTCCTTTGAAACAACAGTAGTTTTTCTACCATTAATATTCTGGGTTATTTGTTAAAATAATGTTGTGCTGCAAGGATTGCATATTGTCAGAGTTGAGTAATTGCTTATGGCCTTGGAATCATAGCCTGTCCTGAGCTGGAAGGAACCCACAAGGGACCCTGTCATGCGCAGGACAGCCCCAAGTGTCACACCACGTGCCTGAGAGTATCATCCAATGCTTTTTGAGCTCTGTCAGGCTTCGTGCTGTGACCACGTCCCTGGGGAGCCTCTTGCAGTGCCCACCCACCCTCTGGGGGAACAACTTTTTTTAATATCCAACCTAAACCTCCCCTGACACAACTTCAGGCCATTCCCTCAGGTCCTGTCACTGGTCACTGCAGAGAAGAGATCAGTGCCTGCCCCTCCTTCATGAGGAAGTTGTAGACTGGGATGAGGTCTCCTCTCAGTCTCCTCCAGGCTGAACAGGCAGATGACCTCAGTCACTCCTTGTATGGCTTTCCCTTTACGCCCTTCACCATCTTTATTGCCCTCCTTTCTAATAGGTTTATATTCTTAAAGGTCTTGTGGACTTTAGCTGGGCTTGTTATGGAGAGAAAGCAAGTAGCACCATTGAAGGGCCTCAATACCCAATATGTTAAGTGACTCTGTAACTGTTAGTGCTGGGAATTAATGGAAATGATTTTTCTGGGTTTGTGAACTGAATGAAATGGTTTGAGTAGTTCTGAAGCTGATAGCTTAAAGATATCAAACTCTGACATTTTCAGTGGTTATCCAATCCAAATAAATGGTGGGTGAGTATATGCATGTGTATAACATACATTTGAAACCTGTATTATCTGTGCAGTCCATTACTTCTTGTTGTTCTATACTGTTGTGTATACATGAACAGTGGCACAAAATGAACCACCAACAGTGGTTTCAAATCTAGTGAGATACTTTTGGGTGTGAGGGGTGCAGGTTGTAAATCTGGTGTATTTACAATAGTAGTAGCAGACTAGTTTGCAGTTATTAACTATCTTTGTATTTTGAAGTTTAAATTTTCAGTTTTGCCCTTCATCCAAAGTGTATGGGTTTACAGCTGTGGATCTCAAACCAGGTGGTGAAGATGAGGTAAGGAACAAACCTACCTTTACAATTTAATGAGCAGTTAAATTTTTATAGTCTCAGCAGTAATTCTAATGCACAGAGAATTCTTACAGTACTTACCTATTGTCTTTCCAGACTGTAACAATGGATAATGCAGAGGAGTATGTAGATCTCATGTTTGACTTCTGCATGCATACTGGTATACAGAAACAAATGGAGGCATTCAGAGGTAATTTTAAATATAACAACATATATGCAGTTAGGTGGAGTAATTGGTGTTTAGGGTGTGCTGGTTTAAAGTGGTGGCACAGAATGGCTTTCAAAAATAAACTTTTTATTTAAGAATGCAGCAGGTAAGATACTAATTTCAGAATACCTTTGCATTAGTTATGCCATTTTTAATCTTGAAGAGGTTCCATTTACCTTAAGAAACTATTGATTGATTCTGATTTGACTAAAATACAGTTTGAAGTGCTGACATTATTTTATAAACATTATTTGGACTCATGTTTATAACTGTATCTTGTACAAATTAAAGATGGCTTCAACAGAGTCTTTCCAATGGAGAAGCTGAGTTCCTTCAGCCATGAAGAGGTTCAGATGATTCTTTGTGGAAATCAATCGCCTTCTTGGGCAGCTGAGGATATCATCAATTACACTGAACCCAAACTGGGATATACAAGAGATAGGTACTTATATTCTGAGTGATTTTAAAATACTAGTTAAAATATAACATTAAGTGACAAAATGTGGAGAATATTCTTTAGATGAAGATGCCAAATTGGATGGGTTTGGTGGTTCCTGAAGAGCAAGTGATTGTCTAAACCAGCATGAAATAACCATGTATGTTACAACAAATAGTTTAGAAGGTACTTGTTTGTTTTGAGATGAGAGAGAATAAGAAAATTATTAAAATGAGAAAAACTAGTGAAAATGTAATGGCAGCTAACTAATACAGACTATTAAAAACAGCATTGTAGAGTTTTTACTCTGTTAGGTGGTTATAGCTTTTTTTTTTTCAGTTGGGTACAATTGCTATTTGGCCTTCTTATATCTCTTCAAGTGTACTTTGCAGGGGACAAATATATACTGATAGTCTTGGTGTTTTAGGGTTTGTTAGGTTTGGGTTTTTTTGCTGCTGGTCATGTTTGGTAGCAATAACACACAAATCACTTCTGGAACTGTGTTAGTATAAGCCTGCTGAAGGATCCTAATCAGTCTAAGACTGTGTGGAGCAATTCTTCCATTGACCCTGCCCTGCATGCAAAGATGTAGCTGAGATTACAGTGCCTCATACCTGAGGGATTGTTTTAGCAGGCTGTGCTTTCTTCATGCCTTCTCTTTCCCTTCGTTCCCTGGATTTGTGTGGATGAAAGCAGCAGCGGATTTCTTGAACATAGTATTGTAGTCTATTATCTTTTTCCTATTTTTTTCACATAAGGGTCTAAAACAGGATAGAAATGAAATGATATATAATTGACTTTATACTGCAGTAGTGGTACAGAAAAAGTCTTTAAGATTATAGGCAGTGGGATTCTTCTCATAGAATGTTTGAGCTCTGTCTACTTCTCTACCCATTCATATGCAGGTTACCCAAATAACACTCCAAGATAAGTATGTACCTACATTCTTCTGTGTCGTACTAATACTCAGCAAGGAGATTAAAGAAGTATTTTTATGGATTTTAAGCTTTTTTTATTCTTAATTTAATACTCAACAGACCCTAGAATCTTATGGTGTCTGCTTAAACATGACTAAAGACTGTAATTCGAATGTCTTAAGAGAAATTAAAAAAAACCCTCACTTTCTCTTGTAATATTATCAGAACTAATTATTTTAATTTATTTTCAGCCCTGGATTCCTTAGATTTGTGAGAGTCTTGTGTGGTATGTCTTCAGATGAGAGGAAGGCTTTTCTCCAGTTCACCACTGGTTGTTCAACACTCCCACCAGGAGGACTGGCCAACCTACATCCCCGGCTCACTGTTGTACGCAAGGTACAGCTTATTCAGGTCACCCTTGAAACCGGCTGGTTGGCCTTTTGAATGGAATCATTTCTGTGTTAACAGTGATAATTTTTATTTTATTTTCAGTTTTTAATTTATGGCCCTATGCTAACTAAGCTTTCAGTACTAACCTCTGTTTCAGATTTGTTCTCTGACTATTTTGTATTTAATATATTTAATATATTTTCATGTATATTTCACGTATAAAATATAGTTAATATATTTAGATTTAAAATGTTACTGTACAGATGAAGCAAACATATTTCTAAGTTGGTCTGTAGCTTTGCTGATGCTACTATTTCTTGACAACTGGTGTTACATATGCAGTAAGTGCCATAAATTACAGGACCTTACAACTTCTACCTTCCATATTGTGTGCTGTGAACAACTGCAGTAAACTCCTTTTTTTCCTCAGGTTGATGCTACAGATGCAAGTTACCCATCTGTGAATACGTGTGTGCATTACCTAAAGTTGCCTGAGTATTCTTCTGAGGAGATTATGAGAGAGCGTCTGCTGGCTGCTACCATGGAGAAAGGCTTCCATCTCAACTGAGCCACTGGCCACAACATGGAACATGGAAGTGTTTTTTGATACTAGCAAAGCCTCTTGTGTTTGTGTGCAAAAAAATATGATCTCCACGCTGTGCTCTGATGAGACTTGCCTTTTTTCACCTGTGAGGCTTTAGGAACATGTGGAATGTTTGTTAGCTGCTAATGACAAAATAAATCCCTGTAACTACACAGCCAGCAAGAAATTGGCACAGAACACTGTGTGATGCTTCAAGGGCTTGCACAACTGGAAATTAAGGTGTTTCTGTTTGACTGTTCCAAAGAACAGATCATCAGATTTTCAGTGTTCACTGATACAAATTTCTAACAGTGTATTGTGTAAAGTTTGTCATTTAATACCTTGTACACTACAGTTGCCATCACTGATCCCTGTTTTGCTGGCTTTAAGCTAACTGGTCAGAAATTTGTTTCCTTTAAAACTTAGAGTTTATGGGCATCTCCAGCCTTTTCTTTTTTAATGGTGCCTGCACTATTGGAGTATTTTAGTGGGTTTTTGCATATAATCATGCACAACCATTTTTTTTCTTCTTTTTCTTTCAAGTGGGAATATATTTTGATTTCTCAAATGCCCTGCTATAAAGATCAAATCCTTAAGTGTGTTTGTGCAGCTCAACAATAAAGCTATTAAAAAACACTGGTTCCTAGTGCAAGGCACACTTAAAGCAAGTTTTACTTTTGGTTGTATTTTCTTTGTATATTATAAACATTTATTTAACTTGTTGCAGTTTGAAGTTTAAAAAAAAAACACCACCCAATGTGTAAGCTCAAAAGTAATCATTAAAATGTTTGCAACATATAAAACCTGTCTCCTCTGAATGCTTCATTAGTATTTATTAAATCTTTGTACATGTTCTGAACAATGTGCCATACTTTTTTAAAGGTTTAAAAGAACCATTGATCCCACAAATTCATCGCTGTGTTCAGATCTTTTCAGAATTAGACAATGCACCTTTCTAAGAACTACCCTGGGAGTTATAACCCTGCATGTGGCAGGTTTTGGTGCTCTGTAGTGAACCCATGTGACCTG
The DNA here is from genome assembly GCF_022539395.1 of Myiozetetes cayanensis. Classification (NCBI taxonomy): domain Eukaryota; kingdom Metazoa; phylum Chordata; class Aves; order Passeriformes; family Tyrannidae; genus Myiozetetes; species Myiozetetes cayanensis. Next base: position 25,825,965 of record NW_026087853.1, read on the forward strand.
AGGTTATAGGTCTTCATTGCATTGGAATAAAATCTGGGTCAGATAATACAGCTGAATCAGCTGTACTTGAAATGGAGTGGCTTGGTTTTGTGTGGTATTTATTGGTAAAAAGTGGACTGCAGTGAGGTAAAATGAGATGACAGTATGTCTTTAAAGATATTTAAGTACTTGATAACAGAAAAAAAGGCTATTATAGTTGAATCTGTGTGGTAAGTTTTGTTCTGTGCCAGTTCTCTTTGGTAACCACCTTTTCTCAGGCCACTGCTGAAGGAGGCCTTGCCAGAAGATTCTGCCTTGCACGTATAGATCAGGTTGATGCCAGATTTCTTTTCATAGCATTATTTGCAGGACTTTATTGTTTTTTGGATTTTCCCCAATGCAGAATTGGAGGGAAATCTCCATCCCGCCCACTCCTTTGCCTATTGTGCTTCAGTAAAACACCTGTATGCAGATTTATAGAGCTGTCTGCTCCAGACCCAAGGTCATCTTGTTTTGCTGAATGTGTTATTGTGTTAAAGCCATGTGGACTATTCTCACAACACTCTTTGCTCCTCAGACCCTGGTTTCTGGTGACCAGTATGTGCTTTCACACATACAGCTCACACAGAATATGCTCATTTGGTATCAGGTTGTGCCGAGGGTTATGAAGAAGGAGCCAGATAACTTCATTGTGGAAGGGTAAGTGGAAGTACGCTTGGATGGCTGACTCTTCCATGACTTACAGTGTAGCATGTGTGTGACTCAGCATGCTTGTATGCCTGTGAATGCAAGTCAGTGTAGCTATGGCCTCCTGCTCAAGAAGGGAGATTTGATTTAGTGCCTACCTGGTACTGAGAAACTTGCATATCTTGTTACTCATCTTTTGTAAAAGTTTTAATCTTGATGCATGGATAGCACAAACGAGAAAAAAAATACACTGGTGTGCCAAAAAGAAAATTATGTAATTTATGCAACCAATATGATAAAAGATCATTAAACTTCTGATTTTAATTATCATTTATTAATGTTATAATATTTAAGTGCTAAATACTTCTAGGTACACCTTACATGGTATGCAGAAATACTAAATACATCTGTACTTTCCTTTTGTATCTATGACTTGCATGGCAAAGGGAGGGAAGCCTGCTTTTTGATGAAGGATGAATCTAGTTTAAAAGTGGTCATAGAAGTCTTAGAACTGAAAATAAATCAGGTTGGTGCTTAAGGGAAGGACTGAAACTCAGAATTTATATTTCTGTATTTTCTGTCTTCTAGGTCTGCCATGATGCTGTGTAATTCCACGTTATACCTGGTTGGTAAGTTTCCATTTCTTCATCCTCAGCCTGTTTTAAAATCGTTAACCATTCTAAAAAGATTTCTGCTGGGTCAGTAAAGCTACATCCAAATGCATCTGCATGTTTAGTCGCATCTTTCCCATTAGGAACACAGATTATAGGAGAAATGCAAAATATTTTCCAACTAATTTGAGTATTACATGAGTCAGTCTTGCAACGCCAGAAAACTGTTATCCGTACATTGTTGAAGTTTTTGCCTTCTTTTTGTAAAATGCTGCAGTCAGTCTTGCATCTTCCTATCTTGCATCTTCCTAGCTTTCTGCCACTTTGTCAAGCACAAACAGAGGGGCGAGAATTCTGTTCCGGTTTGTTTCCACAATGCAACCATTTAGCACCATTTCATCCAAAATTATGTGCACTCTGTCCAAATTGAACATGATCTAGGAACATTTCAAGTTAAGGATATTTTGAACAACGTGAAGATAATTCAGGAAAAATCTTAGGCACCTAAGTCTTTAACCAAAATTTACAAAAACAAGTATTTCCTAATTTATTCTAGTTTATTCTATGTTTATTTTAATAGAGCTAGAGAAACAGTTCAATGGACACTTTTTTTCTGATCACAGGGCAGTCAGAAGCTTGTAGTAGAAAAGCTGAAGCCCCAGCAGTATCCTCTCCTGGAATACAGTAGCAGTACTAGTACATAGTAGTAAAAGCAAACTAAACTTAAACTTAGATATAGGTGGTAAATTTTACTGTCTGCCTGAGTACCATGTATTGTTTGGATATAAAATGTTATTCATGGATAACAACCTTGAATGTGAAGATGCAAATATTCTGCATTCTTCCTAGAAAAGCGATTGCCAAATTCTTAAAAATTGGACTCTCAAATTTTCTTTACCCTAAGTTACTTAAAACTATTTGATCTGCTTGGAAATAGCTTAAGAGGAATATGCTGATATGTAAAGTTGAGTCATTGATCTAGCAATTTATCTCATAAAGAAGAGCAAAAGTAAATGAATGGTTCATCTTTTAAATACTTTCTAAAATATAATATCTAATATTCACTTATTGGAAAATAATCTGAAGCAGTATGTATTTGTTCAGTTTGCTTCAGTAAATCACAGCTGTGATAAGATGAAATTTGTCCATAACCATGTCTGCCTTTCCTTAACATTATCTAACAGCATCTGTCTCAAAACCCCCCTTGCTGACAGGCCGCACTCGGGTATTAAGTGGTGGGTATTCGTGATACATGAGTGCATTCATGCAGACACGAGTGCTGGGGGCATCCATGGAACAACTGCAAAGGGTTACGTAGCGAAGAAAGACTCGTATGTTGCCATTTATCACCAGAACCCAAAATGGAAACGGGCACAGCAAAACAGCCTGCTGGGTGCATCTGTTGTGCCTCACTGACACACACATACATATACAGAGGCGTGAATAACCCTTCGTCTGCCTTGCTTGCCACCTGTTGCTGCTTTTTAAATGTGTTCTTTGCTGTGCTCAACAGATCCACTTTGCCTTCACTTTGCACCTTCTAATGCTTGGATGTGTCTGGAGTGACTGCTGCAGTGCAGCCAGCAAGACACTGTACAGTAACTTCTAAATACATCTCTCACACTTCTTGCCCAACTTTGACATGAGTCTCTTGAGTGCTTTCTCTGTCTATCATGCTATTTTTGACACTATGGATTGAACACAGGAAGACAGCCTGGTTTTGCTCTAGTCCTTGTATTTATATTAGTGGACTTCCCTGCTACTCAGTGGAGCTGCAAGAACCAGGTTTTTGAAGGCATCAACATTTTCCTCTACCCAGTGTGATAAAATTAAGTCTCATTTTCTGAATATGACTCAGGCATTGAAGAAGATCTAGTGGATCTGACTTCAGTAGTCAGCTGTACTGCCCTGCCAAAGAGCAGCAACAGTGGGAGTACTGTGAACTGTGTATGACAACAGCTGAGGAGCCACATATTTGTATATATTTGTTCTTCCTAGGTGTTAAGTGCAAGTGGTGGGGGTTTAAGGCAACATCTTAAACCACCAGAGCTGTGATGGCATGAGCTCATGCAAGGGAACAGTGTTGGGCTGAAGTCAAGAAATGGATTTGTTAGATAACACTGAACATCTCCATGCCTTGTTTTTTTAGCACCTGGCTTTGAGAAGGGAATTCCCTTAACCTGAATTAGGTGCCTTATTTTCCTCACAACGAGTGGTGACAGCCAGACCCATCAAACAAGTTATAGGTTCTAGAGAACTAGTGCTGAAGCCAGTACCTGGGAATGTAGAGAGGGGTTCTTTGTCTCGGATGCAGAAGCCCAAGTCGTTACTTCAGGTGATGATGACTGGCTTGATTTCTTTTTAAATGTCACAGTAGAGATGCTGCCTGCCAGAAACCTACAGAGGGCAGAGGCTGAGTCTGTCCTCAGCCTGGGGAATTCCAAACCCACCTTTCTCTGTGTGCAAGCTTAGCTGAGTTGGTAGCAGGTGCACCAGATTCCCTATGCTTAAGATTCTCCTGCTGTCTGTAAAAGTTTGGAAGTGTGACTGTCTGGCCTGGCAATGAGAGAAGATGAAGATTTTGTCCCTGTCTTGGTGATTGTTTCTGCTGCATACCCTAAGGCAAGAAAAAAAGGGACACAGAGTACCTCAGCCTTGTGTGTGACCACCCTTCTAAGAGCTGAAAAGGAGAATTTGAACCTTTTCAGGCAGAATGGTCAAACTGATGAGATCACAGCTAGCAGACTGTCACCTTTCTCTGCCACTTCAAATTGCTGTGAATGCTCTGAACTCGGTGCTACCACGTATTTGTGCAGAAGGGGAAGCAATTGTATTGCTGCTCCAGCAGAAGTGTTCTGCTTCACCAAGTGCACAGTGTGGGTATGTGCAAGAGCAACATTCAGGCCCTCAAGTAACTTTTCTACTCGTTACCGTTACCTGACAAACTAGAGTTGTCAACAGGATCTTGGGTATGCCCATGGTTCATCAGATAGCATCTAAGTTGCTGACTTAACCCTAACCACCTAATTTAAGTTGTATTTTAAATACCAGGCTTCCTCCCAAGCCTGACCATAGGCCTAAATTCCTTCTAAAAATTGGACTCATGTTTTCAGTATTGAGGAGCAGTGCTGCCCCTACAGCTTCAACAGTCACCGTTTCTGTGATGCCAGAGGCAAAGTGGTAGCTGTACTCTGCTTGGCAGACTAAAGATTGAAGACAAACTTCTTGCTATTATATACTTTTCAAGTAAATCAGCCTTTACAGATGTATTTTAATCTGAGAAGTTACGGTTTCTTTATTCCAGTAACATGAGAATTTTTAGGAAGACAGCTGTTCTGCTGCATTGTGTTCACCTCTGGCACTGCTCTGCATTGGGCTAGAGGATCTGTTAAGGAAGTTAGACAACATTTCATTCATGTTTCAACAAGTGATAATGCCAACTCTTCCTCAGTTTTTACACTCTACCACTGATTCACAGTGCCCCGGTTCCCATGGCAGAGTCCAGACCTTCCTCGTCCTTTGACAGTTCCAAGGATCTAAAATCCAGACGAGTGGACCAACCAGGATCAGTGATGATGCAGCAACCTGCCACTCCCATCTTATTTTTCTGCATCATCTTGTCTAAGAAAACATTTAAATCACACTTAGCACTGCTTTCTCCCCTGCTGTATTTCTGGAAGAGCCAATACTATGTCAAAAGAAAACACACCAATAAGAATCTTGGAGCTGTTCCCCTCCAACCCAGTGTGGTTCAGTGAGATGTCAATGCCCCTGCAGGGCCATTCCAGGTTATTTCCAGGCAGGGCCTATTGCACTGCAGAAAAGTGGTATGATTTCTCTCCTGTCAGCTCAGTCATCATTTCAGAACCAGTAATTTCATCTGCAGTTTCAATGGAGATACTAATACCATTCTGGAAAGATCTATCAACTTGATTTTGGAAGGTCCCAAAGCATTCTTCACCCTCTATCCTCAACCTAACATCCCAGCTTCCTTTCTCAGTTCTCTTCCCACCTCCCTTCATCACGCTCTTCTTGGCAAACAGTTGGATTGTACAGAGAGCAACCTTGGCTCTTTTCCCCTTCTTGCAAGTCACCTATGCTCTGTGGTTACATCTTGCCATATGCACACAGCTCAGCCATTCACATCTGAGTGCTCTGCCCAGGGAGAGATATGGATCTCTGATCCTCAGCAAGGCTTGCCCTCCCCACCTGTCACTTATTTGGCAAGTGACCCCAAATTTCAGAGTTTAAAGCCCTCAAGTCATAGATCCACACCCAGCCAAAGAGCAGCAAAGCAAACCAGTTTGCCAGCTGCTCAACAGGAAAGAGCTGTATTTGGTGTGTGCACTGTCCTGTGCTCCACCCAGACCTGTCATTTAAGGTCCTGCTTCCAGTAAGAATCCTGGCTGCCCACAAGAGAAGATTAAGGGACTTTCACTAGATCCATGCAGAGGCTAATAGGAGTTTTTAAACAAGTATGCAGAAGAAAACACTTGTTAATAATCCCTGCATGTCAGCGTGGGCAAAGGTGAGCCCTCCCTGGCTCTGTCTTACAGATTTCTGGCAATGCTGCCGTGGGAAGCAATGGAAGTAAATGGTATCTACACAACTGGATTTTACATGTTATGCTTGCTTCGGGTAACTTTAAGAAATGCCCTTCTTAAAGACATTAATGGTACTTTTTACTATCACAGACAGTTTTATGACAAATACATACTAAGAGGAACTAAATGTCACTCAAGTATTTTGTCTCCTTCCCCAGAATATTATATAGACAGTTGAGCAGGAGAGAGAGGAAGGAAAGGAAGAAGGGACAAAAACACGTTAGGACTTGAATGCGATAAATAACTTCTTAGTATAGAGGCATTTTAAGAGATCTCAGGATTTTTCAGGCAAGTAATTAAGGGTGTGTCCAAGCTTAACAGATGATGAAGTGCAGCCAACACCTTATGATCATGGAACACACCCAGGAGCGCAAACAAAGCTTTGTAGATTACAGCACAGGTATGTAGGGGGCAGATGGTTTGCTACTGAATATACAACAAAAAACAAAACCTTGATTTCTATCCTGGACATTCATCTTCAACTGGTCATTAGCTGGAGTTGCTTTTTTATTTAATCTAGAGTCATACATTCTGACTTAACTTTGCTAGCCTTCACTTTCAGTGACTTTTAGCCTATTTAATGGCAGTCACATTAAACAAACTGCAACCCATGGAATACGGACTGTTTCCTCCTCAAATAACTAAGCTGATATTAAACAGGTGACAAAGGTGCCTTCAAGTTCTGTGAAATTCTCAAACTAAGTAATTTTAAACTAGTCCTTATAAGTTTCCATTTCATTGAAATGTTACATACAATAGCCACTCTCACTTTTAAAATAAACTTCCTGTTGATCTGTACAAACTGAATCATATCCTTATAAATTCTCATAATAAATTCTTCATTCAATTTTCTCACTCCTTAAATACACTGTATTCTCAGTGTTATTCCACAGGGGACTGAAGAATAAAATTGATTCACATGAAGGCATTCCCTGTACCAAAGTTTCTTATCTCTCCTAGGAGGAGCAGCAGCAGCTAGTTGCAGTGGAATGTAATGGCTTTTTTGGATCAAGACAACATTCCTCAAATGCTTTGTCCTAGAGCACCCTCCCCCCGCTTCCCACCAGGGAAGTATCTGTTTCTTCTGTAAGTTAATAATGTGACTCCAAGTAAGCTTTGCTTCAACAGTTCAAGCAATAGAAAACTCTCCTTTTGTAATTTTAAAAGTTGTCATACTTACCAGTATTTTGTTCTCTCTAAAGCTGCTGTGGTAACACTTGCATTTTTATAGTCTCTTTTGTCATCATCATAGCAAGAACGTAGTTCCTACACCATCCAAGCTGCAGTTTTGGAGCTACAGAAAACCCCACCCACTTATTTTATACACAAAGTGAGGCTTATCCAGTGTTATTAACACATCAGGACACAACACCCTTAGGATAATTTCAGTACTTGTTCACTCAACTGGCCCAACAGAGCACTACTTACCAATATTTTTAAAACAATTTGATACTCTTAAATGTGCAACTGACTTTCCAAATGAAAGCGGACATCATATAATGGCTAAATGGTTTACAAATTCACACATGGAAACATCTGTAAAAAGCTGGCTATTCTAAAGTACTTAGCTGGACAGTAGCTAATCAGTGTTCATTTTTGCAGTATACATGAGGTAACTTCACTATTGTTCATGCATTGCTTAGCATCACACATGCCTATCAGTGTGATCTATGAATCCTGTTGGGCAGGATTCAGACTGGACCCAGTCCCTGCCTTGTGCTCCAGGCGCCCTTCCTGACAGCTGGCTCCAGACTCAGGCCGTGATACAACCTACGCTGTGGGTGCCCTGGGTGAATTCAGGGGTGTGGATGTAAATGAAAGCTGGAGTCCTGACGCAGCTGGAGCTGCGTTACCAGGAATAGTGGGGTAATGCCCTGTGTCTGGGAAGCTGAAAGAATCAGTGCATGTGCTGCAAGCTTAGTGTGGGCTCCAGGGACATCTCAAAATTGTGTGATGGTCTCAGTCTTTAGATTTAACTGGGCTTTGCTCTGTGCATGGTTTATTTTACAAGGGGTTTGATTTCATATAATTTCCTACTATTTTTTTCATGTTAATAAACACTACTGGCTTTATAGAATAGCCACTATCACTTTTAAAATAAACTTCCTGTGGATCCGTACACAAAAATAACAGCACAGTCAGGAAATTGTGATAGTCCCCTGCCAGATAGTCTGTAAACAAAGATTTTGTAAATACTACTTGGTGTTCACTGTTGCAGAAGTTCAGACACAGTACTTTCTCCATCAGTTATTTTGTATCCAAGCTAACTGTACCGAATATAGGAGTTTGTGTGAGACCATTGGCAAAGGCAATGGTTTAATCCCAGGTGGGGATATTACTTTATATGTTATGAAAGGCAGATTGATGAACTATTGCTTGCACTGCAATAACAGCTAAGACACTTGTCCAGACTCTGTATTGTTTTTCTGGGTCCACTATTCAAGCTGTTGTCAAAAATAAATACAGTCCTGAACAACCCACTTCTTCACAGTTACACCTCAGCTTTACATTTAATACTGAGGGCATCTCACTTCATTTCAACTATTTTAGGTATCCTTTCAACTTATGAAAAGCTCTTCTTCCTAAATGGGAAAATGACCTTGTACATATATAAAAGTAAAATGTTTCATTTTGAAATGGTTCCTGAAATGTGTATCATAGAACAGTGCATCTCTAAATGGTAAAATTACATACATCATTCTTATGTCATCCATGTGAAGGAGACAAATAGCAGATATGAGTTTTTCCAGTGTTTTTTCCATTATGATCAAGTAAGTTAGTAATGCACACTCCCATTTTCCAAATATTTATATTTACACCATCATGCAGATGAGACCCTTAGATAAATTTCTACAGGAATCATTCACACCCTGTATTGCATCCATTGGAAACATTAGTGTTGGCATATAAAGCAACAGCTTCTCCAAAAAGAGCAGACTAAGGACAGAATGCATCCAGAAGGGCCTGGACAAGCTGAAGAAGAGGGCCCCACCTGGAGTACTGCCTATAGGAGTTCCCAGCACAGAAAGGACGTAGACCTGTTGGAGCAAGTCCAGAACAGGGCCACCAAGATGGTCAGAGGGATGGAGCACCTCTCCTATGAGGAAAGGCTGAAAGAATTGGGATTGTTCAGCCTAGAAAAGAGACAGTTTAGGGAGTGAGCTAACTGAGGCCTTCCAGTACCTGAAGGGAACATACAAGAAAGATGGAAAGAAACTTTTTAGAAGAGCATGTGGTGATAGGACAAGGGGGAGTGGCTTCAAACTGAAAGAGAATAGGTTTGGGTTAGATATTATGAAGAAATTCTTTACTGTGAGGGTGGTGAGGCACTGGCACAGGTTGCCCAGAGAAGCTGTGGAATGCCCCATCCCTGGGAGTGTTCAAGGCAAGGTTGGATGGGGCTCTGAGCAACCTGGTCTAGTGAAAGGTGTTCCTTCCCATGGCAGAGGGGTTGGAACTACATGATCTTGAAGCTTCCTTCCAATCCAAACCATTTCATGATTCCATGATATGCAGCAGCCTTTCTCAGCAATTAAATGGGCTACTGATGATAGCTCTAAGCATAGAACTTCAGGAAATTCTTCTCGGTAGGAAATCAATGACCAGAGGCAAACAGAATTTAGAATCATCAGTACACCAAACAATCTAAGATAACTAGACACTTGCAGACTTAAATACACCATATGGAAACATAGGGGATTCTTTTTATGTGCAATTACTGAATAGGTCAAGTTAGTCTCTAATTCAGCAAAGCTCATATACAAGTACACATAGTTCTAATCCTAAACTGTAATATCTGAATACAAAAAACGTAGTTTTACAATCTCTCAGAGATCTTAAGAGTCTCTTCATGCTGAAATGTCATTATTGCTCTTTTATAATATCAGTGAATTTAAGAGTTTTATACTAATACCACAGCATTTTGCAAATTTCAGGAAGGAAATACAGACAGTATATATATATAAGGTCAGTAAATGAGACAGAGTTCCAGCAAGTAGCAAGCATTAATATATTTACAAAAGTGAAATTAATTATTTCCCCTTGGTTTGTTTTTCCCCTTTTCAGTAAAAAAGGAAGAATAATTCCAAGAAAAATGACAGAATTTTTCTATATTCTTCATAAGTTGTAGTTCTTAAATAAAATAAATAAATGAAATTACATGACAGTACTTCACTCCAGAATGGCAACTGTATTTCAGGTGTATAATTGAAACTCTTTGTACCAGATCTGCATTTAACCAACAGCAAACGTAAACATTAGAATTGCTGGAGTAGAGTGAGCAGGCACTGGGATTGGAAGAAGTGAGAATGAAGACTGTTTGTGCTACATTATCCTCGTTTAATTTTCTTCCAATCCAGAACTGCATTTTATTTACTTTGTCTTTAATTATTCAGGACTGTATTTCAGTATTTGTTTGTATTTGGGTTTAGTTTTAAATTGTATTTTAATTAATCATACACATGAAAATATAGCTTTGTAAGGGGAGGGGTGGAAAAAGAAAAATGGTAACTGTGGCAACGCTTGGTTTCCTAAATTTCCTCCTCCATAGATACAAAAAATAAAACTCAACTCTTGCTTTCATGAAGCAGAATCAAAGTACAAGCATAATCTTACAATGACGCTACTGCTATTTGGCTCAAGACACAGCTGTAACATTCAGATATTATTGTAGGCATTTCAATATCTCTTTTATTGTAAACTTAAAAGAAAAAAAGTGAAACCCTGAAGTAATAATTATTTAAGCCTGAAAGTTCCCCTATGAATATAATTTCTCATGTACTTAGTTCTCTCGGAACGAGCTCTCCCTGTCTTACTTTAAATGGAACCAGGCTTATCTTAATGATAGAGGATTTAAATAGGTGACATTGTGAACATCAGTCATGCTTTCAGAAGGGTGCCAAAATGGTGCTACTTACTCTAAGTGCAAACTTGGTTAAACCTCTGCATTGTCTTGACTGACAGTCAGTGCTGTGAAGGCAGTATGAACTGGATCATACACCAAAAGTGATATACAAACAGATTTCTGATACTGAAAAGGATACATCTAATTCACTCTGCAAGGGAAAGAGATAGACAGTCATTAGTTACAGTTGGATGTCTCAGATAAAATGATCTCTCATCTCGTAATCATTAAACATTACACATCCCCTTAAAGGATAAAGAAAGTCTTCAAAATAACTATAGAAAATTTAGGGCAATTCAGATTTCTGGTCTGGACTGGACAATTACATGCTCTTTGCTGCAACACTGCTTTGCCTTACATATGTTACCTGCCTGTGTAATCAAAGCTAATGTTTTACATAGAAAAACCATTGAGGTCACCCACAAGTAACAATCTGAATATAGGCAGTGCCATCTGAGTGCATGGGTGGAAAACCAGCAGCTCTAATCGTGGCAGCTCCAGCCTTATATTCTCTCTTCCTCTTTCTGCAAACCAGGATGTTAATGCCAAGTTCACACAGTTAAAAATGTTGCTGCAGATCATTTCAACAGCAAAATCTAGGCACGGTATATACCTATGGCTGTGGTAGTAGTGGCTACATATATTAGGAAAGGGAAGGCAACTCCAAGCTTTGGACCCTTAGCACTAAGTATTCTCCAGCCCCAGCAACACAATTCTTCATAGAGTCATCATTTCCCTTCTGTTTTTGTCCTGGATTTACCCCAATTAGTGTTATTCATTTAGCCAAAATATCTGAGTTAGAAGCCCTTGTGGTCTCTCTGCAGTCAGCAGAAGAGATGTGGATCTTCAACAGTCGGCACACTTGAGACATGACTCACTTTCTCGAGATACTCATAGATCTCCACAGCCAGTAATGGGAGCTTAGGATGACCAAACTGCTAACTTAGGTGCCTCAGTCTAAACTTAGAAACAATTAATCACAACCTTAGCAGTTAAGATTTTGCACAGTAGGGTGGAGGTTCCCCAGTTTCTGCTAAAACAGGGAATCTTTATCTGCTACCAAGGGCATTTTGTTTGCTAACATGGTTTTCATTCATGGTCTAACCCTGGTTTTACAGCACAGTAACACTGGTAAAGTTTTACTGGTAAAATTGATATTACTTCTGTGGTTTCGAGATGCTCTAAACTGGACTAGTTCTAGTCTACAGGCCTCTGCTGCGTGACTGTGCCATTCTTCAATTAGAACTCTTCAATGCATCACAAAAATTGTATTTTAAGAGCCTGACCAGTTTAAGTTTCCTAAGCATTAAAAAGCAGTTGAAGACATTGGAATTCTGAACAATGTGCAGAGCTTTCTGTGGGTAGCCATATAAAAGTGAAGGGGACTCAGAATTACATCTCACAAACAAATTTGAAAGCTTTCCCCCTGATTCCATTAATGTTTGTTCTCCTATCTGAATTCAAGCTCTTTAAACTCCATTAGATAAAAATAGAGTATGTGAGAATGTTTAAAACTCACAAGCCTAAAAATAATAGATGACAAAATGTCCTTCTAGAGCAGGACAGATGTTCTTTCCTTTCCCAGAGTTCTCTCCCTGTTGTCATCACCATAATTTGGGATTCTGCTAAAATTCTGCAAATCTTAAACATTAATCTGTAATAGTACAGATTTATACTTTCTTGCTCTGTGGTTACTGCCAGTAACCCTAGCTAGAATTATAGCCCTCATTTTCAGTGCTCTGCCATTTATCATGTTATATGCTACTAAAAATAGAACCATTGAATGGCATGAAATTTCTTTAACCACTCCCCTGTTAGGTTCCTCTAGTCTCAGACATGAAATGCTACAGAATATATAAAAAAACCCTGTGGTATGATGAACTAGCAAATTTCTAACAACTATCAGTGGTTGGGTTATATGTGTGGTCAAGGAATTATATATACATATTTATATGTATAAGAACTACATCTATTTTGTTCTGCTTTAATTGAAGAAAATAAAACTTGAGAAGTGGTTGGCAACTATTAGCTCAATTAGATAAACGTGACTAAATTTTCTGTGCATTCCTGTCCTGCGAGGATCAAATTCCATTCCTGGTTATCACTGCTTAGGTTGGGACTGCAATCCGCAATTTTAAGAGAGAAATTCTGAACTCAGTGCAGTCAGAAGGCGATACACTTAGTACCAGCAGTTCCAATGGGCTGGTGCAGCGTCAGTGGAGATAACAGCCTCAAACATTTCCCAGGCGTCTAAATCGTGAAGGGTGCAGATGACTTTTTCAAGCAAATCACAAAGGGAGCTCTGCCATGCCCACTGTGGTACCAGGACTAGGAAACCAGTTACAGACCCTGCATACTGATCTCTTGATTGTACAGTCACCAATGTAATACCCTCAAGTACATGGGACTGCAGAGGAAACTACGCAATCCTCTTTTCTGAGAGGGATATCCAAGACATTTCAGTAGAGGTTAATTGACTTTTTTTTTGGTAACAAGGTTATTAAAAACCGTATGTTAAATAGCACATGTTCTAACCAGGATTATAATGCTGTATTTTGAAACCTTGTAAAAACAATCAAGCAAAAAAATCTCCCACCAAAAGGAACAGTGTCATTTTAGCTGGAGCCATGTCTGATGTTGAATCCTTAACAAAACTACTATCTCTATAATAGCTGTTTTATCAGATATCCACTGTTGCATCACAACAATATGGGGACTACAAGTACAAACTGGTTTTTGGGTTTCTTTTGCTCCATCCCTCTGATCTTGTTCAGTGAGATGATGTCAGTTCCCTGCTTAATGTTTACACCATCTTAATCATGAATGAAGTTCATTTGGGGAATGTAACGCTAAGAATTGCATAAAAGAACTGCAAAGAAAAACCTCTTTATTTCTTTAAAACATATAAAATGCCCATGGCTAAAATATTGGTACATGACCCAAAGAAACTTCACAGCACATAAAAACATGCTTTTCTAACAGAGGCATTTCTGGAATTCCTTGTCTGATGATTTATAACCCATGTATACTTTTACTTCTCTGAAAAATCAATTCATCCTGCTTTCACCCCCCTCCTGTGATAATATTTATACTAATGTATTCAAAATTCTAAATTAATATTAAATAATTATTTTCTCCTTTGATTTATCCCCTGAAATGACACATTCACTAAAGCTTTGAAAGAGAAAAAAACGTTTCATAATAGATTTAGTGTCTCACTCACCACTCTGCTGAAGTATTTGTCCAAAACTTCCACAAAATTATGAATCAGTTCATATACTGCCATCTCATTCTGAAATTAAAAACAACTGAATATTAAATGAATATCTAGAAAATCTAATAGCATTCTTTGTGTTAATTCAGTTTGTGGTGAATGAGAAGCAACTCGATTACATAAGACAACCTACAGTCGAGTGCAGAAGCTCAGGCCACCACAGCAGGAGGCAGTGTCCTTACCCAGCAGAGGTTCCAAGAGCTGGGCAGTGCTTGGGGCAGAAGCTTCAGGCCGGCCACACAAGGAAGCACTGCAGTACCCAGTGGGTCTGTCTCTCCCAGAACGCTGCTGTCCCACTGCATCCTTTGTTCCACCATCACCCAGGTCAGATACATGGACAGATATACCTACCTAGGTTATGCTGAAGTCACACCAGCCAGCTGTAGCACAGAGCCAGGCTATGCTGGGCGATTTCTGTAGCAAAGCCAAATTATTTTGCCCCAAATTGCATGCCATTATAACCCTTACTTGAAGACACTGTGGTTATCAGTAGCTACCTTCCACACCACCCTGTTAAGGGCTCCAATAGTAAGCTTTGAATTAATTTCTGAGAACTGGGAATCAATGTAAACACTAAAGTCTAACAGCACAACCTGAACAAATGAAATAACAGTACTTGTCAACTTTCAGATACCTTTCTTTTTTTCCCTTTTAAAAAAAGAAAATAAATTGCATCTTTCTAGCTGAATAGTATGGGATTTTTTTCTTTGGCCAAGGAGGGTAAAAACAGTAGGGAGTCACCACAGATGAGACAGCTGACTTGGCTGTAAAGCTAACATTTGTTGAGAAACTCCACCCCACATAAATTTGTGTCTAATCAAACATAAATTTGGAAAACAAAATCAGTACAAGGCTTAGGAAGACTAAGTCCTCATGATAAGACTTAAGTCTACTGCTAAAGACTTACTGCTAAAGTAATATACTCCATTTGCTTTTATATCTCTTTTTATTTCACAGAAATAAAAATGTGGGGGCATTTTTGTTTGTTTGTTTGGGGTGGAGTGGTTGTTTTTTGTTTTCACAATGACTCCTTGAAATTTTCTAATTGCTATTGAAAAATTCTGTACTGGAAGAAGACTCGAGCTCTTGCCTGTGATAATCACTATAAGCTTTCATTGCAAGAGGGTATACAATTCCTTACCTCTGTCTGGTCGATGCCAACAACTACGAAAAGGGCTGCATACTGTCGGTACACCAGCTTGAAGTCCTTATACTCAATGAAAGAGCACTAGGCAGAAGCAAAACAAATCAACTATAGCAGCTGTCCTTTAAGCATACAACAGCACAAAGCACAGTGGTCAAAGGGACTAAGCTTTCAGGTTTGTAAGACCCACAAAGAAGTGTGGATTTCCCAAGATCCATCAAACAATTTTGACTTGAAAGAAATTTAGCAGGATAACTATTGCACAACACTTTTCAGCTACTGGCAGAAAACATGCCACCACTTTTTAAATAGAAGAACTGGAACACACATAACTGAAGTGACTTATTATAAGGTACCCAATATTCCCCTAACTTTTCATTTGCAAGCCCTTCCAAAAAGAGCCCTGAAGGTAATTTTCCTATTTTAAAAATTATCAAAATGTTAAAGTAAAAGTTAAGAATATGAGACTTTCTAGTTCGGGGTCACTGACATGTTTCCCGGTAGGACGGGAGCCAGGAGATGGCGCCATTACACGCCGCTGCAGGACGCGCCGCCGTTCCCCTCAGTGACATTGCGCTCGGTCCCCGAAATGGCAGCGGCAGCGCCCTCAGCTCCTGCGCTGGAGCTTCTGCTCGGAAATGCCCTTGCAAGAGCTGTAGGAGGAGCAGGTTAATTTCTTTAGCCACTGTCAAGTCTGCGGACTAAGGTAATTTACAAGAAGTGCTATTTTTTCTGAGGTTTGCTGGAGTGAAGTATGTGAGGACGACTGCGCAAGAACACATATAATTAATTAAAAATAAAGAAGCTGACTTCAGAACACAAACCAAAATACTCCATTCACAGTCCAAGTCACATACTTCTCCTCTAATTCAAGTCAATGTGCAAAAGTTTGGTGCTTTTTAAGTGAGCCATGAAAATCTCAATTTTCATCTAAGAAATTTTACAACTTCTGAGTTTTCTTTCTTGCAGAAGGTGTGAACACTTTTTTTGAATAAAAAAGTCTAATACTGAGGCCTAAAAATGTGTGTTTCCAAATGCTCCTGTGCTTTAGGTAATGTTTTCATAATTTGGAATCCTCTGTCTGAAATTCTTTGTTTAAACTCAGAGCTGTCAGTAATCTCCCTGCTACATTCTGGCAAAGCAGCAGTAATATCTCTTTATCCATCTCTACTAGACAAGCAATAAAACAATAAAATGATTTTTGTCTGGATTTCTGAGTTTCTTCAAACAAACAAGAGGAATCTTCACAATTGTGATACACGAAATTCCACAATCTTTGTAAGCCTCAGAAAAACATATTTATTCAATGCAGAATAACAGTTCAACTCACTAAACCAAAAATCTAGAAACTAAATCTTTTTCTTCATGGGTACAAAAGAAATAATGACCTGCAATGGAAACTGATAGATTTTCAGAATTATTATTATGAAAGATGTGAGATGTGGATAAAATAAAAACGGCAAAACTTACCTGATCTTTTGAACGGGAGAGACAGTTTTTGATCACTTCAGCTTCCAGCATTGTCCGTTTATTAATTTCTACATGCTCATAATACCTAGACAGTCTTGTTTGACCTTGCTTGTTAACCATGAGAAAAAATTTTATCATTTCTTTTTTGTTGATTTCAGTGGCAGATTTGAATATTGAGTGCAGGAACCAAGAAAAGTATTTCTGCTGGGGGAGGAAAAAAGACTAGTAATACATAGGAGTAAAGACTTCCTACAAGCTAGCCAGCCCAGATCTGCATATATTTATGACTGAGTTTATTGCCAAAACACAGAATATTGAAAAAAAAAATCTCTAATCTTTTGCATGCATCCCATGAGTAAAACTCCATTTTTTTCCCCATACAACTAATCACAAACTACCTAATAAGTAACAGCTTTCACATTTTCAGGCAAATTAATTTCTTTGTAGGATTTGGGCAATTGGAGGAGTAAACAGTTACTTCTTCATAACCATAAGTCTACTCACCATTTTGTTCCTGCATACTAACTGGTTGGAAAACATTATCAGGAGTTTACCCAATGCCAAACCAGAAGGTTAACAAAGCTCTTAAGAGCAAAGTGGCCTCTGAGCACTATTTTTCCCCAGACTTGTATTTAACAATTACATTCATACCATCGTCATATCATATTGAAGGAAGAGACAACAAAGGGAAATGTGTGGGCCACAGCACACGACCATCCTTGAGGAACGAGAGACTCCTAAATATTTGGGTATCTGCAGTATCAGCACACATCTTAAGCTGGACCAGGAGCCATTGAAATCAGTTTTTTCCTGTCTGATTTCCCACAGTGATGCAAAAGGTAAACTTTGCACTTAATGAAAGCTAAGTGTGGGTCTTTGATAGCTAAGGAGAAATCTGTTCACATTAATTATTTAAAACAGCTTAATCTCAATCTAAATAATTATTCATCCACACAACATCACTAAAATATAGTTGTAGAAAACAAATATACCCCATGCAAGATACAATGAAAAGGGTATTAAAAAGAGCACAGCACATATCAGAATCTGCTTGGTAAACAATTGACATCTTTCATGTTTTGAAAAGCATGGAAAAAAGGATAAGCTGCAGATGTAATTTTCCTCAGTGTACTGTGGTTTACTCCATATACAAGGAAGTTTAGATTTCTATATGTAGTTTCAAACATATTTTTACTAATTTGACTTGATACTAAGAATTCATTTCTTAGTTAAGTGAAACATGCTTAGTACAGGATGAATCCTCAGGACAAGAGAATCTGTTTGAAATCGTGAGAGTCTCAGAGCATTCTCACCTCTGCCAGGCACGTGAAGTCTCTTCAGGAATGCACTTTTGCTGAGCCACTCCAACAGAAGAGTCATGGAGGCTGGTCAGTGCTGCTGCAATGGTGCACACAGCTTGTCCGCTGCACCAAGGGCTTCTGAATCAGCACAGGTTGGTCTCTGAGAAACAATGAACCACATAATTAAGACAAAAAAGGCCCACATGGAAATGTATAATGGGATCTTCACTGCTGGATGGCAGGTAGGCTGACACGTATGGATAAATGGGAGAGTACCATCTATACAATGTTTACTGTGTTTAATATGTGGCTCTTTTTTCCCCCCATGTTCTATTTCGTATTGCTGGTTGAAGTTAGAGTTGCAGTGTCTTTGTATTTTGAAGCGTAAAGGTGAAACAGTGAACTGATGTAGTAATTTTTTGATACAAACCTTTCAATAACTAAGGATAAGAATGAGTGACTCCTCCCAGCTCTGAATGAGGCCCTCTACCAAGGGCCAACCTCACGACAGAAGGAACCTGAAGCTTTAAAGCTACTTAAGAAAGGGCTGTGGCATGAAAGAGAAACAATTGGAGAAATGTTGTCCATTGTTTTAATCAAGCTCAGACACAGGAGACCAAAAGCACCTTGTTCCTACCCAACTGCAAAGCATGTCTGTCCACGCTAAACAGATAATGACAGTGACATAGAAAGCCTTTCTTTTTCCATCTTAGTTTTACACTTCATCTTTGTGTTTGGCACTGCTGAAGCATGAACAAGTTGTCTGTTTTAAACAAGTTGTTTCCAAAGTATTTTAATAGTTTAGTCATAAATTGTACCAAGGACCCTAAGTCCTGTTTTCACAAATCAGCAAGCTGCAAAAATCCACCCTAGAAGAGTAACATAAGGCTTAATATGTCTTATATATGGGGATATTCAAGTGGGACTTGAGAACAGGAGGAGAATAAACTATCCCAGGACACTGACAGAGCTGTGGTACTTTGAGTTACTGTTAAGCAATATGTGACAGAAAAACATGCACAAATTGATACATATGATCTTATTGCAGGATTGGACCCTAATCCTAATTATTCCTTTATTAACCTAATCTTTGTACATGGTTAATCCCTTTCTGATGTTCTGACTATTTTATCTGCATGTATTCCTATGAATGGCCTGGATTGTTTTACATATGAATATACTTTAGACCAGATTATTTTTTTTTAATCCACACAAATGCTCTTACCCAGAATAGATTAAAAAAAAAAATGTTGTAACAAAGGTAGAACCACAGTTGCACTCAAATGTGTTACCTGCAATTTCTGAGACAATTATTTTTCATAAGATTGGAACAGGTGATTAACATCCATAGTAAAGAGGTCCACTAGTATCACAAGTAATTTCTGTATTTGCCCATCAGCCCCAAAGACAGCTTTCAAAATTTTAACCAGAAATTTTGTTTAGATAAATGGCAGCACAAGCACACAGTTCTGTGTAGAAACACTGGATTAAACTAACATGTTCAAATAATAATTTCTTTTAAAAATTACAAAAGCATGCAAGCATAGCTGTGGAATCTGACTTTGAGAATAATGCCAGTGTTAAAAATATCTTAAGGGTGTTTTAAATTTCCTTTAGAACTAATTATGAAAAAAATCACTTGTAGAAATAAAAACATTTGCTTGCACATTTAGGCAAAAAAGAAGAAAATTACTGAGCCTTGTTTCTAGCAAACAAAGATTATTCTTTCTCTTTTCATCTCGGCTTTTAGATACGTTTTGACGTGAGGTTTGCATATACAGAATCCACAGAATCACAGTATATTCTGAGTTGGAAGGCACCCACAAGGATCATTGAGTCCAAATCCTAAGTGAATGGCCCATACGGGGATCAAACCCACAACCTTGGTGTTATTAGTACCATATCAACTGAGCTAATCTCAGTTATATAAGATGTAAAGAAACCTGTGAAGTATAATAAACAAACAAAAGCCTATCTGTGTATGTTGATGGGTGGAGAAACCCCCATTCCTTCAAGTTCTATATATTTGAGAAGCTACTTTTATGATCAATAACCAGTATTCCACTTACAAAGGCAGCTCCATTTCTTCTGATACAACTCTTACGTGCTTTCCTGTGCATTCTCACGCACATGCCTGTGTGTATCAATGCACATACACATGAATTACAATGCTTTTATGAATGCAGAATCCAATGGTTCAAGGGAATTGGTGACAAGATGCAAGCCTTTCATATCTCTGCCATTATTTTGCTCATTTTAGTAATGAAAAGACATTAGTATCTGAAGGCTGTTTGTCAGAACTGAATAGGCTGTCTCATTCCAGGTCACTGGACAACTATCTGCATCACAAATGCGCTTAGGAACCGAAGACTGGAAGAGACTCATTGGGATCCTGATGGACTGTCAAGTCCAACTCTCCCCATCACAGTCAACCATGCATTAGAAATTTTATTCAGAATAGCCTATGGTATACGTTTCCTGCATATCCTGCACACCCAATCTACAAAACAACTACAAAACTCTGAATGTCTCTGAATGAAGACTCCCTAGAAACAAAAACCTGAGAAGGTACCATTTGGGGAAGATGTAAAAAGTCTTGAAATTGCAAACTTTCCTTCAAAAGAAATTACCTTCTGGAGTGACTGAACAGAACCCTTACAAAGTATTTCTTCTGTAAGGATAATTTGGCATGTGCACAGACGACATACAGCTTAACTACTGTGATTTAAATATGCACTATTACAGTGTGTTAGATCTCACCCTCATTAAAGTATCTCTTGCAGATAAATATCTATGAGAAAACTCATATGGTGATTGGTTTGTGTGACTCACACTGCTTCAGGATCTGCTTCCAGAACATGTCAGCTCTGCAGACTGCTTAACCGCATAAGACACCTCAAAGTAAGCTGTCCCTGTTTGAGTCACACCCCTAAATGATGTCTTTTCAGATACTGGCTGAAACCTCTCAGAGAGACAAAGCCTGCAATACCTGTTCTGTGGATAAAAAGATCTTAAGTCTCCAGCGAGGCCAACCCAGCTGATTCCCATGCAGTAATATAAGACATATTTTAAACATATTTTTAATTACTGCTCCAGTATAGATACAAGCACTCAATTTAGTTTGTCAATGATTTCACCAATATTTATGCATACTCCAACACATAAATTATAAAAAAAGAAACACAATCTAAGTTTGAGTTGTACTTGCAGTACAAGCTGTAATTCAAATTAGTCGTGTGTCTCTCAAGCTAAAACCACTCCAGTCAACATGTACAGATTTAGAAGCATTTTAGTTACTGCACTCTAAGAACTGTTTGCAACATTCTAGGGCTCTCAGCTAGAATGTAAATGAGAGATCAAATCTCAAAAAGAAGAAATGCATGACTACATATTTACAGAACTGCTTTACCAAGAATTAAAAATAAATGTTAGATAGAACTATATGCAAACAATTTACTGCACTGTCTACCTCTAAACAAGTTGATTTTCTGGATGCAGAGATCTAATGACACTTTACATGCATACTAAATGTAGAATCATAGAATATTCTGAGTTGGAAGGCACCCACAGGGATCATCAAGTCCAGCTCCTGGCCCTGCACAGGATCATCCCCAAGAGTCCCACCATGTGCCTATCACTGAAATGCTTCTTGAACTCTGTCCGTCTTGATGCTGTGACCACTTCCCTGGGGAGCCTGTTCCAGTGCCCAACCACCCTCCAGGGGAACAACGTTTTTTAATATCCAACCTAAACCTCCCCTGACACAACTTCTGGCCATTCCCTTGGGTCCTGTCACTGGTCACCACAGAGAAGAGATCAGTGCCTGCCCCTCCTTTTCCCCTTATGAGGAAGCTGTAGAGTGGGATGAGGTCTCCCCTCAGTCTCCTCTTTTCCAGGCTGAACAAGCCAAATGACCTCATATGGCTTCCTCTGCAGGCCCTTCACCAAATGCAGAACAAGTAAAACATAAATGGAATTAAAACATTAATGAAAATTTAAAAATGGCTAAATAGGAGAATCACGAGGCAAAAGTAGGTGTAGCACAGGAACAAATATTTGTGATATATATGTTTATTGAGCTTCCTGGCTATAAATTTATTATACAAAAACATGCAGCAAACGAAGACCACTCCCATAATCAGAATCTTTGGTCTTCCTACTTTTGTTCTGTGGACAAGGCTTTAGCAAATGTCACATGCAACATTATTTATCAGTAGAAGTAATCTTTGTATTCTAGAGCTTGTTACTGTGCACATTCTTCCAAGGATGAAACAAGCATGACTATGCGAGTTTAAAATAAAACACTGTGTTGAACTTCAGGATCAGGGATTTTACAAAAGCAACCTTATTAACCTAGGGAAGTCAAGGGAGGAAGGAAAGAGTAAAAAAGTTTTCCTTTGCTGTTGAGTTGTCAAAATGCTGGCCGAATATAGTAACAGAATTAAACTGCAGTAACTCCCACATACTCAGGAATGAGGAATGTCCCATACAATTTGAGCTAAACAAAAGGTTACAGTAGTTATGAGGTAAGTCGCAATTTTTAAGAATGATTAGGTACTGTCAGTAGACAAAAGAAATGAGCTGAGGTGGAAAGGAGTTGGATTTAGATTGCCTAATCTATATGGAATCAGGAAGACTGTACAATGACATTTTAGTAGGAAATGATTTAATGGAGAAGAAAGGAAGGATTGGATAAGCTAACTGAAATATCAGTACACACCTGAGGAGAAATTAGTAAACAGAGGAAACACCAGTATTGAGACAAGGAGTATTTTTTTTCAGTAATTAACAGAATTCCAGGTCTATCAAGAATGGGCCTTGTTTAGGAAACCATCTATTTTTTTACTTAATGAGCAGAGCATGCAAATACTTTGAAGAGAGGCAAAACCGAAGGGCTACCTTAACTTACAATGGATGACCTATGGATCATTTCAAATAGGATGTGACAATAATTTGTAAATACTGCATTTCAGAGTAGGATTGTGCAATTGAGGTAATTTCACCATATCCAAAATACAGCATCAAACACTGCATTGCTATCACTGACAAAATTGAGCCAGACAAAACAGACCAGTAATTACTTGCAAAACCTTCGTCACGTGGAAAAGACTTTTGAATAGCAAATATGGTGCACTCTTCCTTCCCATACAGGGCGGAACACATTACACACCACACGACTGAGGCATCATGAAGATGACCCTCTGGTCAGTAGCCAGCTTCCTGAAACAGACCATTAATTCAATAAATCTATTCTAAAACCACCTCTTTGCAGGGCAAACTCAACGCACCGCTAAACAGCGCTGAGTCTCAAAAACTCCAGTGTTTGACCTAAAGCTGGCTGCGCGCCGCTTTGGGACCCAGGCCCCGGCCCAGCCGCATTCCCGCCGACTCTTCCGAGGCCGTTCGGCGCTTCCGAGACGCGGAGAGAACCGATCCCCGCCGCCGCTTCCCTCTGGCCCCCGGGGCGGTCGGACCCGCGCGGGGCCGCCAGCCCCGGCACCGACCGACGGGCGAGGCGGCCCCGCCGGGGGGAGCTCCCGCTCCCGGGCTCGGCCTCGGCCCGTCCCGCTCCCCCGGCCCGGCGCTCACCTCGCTCCGCGCAGGCGCCCCGGCGGCGGGAGGCGGCGGCGGGGCCGGGCCGCGCTTCCCGGCAGGCGCCGCTCGCTGCCCGCCCGGCGGGGGGAGGAGGGAGGGCCGCGGGGCTGTAATGGCGGCTGGCGGCGGCTCCGCGCTGCGCTGACACCCGCACCCGCTCGGCGCTGCCCCCGCCCGGCCCGCCTCCTCCTCCCGCCCCAGCCAGCGCCGCTCGCCCTCCCGGCCCCTGCTCCCGGCCCCCGCCGCGGGACGAGGAGGAGGGCTCCCCGCAGACAATGGACGAGCACCCTGGAGCCGGAGGAGGCGGTGGGATGGCGGCCGCCCCGAGACCGCAGCAGCCGCCGCTGCAGGCGGGTGGGAACATGAACCTGCAGTCGGGTGGGGGCTGCGTGGGGGCCGGAGCCGGCGGAGGAGGAGGAGGGCAGCAGCCGCAGCCCCAGGGCCCCGCGGCCCCGGCAGGGCAGGAGGCGGCGGGCCCCGCCGAGCTGTCCCGGCCCCAGCACTACACCATCCCGGGGATCCTGCACTACATCCAGCACGAGTGGGCTCGCTTCGAGATGGAGAGGGCGCACTGGGAGGTGGAGCGGGCCGAGCTCCAGGTACGGGGAGCGCGGGCGGGCTGGGACCGGCCCGCGGGGCTGCGGGGGCCGGGCCTCGCGCGGGGTGCGGGGGCAGCGCTGCCCGGGCCGGCCGGGCCCGCGGGGCCCTCGGGGCCGAGCCGGTGGTCGTGGCCCGGGGACGGTTCCCGGGCGAGGTCCGGCGGGCGGTGCCGGCGGAGGCCCGGGCCGGGCTTCCTCCCCGGGGCAGCCATTTTGGTTTGTAGCATGGCGCCCGCCCGCTCCGGAGCGGCCCCGGCCCCGCAGGCCGCTCGCCCGCACCCGCCGTGCGGGGCCCGCGGCGCGGCCCGGGAGGGGCGGGCGGGCGCTGTCGCGGCGAGGGGCTGTGACCCTCCTCACCCTCCTCGCCGGCGGGACGAGCTGGGCTGAGCCTTGACAGCTGCGATGGGCTCCCGCAGCACAATGACTCCGGGGCTCCCCAGCCCCGCGCGGGTCACGGACAGCAAGAGCCACCGGGCCTGCAAGCGAGGGCTGGCGCCTCCCTGGAGCTCAGCCAGCGGCTCCTGTGGAGGGAAAAGAGGGAGTTGGGAAGGGGAAGGAGTGTCTACTTCCCGAACAGGGGGAGGACGAGGAAAGGGAGTTCAGGTAAATCTCAAGTAAAGGACTTGGACAGGCATTCTAATTTGAGACAGGTCGAGTGTGTGTTCTTACTTTCCTTCGGACTCGTTTCTTTGGAGATTTCACATCAGAGAAGAGTGAGGAGTGAATAAGTCTGCAATGTGGTCATTTCAGTATACAGAAGACTACAAACTTATCTCAGGAGCAGAAAATGTATAACTCCTCAAGGTAGAGAGCAAGTTGTTGGAGTTGCAGTATGCATCTCTTGCCACCAATGTTTGCTTTTAGTAATAAAATGGATAATTCTACTAACTACTTTTGCAAGTAAAAATAAAATCATGCACAGACTATTACAAATTTATGAACAGATTACAAAATCTATTGAATGTGAAGTATTGGTATAGAAGTGGTTATCCTTTTATAGGACAGAGAGGTACATGATAACAATGTTTAAAAATGTTAACAAACTTTATTGCTTCCAAAGGATTTTTCATGATTTTTGTACTAAGTGAATATATGCTATCTTGAAGTGGCATTCCATCAAATTGCAGTCTAATTAGAGTTTTTAATAACCTGCTGCAACAGCACCAAAGTTTGCAAGGCATTTACTTTCAGAACGGAGAACTATACCTGAGCCTGGGCAGTTCTTTCAGAGCTTCTTGTCTCTATAATAAGCATGTAACTTGCGCTATTTTTGTTGCAACTATAATTAAGAAAGAATTTTTAAAAACCACCAAGGGAAACAGATGAAGAGGTTTCACTGTTTCCTTCACTTACTGCCAGTTTTATCATTTTAAACCTTGTGGAATGGCTGGTTTTAAAATCAGTGTGGTGGACACTGGCTGGTGGGAGGTTTTAGCAGAGGGTAATTGGCAATTTCACCTGTTTTCTCTAGTGTCTTAATTCTAAGCACAGTGCTGTATTACTAAGTTGCTTAGTGCTATTTGTTAGCAAACCATCTCAAAATTTTTAAGTATGGGCTTTTACTTCAAAACAAAGTACTGCATTCTGTACCCTGTCGTGGAGCGAAGTTTGGAGACTTTGCAAATTATGTCTGACTGAAAAAGCGCTGCTGTGAACTCATGTGGCCTCTAGACTCCCTGATGCACTCTTGCCAAATCTGCTGCGTTTTGTTTGTGGTTGCTGTTTGTCATCCATTACCACATTGTTTCGGTTGCTTTTTTCTGGAGGTATGGTACTAGTTCTGACCCTGATTACATACATGTTGATTCACACATGTGTGCATAAGGCCAGAGACAGCATAGTTGCTGCACGCTGCGGCTGCATGAGGGAGGGGTTTTTATAACTTCAGAAACCCAGGATAGAAGGAAAGGAAGCCATTACCTTTGGATTTTAAATATCAAATTTACAGTGGTGAAGACTGATACGGGCATGTGTTGAGAATATTTTTGGAAGATAGATGTTTACCAGGCTTGTTGGGTTTTTTGTTGTTCTACAACTCAAGATGTAAAGTCACAGTATATTTTGTGACTAATAAAACTTAAATAGTTTGGACCCCAGGCAACAATTTTGTCCACTGAAACTGGTGATAGTGTTGTTCATTTGTGTGATGCTATGTACCAGTGTGAGGTTTTTGATGATTGAGGGCTCCTGGGTTGAAAGGAAAACAGTACATCCATAGCATGACAGTAGATAGTTTATATGGAAGTGAGTGTTGGATGATTTAGTTGCAACTCTCCTGATGCAGGTAATTTCCTTGTTCTTATTTCTTCATTCTTTCAGCATGATGGTAAACTCTGTAAACATTGTTTCTCAGTGTTGGCAATTTATAACTTTGCAAACAATGCACTTTGGGCCATGGTCTTGTCACCATGGCGGTGTTGGATCAAGGGTTGGACTTGATCTCAGAGGTCTTTTCCAACTCAGTTGATTCTATGATTCTGTAATAACTATATGGAAAATCAAGTGTCTTAGCAATATGTGTGATTTTATTTACCTGTCCTGAATTTATGACTTCATTATTCCAAAGAATGCAATACTTTCTTGTCTGCAGTATGAAATTAATGGGACTCCTGTGATTTACCCACCTACCCCCTTTCTTCTCCTGTATGGTTAAAGTGAGTGGAAGAATTGCCCACTTCTTGAAAGAGTGCTCTTCGCATACAGGGGGGATGGTGAAGGGAGAGATGGATCTTGTAATGAACTTTTTTCTTTTGTTCTACCTGTCTGTGGGACACATTTTTATAAATAATTTAAAAGTGCTTATTACCTTACTGTGTTTATACCACAGCTGTAATGACTAACAGAGGGTCTCGAGCCTTTGGGTCTAAGTCCTATACTGGTTAGACTTAAGTCTACATTTACATCAGACTTTCAATCTAAAATGTTAATAATTTCACACTGTCTTTCCAACTCTTCAGGTGCATGGCTGTTCTGCTTGTGTGCAGAAGAGAAGCAGCAGCAGCATGGGACAGATCTGTGTGTGCAAACCAATATCAAATATATAAACGTCAAATATCAGGCGTGCAGTACTTGAAACATAGTACATTTTTTTCCTTTCTATTGTAATATTGCCTGCTGCAGTAACTTTTTAAGCATATACTCAGCTGTGTAGAAAATACCTAGTCTGGCATTGCATTGATCTGTTCCCTTTGTGGTGAACTAAAAGAAAGATTTTTACTGTAGCAATGTTGTGTAATTGTAACTTTGAGCTGTCAATCTATTGACCTTGATGTTTATGGCGGTTAAACTGAACTACACTGTCCATCTTTTCTAAGACATTTATGCACTTTAGAGGAGTTACAGCAAGTCCATATTGTTGAATGTTACATATCTGTTAGAAGTAATTATTTGCTCTAGGTGGTAAGTGGCTCAGTAGTCTCTTAAAAGAAAAAGAAACCTGGGTGCAAAACCAGAGTGGAGTTACAGAAACATTTGAAGAAAGAAGATAAAGTTGTGTCAAAAAGGTGTATCATAGGAAAGGTTGCAACTTTGTGGTGAAAATCGAGAGAGATCCACTTGCCTGTGAGGCTTATAGTCTGATAAGGCTTGGCTGGAATAAAGTTCTCAATTGTGCAGTTTCTTCAGGTTTTGAGAAGTAGATAGAAGTGAGATGGAGTACTCTTTGGTACTTCAAAATCACACACGAGTATGCTGGGAGAGAATTATCAGTGATGCTACTTCCAAATGTTCTAATGAATAGAATGAATAATTAAGAAACATAAACACTCAGAACAGAATACATACAATTTCAGTTTAAATGTTGTACAACCTCTTAAGTAACTTCAGTGTGCATAAAGATTGATGTGATTGTTAATACATTTTCTGTCGTGACGTCTTTGATGACACACATCTAAAGTTCCTACTTTATCAAATTATACAAATGCTCTTTTTCCCAACTGTTTAGTGACATTATGGGAAAGTTTTGTCATCTAACATTTTGTGTTTTTTTATATAAGTGTTTAAAAAAAACCAAACCCCCAAAACCCGTAGATTTCAGATTTTACTTGCATACCTTCCCTTTTTGCTGGAGGGTGCGGAACAGGCTCATTAAAGGAATTTTATACAGGATATTCTTCTAAAAAAAAAGTGTATCTTCAGATAACATATGTAAAAGTGTTGATATCATGATAAATTGAGACCATGTTTAGAGTATATATATGGTCATGCTGTATTTCAGCATTTTTCAATGCTTCAGTGTTTATAAGGTGTAGCAGGAGTCAATTGCTGAAATTTTTGGCTGTATGTGGCTTGTTTTACTTTGTTGCAGGGGAGATGGAGATAATGTTGGGAATGTTTCTCTCAAACTTGGAGTAACAATTACTGCTTCTCATAGCGTAGACTTTGCCTTGCTTTTGGCAAGCAGATAATTTGTTTTGATGATAGATTGCAAGTAGAAGTGGTTATGAGGGTTGTAGAATGCTTATTAGTTTGTTGGAAAGAATAAGTACGTCTCAGCAGCTAGGGAGCATTAATTAAAAATAAGTATTTAAAAAAACCCCATCTTTTCAAGAATTAGTGGAATTTTATGCAGGGGGCTGTTGTAAATGCTGAAGTGTTCTTGGGTCAAAAAGTGTTTGCACAAGTTCTTGGAAGAAAATTTCCTGGGCGTATCTAAATTCAAAGATACTGTCTTTTTGATTTACAAATTTTTGGAGATTTGGAATGTTTTCTGAGATTTATTCTTTTGTTTTTGTGCTATTCCTGTGGCACTGCCTGCCCAATCTCAGAAGTGGCATACTGAGATTGGTGGTCTGATGGTCTGACCAGGCAAGCTGTTCTGATATTCTCATGACCAATGAGATATCTTTGAAATGTAATCATAGAATGGTTTGGGTTTGAAGGGACCTTAAAGATGATCCAGTTCCAACCTCCCTGCCATGGGCAGGAAATGCTTTGGTTTGATTGTTCGAGAGTATACTTAGTGCTATTTTTATACTGTCTTGCTTAAGTAACAAACCGTGATGGATATCATGGGCATTAATTGTGATTGAATATGCAAAATTAAGGCAAGAAATGCAGATGCTGCAGTTGAGAAATGCACAGTGTGTTTTAACTGCATGCATTGTTTATCAGTTGCATTTTAGATGGTTAAAGTTAGAAGTAGGATTAATTGATAAACTTATTTCATTGCGTCTTGCAGGTGAATTTCAGTATTTATAATAAAATTAGGCTTAACTGATCAATCCTTTTTAAGCATCCTTAAAAAACCCAAAGGCTACTTGATCAACACTGACTGAAAATAAAGTGAAGTAGGTTGTAAAAAGTTGATCAGCATTCTTATTTGTGATAGCTTATTTGTAAATGCCATGAGTTATGTTGGTAATATATGCATCTGAACTGATTAACTTCTGTCTGTGCAAGCTCTTAAGGTGCTTCCTGTAGCAGGGGTGCAGAAGTACTTCTTTGTACAAAATGATGCTTATTCACATTATAGAATATTTGAATGTTCAATACCTTTGTTTTATAATGAAACTTTTTTTCTGTATGAAATAACACATGTATTAGAAGTTAAACCCCAGGAACTTCTGTTCGTTAATCATTTTTCTAAACTAATGGTGAAAACAGGTACATATTTGCTAGAGTTAAATCCATTTTGCAGTTTAAAGCACTGAACTGAGCGTTCTGAGTATTTTGGGTAGAGGGCAATTAGACATAATCGAGAGTTTCCCTTCTGTTTTCCATTTCCTTCAAGGCTTTCCATACGCTGTTTAGTCTAAACTATGTCAAGAGGGAGATCGCCTCTGGTAGAACTTCAGGTGTCTGTTTACTGAAGGTTGAAAGTCTGTTCTGTATGTCTGTGGATAAATCTTACCTTTCCTCATAGGCTTCTTGGCAAGACTTCCAAATTAAAAATGTGCAGAGCTGTTTCCTTTTTGTGTATGGGTAACGTATAAAGAGAGGACATGATTGTAAATTAAAAGATGGCTGCTGTATAGCAGAGCTTACCTTAAAAGATACATGTGCAAATTTGGAGTAAGGAGATTTCTTGAGACAGTTCAAGATAAATAGAAATAAGGCAATTTTCTTTTCTGGAAAGAGTATCGTTAACATTTCATTTGTTTCACTATAAAATTGAGGTATGATTTTTTGGCACTAAAGGATTAGAGTCTTCTTCACTAAACTCAGTGTTTTTACTTCTCTGTGGCCCATTCTTCCATTTTATTTTTTAAACAGTTGATTTAGATCTTTAACGCTTTTATAAAATTTTCTTGCAATATTCACCTCATGGAGGCAAAACAATAAAAGAAAGCAGGACATTGAGTTGCATAAAAATCCATGTAGACAGTGAGCAGGAAATACATGGTTGGCTATGGAGTTTATGTACGGGAAGATATTGGTCAGTGTAGAAGTTGTGTAATTTTTTCTGGAATATTGTTCCTAAATAACTCCCTTCTAGCAACACTTGGGGTAAAAGTTTAATAATTGCCTTTTCATAAATGTGTATTTGTAATAAAGTCTCTCTTAGAAGAAGTGCACAGAACTGTTAATTCATAACAGTCTGGTGAGGCTTTCTTTTAGACACAGTGTAGAACTATGTGGCACATAAGTTATATAACACTTCCTGGTGAAGAAGTACTCTTTTTTTTTTTTTTTTTGGTTAAACACTGGACATGTATTTTATTTCTTAGTTTCACTGCCTGTGCATATCTAATGTCTCTGTGAGAAATGTCTCTTTGGAGAATTTTTTGTGAGGGTTGAAGTACCTGTTGGTGTAATTATTTATTTCATGCTGAAAGCAGTATTGGTGGGTATTCTCGATCCTTTTTGTCATTTAACCAGTTGGGAGAAAGTGATAATGATTTGTTTTTCCTAACTGATGAAGAGTGTGGCAGGGAAGTTGGATCTTCCATGATTTAAGGTATCTTCAGGAAGAGCTTTGTTTGCCTATCTGAGTGTTAGTTTTTTTCACTCGGTTTTTTTCATTTGTTCTTGAATTATCCTAAGGAATGGCTCAGCAGGATATTGAGTTTAGTGATACCTTCTGCCTTTATCTTTGCAACTCCAAACAGGTATCAAGAGCTAATTAGGAAGTTGGCTATTGTTCAGGACCAGTCCTGAATCTACAGCAAGAATTCAAGCAGTCTGTAGGTTTCTGTGCCATTATAGGATCTTTATTAAAAGTGGCTGATTAGAGATAGCCTGCTGTTAGCAATTAAAGGTAAAAATACATTTTTCTGAGTTCAGAATAAATTCGATTCAATGTTACTGAGAGATGAAGCACATTCCCAGCTTTTTTTGAAGCTATTGTGCATGTTTGCATATGTATTTGTTGAAAAATCCTACATATGTTGGATGTAATGTTTTAAACAACTGTCCTTCTCTGAATGCTGAAATGATCCTGAAATAGATAATGAAAATTAGAAATTAAAAATTTCTGGATTAGAAAATGCAGATGCCTGAAGGTCTTTATGATTATAAAATTTTATGACAGGTTGGTTGCTGTAAAATTTCTTCCATTTGCTCACCTTATTTTTTCTTCACCCAGAATATTGCCACTCCTTAACTACTACCACATATGAAAATGGTGATCCTATAATACTCCTCCTAGAAGGAAAAAAAAACCAAAGAAAGCCCCTTGGCTTTATACCAGTGACCACTATAACAAGCCGGACTCTAGTATTTAACTTGAAATTGTGATTTGCTTTCTTTGAGGATGATGTGCTTAACTCCTGGACCCTGGGGTGCGGGAACAGAATCCTGTAATACAGCTTGAGAGTCTGGGAAAAGAAAAGATTCTGCTTTGACAAACAGCTCTCAGAAGAGAGTTCAAGGAGAATATGTAAACATGTTTACAAGTTTTGTAAGAGCTATTCTGTTTCATAGCTTTAGCTAGATATGTATGGTTGTACTGGTAGAAGGCAGGACTACTGGCTGTGTTAACTCTCTGGTGAAGTGGTATAAATTAGAGAGTGCTGGCACTATTCTGTGCCAGGAGGCTGGATTAACATTTAGGAGGTGCAAAATACCTGCCCCTCATCAACCTTCTGTGATGCCTCACTTGAAATTAAACACTTTTATTTTAATTATCTTACTCTTTCTTAACTTTTAATTCCATCAGCTTGATTATTTTCAGTTTTGTTGCTACCAGTGTTACAATTACCTTAACAATGCCAACTCTCTCTGCTCTGTAATCCTGTATTCTTCTGTGTGTGTATGTGTATGTATATATGGCTTCTTATATTCAAACACTCTTGGTTCTTGTTTTCTGCTCTCTGTTCCTTGGGCATGTGTGCTCCTGACCTGCAGCTGATGAACACTGACATGAGTGTTCATCGCTAGAACAGTCTAGGTCAATTCAGATCACCGTGTTCATAGTCTGCTGTGGATTATACTTTCTCCTTCTATATTCCTGATTATTAAGTAGGTGTTCCTGGTTTTGGAAAGATTATGGACATTCTTGAGGATGTTTACCCCACTTGCAATTCCTCCCTTCCCTTTCCACTCTATAGTGATTATGAGAACCTGCCACACCGCAAAGTATACAACATCATTCTTATTTATGTGCTCTTTTACTACACATACTGGTAATAAAAAGAATGAGCTTAATATTTTCAGTTTTCTGTAATATTAAGTATCTAACAAAACTGTAACTGTGGCCTTTTGTCATTAGCTGTATAACTTAACAAAGTAGCTCCATGTCAATGGAATAATGTGCCAATATAGTGATGCTGACAGTAAAGGTATTTTTAATCTTATCAAATTCAAATACTGTCTTGGTATGTACCTACTTAGTCTTACTGGTTGTAGTGGTGACTTTATTGAAAAGAAATCTTTTTTACTAGCATAATGTGTTCCAAAAAATGCCAAGCAATTTAAAAGACTGTATGTGAATCTTTTTAGATGGAAATGGTCCAAGGTGTGTAACTATTTTTTGTTTTTAAGATGTTATTTGCAAGGTTCATGCATTTAGGAGAAATGCAGAAAATAGAGATGATAATGACAGAGTGAGCAACTGCAACTAAGGATGAACTTGTGCTGAAATAAATAATCATGCTGAGTTGTTTTCCTCCAGGACTGCTGTGACTTTCCTGCTAAAAGAAATTAATAAAAACCCCGAATGATCCCTGACTTTATAAGCAGGAGCTATAAATACACAAATCAGGAAGTGATTTCTGTCTTGTGATCTGTGCAGAACTGGCAAAGTCAACACTGAAATATAATGTCCCATTCTTTAGTAGTAGTTTTGAAAAGAATGCTGAGAATTTGACATAAAACTAGTTTGAGGTCTGGAAATAATATCTGGAAGAGGTATCCGTTTAGAATTCAGTCTTGTTGGTAAATCAGAAAACAGTCTGAGAGGTAGCCTTATTAGATGTCTCACTGGGTTTTAGACTTATTCAGAGGCTTTTAAAATTACTGTAGAAAACTGTTTAGTTTAAGGAGTATGACACAGCAGATGGGAACTTCACCTTGGAAACGTTAAATCGCAGTGAGGGTGTGTAAATAGTTTGACAGATATATGTGTGAAGTTGGGTAACTGCTTTTTCTTGTTGTTTCTTGTTTTCTTTGTGTGTTTGTTGTTGTTTTGATTAAATTTTTGTTGTTGTTTAGTGGTTTGTTGTTTTTTTTTTTTCCTTTTGGTGCAACAGCCAAAGAAATAATCAGGCAACAAGTGTAAAACATACCAAAATAATTTTTGTACAGTGAAAATTTATGAATCCTTTCTACGTGGAGACAATAGAAGAAATAGAAATAGATTTACAATAAACCATCTCTTACTCTGTTTTCTAATCTACTGCTGTTAAGTTTATATGTTCTTTCCATGCTTTTTCGTAAGGCATCAGACTTAATTAAGAACTTGACCCTTGGAACTGAGGGAACTAAGATATTTATTAGTTCTTAGGAAGGGATTTTAAGAATGGCTGTCTTAAGTGAAAAGGACTCAGCAGTATCTGTCCTATAATAGGTGGAATGTACTCAACGTAGCTGGTGTCTACTAAGAAAGGCAATGACCTTTTGTTTATTAATTAAAACAGAGATCTAAGCAGATTGCTGATAGCCAGTATCAAAGTACAAGTAGTTCAATAGTTTGCTGGTGAGTTGTTGAATATGCCTGTCTAGGGCCAGAAACTGTTCTTGAAAAATTAAAGTTAGAAGAAAATGTACAAGAACCCTTGCACTGTAAATTCTAAGACTCACAACTGCAAAATAATCCTGATCTTTCTTCAAGAGTTTCTCTTACAATTGCTCTGGTTGCACTGCACTTAAGCCTGTGTTTTACGATCAGTTTGTGCTGTAAGTTGGGACTGTTATGTAGCGTTATGTGAAAATTGTATACCTGTCTTGAACACCCTTATTATCTGTGCTTCAGTAATATATAGAAAGGATAAAAGCATATTCAACAGGTTTTTTTTGAATCTCTGATTATTGTGGTATGATTAAATATTTATGGGAGTTTGGATCTGGGCAGAAAACTACTTCAGAGATGTCAAAGTCAGGTGAAATTTTTTTAGACATTATTTTAGCATTACTTCACGTAGAACATTTCATTAATAAACTGGCATCTACCATGATGCTAAGTGTTTTCAAAATACTTACTGCACTGTGGTGGTGTAGCTGCGATGGTCAAGAGCATTTCTCAAGTGGTATAAACACTATCTAAGCTGTGGTTACAGTGTATTTTGCTGTTGATTGTCCAACATGATGATTTGACTTGTTCACAAGTTTGTCTGTGTGTATATTTTCATTAGTTTATCCTCAGAGAAGGTACTGCTCATAACCTTTGACTCTCTCAAGCAGTTCTTACTGGAATAATATACAGAATTTTCCAAAACAGAACATTTACATAGGAAATGCTGTAGACAGTCTTAATTGAGAGAGGGAACACTTAGAGTTGATAGCTGGTATTTTTGACAAGACTCAATTTTTGTCATTGGTGTTGCAATTGTGTTGTGGGTTTATTCCAACACAGACATTTGGAGAACACCATGACTTAAGAGACTTTAAAAAAGCCAAACTTCAATAACTTCTTACCAAATGGTAGTGTAATAACAATTTCTTTTCATCTATGAAAAGAATATTAATTTTTGGCTGACATCTTGAGAATCCAGAGAGGTCCCAGTTGACTGGAAGCTGGCTAATGTTGTCACAATTCTCAAGAAGGATTACCCTGGTCACTACAGATCTGCCAGTCTCACTTCAGTGACTGGTAAAATAACAGAGATTATTGTTTTGGGAGGTATTGAAAAACACCTGAAGGACAATGCAGTCATCAGTCACAGCCAGCACGGCTTCATGAGAGGAAAGTCCTACTTATCCAACCTGATTTCCTTCTGTGACAAGGTAACCCACCTAGCTGATCGAGGGAAACCAGTTGATGTAACCTTTTTGGATTTCAGTAAAGCTTTCGATACTGTATCTCACAATATCCTTCTGGACAAACTGTCCAGCACGTGTGGATAAACACACCATGTGATGGTTGAGCACCTAACCTTCTGTAGTAACTTTTTATTGTAAAAGGCATATGAATGCTAATATTGTTATTTTATGTATTGGAAAAACTGATGTGAAACAAATTGAAGTACCATAGAGAGTCATTTCAGATAATAGATGTGGGATTCTTAGTTTTACGTTACGTGACATACTTTCTTGAAGAAGGATACTTATATTGTCAAACAGTCTGAATTGTAAAGAGAACTTAGCTCCGCACACAAATGTAAAATAAACTTTCTTACATTATTTTTGGGAATGTGACTGCCTTCAAACCTTCGGAGCTTCAAACATGATTCATGTATTATCCAATGTGCTTAAGAAATGCAGTTGAAATATGGTATCCGGACTCTTCATAGAATAGTAAGTGTTTATAACTAGTAAGAATTTATTTTTGTTGCTTATATTTTACTTGGTTAACTGTTAACTATTTAGTTATCTTAAGTGGTGGTATTCAATTTGATATTTGAAAATGAAAAGATTTTAATTTTGTCAGTAGAATTGTATTGATATTGGTGAAGAAAGAAGAACTTGGAGATAAAGATGAGTGAGCGTTTTTGAGATCAAAATGAGCATTTGTGTCTAGTTAGGTGATGCAGTAGCTTCAAGCATTCCTGTTAACTGGATGAAGAAAGTTGAATAAAGAAATAATTATGTCTGTTTAACAGCTTTCAGATAAAATTTACTGGCTCTTGGGTCTCATGTCTGATTGTGGGGAGAAGGAGAGCTGGCGTACGGGGACAGTAGCTGACATTCTGACACTGTGGCATGGAGCATTTTAATAGTTCTTTTACAGTGTGTAGATGATGACCAGATTAACTTCACTTTTTGTGAAGTTAATATAATAATTCAGTCTTACAGAATAGAATGTTTTTTCAGGAAGGTGACAGTTCTTCTATAATTTCTCGGCAGGAACTTCTTTTCTGAAGGAATGTCTCAAACTGAAATTGAAATGGAAAACTTATTTATAAATTAAACTGTGCTCAGTAGTTTGTAGCTTTTTAACTGAAACAAAATTTTAGAAGCCTGTTGTTGCATGAAGAACACTCGAGTACAACAACAGTCAGCGAATGATAAACTTCTAAGGCACATGCATTTGTTATTCAAAAACAAATGTTTTTAATGTCCAGCTTTTAGACATGTATGTTTTAGTCTTCAAGGACAATGCTCTTTTTGTAATAGAGTGTGACTCCATTGTTTTTAGTGCCTTCAGCTTTTTTTGGACATGTAGTCTAAATTGACTTTTTTCCCCACTGCCATTGGCTTCTCTGTACTGGGTGTAAGTCTGTGGACAGACAGTTGGTTTACTTTGTTTCCAAACCATGAAATTTAGAGGGTGTTAGTCCTTAAAAACACAATTATGAGTTGTATGAGTTTTGTTACTGTACTATTCCTAAATACCATATTGGTTGAGTGCCTATAAAATCCTAGAAAAAAATGATTCCATGAAAAAATTCTAAAGAAGAGTGACAGAGTGAAGGCAGTCTTGAGTTTAAGTTGTGACTTAGAAATTTGGCCCTAGCACAGAAGAGGATGAAATCAAAGGCTGGATTTTCTGTAAGTTGTTCAAAGATGCTGGTGAAACCTGACAGTATTTGACCCTGTAGTGAAGAGGCAAACATTTGAATGTGAATGATATGGTGGTAGTGGGAAAGAGAAAAGACAGATTTAGGGAGGGAGAGAATTTTGCAAGCCTGGTCTTTGCCATACCCATTGCAGGACTGAAGGGGACATGGATGAGAAAATCCTCAGTTGTGTCATTAACCTTAGAGCTAACTGGGTTTGTTGTGTCTGCCACTCTTGTGAGGCAGGTGCTCAAGCATGCCACTTTTCTAGTGGTTAGGATTTGCTTTTAAAAAGGTATTAGGAAGTGATCACTTGAGTCTTGGAAAAAACTATCAGTTGGGGAGCAAGAAATGGTCATCAGCTCAAATGGAGAAGATCTGTACAAAGGGGAAAACATCTTAATACCTTTGCAACTCTAAGTGTAATAGTTAACTAACCTGAACCTGAACCTTTCATAAGGTTCTGCCAAAAATTATCTTTGTTTGCAAATGTTGTTCAAATGTACACTGGTATTACCTAGTTGTTGAAATCTTTTTTTCTGCACATCTTTAACCCGAGCTTACTTTATGAAGTAAAGCTTTTCTGTTAACATAAGAGAGGTGCTATTTCTATTTTTTATCATCTTCCAATTATTTTCTGTTCTACAGGATCTTTAAAAGTAATATATGTATGAAGCTGATATGACCAGTGACACGTTACTGCGTAACTTACTAGAGAGAGAATCTTGAGACTTTAATATACAAAATAAATATAGACTTTTATTTATATATATATATTTATAGTAAAGTATCTTCTTTCAGTCCTCAGTTGACAGTTTAAGGATTAATGGTAAGGACAATAAATATATAAACATAATCAGGTCTGTAAGAATATACTAAGATTCTTCTAAGCACCTAATGGTTTTACATGCTTCTAGATGTTCTGAAGGAGGTTAAGTTTTAGACTGTGTTTATTGAAAACAGAAGGTGAAGGCTTATCTTATGTTCAGTTTCCCTTTTGTGAATGGGAACTGGAACATTAGTAGCTGCACAGGTGTGTTCACTCTTAAATGACTGAGTCAATTCTTCCACCTCCCCAGTATTTTTTATTTTACAAGAGAGTGTTCTGCTTCGTCTTCAACATAATAAGTATCTAAAAATTAAGATTAGATTAATATTTTTGTGTGATAATAAACTTGAGATTAAAACAAAAGGTTAAAAAAACTTACTGTTTTTAGTTTTGTGTTTTAGTTATCCCTAGTAGGATAAGCATAGACATAGTGTGTGCACTGAGTATATATAGTTAAATTGTCTCAGTATATGGCACTTCTTTCAAAATTAATACAGTCCTTTCCTGCCATCCCTCTAGACCTCTGAATGGACTTCAGAAAAACAAAACATAAGCATTGCATTGTAGCTGGCATTGCTTTACATATAGTTGAATTTTTTCAAATTAAATTTGTAGAGACTGAGAGTTAACAATGTTTAGAACTGAGATGGAAAGAAAGTATACTCGCTCACTGAGTGTGTTTCTGTATTGGTAAACCCATTAGAATTCAATTGTTTGAAATGTACCAGAAAGGGTTGGTGTTTCAACAGCATAAGATAAGGCTTTTAATCAGTCCTTTACCATCCAGGTTTCTTTTCTGCCTCCTTTTTCCTTTAATGTGTTTCACTAGGTTTGAGATGTCAGGATTTATTAGTAAAATAAGACTATGAAATCCTATGTGGATATCATAGTTATTATATAAACTTTAGGTTATATATGGAATTTTACCTACCCCAAATGCTGTAATAACTTCAGTGTGAAGATTGTTGGTCTTTTCTGTGCAGTTAAAGCAATGAAGCGTAGTTTTAATATGAATTCTGCTGTGGGTATGAAATTTAGAGCAATAATTCTGAAGTTTTAAGACCTTTCTAGTTTCCTTCAGAAGAAGGAGGGGGGGAGGAAATCCTCATTTTCTTCCCAGGACACTTTTTTAAAATTTCTTTAAAGTTTGATTTATGAGCTTCTATATGAAATTAAGTATTTTTAAGAATTGAAATTTATGTATAAGTAATTTAGTAAACTAGTTTAGATCTTCTGTTACACTTTGATCAAGCAGTGTAATTGCATACTAGGGATGTGGACTATCAGTATAATCAGTGATTTTAATTATTCCTGTCGTTTAAGGGAAACTTCAGTTTCTTTTGTGAGATTTTAGAGTTTGGGTGAAAGACTATTGCTTGGTTTGCATATGATCAGACTTGCTATTTAAAAGATAAAAATCTTTCCAACTCCAAAATGCATGTATGTCTGAAATGCAACATGCTATTAAAACAATGCTAAGTTTACAAAGTCTAATGTAGTAGATGTTAGGATTTTTACATATTCTTTTCTGTATGTTCATTCTGTAGTTTTTAAACCTCAGACAGTTGTTTTTCATGGGATCCATACTGTTCAAGTTGCTATTCAGTAATTCTTTTTATCCTTGAATTCTATCTTGCCTAGTTTCAGGCATTATTTCATGCATCCTTGCACAAATACAAACTATCTGTCACTCTACTTCTCAAAGCTGCCCGAATTCACTTTCATAATAAAGCTGAGCAAGTTTGTGTGGTGGTACTCATAGCTGAGGGACAAGGTGTAGAGAGAGACTAGAGTTATTAAATGTCAATTTTGTGGAAACATAGTGGATCCCAGGGATCTGTGAAAACACTATAAATATGGAAATTTACAGGCTGGTAGAAAAGAAGGAACCTGCCCTGAAAATGAGACTCTTGGTTGGGCTTTGAAGAATGTGAAGTACAGCCCTTATCTGCAGTGAAAAATATTCTATCAGAATCTGCACACAACTGAATACAACCGGATTTTAACCCACGAAAGGCCATATTTTTGCTTACAGAACCATTATGTGTTTTGTAAAAGAGCATGTGTTTTTTTTCCTTCAGAAATGTTCTTGTTACTACACTTTTTAAAATGCATTTTGATTGAATTTTCAATTCAAAAGAGTTAAGACTTGTATTGTATTTGACTTTCATAGTCTTGCTGCTCTTGTTTTTGCAGCTCTTGTGCCCTGGACATGCACGTTATGGTATCATATCAGTTTAGGCTGATCTAAGACCATGTTGTCCCTGAAAGGAGCTGTTACTTCAGTATCCTGTTTGCATCCCTTGTGCCAACCTGAGTACTCCCGTGGCTATACAGAGTAGTATCAGGAAACTGATGTAGTTCAGAACTGAATAAAAAATAAATAGGATGATTTCCTTGGTAGACTTGATATATGTCAACACAAGTAGCTCGGTCAGCACAGCAGAAGGAATAGCAGTATGAGGAGGAGGATTGCTCTTCGTAGTATCAACCTGGGAACTTACAAATTGTTGTGAGACAATGGAAAGAATTCTGTTGTAACTGGGGAGAGTGGGGTGAAAAGGTGAGACCAAATGCTTCTTTGCCATTTTGTTTCCCAGTTTTTGTGCTAGACAATCTTAAATCATCGGTATATTTACAAATCATATTGAATCTAGCTCTCCTGAGAATTGGTTCAAAGGAAATAATTATCTAAGGATTGTGAAATTTGTATTATGTAGAGATAGATAATTTCTTAAGCATTTGTCTTTGTGTGTGGAACCTAAGTACAGTACTCCTGAGGGAGGCTGATCTGTTTGCTTTATCTGCTTATATCGACCCTGAGATTTACTGCATTTCAGAAAAGATGATGTTGGGAAATTTGTGTGTTAACTCTTAGGGCTCATAGTCAGGCATCAAGTGTATTGTTTTGATACCTCTAATTTCTCAGTTCAGACTGAAGGGAGCAAGTTGATTAATTTATGCAGCAAATTTTTGGTGACCTAATTCTTGGTTTTGTATTGAAGGTCTTGATGGCTAAGTATTCCTCAAGTTGAAATTGATTTTAGTATTTCTAAATATTGAGCTCATAACTTCTATTACATTTTAGCCATGTGATGGTTACAATGAGAAAAAAGTAATAAATCCTAAAATCAGTCAAATGTATATCCAAGCAATTATAGAAAGCAATGATAGAAGAAGTCTGCTAATATTGACAAAAATGTCAAACCCCCAACTACAAAGTGTGTTTTGTGGTAACCTTTCTGTTCAACCTACTGGACCCTGTAAAGATTATTATAAATACTATTGTTCTTTTGAGGTTTTTTTGTAGGGTGGATTTTGGGTTATTTTTGTTTCTGTACCATTATTTCTGTAGTATATTAATTCTCAAGATCACTTAGCTCATTAACCTGCCTGGTTGAAAAGTATGAGATCTAGGCAATACCTTTTAAATATGGAAACTTGATTCTGCTTGGCCAAGTACTCCAGAAGTATTTCCATTGGCTGCAAGCCTTTAGGAAGCAGATGCCTCCCTCTGTGTATGATCAGAATTATAATGTTTTCCTCTCTAAGGTTGAAATAAGGCCAAACAGTTGCATCTGGCAACTAAGATTTGTCAGATAAGTTATAAGAGGGTGTTGGCCACTGAAAGAAGACTAATGAAAGGGGAGAAAACTATCACTTACAGAAGACCTGAAGTTTGGAAGACGTTGAGAATCGCATTCAAGTCAAGGGGCAGAAGAGCTTTTATAACCTTTATTAGATAATTATTTTAAAGTATTTAGTTCTGGGTTTATTTTTGTAGGAAGAGTTTGTGGGCAGCCAGTAACTTCCAAATATTTGAAGTACAGTGTTGTGCATACGTGCATGTAACATGTTACCTTCCAAAAACCCTACTTTTGTAACTATTTTATGTGTACCTTGTTATTTACATAACAACATGTTGGGCTTGTGAAATTGTCTTGGTCATTTGCTACCTTAGGTATTTAGGGAGTACAAGTTATGTGTCATTGTAACTTTCTGCCAAAGGCTGTTAACTTTGTATTTGATTAGAGTCAGTTTTGTAGTGTTTTTTAGAATTTAAGTAACATAATTGCAGTTGAGTATAGTTGGGTTTTCTGATTCTGGATCTTGGTCCCTACCTTTTATCTTGAAATATCTGTGGAATCAGTATGAAGTGTGTTTCAGTGTGTTTGTTTGGTTTTGGTGGTTTTTTTGTTTTTTTTCTTGGTGTGGGGTTGATGTTGTTTAACCCTGTCCCTTAACCTCTCCTCTATTACAGAACGCTGTTTGGTGCATTACTGTTTCTTATCGAGTGACAGTGGTTAGTTGAGAATACTTTCATGACAGACTTTTAACTGAAATACTCAAAACTGCCTTGTTCTCACTAGGATTTTGATTGATTAAATCATTACTTAACTAATGCAAGTTAAAGGAACCTATTTTAATTTGGCTCACCATTGAGCACAAGGACAGAGGGGCTAAAATCAGGGCTCATATGTGAAGTCTTGTATGATGATATCACTTAGTCTCAAGAAAGGAGCGATGCAAGAATGTTATCATCCTGGTTAGGCTGTTTCGGGCTGTAACCACTGAGTAACGAAAATGTACAACCACTCCCTTAAAAAAAAACTTCAAGGATATCTTAGGTGTGGATTATAGCACTTCCCTCTGCTTCCTTTAATAATGAAATTGTTGTATTGCTCTTGAGCTTAGTAGAGCAATGTGGTCTCTACTTTATTTTCCTTATTCTAGTTTTTTAAATACCTCTTCCAAGGAAATTTTATATCTAATCTTGTAGTGAACTACCCAATGGCTTCAATCAGTTTAGAGTCATAATGAGCACAAATGAGTCTGTGTAATGATGACCAATCCAGTAGTATCATTGACTGTTTAAATTTTGTGTTCACATCTGCAGTTTCCCTTATCTTACCTAGAATTTTGGCTTGCAAAAGTCAAGACACAAGTCTTTTCACTTTGTAATGAAGAGACTACTTTTGTCTTGAACAAACTTACTACCTTTATTTTTCAACTACTTTAAAGTTTGATGAGATGGCTTGTATGTTCTACTGAATTTATTATTATCTACTAGGTTAGCAGGCAAGTAGACATCTTCCTTGCTTCTTTTTAAATTAGGTGGGTAGTATGATTGATGCTTTAAAAAACCATAGCATTATTTTCCCCATATACAACAGCACACATGATAATCTTTCTCCCTTGATAATCTAACCTTCAGCTGTCTTCAGTAGTAAGTAAAATGTGAATCCATTAAATAGTTGTTTCCTGTACAATGGATTTGTAAATTCTGTATATGAATTCATGTACTGATTTCTTAATCTGTTCAGTATGTTTGCATTAAAAGCTATATTGCTAGTTGCTGTGTACCTAATGTAATATGGCTTTGGGTTTGAAAGATAAATGTATAATAGAATTTATGCTAGAAATGGTGCAAGGACAAAAATGTGTGCATATATTAAAATGTTTAATAAGATTGCTGTTTGTGCCTTCTTGTAGGGTTAATGTACAAACTCATACCTGTTGATCTTAAAATGATGAAAATAATACTCATTGTCTAGGGCAGGAATATTTTTGTTGGTATTGACTCACTGAAGTAATTAATGCAGAACAGTTTTTTTCTTCCTTTTTTTTTTTTTTCGTTCTGAGCCAGACTTGGTTGTTTTGTTTTGGGAACACAATGAATAAAATCTGTTTTTCTTTTCTTTTCTTTTTTTTGGTGTGTTTTCAGGCTCGGATAGCATTTCTACAAGGGGAAAGAAAGGGTCAAGAAAATTTGAAGAAAGACTTAGTAAGAAGAATAAAAATGTTAGAATA
This sequence comes from Myiozetetes cayanensis, assembly GCF_022539395.1. NCBI lineage: Eukaryota > Metazoa > Chordata > Aves > Passeriformes > Tyrannidae > Myiozetetes > Myiozetetes cayanensis. Next base: position 25,869,806 of record NW_026087853.1, read on the forward strand.
TGCATTAAAACAAGAAAGGTAGGTATACAAATTGTTCAGCTTTTTTCTGACCTGGAAAACTTTACTGACTAAAAGGAATTCTGTCACATTAAGTGAACTGTCTTTATTAGATGATTCTATGTTCCTTTATGTAATATGTTTTTATGGTTGGTCATCTTTACACTGTGTTTTCTGACAAACTTTAGTGTCAGCTATAATAAAAAGTTGCATAATTTTCAAAATGTTTGGACTCATGTCTTAAACAAACTGGACAGTTTCCTTTTTCTGAGTTAGAGAATGAACATGCTCAACAGATTTATACCTTACCACTGTACCTTTACTTGTGCTTCAGAGCTATTGAATTTGAAAGGAAGAAAAATACTGTTCTCTTAATCCCTTATAAGTATTTTTTTTGTGTTACATGATGAAAATTAGATTTTTGTGACAGAACAGAATCCTTTAAAAGTTGATTTTGCATTCTGAAGTATTGTTTTGTCATAAAGTAGACGCTAGCATGTTTAGTCTCAGTAGATATATTTTCTGTAGCATTAACTTAATGCTTTAAAAGTTAAAATTCCATTCAGTCTGTGCAGGTAACTGTCCTTCAAACCTACATGCTCTTTTGTTGCCAGGTTATTTAATTTGACCAAAATCGATAGTTAATTTTGCAAAAACACTAGGAAAATAGTCTTGTCAGGTGCCTATATTTTCAGTAGTGGACTTGGTTCTTATACTTAATTTTATCTTGCTCTTAAAAAGTAGCTGAACCCAATAGTGAAACAGCTTGAGGATCAGGCAACAACATAGGTATTCTTTATTTATTTTGATTTCAGGGGAACATACCTGCCAGAGTAAACTTAAAATTTTATATTAAAGTTTAGTGAGGCTTCACCTGGACATTTTTAAGTTAGTTATCCAAGCATAAGTATATCTAAATATATTTTACATTATGCATCAGTACTATGAACAAGTGACTAGTTCAGAAATAACTTCCAGTTGTTTTTATATTAGAAACTAATGTTTTGGCATGATGGCTGCATTCTTCTTTGTGAACTGTCCCGTGTAAAGGTGCTTCAGAAAACTGTATATTCATACAGAAAGCCATATCAACACATCATGTCTTTTCTGGTGAAGTAGTAGGCAGAAAGGATCCATTATTTCATTCAGCCCTGTCCTTGTAATGGAAAGTAGCTCAAGGTTTCCAACCAGTATAAAATTGAAGGTTTTACATTGTTATATCAAACAGCTAATGTGCAAGACAGTCTGGATTCAAGTCAGATGAGGTGTATGCAGAGTGTTGGGGTTTTTCTACTCCTCCTATAAAGAACATTGAACAATGAAACAATATGCTGTTATGGCAAACCCAAGTGTCTTGGAGATAATTAACTGTATGAAGGTGAAGAAAAAGATTTTGGTTATTTTGGCAATAATAAACTGTGAGCTGCACAGAGACTTTATGCAAGTGCACACCATGAGGCTGTGAGGATTGCCTGCTTATTGAAATAAATCAGAGGCTGGTTATTAGAGCTGTAGTGTGAAGACATCATGTAACAAGATGCACAATTTGAAGATTAATGACATTGGTGAAACAGTATTCCTACTTTTTCCTGAAGTGCAGCTGCCTTTATAGTGTGTTTTCCCATGAAATTCAAAAATTTATCCAATGGGCAAGAAACTTGTAAACATACACTAGAAGCAGAACAGCAGAATCACACCATTTGCTGTAGTTTTTGTGGCTAGTGGGTACAAGCAAGTACTGCATAGTTTTTAAGATGAAGATCCTTGCATAAATTCTAGCTAGAATTCTTACGGAGATTGCTAGAAACAAGAACTGAAACTCATGTTGATTGTTAAATATGTGGGTGGCAATGAGGAAGCTACAGATGCCTAGTAATTTGAGGGGATCTAACTGTGAAAGTATGATGGATTGAGTAAGGAAAGCAAGCAGGTACTGACTTGTTAGTAAATCATATGAGAATGATACTGTGTTGATTTCTTGCTTGTCACACTCAGTTTTCAGGATAACACGTGGGGTTTTTTTGCCATTGTTCGTCTGAGTGAAGAATCACAACTAATGAAAATAAACATTCCAAAGCAAAACAAAGTTTTGAGAATTTCAGACCTGAAAATTGTTGACAGCAAATTTCAGTGTTGCACTCAATTCCTCCCCACCCTCTTTCTCCTTTTCTTGTTGCTAACTCCACACCATCAAAAAGTGCCATGCAGTGAAATATCAATAGGAGTCAGGAACAAACTAATTTGGACATCAACTGTTATGACTTTACAGAAAAAGGATATGAAATTGAACATCAGTGTGTAGGATTAAATAAAATGCAATAGTTGCAAAATAGTTTGATATTTCTAGTATTTATCTCTAAGTATGTGTAGTAATGTTTTTGAGAAGTAAAATGTTATTAATGTAATTATTTTAGTGTCCTGAAATGCTTCAGTAGTTCAGTATAATTTTTTTAGTTATAAAATTAGGTCCTATGTAGTTATATGTATGGGATTTTTTTGTTTGGAGCTAGTATATATTCCTTTATGGTGCTTTGCAGACCCAGCGAGATACTGTCTGCTGTGTGCTCTGAGCACTCTACCCCAGCTTCATTACCACAGTGCTGTGCTTAACTTCATGAGACTTGCTGAAATCATAAAACTGGGGCTGTGTTTTGGCTTCATGGGCTTTGAACTGGAGCTAACTTACACCCTTTTAACTGAGTGATTGGCTTCAGCAGTTAAGTAGCAAAAAGCAGTTAAATCGGCTTAAGGCATTGTTTTTTCTCTTCTTACTTTTTCACTCATGGAAACCTAGTCTTAGATAAGTCAATAGTCTAAGGATTCAAAAGTTGTCTGGTGTAGAATTCAGTTACTGTGTGGTGTGGAAGAGTAATGCCAGTGACTTGTCAAGAACACTGTAGCTTGTTAGTGTGTTTGAAGGTATGTAATAATGACCGTTTTTTGTGACCATACGGAAGGAATAGATATGTGAATATAGCGCTTATTGGAATTAAATAAGATTAATTTCTTGCTGTGAGATTGAAGTTGTGTTGTGAAAGACTACTGATCTCATTGCCTACAGCAATATTTTGGTTTATTTGTAGTGGCTAGTGGTATAATTTTAGATCAGATACATCGTTATCTGCTCTAATCAACAATTAAAGCAGAATTTTAATTAATGTTTTGAAACTGTAACTCCAGAATAGAACCACTGCTCCTAAATAATGTTGCCACAGCTCTAAATTGAACAAATTTAGTTTAGCTTTTCAGTTACAGTGCTTTATTGGCTTCACTTATGAATTGAGAAAAAAATATTTTGTCAACTTTATTTAACTTGAATTATTTTCACTTTCATTGTTTAGGGTTGTTTTGTGGGGTTTTTTTATCCCTAAATATACAATACTTTACAGGACATATGAATCATAGTATGTACTTTCCATATCTGCAAAGCTTGGTGGAACACTGCCCTATTACCATGTGGCACAAAGCTTTGTCTCTGAACTTAAAGAGAGCACCTGGAGCAGACAGTCTTTACTAGAACATGGATGAGTTATGAACCTATTCATAAATAATTAAAAAATATGATTCTATGTAATTGGCAGGCAGATTCAGGTCACTCAGAAGTCTTCAGGAGCCTCACAGTTTTTCAGTTACAATGTGATTACCATGAAATGAGGGATTTTCTCTTACTAGAAAGGGTCAATAGTGCCATCTACTGACAGTTTGTCAATGAGACTTCCTATTTGCAATTTTAGATGACACTTATGTAACTTAAAAGAAAATCTTCAAAACTCTTGCCTTAAAGATGGGGAACAGAAAAAACTCCAGGTGAATTTAGTGCAGATAAGATAGAGAGCAGCTCTTTAATGAAGGCCTTCTGACTCAAGGAGTATGAAAAGCACACACCCATGTCCAGGGGTTCCACAGTTTATCATCTGATCCAAGATCCACCTGCCCCCAGATCTGCCCCCCAGGCACACCTCCACAGAAATTGAGTCGGAGGTCCTAAGACCCCTTTCTTCCTCATCTTCCTCTTCGTCATGGCACGTACTGTCTTTAGAGCTTCTCCAAGGTTCTGGGCTTGAAGTTGCTTTGACTATGATGGTATCTTGTTCAGGCCTGGGGTGCAAATGTTCTTAAACAGAAGGTATTTACTACAGTTCTACCTTGAAAGGAGCCTAAACAAGCCTAAAGAATTTAGAAAATTCGATATGAAATAGGGAAGTAGGGTTTGGTGAGTGTTAAATAAAATTCTAAAGTGTGTCAAACTATACAGCTACATTAAAATCTAGAAAAAACCTAAAAATCCTGAAAATTCAAAGGCATCAATACCATCAAATATATCAGGCAACATTTGAGATGTACCTCTACTTTCAATTTGGAAACACTTGCAGTAGTGGCTTTAGCCATTTGAGAAGTTTTTATGGAAGTCCTTGATTTTGTGTAGCACATGTTCCATTATGTATCTTTTTTTGAGAATTTTCATATTCAAGAGTAGTCTTTCAAATTGCTGGGAGATAAGTATGGTTCAGTTATTTTTAAAATTTTGGTCAAATGTTTCATTTAGAATTATAAAGACAACTGTATTTCAAACTTCTTTCAAGTGTGGCTGCTAATGTTTTTACAGAGGATTTTTTCCTTTGGCTCTACTGGAGAACATCTAGAGTTCTTTACCCTGAGATTTTGAGCATTTTTGCAAAGGATCTATGAAGCAAAAGTTAAACTGAAAGATCAGTGTTAAAGTTTGAGAACTCTAGGATATAGGTGTAGATAGTTAAAATTGTGTTCTTGGAAGTAAAGGGAGCTGAAGACATTTTAATATGCAACTTGGGTAGAGAAGAAGATTTTGTAGGCTTATGTATACCTCCATGGAAATAGTATCACCAAGACCAGTTTTTTAGAAAGGGATGGAAAGGAGAGGTTAGGGTTATGGTATCAGAGATCAGAAGATGCGAAGAAGTGAGGCGTATTTGTATAGGTGAACTAAGCAGGAATTGGAAGCTAAGGCTCCAGTCAATGAGGAGAAGAAAATCAGTAAGAGAAGACATGTGATGAGAGAAACTAGCACTCCAACATGGTTTTTCAGAGAGAGAGATATGTATCATAAGCAAAGAAAAAGCAGGAGGGAAATGGAAGTGGAAATTGAAAGTAGCAGGCAGGAATCCCAAATAAGGGCTTCATTCATTGTAGTGTAATTGCCTACCTGTGACAGTGGTACCACTGGAAAATCATTTCTACTAGATAGCTGAACCTGCTGGTTTTTGAAGGCTTCTTTATTAGCTGATCTACTTGGAAAACCACACATTCCTGGAGAACATACTAAACTCTGATCTGTAGGTTATTTGATAATTGTGAATAATTGTAAAAATATTGTCTTGAAACTATGTTCTAGGAAGACTAGAAATAATTGTTTGATGCAAAAATTATCACAAGAGTTTTATTTGGATTAATTATTCTGTGTTGGTATGGTTGCTTTAAATGGGAATAGTAGACTGTTTTGAGTTATTCAGATTCTTGTACGCTAATTTGTTAAACATCTGCATACTTTTTCAGGGCAAAATATCATAAATTAAAATATGGCACAGAATTGAACCAAGGTGACTTGAAAATGCCAACTTTTGAATCAGGTAACTTTCTTACAATAGATTTGGTCTATTCAATTTATTGCAGCTTTCTGTCTCTCCCCCAGCTCTCCCGTAAGTGTCTTATAGAGAATATATCTAGGAAAGATTTGGCATTGGCTAAATATTGTTTAATCTAAAAATCACAATTAATTGACTTTTCCTTTTTTCAAGGAACTCTGAATATTTTTATCTTAAATTAAGGAAAAAACTCCAAAGAGGAAAAAATAAGTTGTCTTTATTGCTCCTCTGGAGTGCATTTGATTTTACATTGTAAATATCAATTTGATAGTAACAGTTTTACTCTTCACAGTATTACAGATAGAGGAAAGCATTTCTCATAACAATACTGGGCTATTTAATAGGCAGAATTTCATTTGGCTTCTTTTGAAATGTTGGGCTTTAAAAAGTTACACTTTTGGCCTGTATTTGTATAGTATGCCTTGAAGTTGTGGTCTACAGATTTATGTACCACACCCCTCTCTTTTTTTTTTTTCCCCTTTCTCTTTTATAAGTGCCACTTTTTGGTTACTTTTATACCCAGTTGAAGCTAGAGATCATGCTTTGTATTTCTTGTTTGATGGGAATTTTTGTGTTTGAAAGCATTGTAAGTTAGATGTTAACTATGACACTGTATCTTCCAGAAGATACCAAAGATACAGAGGTTCCTGCAGTACCTCAAAATAGCCAATTGACCTGGAAGCAAGGCAGACAGTTACTGCGACAGTAAGTAACATTGTTGAATATTGGTGTATTCAAACTTTTCTTGCCGGATGAGGAGCTGTATATATACTTACTCTGTGTAACAGAGTAGTTGAGGTGGACAAAGAGTGGTTTGTTTGAAGTCCCAGGACTTCATAGTCTTGAGCTTTTAGCAGTATAGAGTAAGGTTTTCTGTGTGAGATGGATAACAATGAAGCTTGCTTTTCAATAAGTGATACAATAGTGGCATTCATTTCTAACAGTGAATACTAAGTTTCCTTTTTTCTCAAATATGCCTTCCTCTTTCTTTCTTCTCTGAATGCAACTAGGTATCTTCAGGAAGTAGGATATACAGATACAATATTGGATGTACGCTCACAGAGGGTAAGGTCTTTGCTTGGGCTCTCCAATTCAGAACCAAATGGTTCAGTAGAGACTAAGAACTTAGAACAGATCCTGAACGGTGGAGAATCTCCTTCGTCAAAACAAAAGGGACAGGAAATCAAAAGGTAAGTGAAGAGATGATAAATGCATAAAGTTTGTTTATCCTAATCATTGGTCAGTGCAAATTGAACTTTCAACTGGAGAGTCTCTGAACACCTGTGAGTGTAGCTGACCATAAATGATTATGAACTTAAACTGATTATACATAGGAACATGTACATCTATTATGTACATATATGTATATTATACTAATATATACAGAAAAATTGTGTATTGAAGTTGAATTATGTCATGTAAACATTTTGGAGTTATCTTAAGGAAAGATTCTGCTAGTGGTGCTTTTGTAATAAGGACATAGGCAGCTGTAGAAACTACTTCATACAACCATTTCTTGTTTTGCTAGCTTTAAAGCTCTTAAGCTGTCAGGTAGCAATTTCATTTAATCTGGTTAATCTTCTAAATCTCTTCAGCAAATAAAACAGATTCTCTCAATGTTTTTAATTATGTAGGAATTCTGGTGATGTTCTTGAAACATTTAACTTCTTAGAAAATGCAGATGATAGTGATGAAGAAGAGGAGAATGACATGATAGAAGATATTGCAGAAGGAAAAGAAAAGCATCGGATAAATAAGAAACACAAAGTAAAAACATCTTTTATTTTGTTTTTTCTTTAAATAGATCTGATTTCCTTTGAAAAGGTAATTTTTTCTCCCCAGATGATATAAATGTGTGATGTTAAAGCATTTGTTGCACCTTTGTTATCTGAATGGATTGTAAGCAGATATGTTATTAGTAAATTTGGTGGGTTTTTTAATATATTACATAGAAAAATTAAAAACAACAAACCAACCTGTTCACAAATGTGAATTTGCAAATGTGAATTAATTGATGAATTGGCCATCTCAGCTTCTCTTCATACTCTGAGTCCCTTTATGAGGCAAATTTAACACAATACAATGTGTCTCCTTTCTGAATTTTGGAGAAGGTAGGGACAATTCCTTAGAGAAAATAAGGTTATTTAATGTGAAAAAAATTACTTCCACATGAAATACATGTTTAAAACTTCCTTTTAGGCAGTTTTTTACTAAATAGATTAAAAACCTAGCAGAGACTTGTCTCAAATCACCTATTGTTTAAGGTTCAGTTAAATTTTGTTCAGCTTTATTTTTCTCTTTAGTTTTCCATTCTGTGAGCAGCTTTCTAGGTAGGATAGACTGTGTTACCTGTCCTATTTTAGTTCTTTGTCCTGTACCAAAAGCCTCCTTGTCGTTGGGGTTTCTTTTTGTAAAAACATTGATTTACGAATGTTGTACTGACAGTTTTATTAATTTTTACAGTAAAAAGAACTTTATTCAGTAGCATGATGACCCTCTGGCTGCCTTGGATTTTCTTAAACAATTGGCAGCAGTAGCTTGGCTTGATGCAAGTGTTCATGTCCCAGCTTGACTTGTCAGGAAGGAGTTTCCACCATACCTTTGGTATTAACTTTTACTTCTGATAAACAGATTAATCAACCAATCAGTTGAATCTCTTTTGTTTTAAGGCAGTAGATAGTCTGATAAAAAGATTATCTAGTAAGTAAATCTCTAAGCACATATGAAGATATTATGCTACTTCTTGATTTTTTTATGAAGCCTGGTTTTTTATAGAAAGCAAAAGGACCATTTATAGTTATCTTTATAAAAATAGTCTCTTTCTGCAGAAGTAAGAATATTGTGCAAATAATAGAAGATTAACCCCACATGGAACTTTTTTTCACTTGAAGAATGAAATAAAACTTTTTACTGATGCCTCAGCAGGGGCTTTACTTGTTTTGTTCAAGGTGAAGATATGGTAAAAATAGTAAAAAGAACACTTGTCTTAAAATGCTTCCTTTTCCAAATTTATGCTTAAAACTGAAATAGAACTGGAAAACAAAAAGGGAAAAAGGCTCCTTGACCAATAGAAAGCAGAGTTTGTTTGTAAGGCTTCTCTGTAGAGCTATTGATAAAGCAAGAAAATCAACAAAATTTTCTAATTGTTACATGTTAAATAAAAAAAAAATGGAGACTGGGATGTATGGGATTGTTTTTGTTGCTAAAGCTAGTGTCACTGTTCTTTTTATTTCCTAATGATCACTAGACTGCAGTTCTCTCTTTTTTTTTTAATAACCTGAGATCTAAGTGTCTTTTTCTGCATTTCACATTGAAAAATGTTTTCCTCTGCAACAAATTACTCAGCAAGAGTAATCTGTGTCTCTTCTAACCTAAATGACTATAAAATCTGTTCATGATTTGAACGCAGAAAAAATGTTTGTCTGCTTGCAGATTGGTAATGAAGGTTTAGCTGCTGACCTTACAGATGACCCTGATACTGAAGAAGCTTTGAAAGAATTTGACTTTTTAGTGACAGCTGAAGATGGTGAGGGAGCTGGAGAAGCTCGAAGTTCAGGAGATGGAACAGAGTGGGGTAAGATGCTAACAAAAGCGTTCAGAAGTAAGGGAATACTTGTTCATGGTAGTACATAAGAGTTGCAGTACCTACTAAAATGGTGTGGATGTGTGGATGATTGTGATGTTCAAATGTTAATGCTTAGAAAATGGTGTATTGTATACTGAAATTTTCATATATATATACATATATATATATGCTGTCGTAGTTGCCACAAATACAAGTTTAGTTGTATTTGTTTCAGGTTTTGTTTTCGATTCCAAAACTAAGACGAGAGTATTTTCTTTCTTAGATAAGAAAGGCTAGGATTCTGAATGTTTTTATACCTGTATTAGATTTGCTTTCAAATATAGATATATTTTTTTTCCTATTTGTTTCTTATCAGGACTTTTAAACTTTTGTACTTAAATTAATTTCTTTGGTGTACTTGAAATATGGACCATTAGTATTTTTAGTTTTTCTTGCTGAGATTTTTAGATGTTGTTGCTTATATGGCTCTCATTAGTAAAACGCCCAAACTTTTCTAATAGCTCAACTTGTTACTAGTAATTTGATGTGAAACAAAATATGTTAAGTCAGAAACTCTTGCAACCTACATGTTTCAAAAGAATAAACTGAAAGGAGAACATTTGTGTAGGAAAAAGAAGTGACCCACATAATTAATATCTGCCTTTACATGGTAAATTGAAATCTTAATTTCTGAACTGTGATACAAACAGTTTTGTAGTTGCATACTGTAAGTCTTTAATTGTAAGCCCCAAAGTGCCACTAGATCATGTTTGACCATTTTGTGTCGTTGAGGCAATGAAGTCATACTTCAGTAAACACCTCAGTGAACAAAGAGAATATAAAGATCTACAGAAATTAAAATAATGGCACATGTTCCAGGAGAATAATCCAGTCTTGATTTTGAAGGTATCAAGGAGTAGAAAACATTCCTTCCTGAAAAGTAGTATTAAGGGTTAGTCACCTTTATTTTTAAAACTCCGTCTTATTTCTAGATGGAAAATGAAGCCAAACAAACTGTTACCTTTTAGTTTTGGTAATAACTGTCTATTTTTAGTAGAATTCTGGTTCTTTGGTGTTGATCCCCTTTGAAGTTGCTGTTGTTTGATCTGTTTCTTGATCATCTTTTTATTTAGGCACGCAAGCTCGGTATAAGAACCTGAATCCAAGTTTTTTACTTTGTTTGCAACATTCCTTCAAATATATAGTGATGCAGAATGTTCTGGTTCTAGCATCAGTCTTACTGCTATTGTATATAAAAGGAAAGATTGTTCGATGCTCTAATTCATGCAGTCAAAAGATTTATCCGTTTTTGCCACAGCAGACTGATGAAACTTATTGAACTATCTTGTCCATTGAAATTCCAAGTCATTTTTCCCAAGATTACTTTCCAGTGTGTTCTATCTCTATCATCTTCTCAGGTAGTTACCTTATTTTCAGTGTCTATTTTAAAAGTGAAATTGACCCACCACAATTTTCATGGAGCAGTTTGAATGTCTTTTCTTACAGTTTAAGTGAACCCATAGCAAAACTGACAACTGATTTAAGTGTAGTTCATTCCATTGTTACCAAAAAAATCGTGTCTCAGACAAGGAAGTGGGAAGGAAGAAATAAAACATAAACCTACTTTTCACCCTTCTAAGTATGTGTTCTAAGTTTTGCCCTATGAAGACAATATCCATAAGTTTATTGTTTATTTTCTGCAAACTTGCTATTTAAATGAGTCAAATACATACTTCTAACTGTAGTAACAATGTTTCTTTCACATCATGTCACTGATTTTAGTACAGCTGTTCTTTTCATAACTGAATGAGGATACCGTCTATCAGATCTTGGGGTTAAAGCATTACTTTTTTAAAGATCAGAGTGTAAATATGACAAGGCTTCTTTATTAACTACCACAAATAACATTTTAAATATTGTCCCATTTAAATACTTTCTAAAATAATTGCCTAAACCAATTTATTTTAGCCTGTCACATTATTTGGAACTTTATGAAGCTGTTGTTACTGGAAATCTCTAGGTCTGTACATTTAGTTGTTTGTTTTGAGGGGGAACTTGATTTAAATAAGTACTTACCAATAACTCTCTAAACAATTGCATCAACCATGCACATCAGTATTTGTTAAAATTAAAATTTTTCTTCATAATTTAATAGTTGCTCTATTCTGTTTTCGTCGGTTTTCTTTCTTCCTATTTTAGTTTTCCTGTCATTAGCATCCTTCTCTTGCAAAGGTTTAAGCACTCTGAAAAAAACGTAAACGTTTACATCTCTATTTATAATGCTTTTATTTAGTATCTGGAAACCAAACTTCTGATGTTTAGACTAAACATATTGCCTAGTCTTTCTTTATTAATATTTTTAATATTTATCTGCCAAATTATTATCTGTAGGTCTAACTTCACATATGCTGAAGTATTTCATCGCCAAATTCAGTAGTTATATTTTTGCTATTGGAGACTTCTGCAAACCAGCCAGTGAGCACTGGGAAGTTTGGGTTCTTTTCTTCCTATAGTACAGCTTTTTATGAACACATTCTTTTTTGTAAGTGCCTCAGTTAACATACTTTGAGTATTAAATTAATTTGCAACATTGCAATTTAATGTATCCTGTCATGTGACACATTTTACTTAGGAGCAGCTTATCTTCAAAATAGTGAAAGATGAGCAAGTTCAAGCAATGTTCAATGAAAAGTCAAAGTATGTGACACACTAAAAAAAAAATGTACAGTTTTAGATTGAAAAATTTATAAATGCCTTGCAGTGGTTTATTATAAAGAAAAAATACATATATAACTTGAGTTTGCTTAATCAAAAAGGAATAAATATATATTGTTATATATCGTGCTACGTGTTACAGATTTAACCTATTATATAGTCTTTTTGTTCTCCTTATGGTTTCAAAGACTAACTGTGTGTTCATCTCTGGATTTCTCATCTCCATGAAACACCAAAGTTCTGTTTACAGATGGACCATGAGTCAGAGAATGACTGACTGCCCAGAATTCTGGGAGGCAGAGTGTGACTGAAATTCAGAGTCTCTTGGGTCGTCTTCTAAATATTTTAAAAAACCCCAAAGCCCAATATAAACAAATTTAAAACAGTCTTCCTCCACGAAATTACAATGGTTAGTGGACATCCTGGATCCTCTGTGCTGTTCTGGTGTCAGTTTAGTGCAGGTATAAACACTGCAGGCAATTTAGAGGAAGTTCACTGTTGGGGGGAATTACAGAGATCTTCTAGTTACATGGCTCTGTTCTGAAATAGATAGTTTCTCTAGGCATACTACAGAAAAACACTGCTGGGTTTTCATAAAAGCCTTGTTTTAAATTGCAGCCTCCTCAGATAACCAGAGTTAGTGTTTTATCTAGTTTTCTATTTTCAACCTACATTTCAGCAGCCAGCAGTGTTGGTTTTGAATATTCTTTTGTAGGCTTGTGCTTTTCCTGTTCTCTGTTGACTGAATGAGCCCACAGTTCCTTCAAATTCTTTGTCTTGATATTTAATGTCCTATTTGTTTTGTCACTCTACAGACATTTCTAAATCTCTAGTGTAGAACAAAGACTGAGTATGTTACTTCAATTTTGTCATCACCTGCACTGAAATGTATGACTACTCCTGCTTTAATACACTGCACCTTTTAAAATGTACCTAAATGAATTTTTTTACAACAGCATTGCATTGCTGCTCCATGTCGTCATCTTCTCGTTCAGTTTAATTCCCTAATCCTTCTCTGCAATACTTCAACCTAGCTGATTATTTTCATTTTATTAATGGTGCTTTGGATTTTTTAAAATTCATTTTAATTTGGTTTTAACTGAATTTTTTTAATTGAGTTTTAGGTTTTTTGGTGTTGTGTTTTTTTTTTTCTTAATTTTCTTCCTTTTTTGATTGAGCATATCCTCTGACTTATCTTTCTGCGCCTCGTGTGTTTCCTGACTAATCACTGTTCCTCTCTGTCAGTGTTTTGACCCAGTGATCATAAAGATCATAAAGGTCTTTGTGTTTGTAGTTTGGTAGCTGTAGCTGCAGTTTGGTGTAGGATGTCATTGTTCCTTTTTCCTCTCCACAGTTCTTTGTAGTCAGCTCAGGGGACTCTGCCATTATGCTGCTGGTTTCATGCTTTCACTGCCCTTGCCATTTCTATATTGATCTTAATCAAGATTGACCTATCTTTGTCCTATTTGAATGATGGTAGATGCATCAGTATCCTAGGGTATCTGTCTGCTCCTTCGTTGTCATGTTTTGTCATGAAACATGTACTTGGAATAACTCCTGTTATGTTGCACCCTAAATGCATGTTTCCTTGTTTCTGCTGTGTATGACTCCTCATGTGCACTTTTATGATTATAATGGTTATAACTTCAAAAATGAATACAATCATATTGTAGGTATGATTGGAAGTTGAAAACTGAGGATCTGAGTTTTATTCCTTTATGCCTAAAGAATTTATGGGCATAAAGCTAAACTGGCATACAAATCAAGTTTGCTGCCTAGTTGTCTACTAGCAGAAGAGCTTCTGCAAATGTTATGTTTGCCTTGTCTTAGAAACAGGTTTCTCTTTTTACTAATTCTAAGTTTCCAGAAATATTTGAGATGGAGAGTTTAGAAAAGTGGAGACTTGACTTTTCACAGGGAATAATTAATTCTGCAATGTTTGTCAAACAGAAAAAGATCTATCTTATGAAACTACTGTGGAATGTTGTATTTCTGCTAATTATGATTTGATTTCTGGATGCAGTAGGATGTCCACCTGTGTGAAATACTTTTCTTCATCTTTATGTAAAAAACTGTATTTATAGACTTGTTTCTCTGATTAAATATAGGACCAAGGTTTCTTTCCTGTGCATGTAGAATGAATGTGAAAGGATGCATGGTGGTCTGTCTTCATGAATAAACTGGCACTGATTTACTCAAGCTTGCATTTTCATGAGAGATGCAGCATGAATACTTTTATTTGCTTATTCAACACTGGCTGAATAATTTCTTAACACTGTCTTTCTAAAGATGCAGTAATTGTTTCTGAACACCAATGAATTGTTGTGTATTTTGAAGTATTTAACATAAACAGTTACTTATGAAGCCTAATTTGTTTGCTCCTTAGTAACAAATTAACATACAATTTTCAAATATGTAACTGATAATATACAGTGCCTTGGAAAACTGTCTGAAATGAGACTCAGTCTTTTATAAACTTAAAACTGAGACTGCACCTTTAAAGATTTATTAATAACTTTATTAGTGCTCTTATACAGCTATGACAGTAAATCACCAACAGCTTGCATTGCCAATTGCTGATTTTTTTTCTTTTAATAATATGCTGCATGTAGACAAAGATGACCTGTCCCCAACTGCTGAGGTTTGGGATGTAGACCAGGGACTAATAAGTAAACTGAAGGAACAGTACAAGAAGGAACGAAAGGGGAAGAAAGGGGTAAAGAGTAAGTGCAGATTCTGAATCTTGTAATGCAACACTTTTTTGCCTATCTATATAGAAGACATTTTTTCTCACAAGTTCTGTTTTTAGTTTTGTTTCGTTTGTTTTTTTCATGAAACATCATTTTCTGTAATGGGGGCAACCAACTTTAACTTTCTACCTGCTGAATGTGAATATGCCAAAACCTTTAACAGCCATTTCCTAAATGAGAAATGTTGAAAACACATAAAAATTCAAGATTAAATAGGTGAAGAGAACTAAATACTTTGAAATGTGTGTGTAAAAATAATGAATAACTTGCATTTTGAGGATGTTCCTACTCTAAGAAGTTTCCTGAAAGATTTAAACTTTATCTGTTCCTTAAAGTATAGTACTGTGATACTGTTCTGGGAAGGATGGGTGTTGAGGTCTTTTTTGGGGTTGGTGGGATCAGGTTTTTGTTGGTTTTTTTAAAGATGAGCTTAAATCAAGCTATAATTGCTATTTATGGGCTTGTAATTATCTTACAGTCCTAGGCATTGAGAATAAAAAAATGTCTATAATGTAAATATGAACTTCTTGATGGCTTGTTTAATGATATAATCTTTATTTTATGGTGCCCTTCAATTTTCTGTACATTTACTACATTTTGGTTGACAGCTTTTCTCTTATAGCTGACCTATTTTAACTATGTAAGTTAAACCAAATTTCAGTGTTGAACAACCTGGTAAAAATGCTTTTGGAAATTGTGTATGAATTACACAAAGTTCTTAGTGGATAAAGCATTATTAAATCTATGTCATCATAGAATGGCTTGGATTGGAAGGGACTTAAAAGATCATCTGGTTCCAACCTAATCTAGTTTAGATTAGATGTTAGGAAGAAATTCTTTACTCTGAGGGTGGTGAGGCACTGGCACAGGTTGCCCAGAGAAGCTGTGGATGCCCCATCCCTGGAAGTGTTCAAGGCCAGGGTGGATGGGGTTCTGAGCAACCTGTGCCAGTGTCTCACCACCCTCAGAGTAAAGAGTTTCTTCCTAGTATCTAATCTAAACCTATTCTCTTTTAGTTTGAAGCCATTCCCCCTTCTCCTGGCACTACCTGCCCTTGTAAAAAGTCCCTCTCCATCTTCTCCCTTCAGGTACTGAGAGGATGCAATTAGGCCACCCCAAAGCCTTTTCTTTTCCGGGCTGAACAATCCCAATTCTGTCAGCCTCTCCTCATAGGAGAGGCTCCATGCCTCTAATCACCTTGGTGGCCCTGCTGTGGACTCACTCCAGCAGGTCCGTGTGCTGGGAGCCCCAGAACTGTACACAATACTCTGGGTGGGGTCTCACCAGAGCGGAGTAGGGGGCAGAATCCTCTCACCCAGCTGCCCACGCTGCTTTGGATGCAGCCCAGAACATGATTGTCTTTCTGGGCTGCAGGTGCACGTTGTCAGGTCACGTCCAGCCTCTCATCCACCAGCACCCACAAGTCTTCAGCAGGGCTGCTCTCAATTTCTTCATCCCCCAGCCTGGATTGATACTGGGGGTTGCCTCAACCCCCTGCTGCCCCAGGTGCAGCACCTTGCACTTGATCTTGTTAAAGCTCATGAGATTCCCATGTATCCACTTCTTGAACTTGTTCAGGTCCCTCTGGATGACATCCTGTGTCACTTCAGAGAAGCTCCCATGCTTGCAGTGTTTTTAAAGTATATTGTAACAGTTTCTGGCAGTATGTAGTAAATTCTTTTCCTCAATTTGAAAAATGTGTGAAAATGTACTAACTAAATTAAGTGATAATTAAAATATAACACTTCATGAATATTTCTGTAATCACTAAGATTTGAATTTACTTTGTGACACCTAACAATTACACTTCAGTTAGTGCACGTTGGTTATATTTTCAGCAGTTCTGCATGACTTGCACGAACACACAAATGAACAGAAAATCTTTGACGAAGCAAAGATTTTTACCCAGTCTATGGTTTGATTAGAACTTACAGTAGTAATTTGCATGCTAATGTGTATTGCCATTTAATATGTAAATCAGCCGTTGACACCAAACTCATGTGAAGTGTTTGGTAGGGTTAGAAACTTCACACCAGGATGGACTTATTTTATTAGAAATTTTCATACTAAACTTCACATTTTAGACTTTTGGAAGCACAGCGGCTGCAAAATAACAAAGTTTTCTTCATCTAAAGTAATTTTGAAATCTTCTTTTGCTCACATAAGAAAATATTTAGGAGATCAATTCTGTGTCACAGTGTGGTGAGGTCATAAAAGTCATTGTTTAGGTTTTGAGTTTGAAATTCTCCTTTGGGAAACCTTGAGCTCATATAGTTTCATAGGGTAGTTTGAGAGATTCTTTGCTTGTCACATTCGTGATAGTAGTTTCTAATTAATTAGCTCAGTGATTTTGGAGGTTTTTGAGAGAACTCCACACACATTCAAGGTTGGGCAGATTTATTTCAATTCCGTTTGCTTCGTAGATTGGTTTTCTCAGCTTTTTAACATTCTGAGATTGAAAATAATGTTGAAGGCCTTTTTTATTCTTGCTTCTCATGTCTGATCATTTGGGAACTTCATTCTGAATACTCATCTCTTACTTTGCTCTTCAGTGTTTTGTCAGACTTCTATCAGAACTTATTTTGAGCATTTTCAGAACTTTTCCTGAATGGTAATGTATATGTGTCGTTATGAACATCAAACAAATGTGCATTAACTGTCATTCCTTGCAATACTTTGAAGACAGCATAATAGAGCAAACATTCTAATGGTTTCTTTTGTTGGATATGCATCTGGAACTACCATAATCTACATTTAGACTGTAGCTACATTTAGACTGCAATGAGGGTAATCATAGCCCTGACCCCAGGCAGGGAAACTTTCATCCAAATGTAGACATAAATAAGTGAACAGAAGTAGATCTGATTCTATTTTGATACTTCTGTAGACTGTATTTATATATTTTCTTTTAGGTAGAACACCTTAATTTATGTCATGTTTTGTCAGCACACGTGTTTCTCTTTTTGGTGGGGAGGAGAAGGGAGTCTGTCATGACAGTCACCATGTTATGTGGGAATACTACCTCTTTATAACAGTCTTTATAAACCCCACCAAAACAGCAACAAAAATCCACTCCTCCACACTGAAATTGCTTTCATAATATCAACTGTAAAATAATGCAAAAACTGTTTATTGAAGAGTTCCGAGTTTGATAAGATCAGTTTTGGCAGGTAAATTGGGATGACTGTTTTTCAGATACAGCCTGTCACATTTGCAGGACATAATGTGCAGGTGTTGTATATCTCATTTTTTACTATCAGGTCAGCATAGTGCATTCTCAGCAATTTGAAAAATAGTTTTCACATCTTAAAATGTATGTGCACATTACTGTTGAAGTGAAAATACTCCTACTGTTTTTCCTTAGTTTTCTTGAAGCTTGTCACAGGTTTTTACTTTCCTGCTCTTTTCCCTTAGTGTAATTGTTCCGTATTTATGAAACAGTATCCACCGCATTCACTTTGCTAGCCTTGATTTCTGGAAATACAGTGTAATAGTTGATAGGCATGAAAATAGGTCTGAATTTTACCATCTTCATTACCATCACCTTTTAAGATCCCTATGTTATATTCAGACTTGGCCTAATACATCTCAGAGCTAATAGAAATCTGCTTAGGGTTTCTCATACTACAACTTTTCATCACTGACTGATCACTGATTTTCCCTTTCGACCTCTGAAGGAGAATACACTGAGATAGTATTGTAAGTGTTTTGCTTTCACTCATAATGGGTTTGTCTACCAATTTATTTTTTTCCTCTTTTTTTTTTTTGAGGGTAAAACACAGTCATCCAGTTTGTGCCTTGAGCATAGCTGTTTATGCAGAGACAGCTCATTCTTTTCTTTAAAAATCTTTTTGTGACATTTAAAATACTTCACCAATTATATGAAGGTACACTTGCACTTATTTGAAAGCAGAAATCTGTGCAGTCTTCTGTAGTGGTGGCTCAATCTTGAATATTGACATTTTTTGGCATGAAATACACAGAAGTTGTGAGAACAGCATCTACTCTCTTGTAAACTTCTCTCTGTATTGTATGATGGATTGAGGACTGTTCTAAAATCATGCTTGAAGGACAAGAAATGTCCAAACTTACTGAAAACATTAAAAGGCAAGGCTGTCCATCCCCTAATCAGTGACACACTAAATGAATGGCTGTTTTAAGGTAGCAGAGCACAGGGACTACTTCTGGTTACTTCTGAGTATGCTTTGATACAAACTTCTCATGCTCATATGTTTGGTGTGAAAGCACCTCCAAAAGATGCTTTCATTTTGGATATGAGTAATATCCATTTTTGGCATTTTGCATCAATGTGTTGAACAGTTCATGTGTATCAACATGGAGAAGACAGATGTGGTTTTTTTCTGAACAGCAAAGGGTTTATTAAAGTAGACAGTTTAGGGTACCAGTCAATACTTTTATCACGTCATTTATCAATTTCTCTATACAAGAATATATCTGCTGTTGGTCATGGTAGGTACCTCTCTGATGGCCATCTGGAATAAAGACAAAAGCAGGCTTTGTGGCCTGTCCATTTTAAGCATGACTTCTGTATATAAGATCTTGCCTCCTGACTGCAATTAAGTATTGTACTTTTGAAATCAAATCCTATCAACCTAGGCTATTAGAAAAAAAGTTTGTTCAAAAAAGGCATTCCTCATTTTTATTATTTTACACTCACTTCAATAGCTGAGATCACAGGTTTCTAGATATACTTCTACACGAGAGTGGAATGAAACTTAACCACTCAAGTGATCTGTTGCAGAAGGGAAACTTCTGGAAACCATTTTTATTCTCAAACAGTTTCTGGGTAGCAACCTTTGTAGATTTAACTGGAACACTGAGTGTTCCATAAAGGAAAGAAAAAATATCAAAAGCACAAAAATATAAAGTGTGTATATAAAGTTCTGTATTACGTGGCAAAATGAAAATGCTTTGCAAGTATTGATGAGAATTGTCATATAGGGGTATGTGTGGTATACTTGCCATGATTCTACCTCAGGAAATACTTTTTGTTGTCATCCCTCTCTGCAGGGAATTCTCCATTATCTTCAGAGAATTCAATGTTTTTTAGATACTTATTTTTGAACACATTGACCTTTACCCAGTGAGGTCTGAAACGATCAGATACTTTTTGAAAGAGTGTGTTTTAGTGTTTAACTGTTGAATGAACAGCTCTGCTTTTGAGAAGTCATCTGTTGTTATAGTCTTTACCTTTTACAGTTTTGAGAATAAAGACTTTGTTTTAGTTTCCATTTCCTTTTTAATAAAAGTGGTACATTTCATCTCAGAGTATAAGAACTTGTTCCCTAATGCTTCCTTTCACTAAATGGTTTACAATATCTCTCTTGCAGTCCTAGGAAAGGCTGTTTTATTGGTTAAAAGCTGGTTATGTCTTTCATCATTCTGGATTCTCTCACTGAAATACACTTTATGATTGAAGCTTGACTTTTTGATGTGGAAGCTGTAAAGGTGGAAGCAGGAATTAATTTAGTAATTTAGAAATATTTTAAATTATACTGTTCTTGTTTACTAGTGTCTACATAATTAAATGCACATATAATTCAACATGCTTTGTTTCTAGAGGCATGCTTTTATAATAAGGGTAATATACATCTGCAGTTTCATACAGTGATGGAAGTATTCTTGCTCTCATATTTAATAAACACTTAATGCAATTTAAGTATCATTCAAAAGCAGGGAAAGTTAATTGTTCGTTGCACCCCCATTATGAGTTGTCTGTACTTTTGCCCTCATTTTTAAGTATATTTTTAATTTGCACTCTGTTTTTCAGTGTTAAATTGTTTAGTATAGTTAAAGTTGTGTAATATTATTAGAAAATGTTTAATTCATATGTTTTTTGTGTAATAGTTCATGTTCTTTTAATATTTGACCTGACTTCAGTAGGGCTGTAAGATGATTTTTTTTCTCTTTCCTACAGGAAATTGTAGAATAGATCTACAGAACACAAAGGAGTATTGTCATTGTTTGATTTAGTGAATTGAAGTTGTTTGCATGTAGTTTTCAGATTTGATGTATGAACTCCTTCTTTTGATTTCCAAAATATTAATAAACAAAAGCAAAGCACTATTTATTTTAAGGAGGTCCCATCAGTAATTATTCTTGTTTAATGGATTTTTAGACTTCAGTCAAGTCAAGCGGTAGCAATCAAATGAATCTTTGCTGCTGACATTAATTTACAGGAGTCAACAGGACAAAACTTCACGACATGATAGCTGATCTGGGCGATGATGAGATACCCCACATCCCTTCAGGAATCATTAATCAATCTAGGTCACCCTCTTCTAGAATGCCTGATCATGAAGGTGCAAGAGCAGAGGAAGGTACAAAAAATTCAGCTACTTATTATATTTCAGGAGATTTTTTTTTTTTAGAAAGCACACGCTGTAATTTATTGTCCCCTCTGTAAAGCTTAATGAAATTGCAGATTGCCACGTTATTTTACTTGCAATTATTCCCAAATGATTTTATGACAATGTGGCTTGAGTTTCTGTAGTTTATCGTAACTCACCATTATTTCATAAGTATTTAAAAATAACTTTATATACAGCAGTGTGTTCTGAAACTATTCACTATTAAGTCCCTGTTTGCAGACATCCTCCCTCCCCCCCCGTTAGCAACACCTTTCACAAATAGGTTGTATTTATTTAGGGGAAAAAAGGTGAGTATTAATGTTGGATACACAATTTGGATTTTAAAGTGAAATGTGGTGGCTTAAGTTACAATACTAATTTGTCTCTTTTTCCTCAAGTTTAATGTTCTCTTTTTAAAAATTCTTTTGGTCTACATTTACAAGTTTGTAAAGACACTATTTATTTCTTTATGAAGTATTTGTTCCATTTCAGGATTATCTTAGACAATGGAAGTTAGTGGAAGTTAGTGACACACTTTTGTCTAAAAAGTCAAAAATCTTGTATTTAGCTTTTAAGTATGTTGTTTTAAAGGAATTCTTCTCTTTCTATTAACTTTGAGATTAAAACATGTAAATTCTGTCCTCTATTCAGAACACATTTATTCAAAATACTCTGATGTATTCAGATTTGGCTCCTTTAGGATGATCTTTGACCCATAAACCCTGGCATAGTAGCACCTATACCAGAAGTGGAATTTGTGTTACTACTGATCCTTGTCATCTGTTGGTTCTTCGGCTCTTTCTTCACCCTTGGCCCCACAAATGCCTGTCACCAGGCAAGCAGAAAAATTGAAATGTTGCAAGGAAGTTTTTTTGTTGCTCTCCCAAACTTTTATTTTACAAAAGTCTCTTTAACTGCCTTGCTTTTCATCTTTGTTTTTATTTACAACTTAAAGATGAACCAGTATCAGATTTACTTGTGGAGTGCAATTGGAAAACCTACCAGTCAAAAGTTCCACTTGCTAAAACTTGTAGACATACGCTGAGGTTCTGTTTAGGTTTAGTGTTTACCTACTTTAAGTTGCCTTTTCGCCTTGTTAAGGTATGAAGGACACGTGACCCTACAGTTACGATTTCTTCAGTCTGTCTTGGGCTATTTTTCTTTGACCATACATGTTGTGCAAAGGAACACAGACCTTCATTGTTAAGAACAGGCCAAATAGGGCTGTTATCTTTGTTAAAAACTTTGCATCTAAAATAATACTGGACAAAATGGTCTTTCTGAAGACATAGGTGCTAAATTTGAATTTGCTAGGGACTGTTTTGCATTGCCTGGTTCCTGTAGCACAAACACTGTGCTGCCCTTAAAATAAAGATTGTTCACACTGTTTTCAAATAAACTGGTGTTATTGTTTTCAGGTTGATATCTTCATGCTGTTTAATGTGTCCATATGTTTTCAACTGTCGGTGTAGTTTGGATTTTACTCTTTAAGAGGAGTAATATTAAAATCTCTGTCATCTTATCTGGTAATTGTGGTTTCTGCATAGTTTTTAAACTTGAGTATTAGAATGTAACTTTTGCCGTTTCTATCCTGAATACTGTGTGGCTTTTTGAGTTTGTTTTTACCATGTGGTGCAAAGCTGCAAACAAACAATGTTGTATTTGAATTCCTTCTAGGTGTGTCACAAAGCCAAATAGTTCATTATCATGAAATGCAGATTTTGCACCGTGTGGTACAAATGCAGATCTTACTCATTTATTCAGATGTGTTTTAAAAGCCAAGTTTTTGCAGATAACATTAGGCTTTCTTCCTGGGACACGTCAGCCTATGCTGATGAATGTTACCAAGCCGTAGTTTTCTTGTGAGTGTATGAAGGGTTTATGTTACACTTGGAAATACTGTAGTTCTGAGATAGTTGTTGATAATTTTGTTTTCATCAAGAGGAGAAAGTGTTATTGAGCTTACTTTTTTTTTTTTTCCTTGAAGGGGTGTCAGGGAGGAACTGATTCTAACTGACAGGGAATGGATCTTTTATGCCTCTAAAGGTGGGGGGGTTGATGGGTTTTGTTGCTTTTTTTTCCCACTCTCAAGTGCCTGGTTGAATACAATGAGAAAATTGTTATGCTGTAATTGGACTTCATAGTTTTGGTCATGAGAAAGTGGGGTTTCCATTTTGACATATTGCATGACTTTCAGAAACAGGTTCAACTGCAGCATGATTCACCATCCAGTGTATTCTACAGAGAATTGCTCTCTACACTGGTTGTTTTCCTTTTAATATCTGTAGGTTGGAGGTGTCAGTCTACAGATTGACAGAATAAAGCAGTAACAGCTAATTGCTTGAGTATTAACAGCTGCTTTTGGTGTACCATGTATTAACTTTGTGGAAAACAAGATTAAATGTTGCTGTCATCTAATAGACAACAGCAACCTATATGAACATACATATCTGATTAGAGATTAAAGCAGTTTCAATTTGTACAGATATTGCTGCTTCATTTTTACTTAATTGTGTATGATGTCAAGAACTTAAAGGTCAGAAGTGCTGGTTAGGATTGGCTAAGCAAATATTTATTAATACCATTTTATATTTTAATATTTCAATATTTATTTCACCTAGTTTTACCTACAAAGAAACTTGTAGTGTCCTATTTTTACTTCATATTTATTGATTGCAAACTCAGTTAAACATAATATATTATGCTATGAGGATAATATTGTGTTAGAAAAATACTTGGATTTTTTTTTAAATATGAGAAACACTAAAAAGTAATTTCTTAACTATCATTTGCATATATCGATGGATTGTTTTTGATATGCAGAGATGTGAGTCTTTATTTTTAGTAGCTATAGCGTGCATCATTCATTGTGTTACTATTCTGCCTTTTTTACAAAAGCATCTTGCAACAATTTTTAAACCTCTCAAATATGCCTTATTTTAAAATAATAAAATGTGCAAATAAATTAAATTACCCAACATTATAAATTCATATTGAAGACTTTAGTATTGGGAAATATTCTTCTATATTTCGGGTAGCATTAATTTTGAAGCTTTAAATAGATATTCACATCATGCGAATAAGACTTGCTGAATTTATAGTATGAACTCTTAATGTGGGAGTGATTCATTTTTAGTATCAAGCATAGAAAAGCTGATTTGTTAAGGTCAGATAACATGTATTTCACAAAGAATTAGTATGACAAGGTATGGGGCTTACCTAAACCTTGTAGGCCTGTCCTAAAGATCAAATAGGAGTAACAGTAAACTTTGTAGGAATATGGCTTTTTATGAAATATGAATGGTTTGCAGTAGACTGTCAGATTGAGGGTTTTAGTAAAATATTAATGGACACGAAAAGCTTATTCATAAAAGGACATAGTAAGCCACTTTGGGCTGTTGATGTAATGTTGCGTTCTCACAAGTCAAGATCTGTGTATGGATTAAAAAGAGGTGATTGTGCATAGTTAGACTACTATCTGCTCTTTTTATGTAATTATAGGAACAGCAGTCTTTATTCTTGCATAGATTATGTTCTTAGATTCTCACATCCAGTTATGTTGGCTGTGCTATTGAGGTTACTTCTTAATAATACAGTAGCTCTCAAGCATCAGAACTTGTTGTATTCATGAAAAGTGAATTTTTTGATCTAGATGGACTGACTCCTCTTTGTATAGCCATAACAAGGATGCCAGGCATCTCTGACTTTACACCTGATCTTATTTACTTTTCTTGGGCGAGAGTGGAACAGAACTAGGGTACTGTTCAGATAGAGGCAATATGAAATAGTGAAGATGCGCTTTCAAAACAGCAATATGTTGATTATTAGTCCTCTCGTTTGGAACCACTTTTATAAGACAAAGAAACAAGATATGGATATTTTTCACATCTGGAAGCTTTGTGTTCTCTGGGTTTCAGGGGATTTCTGAGAGGAGTAGAAACAAGGCGTGGTGTTAAAGTGAGACCATAACTCTCTCTGCCAGATCAGTAAAATTCAAAAGTCAAACAAGTTTAATTTTTCAAGATGTCAAATATTTAACATATTTTGCAGATGCTGGTACTTAGCTCACACATAGCTTAATTTTACATTCTCTGTTTCACAAGTGTTGCAATTTCTGAATGGAAAGGAATCCTGAGTAGTAAAAACAACTTCTAAGTTATGCTGAAACATTACAATGTATAAGCCTTCATTCCTATTCCTTACTGCTGAATTGATATTTGTGGGTAGACAGAGATTTACGGAATTGTTGAGGAGTGTAAAGAATATGGGTGAATATTTGAAAAGTTATTATTCAGATGGGAATTTCTAATAAATGGTTATATATAACTTTTATTCATTCGTAATGATAATTAACAGAATTGTTAAATTTTAATTTGGGGAAGGCTTAGCTCACCAAGATAAGTAACAGTTGAGTGTACTTCAAATTAGTTTCTCTGTATAATTTTGGATTCTGAGAGACGAAATGAATGAATAATAGATGTTTTCATTTTTTCAGTCATCTGAAAAAACTCAGTAGAAGAGATGTTTGCAGGAGTCTTTCACCTGAGAGATAAAAAAGACTTAAATATGGAAGTAGAGATATTTGACTAGTATAAAGCACAGAGACTTATTTGCAAGTGGATAGAAGGCAGGAAGCACGTAGTGAATAAAATATTTACTTAGCTGAGAATTTGGAGACCTGGGATGGACACTTGATGTTGCAATGTAAAGTAACGTCAGTCACGTCACTTGTCAATAGTATTGAACACTTGTGTATAGTAAGTTGAAGTCAAATGACAAAGCATGACATAAGAATTGTGTATATAATGTGTGTGTGTTTGCACATGTGTGCGTGTCATCATGCCTTTTTTTTTTTTTTTTGTTGGGGCCGTATGTAGTACATACAAATTTGGTTTTAAACTCTGCGTTGCTGTAAAATGATGAATAATGTAGCTCTTCATCAGTTTGAATTATTACTTTGAGACTTAAAGAAACTGTTTTGTTCTTTGTAGCTGAACCAATAACGTTTCCACCTGGAGGAGGCAAGTCATTTATTATGGGTTCTGATGATGTGTTGTTAAGTGTACTGGGCCTTGGAGACCTTGCAGACTTGACAGTTACAAATGATGCAGACTATAGTTATGATGTAAGTGCAATTTTATTTTAAAATTCTTTATACAGTTTAATCAATAATAGTTGGGTCCCCCTTCCCCCACCCTGAACATTACAGATGCAGAGAACAGAGGTTTAATTAGCAAAAGCTACTCCTTGAGAGGGAGGACAGAGCATCTGGTGAATGAGCTAAGTAATTTGGGTAAACCAGAGTTGAGTGAGATGGCATAGTTTTTTCTGTGTAAATAATTTAATTCAGATTTTGTCACTGGGAGAATATGTTATGATATAAAATTCACATCGGTGTCTTAACGTGAATTTGAACAGAAATGGCAATTATACACTGAAATGGAGTATTGAGAAGACACAGCGTAAAACATAATGTTAAGTTACTTCTTTGCTGTCCCTTTTGTGATTATGTAGTGTTAACAGCATAGACAATATATAGTAATAAATTTCAGATGTAAGCTTTTATGGGGTACTTTTATTATAATCCAGAGTGTTCTAACATTCCTTTGACCATGTTCATTAAGCTTCTACTAATAATGTCACATGAATTTTTCGTTGGTTAGTAACATTGAATGGCTGGTTAGGGAAGTGTTCAGGTAAGTTTTGCATGTGGTATTGTATTTAAAATGTATTGTGGTATTGGCTTGTTGGTTGTGTTTTGTTGGGATTTTCTTTTGTTTGGTTGAGAGTGGAGGGTTGGGGTTTCTTAAATGACGGTTGATAAGATATGTCTCTGTTTCTCTAACTTTTGAAGTCAGATACATGGTGTTCGAACTGGAAAACATTACTAAGAATTTTACTAATATCTGAGAATCTGCAAAGTGAAGAAATAAATTGTTTATAGCTCTTTACAGGGTCTGAAAATACTTACGTGTGACTACACACCTATTTTTTAATCATAGTTGTCCTTTGCTACTTAAAATGGGTAGCATTATTAATTGCGCTAATGAAGTAAGAGCTAATATTTAGGTTTCTCCATTATTGCAGGCTGTTACTTTACATCGTTTGATTTCCTGAAAAACAAATGAAAATGTTAATTATCCATCCTATTTCTGGACTGTATAAAAATAAATGAAAGACCTTTTTAAAATATTTTGAATACTTTGTAAATTTGTGTAATATATCATCCTGTTCATAGTAGAGAATAGTTTTCAGGTTCTGTTTCATTTCACATGACATAACACTTCTAGGAAATCACATAATATCAGATCTTTGCATCTTAACTTTCTCAGAATTTTGCCTTCTATTCAGCTAAACCTGTTATGTAATCACTTCAAAAATGTGTCTGACTTGAGGCTCATGTGTAATTGTTTAGAAAATTATCACTTTTCTTTTGAAATTTCAGTGAAATCTATAAATAAATGACAAAAAAAAAATAGTTCAAAAGCATCAATTCTAAATACTTTAAGGCAGCTTAAACCTGAAATATCCAGAACTGGATGTTCCTAACTACTACTCCTAACTATTAGTAAATTCTCTTGGAAATTATAAAGTTGAATAGTTTGGGAACTTGTTTTGCACAGTGCTTTATTTCTTTGGTTCTAACTTCTAAGATGCTCCTGTCTCTAGGTTTATCAAGGAATTACAAAAAGTGTTTTAATGCTAACGTGAAAAAGTAAAACCATTTCTTTTAAAACAGGTTAAAATCTCAAATCATGCTTATGAACTTCGCAGTTGATTGGTATATTTTCCTTAAATGTTGTTCCTATTTTACTGACAGTAAATATGAGGCATCTAAAATCTAAATAGTGTACTTTCAGTAATGAGGCAGCTACAATTGTGAGATTAGATCAAAAGTTGTAGTTGCACAGAATTGTATGTATATTCTATTCCCAAGTTCAGAACTTTGGAATGTGAAGTTCTGCTGGGTCACACTTACCAACTTCATTAAATACATAAAGGTAGCATGACAGCATTTTGCTCTTAAGGCACATGTTTATAACCACAGATTTTTACGATACTTTCTTTCTTTTAAAAATCTGAAATATTTGTTAAGCACCCTACTTTCTCCTTCTGCCCACCAAAATCCCAAGTCAGCTTCTATGCATGGACTAATTAGTAGGGTGAGTCTTCATGTTGGTGTGTAGTACTGTATTTTGCGTGGCTCCATTCTTGGCTGGCTATTTTTAATATCATGAAAATGATTGTCAATTGCAATTAATAGCATAAATTTCAGTATCTGTACAACTCCCATTTTAGCAGAATACTTTATATCTCTATTATAGATCATTATTTTCCGTTGTTCTCCAATTAGCTCTCTGTTGAGGGTTACTAGGAACAAGTAATTAAAGGTAACAAGAAGTTCCTGGTTGAAGTGTGATAGCAGTCTGGAAGAACAGTGAGAAGCATCTCTGGTTTTGTACTTTCTCTTCCACATTTTTAGTTGGTTTTAGCTATTGTCAGACACCGACGCTGAACTAGAAGTATCTTAGATCAAAAAGATGCAATCATTAATATATTTTGATGCCATAATGGCAAATATATGCTAAATCTATGCTAAAGAGATAGTGAGAATGTTTTTTAATTTAAAAGAAGAAATTTGTGACGTCTCCATCAAGGATCATAGTAGTGTAGGGGAAGGATTTGAGATTTCCAGTGTGTTTTAAAAACCTGAAGGCTTTAAAGCTATACTTACAATGGGAAATGTACCTTATTTTTCATAACTTTATGTTTCTAATACTTTAACAGTTCCATAGTGAATAGATAGTAAGAGGATAAGATTAGCTACCATTCATTCTTAGTTTATTAATTTTGGTTTTCTAATTAAAGTCAGTTTTCTAAAGTCCCTTTAAGGAAAGAGAGAAGTACCTGTTCATGTATTTCTCCTTACGATGGAGGCTTAGGATGGGATGTAGTCTTTTAAGGGTCCACTCTCTGCATAAATTTAAATTGTATTCAAAGCACTAGAAAGGCCTGAGGTTTTCTGGTAACTCTTCTGAGTTACCTATAATTAATATTAAGCAGCTGTAGTTATTGTATTTTAGCCTAACAGTCTGCAGGTTAAGAATATGAATTGGATGTTCACAGCATATATAAATGTAGACTTTGCATATATTGCTTCACAAAGCAGCTAAGTTATTGTCTCACAAATATATTTAAAATTCATTAAAGACTTCAAAATATTTGTATGTAATGTTACATTTAAAATCACGATAAATGTGTTTTGAAATTCCAATTACCTGTTTCTGTACCTTCACCTGTAGAGGTATTCAAGAATTACGTATGTTTCTGGTCAGTCTCAGTCACTCATCTGAGGAGGAGCACCTGAAATTTGTTTTTATTGTGTTTAAGTAATAAATGAGCTTTTGACAGCTCTCATCTCTTCCTGGGGTGGTGACAACACGATAAGCAATGACGATTTCTCTTTCTTCAAGGAAGAAGAATTAAAGTATTGTTGTGCATTAAAACCAATTTTTGAAAATCAAAGCTTCTTGTCTGTGTATTTAACATTATATTCATTCCAGTCTGGGGCAATGGAAACTATTACAATAGAAAGATTTGCAGACTACCTTACATGCCAGACAGGGATTGTAGGTATGCATATCAAAAAATCAATAGATAAATGTAAACTTAAGATTAAATGTGTATTAGCTGAATCAAGCATAGCGTGTTTTCCTAAAACATGGGGGGATATATATATTACATACTTTTAAATCCAAGATAAAATTACTCTTTTCCTCTTCTTCTTTTAAGTTGCCAGCTAATAAAGATGCCTTCCGAAAGACATGGAACCCTAAGTATACGCTACGCAGTCATTTTGATGGAGTGCGAGCATTAGCTTTTCATCCTGTAGAGCCTGTGCTGGTTACAGCCTCTGAGGACCATACTCTAAAACTTTGGAATTTGCAGAAAACAGTTCCTGCCAAAAAGCAAGTATATGGGTTTTTATAAAACATCAGTTGTGTTTTAAATGCTTTGAAATCAATTAAACACTCATATTTTCAGAGTTTTTCAGTAGATGCTTCATGTAATGTAATAACTTTTCTTTCTCTTTCAGGAGTGCCTCTTTAGATGTAGAACCCATCTACACATTTAGGGCCCACATGTAAGTTTTTGACATCATTCATGGTTGACAAATACATTGTCGTGTATTCGTAAGAAACTTCAGTGTAATAGCCACAAATCTGTTTTTACATTGTGTAGACAAGGTGCATTATCCTTTGCAAAACAGGTTAATACTGAGTCTCTGTCATTAATTGCACTGTCCATGATCACACAAGACAAAAAAGGTGGCAAATGTGATTAGCTACAATGGAAAGGAGAGATTGTAGATGACGATAATGAAATCACCTGAGACATGTCTTGAACTGCAGATCTTACATATATGGAAAAAATGAATAAGGTAGATGTTACTAGTCTTGCTTAGTACCTCCAGATACAAGTCTGAGTTTTAGTGACTTTTTTTCAGCTTGTGTTAACTGTTTTATTACTGCCTGAGTTTCACTTGCTAATTATGAATTCTGCTTTCTTTCAATAAGAAGGCAAGACAAAAATACTTAGTTGATAGCCAGAGTAGTTTGAGTGTATTTTGCTTATATAAATAAAGATCCAGTCTCCAACCCAGTTAGCAGTTAAGCTTCACAAGAGTTTTGATAAGCACAAAAGTGGGTAACACTTCTTGTCCTGGCCTTAACAACAACAACAAAAGAAAATAAATTTGTAGTTTTATTAGGACATCTATGCATTCTGTTGTCTCACCCTCCTCCTTCCCTTATGCCATGTGATAGAACATAATGTGCTACTTTTGTGTTTATTAACTAAAGTGTAAAACACTCTGCCCCAGGATTGGATGACTAATTTGTCCTCATGTTGTCATATGTTCTTATGTGTGTGATAGAGGGTTGCTGACCAGTTGAATTCTCCTTCAGATCTTTCTCTGTTTAAATTTGGGCTATGATTTGAATATTTGTTAGTGAATACCAAAAGGTAAGGTTTGGGGAAGTTCCAATACAGAGCTGATGTCCACCCTGTGGCTTCAGTGCGACATAACAAAGTAATTTTACTATTTTTCCTCTCAAGCAAGCATTAAGCAACGTTACCTTTCAACCTATCTTCATTCTTCACTTTGCCAAATAAACGGATGAAGCCAATAGTCTTCCTTTTCAACATCTTCAGATATATAATTCTAGTTTGCTTATCTGTTCTTATTTATATCATGAGCATGGCCTGTCAAATGACCCAGGCATCTAATTTTGGGGATATGGTTTTACAGTACAGTTAAACCTGTGTTAGTAGTGTGTACAAAAGAGTAACCCTTTTTCTTCCTTTGGGCTACAACTTGTGCTTATCTGGTATCACAGCAAACAGATTCAAGAACTTAAACCAGTAGAAGTTTAACCTTGGTCAAAAGGTACAATTTCTAGGATCATTTCTCTGAACTCCTTTACAAGGGTGTAGGTTACTATCCATTTCTAAATGTTGGCTGAGAAAATAGTTACCAGGGAGGCAACTACAGCCACTGATTTCAGCACAGCTAGGTATGAGATTGGCGTAGGTGCACTGTAAAAATCCACCATTTATAGGTGTACTTAGTTCTGAGAAATAAGGTGGTGGTCTTTGAGTTGCTTCAATTTGCATAGTTTTAGTTAATTTCGTATGATTGTTTTAATAGAGATTGATATCTCTTGTTGAGACTTAAAATGTTTTAATAGTGTTATTTCTTTGGAGTTTAAGGGGTTTTTAACTGCTCAATCCAATCCAAATGTTTTTTGAAAGCTGATAGACAAATTTTCACTTCTATCCTGTAGGCAGTATCAATCACCTTCTTTTTCTTTGTCTCCCAATAGTGGACCTGTATTGTCATTGGCAATTAGTTCCAGTGGAGAACAGTGTTTCAGCGGTGGTGTTGATGCAACCATCCAGTGGTGGAACATGCCCAGCCCTAATGTGGATCCATATGATACCTATGGTAAGTACCTTTTAAAACATAAACAACTTACAACCATTCTTCTTCAAAATTAATTTTCTACTTGATGTTAATCTGTTTTCTAGTGCTTTTATTATCTAAACTGTATATTTTCAACTTCTTATGTGTGGTAAACATTAGTTTACCCATTAGTTTACCACAAGTTCCCACTTGAATTGGTGGTGTACCTTGTGTAGAACTGTAATAGGGAGACATAGCAATTCCTGAGATTTATATAGTAGAGAAAAAGTTAATCATAACTTTCATTTTTGAGAAGCAAAAAATTTTGAAGCCAAATTCCAACTTTTGAATGGTTATTTATTTATTCTGATAGAAACTTACCAGAAAACTAAGACAAGGATATTCAAATTCTGTGTCCTGTGTTTCTGATTTGCATCTCAGTTCCCTGTCTTTAGATGTCTTTAATTTTAGATGTCTCTAAAATTAAATAGCTGATAACTGTGCATCACTCTCCATCCACTGATGGTGATCGTGTCAATGTAATGAGTGGTCTACTACAACACTGAGGCTGCATTATCTATGGCAGTGAGAGGAGGAGTGGGTACTGTCTTGCACCAGTTCAGGAAGAGCCCTACACCCTGTCCCTTAAAACCAGTATATTCTCCAGTTGTGCCTTTCTGCTAAAAATATATTCAATACAGTCCAATTTATTGATGCTGCTAGGATTGATGATATAGTTTTATGGGCCTCAGACAAAACTATCTGTACTCAAGTGACAAAGTTACTGTTTAAAGGGAAAGCTCTAATAAGCTACTTTCCTTCCTAAAACTTGTTTGCAGGCTCTTGGGTTGCAAGACCAGCTTGTTTTTTCTGGTTTTCTGCAAAACTAAATTTTAGTGATTTATCTCGCTTTATGCCTTTCCATTTGTCTTTTTCTCCCACTTCTCTACTCAAAACCTGGTACAGAATAGATTTAAAAACCCTCTATAAAAGACAACTACAAATTATCAAGGAGATGAAAATAAGATTCTCAAGTCCCCAGCACAAATTATCTTGTTTTAATTATTAGGGTACTTGAGAGTTTTAGAACATACTCTTGTGTCAGCAGAGTATGTTGAGTAAAAACAGCATTAAGCATCAGTGTTTAAGCGGAAAGCTGAGTTTTGCTAGGTGTTTTTGCACATTTTACAGAGGAAGGGCTGTTATCATGGATCTTTAAGATGTTGAATTTGGTAGGAAGAAATAAGAGAGGAAGTGGTAACAAGAATGTATAATTCTGTGGAAAAAGAGAGAGTTGTGTGAGTTGTTTGTGGAGGTTTTTTTCATTGTCTGGTTTGGTAGGGTTTTGTGGTTTGAGTTTTTTTGTTTGCTTTTTTGTTTGGTTGGTTGGGGTTTTTTTTGAGAAAGATGGCAGTGGGTGTGCAAACGGACCTCCTGTGTAATATTCTAACTGTTGCTTAAACAGAAAGGGCAGGTGGGATATACGACTGTTTTATGTGGAATTTAATTTATGTGTAGGTACAAGAAATACTTATTTAATGTTTCTTCACTAAAAAGGTTTCGTTTCTGAACTTTTTTTTTTCCAGAGCCAAACGTTCTAGCTGGCACATTAATTGCTCACACAGATGCAGTCTGGGGTCTTGCTTACAGTGGTGTAAAGAATCACTTACTCTCTTGTTCAGCAGATGGCACTATTAGGTTGTGGAACCCACCAGAAAAAATTCCCTGTATTTGCACTTACAATGGAGAGAAAGGTAACTTTTTGCAGTGGTTTTGAAAATCAGCTGTGAGGCAGTTGATGATGCATCCAGGCTCGTTAACTCAATTTATCCAAATTAGGTAACAGAGCTAAAGGAAGAACATGAAATAATCATTATTTAATGTAGCTGTAGCATTACTTTAAAAGAGCAAATTTCTTCTTTAAAGTATGAGTATAAAATAAACTAAATGTTTAAACTGTCAGAAATTTTAAAAGTGCTTCATTCAGATATTTTTCCCTCTTTCCAGAGCATGGAATACCTACATCAGTTGACTTTATAGGTTGTGACCCTGCTCACATGGTGGCATCTTTTAACACTGGCAGCACAGTCATCTATGATTTAGAAACATCCCAGTCAGTGGTAATGTTTTCATCACAAATAGAATCTGGTAAGTAAAGCTCTTCTGTGATAAATATCAATCTTGGTTGAGGTGCCTATAGTATTATATGGTACCTATTATATGATGCAGCAAATGAAAAAAGTTTGCTTCTCTTATGCATTATTCAGTTTGAAAGATGGTTAGATGCTTAAAGATGCTTGGGACTAGCATGATGGAAAGGTGATTCAGCTCTTCTCTTCCTCTCTCATGAGACACTGCCTGGTGTGCTGTGTCTATCTCTGGGCCCCAGGCATAAGAAAGATGTGGGCCTGTTGTAGCGAATCCAGAGCAGGGCCACCAACGTCCCATGGCTGGAGCACCTCTCCTGCGAAGATGGGCTGAGAGGTTTGGGGTTGTTCAGTCTGGAGAAGAGAAGGTTCTTGGGAGACCTTATTGTGACCTTTTAGTACCTAAAGGGCCCACAGGAAGCATGGAGAGGAACTTATTAAAAGGGCATGTGATGGCAGCACAATGGGGAATGGCTTCAAACTGAGAGTATGTTTAGATTTGATATTAGGAAGAAATTCTTTACTGTTTAGGTGATGAGGCACTGGAGCAGGTTGTCCAGAGAAGTTGTGGATTCCCCATCCTTGGGCATGTTCAGGGTCAGGTTGGATGGGGGCTCTGAGCAACCTGGTCTAGAGGAAGGTGATCCTGTCTGTGTCACATGGGTTGGGAACTAGATGATATTTAATGTCCCTTCAACCCAAGCCATTTTATGACTGTGGGTTAGCTGGATTTGAAAGTAGTTAGTGAAAGCGGCAGTTATTGTTCTCTAAGCTAAGATTTCTTAAGATTCAGTTGTCTGATTTGTGTATCAAACCACATTTTTGATTACATAGTCTTGACATGGAGGATATTAAGATAAGTAAATAGATGAATTAAACAGAATATTAGTTCAGTGTAGAATTCTGTACAGCTTGGAATTAAACATGTTTTCCTATGAAACTTTATAGGAATCCTGTTGCTGCAAGTAAGGTGCTAGAAAGATGTAGCTCTTCAAGAGTTCATTGTATATATCTGATGAAACTCTAGGTAGAGGCAACTTCATTTTGTGAACTTCTGAAAGTGTTTCATAAGGAAAATTTCGAGTTTATGGTCACTCCTTTCTATGAAATGTGATCTAAAAAAATAATGCAAGGGAAAAATCTGCATCTACCCTCCCAAGTAATCTAGTTTACTTGATAGTTACACTTACAGACTTCAGCACAGCTTAGAAAACTGTGGCAAATCTTAGCATTGAAGTGAGAAGGAGCATTGTAATTTGGAGTAATACCTTTCCTAGTCTGAAAACTCCTAAATGGAATCAATAAAAATTAAGAACAGAAATTAAGGGAACAAGCCTTAAAACACTCTGATATCAAGATAAGAAAGGGTTTTCTAAAAAGTATTCTAAAGTCTTCTGAAGTGATTTTAAACCGTTCATTGTTTAGGTCGAAATTAAAGACATAAATATTTCTGGCAGAATCTGATAGGTTAGATTGACTTTGGTTATTTGGATTCTCTGGTCTAGTGGAAGGCATCCCTTCCAACCTGAACCATTCTATGATTCTATCTTTCCCTCTACCCCCCTTCCACCCCCAGCTAAATAGTTTTTGCTGTGATGTGTGCTAAATTTGTATTACAGATGCTACAGTTTGTTTCTCTCAAGAATCTTTCAATGTGTGTAAAGCTTTAACCTTACAGTACATTGCCTAGAGTCTACATCACTTAGCCCCATCCTGTAAAGCAAGAAGCTATTACTTATCTTATTTATTAGGGGATCCTTTGATCCTAAAATATTATTTATGTGATATTAACAAATATATAATCTAAAATGTAATGCTGAAATACTCTCATTTTAACACTTTATTTAAGACGGGTGAATGTTTTTTCTTTTATTTTCAGGTGTACAATCAAATAATCATATTAACAAGGTAGTAAGTCATCCCACACTTCCTGTAACTATTACAGCACATGAAGATAGACACATCAAATTTTTTGACAACAAAACGGGTAAGGATGAAGAGAGCCTGATTTGTATATATGAATATTTTTAAAGAAAACTGGATGGACATAGGGAGAATCCATGTGTAGGAAACTTACCGGTGATGTAGTCTTACACAAAACAGAACTTCTGGTGTTTCTAAGAATAAACTTCTTCAGTGCCTTTTCTACAAAATAGTAGTATCTGTTGCAGTTTTGACTTCGGCAGTCAGAAAACACTCTCAAAGCAGGCAGAGATAGTTGTGAGGAACAAGAAAGCTATCTTTAATTTAGAGTTTTCCTAGTTTATATCAATATGTTTGCTGTTTTCTTTCTTTCTTTATCATTTCTATGATTTTAACTCTAAGCATGTATCAGTTATGTTTTTCAACTTTCAGGAGTAAAGAACATTGCTCAGTACCTATTAGGGCAAGAAATAACACTAAATTCATTGTACTAATGGAATCATGTATTATACTTAAGTTGTTGATTAAATTTATAAAACAGAAAAGGATCTGGAGGAAAGAAAGGAAAGAAAACTGTTTTTAGTACCTTTGTATGAATACTTTGAATGAAGTCTCCCTTATCTCAGAAGGGATATTGCCAAATTAAAATGCTTCAGAGGATGGTTAAAAAGATCTTCAGTAGCTTTTAGCTTCTTCACAGACTCTTAGGAATTAAATAGACTGAGATTCGTCAGAAAGACAGACAACTGGAAAAAGATGATAGAGTTTCTTCGTGTTGGTTATGGTCTTATGGGGATTTATTTGCTCTTTTTCAATACATGGACTGAGGTTCAGTTGTGAACCCCCAGCAGGTGATAGGATCCAAACAGAAAGAGGTGATGGTTCTCCTGTGCAGTTAAATATTTGAGAACTCCTTCCAAAAAGCATCATGAGATGCTAAAAAAAGATGTTATTAAGAGTCCAGGACTGAAAATCACTGAAAAGAAATATATTAAGAGTAGTTGAATGCAGAGGTAACACTTTGGTTTGTGACATAGCTAAACAGTTAATTACTAGAAGATGGGGAGTATTTTGGACAAGTATCACTTAGAGTTGCCTTGTTTTTATTTTCCTCTTGGTTTATCACCAATGGCGTCTCCTAGCAATGACAGAGAGAGATGGATCTTTGGTAAGGCTCAGTAAGTCTCGTTTTGGAAGAGCTTCATCAACGCTCTGTCCTACTGGGGCAGTTATTAGAACATTTAACAGACTAAAAATTGAGGTTCTCACCTAGTCGTTTTAGTCTTGGTCTTAGTTGTCATTGCTACCAGTAAAGATGCCAGATGGATAAAAGGATTGCTTACAATGGGAATGCCTTTTTGAGAGTTGTGTGTCATTTACTCTTATGGTCATACAAGAGTATGCAGTTGAAACTTCTTAAATTCTAATGGAATAGGATCATTCAGATATTACTGGAATATAAATAAGCATGTTATCTTATATTGCATTTAATGGGATTTTTTTTTTTAGTAAACAATACTTCACATTTTGATTCACTGTTCATTTTGCTTTTAGGTAAAATGATCCATTCTATGGTTGCTCACTTGGATGCTGTCACAAGTCTAGCTGTAGATCCTAATGGAATCTATTTAATGTCTGGAAGTAAGGAGTTTTTTTCATATTCTATTTACTCTATGCATTTATGATGCACTGAAGTGTCTGACAAATACAACTTTTGCCTTTTGTCTTTTCTTTTCTTTTCCTAAACAGGCCATGATTGTTCCATTAGGTTATGGAATTTGGACAGCAAGACATGTGTGCAAGAAATAACAGCTCATAGGAAAAAGCTGGATGAATCAATTTATGATGTAGCATTTCATCCGTCAAAAGCATATATTGCCAGTGCAGGAGCTGATGCCCTTGCCAAAGTATTCGTGTGACATAGCAGAACAAACCTGCATCATAACAGCAGGTCTGTTTGGACAAAAAAGAGGGAATGCGTCACTGCCATCAATTATAAGGTTACCAATAAGACACTACATCTGATCTGCCTGGGTGAAGGCTCTTAAGTGGGGCAGGTATAAGTTGGTGAAAAGTCACCACATCTTGAACAATGTCAGGCTCATTCATTTAACTGTAATTACTGTATTTGGGGGGGTGGGGACAAATACAAAAAAGAAAACCAGTATTTGTAGCCTTGACTGGATATGAACTGAGCGTATGTCTGTTCTTTAGGTGTCTTTAAGCAAAAGCAAACGTGGAGTCTGATCTTACAAGAGATTTTTATTTTGGACTCTGTGTGCTGCCTTAGGGTTAGGAATGTGGTGCTCTTGTGGGGGGAAGTGAGCTCCAAGAGTAGCTTTCTTTTCATCTCTTAGTAATCTTCTGTTTATCAGTTGAATGCCACAGATTCCCCTTTTAAACTTTTATTTTGCTTTAAAGAAAAGGAAATTTAACTTAAAATATTTTAGCATTAGTTGCACAAAATGTTTGGATAAAATTCTAGTTTTTATAAGTCTTTTTATATATTTAGCCTGTCACAACAGTGCTCAAGATTGTATTGATAATGTTTTTCTGCATTATAGAACCCTAAAACACAGAGATCTCACTGACCCGCTGCTGTGTAACCACACTCTTCCCTTCTTTTGCCTAATACAGCTCAGCTAAGTCCTTGCTTAAGGATGCTAATTCATCATCGCATAACTGTCTTCATAAATAAAGGACTGTAAAATGTGTTCAAATGAAACACAGAGGGGTTAACACCCCCGAATGAACTCTTTAAAAAAAAAAAAAATTAATCTTGGCATCCTATCACTATGTGATATTTTGTACATCTTACTGTATTTACGAGTTTATTTATCAAGGATTACCCATCTTGCTAATGGCCTATTGTTATTTATTTCACTTTTTGTTGGTCTTTATATCCTTTTATGTAGTGTGTTAAAGGGCCCTGTATATCTGTTATGGCACTCTTTGAACAGCCTAAAATAGATGAGAAAACGGGACATTTGATAATCCTAAAGTTGCAAATCAAGAAATTCTTTTACATCTGGTTAAGTACCTGGAGTGGAGTTGACTCCAAAAAACCAATCTTGTTTCAGAACCTTTGGAGTGAAAATTATTTTTATTTACCTTTCAAATAGAATACAAAAGTAGTTGATTCAAGATTCATAAATCTGCTGTGTTTTGACTAGTTATTCCCTGCTTTTATTTTATTTTCCAGATGTGCTTCAGTTTATGGTGTAACTAAAAATTTTGTTTGTGTAATGCATGATTAATACAAAGAAGTATTTTTTCTAGTCTTCCACAAAACTTTTCTGATCAGTTTGCGAGTTTTGATGAGTTTTGTAAGGTTTCTGTTTTACAAACTATGAATCAGCAAATTTTTAAGATTGTACCACATAGCAAAAGTACAGCTGTTGAAAAATAATGTATATAAAATGCATATAATAAATATTAAATGGTGTACCTGTATGTTACTGTTGGCTACATTATTTTGTGTTGCACAGTTTGAAAGTGTCATTCTACAAATTACTAAATTAGGTCTCAATTTTAGCAAAATGACCATTTGTTTATTACGCTTATAAGCTGCTTTGCTTTTGCAAAATTGTAATAGTTGTCTGGATGTCAACTAACTGTTCAGTTTCAAGCAGCAGTACCCACATATAAGAACATGTTTCCGCAATGTTTGAAAAGATTTTTACAAGAACAAATTAAAAATTGCTAGTGTATTCTTACCGCCTTTATAAGATGATAATCACAGTGTTTTTTATTATCTCCATATATGAAATCACTAGGAGCCAGAAAGGTGTACTCTGTTTTTATTTCAAACTGCTACTGAATCATTGTATTGGATTTAAAAAAAGAAATTTATTTTTAAATGCTTAAAATTTGCCCATATATCAAATGTTATCTATTTACTTGTCACGGGTTCGGATAAAAACCACGACATTACCTTTGTCCATTTCTTTACAAGTTCTCCAATAAAGATGATGCACGAAAGGCTCAACTGCAGGTCAACATTTACCTACTCTGTGATGAGTCACTTTACTCAAAGTGTTATCAGCAGAAGCGGAATACCAGAATATGAATATTAGATTTTCATGTAAACCAGTGATTTGGGTATGTTACCTAAAGTTAGAACATGTTCCTATAAGTGGTTTAACTGCATTGTTCCATGTAAGTTTCAAGTTTTGCAGTAAGAATGTATTTCATGCCATCTCATGTCAAGCAAATTAGAATTTAAAAAAAAAAAAAAAGGAAAAAGAGGTGCTTGTGGTAGGCAGAATATTGCAATCATATTTTAAGATTAATTTTGTTTTAGTAATAATGTTGCATTGCTTGAAATGTTGCAGTAAATTATATATGAATTGGAGAACTTTGTCCTTTATCATGAAGATTGAGGTGAGGCCTTTTAGTAACTGCTTGTAGGACACTAAGACTTTACTTTTGAAAGTAACATTCAGCTGATTTGCACTTTTTGTTCCTTCCAGTCTAAAGCATTCAACTAATCAACAGACAAGAGAGTATTTGAATTTTATTGGAAGTAATTTCATAATCGCCTTTTCTGAAGCCAAACATTGTTTCTGGCAGCTTTTCCAGACTGCTGCATTTTAATGCTTAAATGAAATGTGATTGTTTAATAAACATTACCATGCATAACATTTACCTTTTTTTTAATTGTATTAAAATCGAAATGATAAAACCAAAAATATTTGCTTATTTTCCTTAATTGATATCTTAACTCTCATCTTAGTGAGCTAATGCATAATGGATCAAATACTGTAGTGAGGCTTCACTTATTGAATATTAATAATAATCTCTAATACAGTCTTGGTTTATTTGTTGTGGGGTATAACAAGTTAAAACCTTTATTTGTTGGCTTGGGATTTTTTAGAACAGAAGAGCTGTAGTATTGGTGATGGGGGGAAAAATCGTAGTGCTGAAAGAAATGTTTTTATTTAGCAAAAATGCTTCAACTTATGAAAGGCCTGACTTCTCTTTTGTAAGTAAGACCCAAAGGACTTGTGCTCAGAACCTGAAAGATATCTAATTATGTTTAATAAGACATTTAGTATTTAGCGTATGATTGATGTTAACAGACTTACTCTCCATCTTGCTTTTTTATTGTGGAAACTGTTCTAAGCAGAGGAGTGGTGACTGTAGTCCAGCATCTTGTTTACATAAATAGCAAAAACATATGAAAGTGAGTTTAACAAGCCCTGGTCAAGAACCTTCCCTAATTTAGAAATACTAAGGAAGAATTCATTTGCCTGGAGAAAGTTGGTAGTTTTTTTACATTATCAGGGGCTGTCAATGGCAGCACACTCTCTCTAGGCATGCTCTTGTTGTTATGTGCTTTGATTTACTTTAAAACTGATAGCACTCTCCTCTAGCACTTCCCATCTTAAATCAGTGGAAAGCCTCTTGGTCACAGTGCTGACTGCTGTTTCTTCTACCATATTACATAAAAATGTTGTCTCAAACAAGCAACAGTTGAGCAACTGGTATTTTTGCAGGGAGACTAAACACACAGATAGGGTGGTCTACATAAATCCTTCTGGGAAGATGTGTATCTTTTTTTCTTTTGTAGAGGAGGTACATGCTATGAAAATATGATTGACTTTGTTTTAGTTCGGTTTCATTTCATGGAATCGTAGAAAGGCTTCCAAAGAAAGGGAACATTAAAGGGGGCATTAAAGATCATCTATTTCTCACCCTGCCCCTGCCACAATGGGCAGGGACACCTCCCACTAAATCATGTTGTTAAAAGCCACATCCAACCTGGCCTTGAGCATTCCCCCTTCCACTATATGCCCTTGTAGAAAGTCCATCTTTCTTGTGGGCTCCCTTCAGGTACTGGAAGAATGCAATCAGGTCACCCTGAAGCCTTCTCTTTTCCAGGCTAAACAACCCTAACCTCTCAGTCTTTCCTCATAGGAGAGGTGCTGCATGCCTCTGATCACCTTGTGGCCTTCCTCTGGACTTGCTCTAGTAGGTCAGTGTCCTTCCTGTGCTGAGGAACTTGGACCTGGATCAGTACTCAAGGTGGGATCTCAGGAGAACAGAGTGGACAGGCAGAATCCCCTCCCTCACCCATCTGGCCACACTGCTTTGGATGCAGCTCCAAACATGTCCAGACTCTCATCCACCAACACCCCCAAACCTTCTCAGCAGGGTGCTCTCAATCCCTTCATTCCCCAGCCTGTATTGGTACTGGAGGTTGCCCCAAACCAGGTGGAGCACCTTGTACTTGGTTTTGTTAAATCTCGTGTGATTCCCATGTGCCCACTTCTTGAGCTCTTCCAGGTCCCTCTGCATGGCATCTCATCCTTCAGGTATATCAAATGCACCACTCAGCTTGGTTACCCCTACAGTGCATGTATGTAAACATATACACATGTATTTATGGTTCTGGTTTTAAGAAGTTTTTTAAAAGAAATAACAAGGTCCAGAATTGTTTTGAAATGCTGCTTCTGAAGTGAGCATGAAAGAAGATTTAAGTTCCATATTTAATACTTGCTCTGTTGATAGCTGGAGAATGCACACCCTGGAGTCCTAAGCAGATTAAATATACTAACAGATTTTAAAATAAGCAGTTCAAGCTACAAAAACTTTAAAATGTCCTAAATATGTATTGTTTCGTTTTCTAATTTTAACACAGAATAAAACTCTTGTGTTGATTATTTAAAACAACATACCTTCTTTTTAGTCTTCTTTCTTACCTTATGGTATCTTAATGGCCCCTTACATAAGAGAAGTCATCTAGACTCTCTGAAAGTGCATGTATAGCAACAATATATTGTGAAAAAAAAGTATTTGCAGTGTTTAGGGAAGTTAATTTAACTCTGGTGAAATCCATAGTAATGAAAATAAGACAATGTGAGGTAACCTATGTCATAAGGCTCTCGTTTTCATGAATCACTGAACCTCCTGACTGCAGTGCTATGAAAGTCTCCGCTGAAAACAGTACACTGATATGTGTTGATATGCACTTTAACAGTAGCTATGCTTTAATGTCTTTAGATGTGTATAAAATGGAACAAATATCAGTGAGGCCTGTTGGGTTTGTTGGGTTTTTTTTGTAATCTAAAACCTTATTATGAGCATATGTCTTGAACTTGGTATTGATAATATTTCCTCTGGGAAGGTCAGGCCATGTTCCAGCTGATTAGGTCTAATTTTCCTGGAGCAGAGTAACTGGGGAAGCCAGACATTGGTCAACCCTCAGCCACCCTAGTATATCAACAGTGTCTGGGAGCAGTGCTAGAGCATTTAATCTAGCAGTAGAAGAATTTTTTCTATGATTGTATGCAGTGCTATGACATAGCACTGAGAGTAATACCAAATCTCTAGTGTATTGTCTTAACTGAGGGAGAGAGAACTGATTCCTACAAGCATATGGCTCCACTTTACATTCTTTTAGGAACATAAGCTGTTGCTGGTTGTTAGGTGTTGACCACTAACAAATAGCAACTTACCCATTTAGTATCTTCATCTGTGAACATCATACACAATTGTCTTCAGTTACATGGAGTGTTCTGTTAGTTAAATCTTATCAGTGCTGTGAAACTTTTGATACTGTCATTTTGATACTCTCATTTTAAATCGATTCAAATTAATGGATTTATTACAGAATTTAAAACTTCCTAAACTAAAGGATCAGTGCTGTGAATTTATATATATATTTGAAAAACTAAGACTACAGGTAGGAATTTATAAGTGATCTTGTATTAGCTGTATGTGTTAAAGGCTGCCTCTTTTAAACTGATTATTACTGGGAGCTGTATCTGTTTTAGCAAAGTTCCAAAGTGTTGATATTGACCTATTCTTTACAATTGGCATTAATTCTTTGAAAAGAGATGGTCTTTCAAATAAAAATAAAGATAATGCTAGCTTAATTGTTACAAGGCTTGTAGAATCCTTTATTGCTATCTCAGAATACACAGTGTGAGTTTATAACCTTTAGATTAAATGCTCCATTCTACTTCAGAGAATGCTGGATACCACAGAATAAATATATCACTTGGTGATCAAGGACTACTTGCTTTTGGTGTATCTTTGACTTGGATGTTTTGGAGACCCTTTAACTTGAAGGGAGAACACTATCATAAGACAAATCATTTGCAGCTCTATCATCAGGTTCCTCTCTGACAAAAATAAATGGGATAGCTTTTTGCAGTTGAACATTTGTTATAATATAAAATTCTTAACTGTATTCAATCTTAAGTGTTCATTAGTGCCAGCTGACCTGCTAACCTCCTTCTCCCATCTCCTTTTGTCTTTCAGCTTTCAGCTTTTCTTGAAAGCTTCAGATGCTCTGAGAGGAGGAAAGAGTAGCTTGTATAAATGTTAGGTTGTGA
Organism: Myiozetetes cayanensis; assembly: GCF_022539395.1. Classification (NCBI taxonomy): domain Eukaryota; kingdom Metazoa; phylum Chordata; class Aves; order Passeriformes; family Tyrannidae; genus Myiozetetes; species Myiozetetes cayanensis. The sequence goes on from NW_026087853.1 coordinate 25,914,203, forward strand.
ATCTGTGCATGATCTACAGAAATACATGACTGTTTGAACTTCAGTTGAGAGGGTGACTTTATAAGCTCTGTGCACAAGGTCTTGTGGCCCAGCCACGGTGGGCGGAGGGAGCTGGTGGGGTTCACAAGCAGTGCCATGTGGAGAAGGTGACAATGGCCTGGGGACAGAGCAGAGCTGCAGGAGTCCCACAACAAGCTGTGATTAGGCAGGGCAGGAGAGGTTTTCCCTCCCTGCCTTCAGACATTTTGTTGTTGGCAGAGGGTGATAACTGTTCATGTTCTCCACTGTTGGTCACATATCCCTGAGGTGTTTCCTGAGGCTTGGCCTCTACCTGCAGCTTGACTTGCCATATGGCTCATGGAAAGCTGTCACTGCTCTTCTGATCCTGGTGGGCTTGGAGAGACTGGTTGCATCTGGACACTTCTCAGACTGAGCCTGATAGCTGCTGGGTTTTTGCTCATGAACAGCAGCTGGCCAAAGGGACGTGGTTTTCCCTTGTGAAAGGAGTGCTGGCCAAAGTGCTTGTACTGTGTTGGTGACTTTGAGGTGACTAGCCTGGTTGGAGTTTTTAAGCAGGTTTTTCTCTATTGTTTCAGGTATCTTTCCAGTTGCTCTTTAGTACCTTGAAATGGGTGAGTTTCTTGGTTTTGAACTGTGTTTTAATTAATTTGTGGGGATTGTTTTCTTTCTAAGGAAAAAGCTTTTCTGAGAATGAAGCTTCTCATTTGATTAGGGGCATCTTGCCAAAACGCTTCGGGAGAGGGATCTATGGAATGAACTTCGAGCCTGGATTGAAGATTTGCCTGGAAACTGTCCCTCATTGTAGCTGTTTGAAGGTTGTTAACTTGAAGTCTCCTCCTTGGAATGCCAGCCCTTTTAGGTCTGAACTTAAGGTGGAGGTTAAGTTTACAGCGCACAAGGCGATAATCTGTTTGGCATTCTGCACCAGGCATCACGCGGGTGTGACGAACATCGCGGAAATCTCTCTGTCGGACTGAGATATAATCAGTGAGGTGCCAGTGCTTGGACCTAGAATGCATCCAGGTTGTCTTCAAACTATCTTTCTGCTGAAAGATAGTGTTGGTGATGGTAAGCTGCTGCTCAGCACAAAACTCTAGCAGAAGGCAACCATTATCATTGCAGTTCCCAACCCCATGCTTGCCTAGTACTGCTTTCCAGGCTTCAGAGTTCTTTCTTACTCTGGCATAGAAATCACCGAGGATAATGATCTTATCATCTGCAGGAACCTTTTGGATAAGGCGGCGTAGGTCAGTGTAGAATTTATCTTTTCGGCAGGGTCAGCTTGGAGGGTTGGGGCATATATACTAAAGAGAACAACATGTTGCTTGTTGTGTAGTGGGAGGCATAGGGAGGATCATACGATCAGAATGACCAGTCTGAACAAGTAGTATGTTATTAAAATACCCAAGGGTAAGTGTCAGAGAATTTCAGAAACTACATACTTGTGAATTTGTTTTTGATTTTAAAAAATACTATTTTAATTATATAGTTTGTTTGATTTAGAATTTACCAAAAATTTAAAAGTAGTGCTAAGATAGTAAGTAATTTTTGTGATTTTTCCCGTCTAATTTAAATTATTTTCCTAAGTCTTGCCAATCTTTTTCTCAGTCTTTTGACTTATTGTTGTCTCTAACTTGAATTCTTTGGCAGATAACTGTTTATCATATCTGTAATCTGATCACATCCACCAGGGCAGAAAAATAGTTCTTATCCCTTTGCTTGCATTCTGCCATACTCCAGTTGCTAAGTAGTATAGGCAGTATCTGACCTCAGAAAAGGCTGGACAAGTTTAGTTAGCATTTACTAGCAAAACAGCAGTGGAGGATTCACATGCTGCTGTCTGAGGAACTGGTCCAGTATGAAGTTCAGCTGTAGGTTCAGTTATACCCTGAGGCTGAAGGTATGTTCAGGCTGACAGCACCTGGCTCCCAGGAGAGTGCCCTCAGTGTGAGGTTTGGCTTCCTGGCAGCCAGGAAGGAAATGCTACCTGCTCCTTTTGGCTGTAGTAAACAAACTGGCCAAAGCAGTGCTCTTTCACTTCACTATCCTGGGATAGCTGAAGTTCAGCTGCCCCTGCTAGTGTTTACAGGCCACTGCTCTGCTTGTGAAACGTAGAGAAAAATAGTAAGGAGACAGTAATGGTTTGTATACAGATGAATGTAAACAAATTTTAGAGTAATAAAACAATAAATACCCTTCAGTTAATGAAAGCAGCTTATAATCAAGGACACTTCACTAACCAGACTTGATTGTTTGAAAGGAAAGAAAATTTTGATCCTAATGAGATTAAATTTAAAAGTGGGCATTTGCTTCAAAGCAGAGATTAAGACCTTGGATTTAGTCATAGACAGCAAATTTTCAGGACCTATTCTTCCTTCAGCTGAAGCTAGAGGCAAAATTCTTGTTGAAACCAATGAAGGCAAAAGAATGCGTATTCCAGTTGATAGACATATGTAACAGGAAAGTTGCTCATATTTTAATTATAAACTGTCCACTGCAAGTTTCGATGTATTTGGTGTCCATATTGGAATGACAGTTGATCACAGCCTATTCAGCCACATTCAGCTGTCATTTCTCAAGAAGCACCATTTAGGGTTACTGTCTCAGGATCAAACCAAAGTTATTTAAGATTTTTCTTCATTTATTTAATTAGGCTGGGGATCTAAGCCCCCAGTTTCCATGCAGTTTGTTTAAAATAAAAGTGCATCATCTTTGACAGTGTGCTCAGGCCTTCTGTGGCACTTGCCTGAAACAGTGAACTTTTCTGTGATTTTTTGGCTTTGATGCCTCCAGGAGCTGACTTACCCTTCAGCCTAATGAAAGAAAGAAAGTGCTGAAAAAATTGTTGGTAGTGCTATTGAGAGTTGTCCCATTATGTCTTGCTTTTAAGCCTTGTCCCCACTTCTTCAGAACAGGGAAGGTGAAAATACAATATCTGTATTGTATGGGGCCATACCTCATAGAAGTGAAAGCTTATGTGACAACACTAATATGAAATGCAAATGGAAATAATTAAAAACCTTTATGGGAGAATCTACTGTTCTGATGAAACTATACTACTTTGTGCCAAAAACAACACCTCTGTTCTTTCTTCTGTCTTCCCACTTCAAAATTGCTTTATAAGTTGTAGACAATTATAGTTGTTGGCTTTTGATGCAAATATTTTTTTTGGCTCACTTCTGCATAGCTCTTTATTGGCATTTATTTTAAAAGGCAAAGTAAATACTTTTAAATTTACTATTTTCTCTTAAGATTGTTAGGATGGATCTTGTGGATCTTTCTTGTTGCTTGCTGGTTCAATATCAGGTTTCACAAATGGTAATAAAAGTCAGTAAATTTCTGAGACCTGTTCTTGCGCTCTGCTTAAGGATGTAATATAAAAGACTTTTTCTACCAGGTTGCAGGGTATACCTGGCTGTACAAAGACTTCTCTGCAGTTTACTGATCTCTAGACCTACACTATATATCTGCCTTTCCTATGTACTGCACTTGTCAGACAAGTCTATAGCTAGAATGAGTCATGCTATCAAGAGGTGTATATACAAGGTGAGTCGTGATAAAGAGAGGACCTAAATGCCTAAGATTTGTGCAAGGTGCAAAATTTGAGGTGCAGAAAATTTCTAAGCAGAATCAGAGACACTGGCCTGAGTTTCCTTCCAGGACTGAGAAAGACATACTGCCAATGACAAAGGAAGTTGTGTGCTCCTTTCAGTTATAAAATAGCCTGTGAGTGGACAATTTACCCAGGAAATGTAAGAAACAGATTTGGTGTCTTCCTTGGTCTTCTTGCAGTGAACACTTCCAGTGCTCAGGTGTATGTCCTAACCAAGAGCTGTAGGTTGTAGCCCTTCTTGGAAGTTACCATAGTACAGAAAGTAATTTTAATTTGTTTAGGATAGGAAATAGAACTTTGTAAATTTAGGTTGTTTGGGAGCACCACTGGGAAGCATGAGTTTTGAACTGTGTTAAGTATTTAATGTAGAATTCAAAACAGCTCAATGGGAGTTCCAGTAAATACCTAAACCTCTAAGCTCAGAATTTTCTATTCAAGTGGAGGAATATTTATTTTTTTATGTGCAGTGGTATGTCATCAGCAGTGGGGTTGCAAATCTGAGGGGCCCTGAGCCTTGTGGGTACTGTTCAGGGAAATACGGTGTAGAGAATCACTGAATGGCTTGGGTTGGAAAGGACCTTTTAAAGATCATGTAGTTCAGCCCCTTTACAATGGTTTTCATCGGTCTCACTAGAGAACAGAACTGATCACCTGCAGACTATATCTCCCAACAGCCCCAAATCTGTTGCAGTTTTCCCAAACTGAGTTTGCATGACTGATGGTAGCTGCAGCTCTGTTCACATTCTTTTACTGCTTGGTCCAGCAGCATAAAGCTGAATCCTTGTCTGAATCCTTTACTTACCTTCTTACCCAAACCAGAGTTTCAAATCATGTCTGCTACCCTCTACCTTGCTGCTCTTCCTCCAAATTTACCTTCTACTTATAGAACAGTCCACATCCTTTCCACCCTGCCTCTGTATCTCATCAGGTCTCAATTCTTTTATCCATATCCCACCAAAGTTTTTCCCAGATCAAAATTGTGCTCACAAATGCTTGTTTACACATAAACAAATTTAAAAATATATTTTCTGTTTAAAAAAATATTTTCTGTGCTCACTTCCTACCCGAGTGTAACAGGACTCTGTGAAGGGTGCAAGTAATGTGGCATCACTGTTCCTGTGAAATGGAAATACGTGGACAGTTAGCTCTGCAGGTTTCAGTGTCCCAGGGATCCAAACCTGCTTTTGGTTTGATGAATGAATGGCATGAGTTAAAACTGCCTATTCCTTTGCAATAGTAGAAACAAAGCAGGAGGGAAAATATGATTCTATTAGCTAGCACACAATTTATATTCAGAAGATTTAACTAGCATCATACCTAGTATGAACAATGACTAAAACTCTGGTATTGAATCATTCAAAATATTTGTATAAATACTACCCCTGCTATTTGAGGATGATTTGGGATTTAAGATAATACAGACAGGAAGCATCACTCACAACTTACTCAAGCTATACTACATGAGGTTCTTCATAAAAGGACTTTTGTGTTATGGGATACTAAAACAGCAGCAGCCCCAGTTTTCTTGCAGCATTGTATTTCTATAAAATTTTATAAACTAAATGAAAGAAACTTTAGCACAAAGTTGATACAACATATGAATTTATACAGCAAAAGCTGAATACTCTTATCTATAAGCACATAACAAAATTAAGGATAACAATTACTAGAAAAATACAAGTCATCTTTGCCATTCATGTTTAGAGTAACATATAGTCAGTTATAAATTCTTAAAAAAATGCATAGCAAAAGCCTGATGAATGCAATCCCTTCTGTGCCACTCTGTAACTACTAGAAATTTTACAATCAATATTGCGGGAGAGGAAAGAAGGGAAATCCCAGATTGATAGGGAAAGTGCTGTTTTGTTTTTTACTATACATTTTACTTGCAAACCGCCTTTATTTTCTAAAGAATACTTGAAATATGTTATTCACACCAAGAATCTGGAATAGCTCTGTGAATGTCTCATCATTTTAAACACGTGTGTGTATAAATATATCAACATTACTAGGTATGTAATCGAATGAAAGCCTTTTTTTCAAGAAAGCTATTCTTTCACCTTCAGAAAACCTCACATGTCTATAAAGATGTTTTTGCTACCCTTATGAAGTTGTTATTCTGTGAACTACTAAATCCCACTTAATGTGTCTGCCTACTCTTTTCTAACCATGTAATCTGATATAGATCAGTTAGATTTCAAGGTTTGGGATACCTTTGGATTTGAATTTCAATGCTTTCAGTCCCCATTGTGTGGTCTAATTTAATCTCTTGGCCTAAGATTCCTGTCTCTAACTGTCTAGCCAATAACAACTTTATTAAGACAGTACACGGCAGTAGACAGGAAATATCCAGTTATCAGTTATATTTGGAATATCACTGTTGACTTCAGTGGTGCAGGAAGCAGTAGTAATAGCTAATATTTTAGGATCCAGATTCTCAAAGAACTACTGTGCCTTAAATACCTTTCAAAATCTGTGCCAAAAGAACCAATAGATCCACAGAAATCTGTGCACAGAAGTTAAATTACTTTTGGTGTAAATTTTGCCAACCAGATGGCAGTATCATTCTCAATAGCAAAACCCTAAGTAGTAAAAATAGACTGTTTTAGCTACAATCTTTTCTTAAACTGCCTGGCAATAATGGATGTTTTGCAACTGGAGCACTGAGAGTACTTCATGTTACCAGTAGAACTCCTTGAAAAGATACCAAATCATAAGCTACAGAAGGCTCATAGAAGGTAGTACCTTGTATTTAAAAATTATATTATTTTTGGTAAGAAGATATCTAGCAAGAGGCAGAAAAAAGTCAGAGCTGTATTATTTCCTCTGAATATCTGCTATCCTTAAGTGCATGATATGCATAGTTTTGAACTTTGGGATACTATGTATGTATTGAAAATATTAGCTGTTGGCCAAATTCTGCACTTCAGTATCAAGTACAACTTCTAACAAGCTCACAAAAATCCTTGACTGATTATGGAAACAAAAAGTAGCCCTTCTTCTTCCTTTGTATTATGATAGTATATATATAACATCTGTACTTTAGAGGGACCATTTCAATGTCATGATTTTTAGTTTTGAAGTAGTAATAGTGAACAGCAGATTTTTCCTTTATTGTTTAGAGTCCAAAAAATCTTTACAGATGCTTCTAATAATATCAGGAACCATCTGCTCCAGTCCTGTGAACTCCCTGGTGAAGAAAGTATGAGACTCTCTTGGTTCAGAAGCCATGTCTTTCAGATCATCCAAAGGCGCCCAGGCAACACCAACAGAGAAGACTGTTATTCCTACAAAAGGGGAAAAAATTAGTTAAGGCCGTTTTGCCTGTAGATACAAGAAAAACAGCCATTTCTACATTCATTAATTAATCTGGATTGGAAAAGCGTGTTTCAATATCTGCAGTCTGTCAAAAGTAATTAGAGTTTGCCACGAAATATCAGGAATTAGAAGATCTGTCTCAGGAAAAATCCTGAAGGAAATATGAGGTATAAGAGCTAGTGTCTTAGTTGTTTTTGTAGTGACACACACGAATGCAGCAGTTATAATGTCAATCATCTTGAAACACAGGTTACACTGTCAAAATGATTCTGAAAATGAGTTTGGTTCCTTTGTGTATGCTTAGTGCTTTCAAGCATTATCAGTCCAATGAGCTTTTTGGCCAAAACTACTTATTCCTTTCTTTTTATTCTTACTCTACTGTTTAGGGAAGTAAGGCTGGGTATACGTTGTTCACTGAGCTGCCATAAGTGAATCTATGCTTACCCTGCTCTGTAATACTGATTGTTGGGTTTTTTTCATCCTAATGGAAAACAAGTTCCCCCCAAGTTCCTTGGGGCTTACATTTTGGTTAATTCAAAGCAGGTGTGATACTTTGCAAAGTTTAAAATCTTAACATTTACAGTAGAGCAGAAACAAGATGGATAAACTTGCACTGCTTTTAAAAATACATAATTTACCTGCTTTTTGTGCAGCTGCAGCAGGTCCTCTCACATCATCGTAAGACTGACCATCAGTCAAAACAATGAGGAAATTTTTGTTAGGTCCGTCTTTCACTGGCCCAAACACGTTTCTGACTGTGAAAGAAATTGCATCCCCAGTAGCCGTGCCCCCGCTCATGTAGCGAATGTTCCGGATAGCTGAGAGGACTTTTTCCTTGGTGACATAGTCTGTGAAGCCGAACTCAGTGCGCTGGTCATATGTGAACTGCACAGCTGCGACCTTGGAGCCGATGTCAGAGATCTCAAAAGCCTTTGCGACGTTGCTGACAAAGTCCAGCATGAGGCGGAAGTTGCTCTCTCCGACGCTGCTGGAACCATCGATCAGGAAACCGATGTTGATGGAGTTGTAGCACGTCTTGCTACACAACATCTGCTCGTGTGAGCACAGTTTTTGGACGAGAGGTTTTACGTATTTGGTAGTCCCAAACCAGGTGGGCATTTGGTAAGAGAAGAAACCGTTGGTTCGACAGACAGCCTGTTGGAAAACAAAAAGTCAATGGATGGATGCTGACAGACCAGTCGAATGGATAATAATTGGACACTTAAGATTTTTCTTTCAAAGGCAGGTTAGTGGAGCCTCATGGTGGGAACTTGGGTGGCTTTTTTGCCTGTTTGCCTTTAAAGAAACTGCAGTTGAAATCAGTGAAAGCTGTAATATAGCTTATTTTACCCAGGAATAAAGCCAATCCTGCCCCCAAAGCTCTGTACATTTCAAATTTAGCTTTATTCACAAGAACTGTAACAACAACCCTGAGATTAGATCAGCTGGTTAGAGCATGGTGCTAAGAATGCCAAGGTCCCAGATTTGAACCCTTTATGGACCGTTCACTCGGCAGTTGGATTTAATGGTCCTTGGGGGTCCTTTCCAACTCGAATGAACTGTGAATTGAAAATTATGTTTTGTGAATGTGAACTAAGTCATGATACTGAATAGCCAAAGGACTGAAAGTTCTGTATTTTTGCTTATCCACTGAAAATTAGCCTCTGTGTTTTCCCTTGGAACTTGGTAAGACCTTTTTTTTATTAATCTATAATGTGTCATAAGCACAGACATAGAATGGGTGGAAATATAGCTCCAGGTGATTCAAAGTAAAATTTCTTTTCCCCTAGCTTCCATAAGATGCATGTAAAGTACAAGGTAATTAAGAAAGGAGTTAAATTTAAAAATAATCTGGCTAAGATCAAAATGCAGAAGGGGAGGGCAGGCCTCAGCCACTTTCTGTGTCTTTACAGGGGCACACAGTGATAGTACAAGGGAGGAGGATGGTTTTAAGCTAAAAAAAAGAAATTTAGGCATGCTATTAAGAAGAAGTTCTTTACTGTGAGGGTGGTGAGGCACTGGAACAGTTTGCCCAGAATAGTGGTGGATACCCTATCCCTGGAAATGTTCAAGGCCAAGCCTTAGCTAACTGGTCTAGTGGATGGCATCCCTGCCCATGGCAAGGGGCTGAGAACTGGATGATCTTTAAGTTCTTTCCAACCCAAACCATTCTATGATGCTTCTATAAGTACAAAAGGGTTGGACCTTCCTGCAATACCTCTGGGATCAGCAGCTAGGTCTCCTATACCTAGAACAAGCAGAGCTGTAGTGCTTCATTCTGTTTGTGCCACTTCTGCTGAAATTAGACATCTAAGACCCCCTTGTGGAAAATGAGTGGTTTTCTCACTGCAGAGTAAGTAAACACCTAGTGATCAGAAAGCTCATGTAAGAGTAGGTTGATCTGTGTTTGAATTCAAACAGAACAAGATCCAAAACTGTATCCAAGATGAAAGTCTTGTACATAAACTTGCTAGAATATGTTTTTCTATATTTTCTGTCCTCTTTGTAGTGGAAGTAAGTAAATATTTTCCATAGAACAGGTACAGGAAGATAGGCCTCCCTGTCTGCCATTTCAGGAGAGGGAATATATTGTATCAGCATTTCATTGCTTTGGCACATTAAATCATACCCGAGATAGGGGAATTTCCTGCACTGAGAGTCTTCATGCAAATACAAAGTCCAGGAACTACAAATTGGCCAAGCCTCTGAACTGGGAAGACAGTGGTACCTTTGTGTTGCCCCTTTAGCAGAAAAAAAACTTCCAGTGTTTCTTTAACCTTCCTAGTGTCATTCTTTTAAATCACTTACAAGCAGGGATAATTTCATTGGCTGGTTGGAGAGAATATTTTTATATCTATATAACTTATTATATATACATATATTAGTTAATTAGAATTTTAGTGTAAAGTAAATTCTCCAGAATGATATTCAGGACTGAAAACAAATAATGATTTTTTTTTTCTTACTTTGTCAACAAAACCAATGTCTTGTACCATTCCCAGCTCCTCTGTTGTGGGTTTTGCTACGGATACAATGAATACGTTCACTCCAAATTCTCTGGCCACTATGCCGGCTTCTTCTAGATCATCTGAGGGCCAGCCATCTAGAAACACTACAATGATCTTGGGAATTCCTTTCCGTGCTCCATTTTCCAAAGAGAAGAATTTCTGAGCCGTGTGCTTCAAAGCTTTTCCTTGTTTTGAACAGAAAAAGAATATGAAGAAATAATACATACAATGATGGTATGTTTTGGTACCAGTTTCCTGTCTGAAATTGTGCTGCATTTATGCTATGATTACAGGTCTAACCCAGTGTAGTATTGAAATGTTGTCCCAGGAAATTTGAAAAAATGAAGCTTCAGCAACCTCTAAGCTAAAAACCAACTTCTCCAAACCAACACCCCAAGCCAAAAAAACCACAAAAAACCAAAAAACCAAAACCAAAACCAACCAACCAAACAAACAAAACCAAACAAACAAAAAACCAATACCCAACCAAAAAACACCACAACAAAACCCAACAAAAAAATACAAATAAAGATAAGGAAGAATTCACTGATTTTTTTTTTTTCTTCCCAGGGGTCTAGTTTTGTAGTAGGAAGTAGATATATTGGTGCCTGCCAAATGGGTTGGAAGGAAGACATTTCACACAGCTAAATTTAGGTAGCTCCTGAACTACAATGTACTTGGAGCACAGTTTCCTCATCTGGGTGGTTTTGGCTGGGATAATTAATTTTCTTCAGAGTAGCCAGTAGGAGACTGTTCTGGATTTCTGTGGAAAACAGTGTTGATAATACAGGGATGTTTTTGTTATTGCTGAGCAGCTCTTGCACAGTACCAAGGATTTTTCTGCTTCTTGTACCACCCTGCTATAGAAAAGGGGCACAGGGGAGACACATTCAGGACAGTTGACCCCAGCTGACCACAGGGGTATTCCATATCACGTGGTGTCATGCTCAGCATATAAAGCTGGAGGAATAAGAATAAAGGTGGGGGGATGTTCAGAGTGGTGACAAGGACTGTTATGTGTGGTGAAGCCCTGCTTTTCTAGGGATGGTTGAACACCTATCTGCCCACGGGACATGGTGAATGGATTCCTTGTTTCGCTTTGCTTGTGTGAGTGGCTTTTGCTTTCCCTATTAAATTGTCTTTATCTCAATCTGTGAATTTTCTCACTTTTGTCTTTCCAGTTCTCTCCCCACCACCACTGGCTGTGTGGTGCTTGGCTGCTGGCTGCTCTTCACAACCACTTACTAGTTACTCTGTGTTTATTCTAACTCCTTAATTAGCCACCCAATAAGAAAGAAACACTAAGCCTTTTATGAATTTGTCTCTGTTACTGTTCCTGATCAAGTGTCAATTACTGTTTAAACACAAGAAGCGATATTTACACTTCTACTCTAATAAAATGTGCAATAAGTGTGTAATAAGCAGCCCTGACTTCTGGAAATGAAACGTAAGATGTGGCCACATTCTAATGGAAACACACTGAACCTGATTAAGGTAAGTGTGGCATCTAAAAACACTTTCTTACCTATCTGAATTATATGAACTTCGATATACACACACAAATGTACATACATAACAATACGTAAGGCAAAAATTTCTATTTCATTGGAAGTATGACCTTACCTGTATTGGAATTGCCTCCTCTGAACCCTAGTTCCTTTATGGCAAATAAAACTTCCTTTGCAGCAGTGAAGTTTTTCAGATAGAATTCAATTTTTGGGTGTTCACTGTGGGAAAAATAAAATAGAATAATAGGGTTTGCAGTTCATTGCTATGACATGAACAAGCTAAACCACGCTTGGAATAATTTTATTCTTGGTAATATCTATTCTTCTCTGTATTTTAAAATAAAAGTATCCTCCTTGCTCAGTAAGTCTTGCAATCATTAGCAAGATGAATTATCTACCTGAATGGGTAAATTCAGAACACCCTGATTCTTATGCTTATCAAACAGCTGAAAACACTTGGTTGAAAATATGTAAAGGAAACAAAAATGAACCTGCTAGGCGTTAAAGTAAATGCATTTGTGTAAATAAAAAGTGTCAGGCTTTCTACTATTTGTCTGAGAAATAACTTCTTTACAAAAAATTCCTGCACAATGTAGTTTGAATTATTTGAGAAGTTTTAAGGTATGCTAGCTACTGACTCCATGTAAGAAATGAAAGATTTTAACCATGCTGTTTCCAGATTTCACTTTTGATTTACAGTAGAAAACAAAAAGAAATGAAGTTATTTTTGCCAAGTGAAGGATGGAATGATAAACACCTGCAAACCAAAGAGCTACTATGAATAAATGGCTCAATTCTGCATCAGAATCACTAGAATGAACCCTTGTGCCCAGCAGAATAACTGTTAAAATAGTACATTTTGAGCTATAAAGATTATTGTTTGTAAGATTAATTTCTAATGAAGAGTTGAATGTTCAAGGTGCTAAACTGTTTACTTTCTCCATGAATTGCTCCTCACCTTATAATATATAAACCCGGACAGCAAGAGTGGAATTCATTTCCCCTAGCTTTTGCTGGACAGAAACTGGATTTTTCAGGATGCAATTCATCACATCCTACAAGAGGCATGCAAAGCAGTTCAGATGGTTTGTGCCACAAATGTGGCCTTTATTTGTAGTGGCTGCACCAGCAAGCCTAGGTAACTAAATCGGATTTGGGTATCTATCTACTCTACAGTTGCCTAAAGGCAGGGAGAGGAACAGACTTGAATGATGAAAAAAGATGGGATAGAGAAATCCTGTGCTAATCTAGCAGACGCTTCATCTTCTTGGAATAAGTGAATTAATCTTGATAATAAGTGGGTTCTTTGTGCTTCCTTTTTTCCAGATGCCATAGCCAAAGTGGTTAAACCTTGGAAAACTGCAATTGCTGGTCATTAGCAAACCAAGCTGTGGCTCAGGAAAACCTCCTGCTAACATGCTGGATGTTCCAGTGGCTTTTAGATTACACTCTGTGAACATACACAGTATGGTTTATACTAGATGATCTTAAGGGTCTTTTCCAACCTAAAAGCTAGAGCTCAAAAGAGCTTGCTTTCTCTTGTTATTCATCAACCATTATGGAGTGATATTGTTCTGCAAAATAGGAAGTGATGTATTAATTAATTTCTCTTCCCAATGACTCGGTTATATTTTGTGTCGATCTGTCCTTACCTGGCCTGTACGACTCCAACATGAGGCCCTTCTATTCCAATTCCCAACATTACAGCTACTTTTCCAAGGAAGTTTTTCTGCAAATTAAACCTACGTTGGCCAATGTTGTAACTTCCATCAATGAGAAATGCAATATCAGCTTTACAGTCTGTGAACATTCAAAATAATTGGACTTATTAACACCAAATAAATATTAGGATTTTTCTTTGCAAAAGAAAATTATTTGGCAAAGAAACAAAGATATTCTTACCTTTGTTTCCAGCTTTTTTATCAAGAGTCTTCTTAGGTTTTTTACCTTCAGTGAAGAAAAGAGCATGGATCATTTAAGAACAAGAAGATGAAGAGACTGAAGTAAATCAGAAAAAGCTCAGACTCCAAAAATTACAAGACAATCTGTCTGCAGTAGGAACTGTCAATCTGTTTAATTATTAAAATTGCACTACTGCTGCTTTGCTCCTCGGAGAATATTCTTTTTCAAATGAAACAGTTTAACCTTCCTTTCTACACCTGCCTGACTGATTACTGAATCATGCAAAGATGGGTGGATTTCTGTATCTCACCTTCCTAAGTGCTACTATTTCTCAGCAATTTTGCTGTACAATGCACAGTTTTAATGGTTTGGAAGCAAACTGTGACTTAAACTGTAAAGCAAATGGTGTGTTCAGAAACAACATCCAAGTCCAATATTTATATAGCACTAACCTTCATATAAACTGATCTAGCCTTTTAATGCAGCATTTTCTGTGGTGAAATTCACATAACTAAAGTTTTGCTAAACAAGTCCTGATGGCTTTCAGCTGTTGAGCAGTTCTGTAAGAACAAATGCTTTACTTCTTTCTTCTCTGTTACTTAAAAAGAATGATTATCCCATTAGCTCATGAACTCTTTATTTGTATTACTTTCTCAAATTCGTTCAAGTTTTTTTTCTTAACTTACATGAACACTAATGAAATCAGAATCGATCTCCAAGATCACATATGATTCTTCTTTTTTTCTGGTAAAAGATACACTGCAAAACCAGATATTGTACATTTTCTTCTTTAAAAATAAATTAATTGTATGAAACATGTAATTTTAGCCAGGGATTCACACACTGCAGCTCATCATATCACAAGATGCTTCCCTTGTTGTGGAGATCTCATACCTGTAGAAGGACGTGCTGTTGATACCGATCGTCCAACTGCTTCAAGCGCTGTGTCCTTGGTAGCAGCTACAATAAGAATATATTTACAGTATTTTAGTGTATTTAGATGATGTTTGAAGAACACTATATATCCTATAATCTTTCTTCATCATCTGCCATTAGCTACTCTGGGAGTAGAATATGAGTCTAGACAAACCTTTAGTGTAATCCAGTATTGCACTCCTTGTTTTACAGGTAATTAATTTCTGCATTTGAAGCAACAACAGCTGATGCATAATTACAGCATACTTATTTGATGAGAGATTTTGAGCTCTAGTAGCCATTATTTCTTTATTTCTAGCAGATAAAGTCAGGACTTGATCTGGAGAACTGGATTGCACTTTCACCCACACCAAAAGCACCTGTGATTCCAAGTTCTTAGCTATTAACTTGCTGTGGGCACCAAACAAGGATTACTAGTATCTTAGAGATAGTAGGCTGAATCTTAGCTGTGTAAACATAAGAACACATTAGAGAGATCTGTTTCACAAACTTTCGAAAGAAATATACCAGAAAACACATATGCTTTAATATTTTTGAAACCACAACATATACAATCAATATGCTTTTGCATATGATTTTATAAGGGTGGTTTAGCCTCACTTAAATGGCAAGGCATGATAATGGGTTTGCAGCTGGGGACACTATTTCAATGATGTGACGAAAGCTTCTGGAAAAAAAGCCACTATGTCACACTGTGGCTTAATGACCGCACATCACATGTAAGTCAACATAATTGATATTTTTTGGAGGGTAAGTGTTCTTTTTGCAGGGAATGCTGTACAAGGTCTTTGAAGGGCCTGACGAGTGCTACCACCTGCACAAATGCAGGCAGGGTGAGAGAAGGGATAACACTATATGGCTTGAAGTGGTAGGAGGACCAGACAGCAACGTCAGGATCAGAGCAGTGACTTTAACCAGCTTAAACTGTCATGGAACTGTCAACTGCCTGCCATCAAGTCATTATATTCTGAATAACAGATCCATTTTTATGTATCAACTTCTGCTACAGACTAGTTAGTCTAGCTGGAATGGTTTTTATTTAGGAAACTGTGGAAAAATGAAGTTAAAACAAATTAGACTATTACTACACAACAGATAGTAATCACATTTGTTTATGCAAGGAGCACCGAAGAAGGTTCCTACAGTTCTATCAACATTTCAAATACAGTTTGCAAAATAATAAGTGTGATCCACTTACGAGTCACTGCGAAAGATGAAGCCCATCTAGAGAGCACCTGAGACTGGATCCCATTGGCATTTACAGCAGGGTAGTTTTCCTGTCCTGGGAGAGTTTGTACCCTAACAGCTCCTCCTGCATTGGTGATCACCCCCCTGAGATACAAAAAGAGTTTTTATGAATCAGACATTTTAATCACAAGAAAATGCAATACAGTTATACTGTCACTGGAATATTGTACACTGGCCTCCTGAAAGAGATGCCATATATGCAGACAGTTGTGTTTAGGCTAAAACAAGCTGCAATTTGCTGAAAAAAACTTTAAAAAGCTATTCTACACAGCATCCCACGGACTTATTAAAAAAAAAAAAAGTCAGGAAATGCTTTGCAGTATTTGGGCAGGTACAGTGCTGTGGGAGACAAGCAATGATTTCAAGACTATGTAGCACAGCAATGTGTTCCTTTGTGTTTACTTTTCAATTCTGTTTAGGCCAGAACCTCTTTTCAAGCAGAAGGCCAATCTGATTTAAAACATTTTGAAAGTAGAATAATCAAGACTACAGTTTAGAAAACTTTGTGCATGTTTCTGGTAATATGAGCTTTGGGTATCTGTGGCAAAGGCAACTTTCACATAAAGCTCTATGTGGAGCTCTAACTGCTGTTAAAAGATATTCCTCCTTCGTGGACATGAGTTGCATTTCTAAATGCAGCTGTGGTTATATATATTTATATATATATATAAAATATATATATATATTTAATTCTTGTAGCTTGGAAGATTATAATAGATTATAATACAAACTACACATATATTTTCTGCTCTAGGGATACTGTGTAGAATATGGAGACAAATGAGCTTTAGTAAAGTTACCTCGAATGAGTTTAAAATCAGATTATAAAGTTGGCAAATCAAACAGCAGTTTATAGTTCTTTAAAAAAAGTGTGAGAAAAATCAGATCAGAGCCTTTAACTGGTTAGTTTTAAACGACAAAAAAATTCAGTAAGTCAAAATTATCTTTAAGAAAAATAACATCTAAATGTATTTAGAATATTTCAGTCTAATTGGAACATAAATTTCTTCTCTGGTACTCGGTTCTCTTTGGCATTCAAGCCTTCACTAGTGTCTCAGTCTTAACGGATAAGGAAAGGTGTCAAAAATAGAGAATATGTCTTTAATTGGAAGAGTTTCTTGTTTAAATTTGTACTTGCAACTTTAATGAGGCTACTTTAGGCTTACATATGCAAAGCTGATCTATGCCCAAGTTAGCTTCCAAGAAGAGTTTAGTATCTCTTCCCACTTCTTTTGTTGTGGACTCACAGCTTTCACTGCTGGCTGAACTGAACTCAAGAAAATGTTCAGTCTGAAAGCTCAACCTAAGAATTATTCTGGAAGCAGTGTTTTCAGCTTATTTTATTGCATTTTATGCAATGTTGTCTATCTTGTTCCATGTTGTCTATATTGTTCCATTTTGTCTATTGGTCTTTACATTTTAATTGCACCAATTAAATAATTAAATATAATTAGTAATTATGGGGAAAAATAATTACCTAGTCTCCACTGAATTTGGAAGCCTCACGCTGAAACTGGAGTAGATTTATTTGCTTCTTATCTATTTAGTGAAAACATTTGCTTCTGTATTTAAACAGAAGTCAAAGTTCTATACTACCTTCTGAAGATACAGTATTTTCATACAACAGCTCTGCTATTTTTAATGCAAGTGGGGGCTGATATTAGATGTAAATATAACATGAACTGTAGCTTTATGGAAGTTATTCCTCCTTTCTTGCCATTCTGCTCTGCAGGTGAGTTAACAGTTTAATCCACCTTTTACAATCTCAGCAGTTTTACCTGGGCTGCTTCTTCAAGCAAGTCTACTCAAAATGCATACTTACCTATGCTGATGTGGAATAGACCATATATTGTCAGTCTACCTTTGCATTCTGAATCAGATCAGCAAATTCCTTTCTGCAATCATTTATGACTGACTTTAAAAGTGAGATCGATCCTGTGTAGATCTGCAGTGGTTTTTAAAGAGTGAAGAAGTGCCCTTGCCTTTCCTCGTAATGACTTATGTCTTTATAATCTGCTTTGAGTTTTGCTGCTGTGCTTTGCCCCTGTGTGATTGACTTGCATGCCATGGCTGTTTTTATTAAACTGGAACTCTGTCCAGGAACAGCTTTCACTTCCTTACTCACTATGTTTCATGTTACTGCCAGTGCTGCTTGACAGCAACTTTATATAAAAGCTGCAGCCCATTCTCTTGGCTAGCTTCATTGTTAATAACAAATAACAGTTTATACCTAAGCAGTATTTTTCACTCAAAAATGGACACAAATTAAACAGAAAAACAGATACACAAAGCAGCAATCCAGTACCTCACTGCACAATAGCTCATGAAAGAAACTATACTGGCCAAGGGCAGCAGAACATATGGAGAGGTCTAATGAAATACAGGAATTCCAGCCAAAACATACTTAAAAATCTGAACTGAATTGAGGTAAATCACCAGATGAAATTGAAGCTTTTTATGAGCACCATGCACCTCCTCAAAGTAAAGTGCAAGAACTGTATATTTGCACTCTCAGAGAAAGAGATATGTGTTTTTTTCTGAATTTTGAATGCATTCTTCAAGTAGTCTGCACATCAAAATTGATGCCTAGACCACAAAGAAACTTTTTCAGCCATGGGAGATGAGCCTTACAGATGTGTCCACAGTCAGTTTATCCTCAGGAACTTTAGACAAGACTGCTAAAGTACCTGAATTCCCATTTTTCCTTCCTACTGTTATCATCTGCCAACTTCTTCCACAAAATCTGCCTTTCTTAATCACTCCCAGAAGCATCCTTCTCTTCTCCAAACTGCAGTCTCCTGCTGTTGCCTGATTGCCATCAATCACCAATATGCAATTGCTCAGCATTTACTCCAGCCCCCTAGATTTTTTTCCTTCTGTCTTCTCTGCACCCCTATTGCTTTTGGCAGAAAAGAAGTTAAGCAGCAGAAGCAGGCACTATACCAAAGTTTCCCAGGGAATCTACAGCTGCACAGAAACCCCTCTGGCCAGACAACATTTTTGTCAATATTCTTCTAGCAAGCACTAGGGCAGCTCAGGTGCCCTGCGTGTTTAAGGGCACTTTGTGACCAGCTTGGTATTACCATGATATGCCTTTGTTAGACTTGAGTTCTGGGACCTCAGTGCTTAATTAGAAGTGGTTTCACCCTGTGACAAGTTAGAAAGGTTATGGAAAAAAACTTACATGCCTATTTAACATCTAAATAATACTACATTGGGCTAGGTTTCCATTTAGAGGAACTGGCACTAGAACAGAACTACACAAGCTGAGAACCTAGTCCTTCATTTGACCTTCTGATTATTAATCCAATTAATCACTCAGTGGTAGATTTAACTCAGCTCTTCATGCCTACGTAGCATCAGCCTGGTAGGAGGTTCTCCATTCTTCCCTTGATGAAATGTTTTATTCTCTTGCCCAGAAAAAGAACAATATTATATAAATATTCTGTTTCCTGAGAGTAATTACACATAAGATGAGAGAAAAGGCCAAATACAACAAACTAAAACAGGCAGAAAGCTTATTCATCTGTAGTACACAGAATTATTTGTAGCTGAATTCTGCTAAATTCTTTTCATGCATTGTATAGTATTTTCTTGTGTTAATAACTGCCTCACAGTACTGGAACTACTCATAGGAATAAGCATTACTTGATTTATATAAAATTAAGCGATCCAGCCTCTATCTGGAGCCAGCATGCAACTGCAGTGTATGTGGAACAGACTCATGCTCATACAATCATTTTCAGTTAAAAAAAAAAAAAAAAAAGGGTCTGCTCCCAAGACTGATGCTTCTTGAAATGGTGGGTAGTTGTCTGACTGCTTTCCCTTAGACAACAGCAGCCACTGTAGGTGGCACAGGGCTAATACTTGATGGTGCTGGAAGGTGTGGAGCTATGTTGCACTCACCATGCAATGAAATGGAGGATATACCGAGTTTTAAACTAGGTGTGGTTATTTCAGTTCTTTGGAAGAAATTTACAAAATTCTCAAAGCACATCTCTTCTTACCTCACAATAACAGCAAACTAAGGTGATTACCTATTAGGAATACCTTCCTGAAGTTACTTTCACACCAATATGGAGTTTAGACATTGCAAGACAGAGCAACAAGTCTTTTGCAGCCTGCACTGTAATTAGCTGAGAACTAAACAGTTATTGCCTGTCCTCCATTCATCAATCTTTTTTTTTTTTTAATAGGGCCAGTACATATGGCTGCTAACAGCTGCAGCAAAGACAACAAACTGTTCTCGTGTAGCAAATTCTACTCTGAGTATGAAAGGCCAACAGATCTAGTTGCCTTTAAGTTTGGGGCTGTCTTCAAAAACAGCAGTCCTCCTTTATTCTGCTTTTTCAAAACATTTTACTGCAGTCTGTCATATTCAGAAGGTTTGAACAATGTTAATTTACATCTATTCTGGAAAACACAGATTAGAAAGGTGAGGTATATTTTAATCCCTTTGTTGCTATTGGAGCCCTCATTATTCTCACAATGTCTGTGGAGACAGATTGTTAGATTCGGGATTTACAAACAGGGCTACATATTTCACAAGTAGTACAATCTATATTGATCCTTACTAAGGAAAAATATGGATTTTTCTATAGTCTTACACTTCTGGGCTAGAGAACAACAGCACACATAGTTTATAACATACAGACTTCAGTGAAATGCTAAGTGATATATAAATGCCTGTCGTGGTTTTATTATGTAGGGGAAGACTATAAATCATGAAAAGAAGTCTGCATCTTCCATATGTTGTACCTCTTCCTTTTGTAAAGTATTCCCCAGCTGTGATGGAACCAAGTCCCAGCAGCTTTTGTGGTGGGATTTCTCTAACAGTCACAGACACCACTGGTATAGGAGGTTCAAGAATGCTGCCTAGCTGGTTAGAAACTTCTTGTCTTTTCAAAATGTTCAAGTCTTTAATCTCTGTAGAAAAAGGTCTTTACTTAAAGAGAAAGAAGCTTTTGCTGTCAAGACTTCTTTGGCAATCAGTAAAGACATGGAACATCAAAATAAATCACATCACTAAATACAAACACTGCCTTAGAAAAACTATGACAATGGAAAGAGATCTCAATTTTCCTCAGTTAAAAACAAACAAAGCCCCCAAACAAAACCAAACAAAAAGCACAACCTGCATTTGATCCGGACATTCTTCCACAAACTTTTTATATATACCTAAATTAGGAAAAGTGAAGTACCAAAGTTTAATTTTTTTAAAACAGTCTAAAATACACATGGAGACATGTAATTATATTTGAGACAAACTCTAAAGCTTTAAAAAACAAATACACAGACCCCAACAATACCTTCTAAGCTCTCTCTAGCTCCTCCTATAGTATCTTAGCTCTTAAGTCTTCTTTACAGCATTTGAGAAATTCCGGACAGTTTGTACTCAAAACCGTTCCTCATATCAATTGTTTTTAAAAAAAGAAGTTAATTTTAGTTTGGAGTTTAAATACTATACAAGTAGTGTGAATTTTTGAAGTCTTATTAAAAAGTAATAGAATTTTAATTGATACTTTAAATGAGATTCTGGATAGTAATGACAGCACCCTAAATATTATTTAAAATGCTTAGCATGTTTTTTATAGCATTTAAAGTATCAAACCATGAATAATAACTCAAAAACCATGTTATTTTCCTCCTTCATCTTCTAGTAATTAATTTCTCTGTAAAAAGTTAAGTCCATAGTTGTAGGATTTTTTAAATAAAAAATACTGCTAGCTTCAGCAGCACATCAATATATTCTGGAAGAGTTTCTTTCTGTTTCTTGACGATACAAACCCCAGAGATTGAAACCATTCCTCCATTTCTTTAAAGGAGTTGACTTAAGCTTTTAAGAAAGTCAGAAATCTGCTTTTATTCTCTAATTAGTTACCATTTACACTGTATTCTTCCATATCTACTAGTGACACATAGATAATTTTACAGTGAAAGTCCATTTGCTGCTGTACCATTTTAAAGAAAGTTAACGAAGTGGCTTTCCAGAGCACTTAAACTCAACTCAGATAACTTGCAAACTGCCCAGACATTCTTTTTTATCTTGTCCTCTTGTCTTGTAATGATATTCCTATTGAGTTAACAGGATTCACAAAGTCTAGAGAGATCTTTCTTATGATGGCATCAAAAGATTAGGATTTAGAAGCACAGCAAGACTAGAGACTACATAAACTCACTTAACACATTGATTAGCAATCATTTGACTTACCTGTGAATGGCAGCTCCACAGATACTGGAGAGAGAAGCATAAATTCCATCCCCAAAGACATAAAATTGCCACAGAGGACAGTTTGCTGGGCAAAGGACATCTTCTGTCCCCTTTCTAAGGTCAAGTCCTCTTGTAAAGCACGTGATAGCAGTGGAAGCTAAAGAGAAAAGAACAACTTTTGACCTGAAAAATCTAAGGGGTTTTTGTTGGGGTTTCTTAAATCTCTCTACAGTTTCCAAGCTTAAAGCAATGTCTGAATTTGAAACTAGGTACAGTGCCTGTAAAGATGTCTTTGGACCTTACAAATGTGCAGTTATGACAAGGAAGAGTACACTTTATTATTTATGGGAAAGAAGTGGCAGAAAAAGGTGGAAAGAGTAAAAAAAACCAGTCGTGAGCAAATAACATTAAAGTAACATTCAAGGAACATTACATGAGGAAAACCAATTCACATTTGTAAGTTTACTGCAGAGACAGAAGGACAAGAAGACCTTGGAGGGCTGGTGGATCACTGACACGGGTGGTACTCTCCATGGGAGAAATTAAGTGACTGACATGCCCACAGTAATCTCCAGCCATAAGACATCTATGGATCACTTGGGAAATTCTGAATCTTCTCTTTAGCAGCATTCATGAAGCAGGTTGACAGCAGCATTCAGCATTTCCCTTAGCTTCTGCAATAAATCCAACTGAGGCCAGTGCAGGGGAAAAAAAAAAAAAAAAGGAATACCCATCTTCTTGTTCCAGTAGTACAATAACATCTAAAACATTGATATCAATTCATTACAATGAACTTTACATCTTTGTCATTGTGCAAAGGACTCTCAGAATCACACAGTGAGACAAAAGTTATTTATTCAGCTGAGGCACATTAATTTTTTTTTTTTTACACAGAACTCTGACTTTTTTTCTTAAAAGTTGCTCCTCAGGTTATCATCATTAAGCTTTCACTGTTCTTGCCTATGTGCAATGTAGGTGTGCAAACACAGATTTATATCAGTATACAGTTTTGCTTGGCAAACATGCTTTTCACTTTGAAAACACAGAGATCTTTTATCTTGAATAGTTACTACCAACCTGCTGCTACACAAGACAGCACATTCAGTTGGTCTGGTAGCACAGCAAATTAGGGCTTTGACTTATTATGCTGAATTGATATTGATCTAAGCCCAACCCACGACTGGCTGTTTATTCTGAACTTCCTAAGGACACATCTTGCCCTTGCTGAGTACTAGAAGGTGCAAGAACCTTTTGTATATGCATTTGGGATACTACTTTTTCACAATATTATGATGAAAGCTGACAGAGGCTGGCAAATGTATCAGTGCATACACTATAGCATTATATTCCGAGGAGAGTACGTTTAAGGGATCAGTGATTTGTCCCTCACCTGCTTTACTGCTCTGTTTTCATTCTTATCCTAGGGGGTTTACTGACACCAACATATGCTGCTTGTATTTGAAAGTATTTGGAACATATGCTGTTCTTCATAAGGGGATGGAAAAGATCACACCTCCTGCTAATCTCACTGACTTTGGAATTGAAAAGCAGAACAGTTGCAGCCAGAGATGTACAGGGGAGTGTGTCTGTTCATCCTGGCTGCATAAACAAACATACCTACGTTCATCAATCACGCACGTAGTTCTACTGTTAGATATATATAATCCCCATTAATGCTATACTGAAACTATTTAAAACTACCTAATCACATCTTCCTGAAAAATCTTTGCTGCTATTTGTTACCACAAAGATGGGACTTTATATGCTAAATCTGTCTAAATAGTCTATTATAAGAAAAAAAGAAAGCAGTAAGCACTTCATTTTTCCCTTCTCAAGATAATAAAAGCTGTCTTCCTAACCAGACACTGTAAAGTAATTTAATCTGCTTCTCAAGTATTCTAAGAAATAAAGAAGTTTCTTTTAGGACTTAGTCTTACCTGCCTACATCCTCTCTGTGCTTAGTCTTCTACATCTGCCTTAAAAACAAAGGATGGAAAAAACAAGCAGAATCACTACTGTTTACACCTAGAAGTCCATATTTTCATTGTTAAAAGTGCTGTATTATTGGTGTTATGCTAAAAAAGGTCAATTTGTTTTGCTGTTTTGAGTCCCCTAATCCTTCTATGGAAGTTCTACAACTGTTTTTGGTAATTACTGGGCACTGATTAAGTAATATCCACAAAATGACAACTAGCAAGAGCATCAAAGTTAAACAGCAGCTGGAAGGCTGGAAATCCTTGGAGGAGTCCCTGCAATGAGCACCACTAGTACTCTCTGCTTTCACAGCTCTGCTTGTGCCATGCACCCTGCAACATTTTTCCAGCCTCTAAAAGTGCAAGACTCCACAGGAAGTTTTAATTCCTGTCATTTCTAATGTACTGTACTTGACTGAATTCCTTGGCTGGCTTTGCATACAAAGACAGTAATTAGACATGTCTAGTTAACAAACGCTTTATCACTTGGAGATCTGTATTTCCCTCATCACCAAGTACTTACTAATTACTGTCATGTGGAAGACTAATATTTTGCATAGCACAGGAGATGAGGAGAAAAAAAATAATCTTTCTGTGTTTTACCTGGCAATGAAAACACAGAAATCCATTGTAGCCCAGCCATGGGATTTTAAAGTACTGGCAGCCTAAAGGGTGTCACGATCCTTGTTTGTGCATGCGGAGCAGGCTGCTGTGCAAACTGAAGAGCTGACACACT
The DNA here is from genome assembly GCF_022539395.1 of Myiozetetes cayanensis. NCBI lineage: Eukaryota > Metazoa > Chordata > Aves > Passeriformes > Tyrannidae > Myiozetetes > Myiozetetes cayanensis. Next base: position 25,938,677 of record NW_026087853.1, read on the forward strand.
GCAGCTAAGGGCTTTAGCAGTCTATACATCAGCTGGATCAGCACAGAGGTAAAAACACACACTTTGAAGCACATGATATTATTAATCAAAAAGCAACAATTTTGGTTTTCTGTGTAGGTCGGTACAGTTTTCTATAAGCTGTAACTCTATAACAGAGACTAATATTAGAAATGTTAGGTGCAATATCAAAATGAAAGCCATTTTTTTTTTTACTACCACAATTAAGACGATATCAGCTCTGCAATGAATTTCTTTCCTTTTTGTTAATGCACCATCAACCACTCAACCCATAAAACCACAAGCATTCTGTCACAAACAGGAAAATGTATTAATGAGGTCTGAATACTATAAAATACAAAATACTTCTTTGCCAGCTTACATGCTAATCATTCTCACAAATTTCATATGATGTGATATTACTATTAAAATTGAAGAAGGTGGTTGTTTCTTAGTCTATCCAATATACTTCAACATGGCAGAAACTACCAAAGAGATTATATGTGTATATATATAAGAGATTATATAAATATATATAAAGTAACCGAGATAAAACCTGTCTCTTTTAATCACTGTAATTTAAGAATGCAAGAGCAGTAGCAGTGGAGGCATTTCTCTGGATACTTATGTGGTGCAATACTCTAAATCCAAGTATTTTTGGAAGAAGGAAATATAAGCTTGCAACTTGTGTAACTGATGTCCCTTAAACGATTCAGTCCTAGATTCCTACCCATTCTGGACTCTGTTGAGGACTAGAGAACTATGCTTTGTGACAGAAGATTAGGCCTTCAGAACCATAATAAATTGACCATCATCCAATCCTGTCAAGACACACACCCTTCAAGCTTCACAGAAACACATTACATCAGTGTCTACATCCTATAAAAACAAAGTACAGAGAAAAGAAACTGTAATTCTTCCTGTTTTAAGTCATATTTAAAGGTAGGGATGAATGTCTTCCATCACTGTTGACCTAAAAAAGGGAGAAAAAAAAAAAAGCAAAGACTCACTTCTCTCCTAAAACAACCAGTTTTCAATCATTCCATCAGTTTCCATCTTTTTGGTGCCTCTTCACATGTCCTTTGATTTTGCTGTGAATATCTGCTTCTTATGTCAATCTATAAAAGTTCTCACCTAATTTTTGGCACAAGTCACTGCATTAAATTATTCTAGAAAAACAAAATCCACAGCCAAAATCTGAGCTGCTCTAACCTTGAAGTTTCCATGCATTGCTTTGGGAAAATAGTTTGTTTATGCGAAGGAAAAAATTCCTATGTACGTTATTACAAAATATAAAACAGAGATTCCTACAAGTAAGATCGCTTTGTGAGCTGTAAAATAGAGAAGTACATCCCTATAATGCTTGCTATTCCTTTTAACACTTGGTATTCTTTTCAACATAGGAAGATTTTAGGTCCCTTTTTATCCTGAGGCTTCAAACATGCCTGCTTTTTCTATCTTATGCAAGGAATACTCCCACATACCTTACCCATACTTGAAAAAAATGGTCATACTAGTAAACCTATACTTGTTTATATTTCAGAAAATATATTCACAGATTACATACAAATTTATGCAATCTTAATTACATATCTTGATCTGGACAAGGGCAATGGAATTGAAAGAAATCTGGTCAGGGCTATATCATTCATTTCAACCTGAGACTTGCCCTTTTCTGATCAACTTAAGGTTGCTTACCATCGCATGCCAATGTTCACCCACCTGCACAGTCTCAACCAGATCTGTTGAACTTGGCAGTATTTGTATACATTTCAGTGGGAGTACAAAGGAAGTTTTAAGATCCTCCGAGATCTTCCCAAACATTATGAGCCTAAATTCAGTAGATTTTTGAGGAAATTCATGTTCTTATTGAACAACAGAATTTAAGCACTTTCATAAAAGTTCCTGCAAGCTTCTAGTTCAATAAGCAAATGCTGCTGAATTTAGGCTCAGAACAATGGTAAAAGACAATATCTTACAGAAACTGTTCACATTTTATAGTATAGTCTTGTATCAATATTCCATTTTGAAAATTTAACCTTAATTCTATTTTAGCTGGTTCCAGATACCTTCGGGTTACAGTGGCTTCTCCAACCCTGGAGGAAGCATCACAGAAAACTTTTCATTTGTCTCCTGCCAGACTGTCAGCACTTCATCTACAGTGCACCTGTAAAATAAAAGAGGGAAAGGAACTGGGGTTGGAGTAGGTTTTCTATGGCTGTGTGTTTTTTCCCTTTTTCAGCCATAGCACTCCTGTCTCATGCAGCTTTTATCAGTTTGGCACAAAAGAATTTTCCAAATCTTTGACTGAACACAAAATGAGCAGCAAATCCTGCTTCCTAAGAGCTGTGAAATCATGAACAACCATTCAGAAAAGCTTGAGGTCACTCACCTTCTGCAGGCCAGGCCTGCATCTGGAAGCACATTCTTCCGGAGGCTTCTGTCCTCCCTTTGGTGAAAGGCTCCACGGGAAGGGGCAGACAAACTGCTTGCGTCCTTCTGCCACATTATTTCTTCAACTGCTTCCTATGGCTCCTGATTCCCATGGATTGATTCTGGCTCCAGGAGAGCCTGCTCTCCAGCAGCAGGGAGGCAGTCCAATAGAGCATGGTACAACAGGCAGCCCCTGCAGTACCCTGCTAGGCATCCTAAGTATGTTCTTTTGCTTTTCGAGTCAAAATAATGAATGGCAGGGCAGGTTTAAAGTGTTTTTAATTAATTCCACGGTCTAGAATACGCCAGAAATCCTCAAATTGCCAAGCACTGTACGACCGCCTTTATAACACACAAAACACACTCCCACTCACTCTTGCTACCGGCACTTCCCTCGATGGGTACATTTGTCACCACGGCGCCGCTTCAGCCAGTGCCAGGAAGATGTTTTCACCCTCGCCTGGAAGCGTTCCCAGACATCCTCCGTGCCCCTCTGCAGCCTCCCCCCGGCCGGCTCCGCGCAAACCTGCCCGGCGGCCGCACCCGCGGCCCCTCCGCGGCAGCACCTGCGCCCCGCGGGGATCGGGGGCTCCCCGCGCATCGCGGCGAGAGGCGGCAGCAACCGGGAGCGCCGGGAAGGGCCGGCCCGGTACCCGCGGCCAAGCGCTCCCCTGGGCGCCGCCACCTCCCGCCGGGGCGGGCCGGGCAGAGCAGAGACGGCCCGGGGGGGAAACAACGTCCAGGGGATGCGGAGGGAGGAGAGCGGCCAACTCACCTGAGCTGTTGCTCCCGCGCACAGGGCTGGAGAGCAGCAAGGCGCCTGCGAACAGACAGGGAACGGGTCGGGGCGCTGCTCCGCGCCCGCCCCGCCGGCCCCCAGCCGCTCCCCGCGGTACCCACCGAGGAGCAGGGGCAGCCACATGGCGGCGGGGCAGCGCGGAGCAGCGGCGGGGAGAGCAGCGGCGGCGGAGAGCAGCGGAGAGCGGCGGCGGGGAGAGCAGCGGAGAGCAGCGTGCCAGCCGGGTCACCGCACCGCGGGCTGCCTGCCCCGTGCGCTGTCCCGCACTCCACCGAGTGGTGCGGCCGCCACAGCCGCGGCTCCCGCTTTAAACCTCGGCGGGCGCATGAGCACTGGGGCGGGCGAGGGTGGTCGGGGAGGGCGGGAAGGAGGGAGCGGGCACCCGGGGCTGGGCAGCCTCGCCGCTGGGCCCGGCAGGTGCTGCTGTCCCGCCCCCGCCGACTCCTCCCGCCGGGATCGGCGGCGCGGCGCTTCCCCAGGCAGCCGGGTCCGGTAATTCGCCCGCTCCGGCAGAGGAGGCGCGGACGTTCCCGTGCCCCGCGAAGCGCCTTTGCGGTTTGCTTTCCCGGCTCTGCCCGAGCACCCATCCATATCCCCTCCACCCACAGCTCTCCAACACCTCATGTCAGGTATCTTTACTCCAGGTATCTTGGGAAATGCGACCCAGCTGTCAGCTGCTTCGCCACAACATCTGTCCCTTTCTCGAGGGTGAGCGAAGGGGCGAAGCTGTCCCGAGAACTGCGAGGTGTTGCCGAGGGGGGACGGCCGCTCCTCCCTGGCCGCGCAGCCCCGGGCCCGCCGGCCGCAGTCGTGCTGGGGCCTTACATCTTTCCTCTCGGCACTGCGGAGGGGAGTACTGAGGGATTTGAGCCTGACTGAATCATTCGAAGAGATAGAAATACCCGATTCGGCTTTTCGGGTATCGTTTGTGTTTGGTCTAAAATGTTAGCGCAAATATTGCAAGCGCCTGTCTTTCATGTAAGTAAAATTTTGTTTAAAGTAAGGAAAAAATAGGCAAAACCAAAAACACCACAACCCCCCGAAAACCAACCAACCAAACGAAAACCAAATCAAACCCTCCAGTTCAGAGCCTACTCCGTTTCCGCAGCTCAGGGTACACACGCATAGGTGCCGTGAAGTATCGGCTGGCACTGATGTGCACTGGGCAGGTCACTTGGGAATGGTGGGCAGAGGTGCTGGAATTTCAACGAATGCCTTGAAATTGCTTTCTGTGCCGTCTGCCAGCATCCGTTGTTTGATTTCTACTGGGACGGCTGTTCCCAGAAAAGAACTTTTAAGTATGAATAAGCTTTCAGACCTCATAGGAATTATGATTTGCCGAGGCAGAAAATTAAGTGAGGGTGGGTGTTGAAACCAGCTCTGGGAGCTGTCATCTTTGGGAGGGAGGTAGCTGGTCAGGGCAAATCGCTTTAGGGTTTTTGTTTTGGTTTTGTTTTTGTTTTGTTTTTGTTTTTGTTTTTGTTTTTGTTTTAACAGGTCGCATAAAAATGCACTTTGTGGAGTATCTCTTCGCATGACTGAAAATAAATATATTTGAGAAATCTGCGATCCCTTCAGAGATATGCAGCCTGTAAGAAAAAAATTGGAAGCATGACTGGGTAAGTTATTCGTAATTTTTTCGTAATTTATTGCTTTTCCGGAGTTTAATTCAAGCAAAGAACAGAAGCTGTGAGAACACGACACCCCTTTCCCTCACAGCTTTGATCTTCCCAGAAACACATTTTTATGCCTCCCACACAGGATAAAGGTGGCGATGCTTCCCTCATGACATGGTCTTCTCCTACGGGGGCATCATCTCAAATTCAAAATTATTCAAGGCGAATGATGCAGATGTCAGGAACTTCTGCTGGCATTTCTCTCAGCTTCTCTGAATCCCGAAATTTTCCTGCTCGTCAGCAGGCTTCTTCCTCAGCTAGAGGTGCCCTCGAGGGGTCGATCACCTTTCGCCTTCGGCGATCAATTAAAGAGTTGGCAATGGCCACCAAAAGCTCTGTCCCTGAGCTGGCCTCCGCTAAGGTGTCTCTCGCAGGTGCAGAAGCTATCCTGAATAATTTCCGTGGCAACCTTCGTTCCTTAGGGATTTGTTTTCTTAGAGCTGAGGTAGTTAAAAGAGAAGGGACACTTGCTCAACTTTTATTTTTTGAAGAAAAAATTTTGGGAGCCAGACAGGGCGCAGGAGAGGATGCCATCCGTGGGGCCTCTCGCCTCCCTGCACGCCAACGGTGGCAAATGGGTGACGTTCCCGTTCCCTTCTCGATGCCTGCACCCTCCCCGCAGCTCCCGCCGCCGGCTCCGCTCGCCGCCCCGCTCCTGCCGCGGGTACGGACGCGGCAGAAAACCGAAGCTCAAGCCCAGCTGGGGGCGAGGCGGTGTTGGCTGGTCCTAGGCTAATGTCTCAACTTCTCTGGTGGCAAGAGCAAACTGCTCCGCAGAGGAACTATTGTCACACGGGCTGAGGTGTTTGCGGCAGCGAAATGGCCCGGGAATACCTTCCTCCGGAGGCCGGGGGACAGGCACGCAGAAAAGGGAGAGGCATTCCATTTATCCTGGGAAATACGGGAAATGCCTGAACCGAGGGACACTGCCACACAGCCTCACAGTAACCTCTCTGTCCTTTGTGTGAAGAAAGGCTTTGTGCAAAGATCAAAAAGGACAGAAGAAAGCACTAATTAAACTTTCAGCCCTATATTCCACTTGGAGAGGGCCCTGTGACTTGCAGTTCACTTGCTGGGAAAATAGACTCACCCATCCTCATTGCAGTACTCCTTTACCTCCTCATGACATTTTTCTTTCCTCTAATTCCCTTCATCTTGTGTGTTTCTGGCTTGTCCCTGCATTCATTCCAGACCTACAATGCTTTCATTTACACTTTCTTCCCAAAGGCTCCTTAATTCATCCTCCAAACTGTTTGGCATTGACTTGTGCGTGTCACCTTCAATTTTACATTTAAGAGGTACTGAGCTGTGCTGGAATTTTCTAGGCATCAAGGAGCTGTCAGGAATGCTGGTAAGAGACATGCAAACTGATGCCAGGCTAGTGGAGCATACACACATGCCTGGTCCTGGGCAGCCATCTGTAGCAAGCCTGTTTGATGCCTTAGGAGAGACAGGTGATTTGAAGGGACCTTAGAGGGGTATGTGGCAAATGTTCCATTGCCTGTGGGCACAGCCCTTGTCATGACACCACTGGGCTCAATTTGTTAATCCATGCCATCATCTTAGTTAGGCTCCTTACGAAGCATTAATTTTTGTTTTGTTCCCAAATTACTGGCTTGATAGTAAACAAAACAGAAAAATATCCACTTAGGAAAAACACATTGAATAAATAAAAATATTCAAACTAGAAGAAGGAAGCAAACAATTGGTGGAAGCAGCACCTAAAGCAAAGACTGTGTAATGCCAAATTTTCTGATACTCTCTGTGCTGGGTGGCTGCAGCCTTGTCACAATGTGTGGCAGGGGAAATGCTTGTTTATGTACATGTACATGTACATGTATGCATACATATATACAGCATTAAGCAGCACCAGAGAGTGGGCTGCAACATTGGAGTTCTGCCACTGTTCCTGTCCCACCGCTGAAATGCTCCTTGGCAGCCCTTTGACCCTGATCACCTGCCAGGCTCTGGCCTTCATGACCCACCAGGCTCCCAGCCAGAGCTCAGCACAGGTTTTACTCCATCCTGGGATCTACATTGGCTCCTTCCTTTGGAGGCAGAGAGTGCTCACACAAACAGACATGCATCAGGTCACAGCAGCTGGCCAGTGCTCATGGGGGCACCTTGGCAGGGGCTACAGAGGCCTGCTGCCTCTGTAACCTGGTATTGCACAGCCTGGAGTTCTCTCCAGGAAGGCTCTTCTGGAGTGGGCTCTTCACCACAGCCAGAGGCAGTACTGAACCACCCTCCAACACGTTAGCCTAATAGCCCAAGCACTGAGGAAGACAGGTAGCTGCATGCAAGTCTCCACTTTTAAGAGTTCAAGCATGAGTGCTTGCAAACAGTCCCTGATGGGCAGCAGACACTTGTCTACCTGCAATTTAGACCTTTTAGATTAGCCATTTATTTTATACAGTAACTGCAGAGCTCTGTGAAGAGGGATTGTAAGTCTGTCTCCTCTCCTCTCAGTCCTTTCCCCATAAAGGGGTGGAAGACCACCCAGCTTTCACCCATGATCAATACTGATCTTGCCACTGCCTTGTCTTATTGTGTGCTCTCCGGTGTAAGCCGAGAGAGGCTGGTGCTTATGATGACATCTAGAGAGATTTTCAAGATACAATTTTAAGTATGTTTGTTACTGTGGATTTTATTACTATATTAATTAAAAAAATTGTATATTTAACGGACATGAGGATAAAAATGAAGCCTGGGGATAAAATAACATAGTTAAGGGCAAACAGATTACATTTACTTCACATATAAATTTTAAAAGCACATATAAAACTCTGATGATTATTTCAGAATAATGACTCTGGATTCATCCTTGGTTGCTTAGCCTGGGATATCAAGAAGACCTTTGTTGTCCCAGAGGTACATTTTTTATTAACATTTTGAAAACTTTTTTCTGTGTGAAAACATTGAGGACTCTTAAATAATCAATATGGACAAGGATGGGGCCCCACTTCCATCTGCTGCCCATTCACTCTTCTGTTTCACTCGGGGCAGCAATGACACTGTGTGCAGTGACTGCCAGTCAGAACATCTGTTTTGTACTCTGAGAACTGGGGATGCTGATCTTTGGGATGATACCCAATGCACGCTTTCTGTAAACAGAATTTCAAATCCTGTTTCTGTAGCCAGCACCCGTAGTCTGAGGGTTCATCCATCTGTTGAGTCAGGAGGCTGGAGATATTGCTTCCTGTTTCAGGGGCACACATTTCTTAGAGAAACATGTTGCTTTGTGTAAGCGAGGTGCATTTTTCTGCTTCATATAAACATTATGTTAATGCTGAATGGGAAGTGCCCGACCAGAGCCTGCCTGTAGTCATATGGCTGTTGTTGAACGTGTGGCTTCTGTTATTCCTGGCTCTGCAGTTGGTGAACATGCTGTTCCTTCCACTTCCTTCGGTAATGGTCATCTGCACATTTTGAGGGTAATCCAGGGCACCACACACACCCCGCAGCCATTCTTAAAAACAGGAATTCTTTGTCTTTCCTTCATGCACACTTTTATTTGCTCATAATATTTGCAAGTCTTCATAAACAGAAAAGACATTTTCTGATTAACTTTATAAAGTGAAGATATAGTGTTTATCCACTTTAAAGTTTATCCACTTTAACCCCTGATAAGGAGTAAGGTGAGACAAACAATGTCTGTGGGTTAGAATTTGAAGTGGTACCTTTTCTCTTGATTGCTGTGATGCATACAGGAAAAAGAGATAAATGAGAAATATTTGTAAAGGTGCGTGGCATGCCAAGAGCCTCTGTAACATGCTTTTATTGCTAGTCCAGAAAAGTATATGTTGCCAAAACTAGCCAGTACCTGGCCATTTTGACAAGCAGAAATATGTCACTGATGGATTGCCCAAAATCAGAATCATGCAAACCCACTTGTAACTCTTCTATATTTCATTGGGATTTTGAATATCATAAACTAATGAAAGTCAAACTTTGCTATAGTTCATTAATTGAAAGAGAAAACCCCTGGTTTTGCTGAGTAATTTAATCATCTATACAGATAGTTGAAAAGAGCCACTTTTTAAGTTCTAGAAAGAGCAGACATATCTATACCTCTTATTATAAGCTTTTGTTTAGAATATTTTTCAGAAGAATTCTATTAACAACTAAGCAAACAGATCTATGATATCCAGAATCTACTTATGTACCATTATATCTTTATTTAATATTGAGATTCTGATAACCCTCAGAGATTTCAGAAATAATTGTGTTTCTGAATAAACAAAACAGAAACATATCCACTTAGGAAAAACACATCGAATAAATAAAAATATTCAAACTAGAAGGAAGTAAACAATTGGTAGAAGCAACACCTAAGCAAAGACTGTGTAACGCCAAATTTTCTGATACTCTCTGCTGGGTGGCTGCAGCCTTGTCACAGTGTGTGGCAGGGGAAATGCTTGTTTATGTACGTGTCCATGTATACATGTTCAGTTCAGTGCAATACAGTCCTGTAGAAGAATAATAGTTGATCCAGGGAAGCTTGAAATAGTCTCTTTTTTAAAATCGAGGGCACTGTCATCTGTCACATATAGGGATCAAGTTTCAGTTCAGATTTCACTTCAGCATTTATCATAAACACTTATATGAGTTTCAAAATACTTTATACATATATATATGTTTCTATTTTGTTGATTTTTAAAAAATTCTAACACTTTATGTTGTTAAATCACTAGTTTTTATACTTGGAGTTTGATTTATGCTCTGGAATTTGTACTCCAGATTTATACTCCAGAATTCCACTCCTTTGACATCTCAGCTAGAACTCTTATCAGCTTGTGGTACACTTGGCTTTTGCCTTTTTTTTTGTAGTTGAATTACTACCCATCTCCAGCAACAGATGGAGCTGTGAGTATTTTTCTCCCTATTAGTCCTTCATTGTTGTTTTTTCCCTCCTTCAGTAGTTACTTAAATACATTTTCTTATAACAGGAATTATTTACCACAACGCTAATTTACCTCAGCTCCAAATTATGCACTGCTAAAAACACAACTTCTCCAGTAACTTCATCTAGGGTATGGAAAGGATGGGCAAAGTGCAGAGCTGAAAGTAAATTGCTTACATTTTCTTTCTCTGGAGGTGATAGTGAGCGTCACTCTTTGTTCTTCCTGCAGGAGGAAAGAGCTGTGGACAGTTTGTGGCATGAGAGAATGATGGCTGAGGATACCTGGGTTTGTCTGGTGGCTGGTTTTGTGTAGGTGTGAAGGCGTGCTTGGTGATTCCTCTTGAATCAGGCAAAAGCAAGACTTCACCGTGTGCATACCTTTTGCAACAGAAAGGATAATTTAGAATTATTTGGAAACCCATCTTTAGATGGGTTCATCACTCATCTATGCTTGGGCAGATAATTGGAGGGCAGCTATGGATAAGAGGGCAAAGATACCACCTACACAGAGATGTGTAAAGTGATTTCCTTGCAGTGTAGTGGTCTTGGTCTGGACAGCTGTGCACAGCTGCAGACCCTGTCTGTGGATGAATTACATCATTACCTTTGGTGGTGAAGCACAGCTTTTCAGAGCAATGTTCAATACCAAGAGTAGATGGTTTTAAGGTCCTCTCAGGATGCGTTGAAGGCTTTTTATTTTTTTTATGGTCTTTGAGCTTTAGGTTTGGTGTTTTGTGAGGCTGTTCTTTGAACCATTTCAGTGTATGCATTGGTAGGGTGAGAGAGAAGTCTGGTGTCTTCTGAAAGAACACATTTGAGAGGAGAAAGCAAACAGTATATTGGCATCTAGCTCTGCCAGTTCCAGTCAGTCCAGAGATGGTTTATTATACAAAGAGTATTCAGCACAGTGTTGGAAAGAATAATTAATTTCTTTAAAACTTGTTCAAGTGAATCGTAGTTTTGAACTACCAGAGATTTCTGGGTTATTTCCTTCGAGTTTTACTGATTTTTATTTCTGTCTTTTAACACTGTATTATATCTTGGTAAATGGGTCTTAAAAACTTATTCAGATAATGAAATCAAAGAGAGGAAATAACTTTCCCCTCCAAAACATCAGAGACTAAAAGATACAAAAAAACAATGCTTCTTTTATTTTAAAAAGTCATGCTGGATGATGAATACAGATATTCACTTTGGTGCAAAACTTTTTTTTTCCCTGTCAACTATTGCCAGTTTGAAAGTGACATAAAATATTTTGAAATAAGAAGCAGTGCAGAAATTAGTGGCCATTCATTTTTTTCCCACGGAGAGAATTTTAAAAACAGGTGTTGCGGTAACACTTTGCAATAGAAATTCAAGATACATCATTCACATATAGATAGAGTATTTTTGTAGGACTAGGATTTCTCTTAACTCTTAAATTCAGAACTGCTTGGAAAAATATTAGGAGTAACATGGGTTATGATAGAATTGCTGGAACTGGTTAGGATGACAGTGTTTACTTTGATGTCTCTGAGGCTCACACCCTGTAAAAGATTTAAAGACCTTAAACTCGTACTCTTTGTTCTCAGATTTTTGTTTTAATTCCTTCTGGTTTTATTGATATCTGTTTCCTTTCTTTTGACTCTGCTGTCTGTGTTGGCTCTTAAAATCTTACTCAGATCATGATATCAAAAGAGAGGAAGTATGTTCTTGTATCTTCCAGCTTGGCAGGGGGATTGGTTAATTCTTAAAATTGGAGTGTGGCATAGGATTTGAAGTTCTTATTTTGTTACCTCAAGTATCATCAGCATTCACCATCTCTGAATTCCTGACTGTTGCTACTGTGATGTTCCTTTTTGTAGTAACAATTATGACACAATTTGATATTGTTAGAAAAGTAAATAATAAGCTTTTTTACTTATATCTGAACCAGAAATTAAAGCATTTTATTTCAGTTTGATCACAAAATAATTATTTTGTTTTTTTTCCCCATCAGTTTCAATTAAAAAAAATAAATGGAATTTTAGATTGAAAATGTGAGCAATTTATTTTTAAAACATCAACCCCCCTGATCTTCTGAAATGAAACATCTGATTTTGACATATTCTAATGTTACTATTATTTAAAGATAGAAAATCAGAGTTTTTTCACGAAATTTAAACTTACTTTGTGAAACATCTCCCTGCAGTTCTGTTTTTTTAATAACTCACTATTCATAAAAAATAAAGTTCCTCAGTTGTTTTTGCAATTTTATGCCTTTGTTTGTGTCTGTGAAATAAGTTCTGTAAGAAATATTTCCATATATCACTTGATAGACTAGGTTATTCTAACACATAAAGTAAAACAGACAGGCTGAACTTTTAAATTCAGTGTGTGTGAAGCAGTCAGTATCTGTTAAGATGGAAAAATAAAAATTATCAAAAGTTTTATTTATGTCTTAATGGTCTCACAGCCATGAAGGTAAAAGGGGAAAAAAGATGTGATAGACAAGACAAATCAACGAAATATGACAGGTACAGGGATAAATCAGTAAATGGAAAGGGCCAGTCACTGCTGAAGACTAAACGTTCCCTGGTGGGTGCCCCTTCATTTTTCCTTTCCCAGCCATGCAGGGGTGGACATTCACTGGGGTAGCTGTACATGCTGCAGAGGGTTGTCCATCCCCAGACACCAACAGCCCCTCCTAACCTGCAGCTCAGGCTGCCTGGAGAGTCAGGACTTGTGTGAGTGTGATCAGTCTGACAGGGAGGGTAGCCCTATGTCTGCATTGGAGAAACCAAACTTTGCTTCTCCACTGGAAAGTGGGCCTGGGAATCTTTGAGTAAGGCTGGATCCTTATGTAGCAGGGAATTAAAGGTTGGTACAAACAGGTAAATCCACAGTTAACACTTTTGGTACTCAAGTGTTCACAAAGCCAAGTACTTTCTGTTTTTCAGCTGCCAGCGGCAGATGTGGCAGTCTCACTCTTTTTTTTTGCCCCCGTGGTTCTGGCTCTCCAAGATACTTGCTTTTATTAGTAGCATTTGATCTCTCTGTAATGAGGTAACCACACCACAGCTTTGTCAAATTCCTTCCCTAGAACGATACTTCATGTTCAGATTTTTTGTTTCTGTCACACAGTGTCACAGAAAGAGCAGTTACAGTCCTCAGAAGTTGATTTATTGCAAGTGCTTCTTGCTGGGAAAGATTATTTTTATTCGTGTACATATTTTTAACTTTTACAGGAGAAGATTACACTCTCAATTTTTGTGTGCGTGTGTTTGTACTGCAGCCATTTATTTAACATTAATTGGGTACATTAAAATTATGAATGTCTTCAGGAAATGATGCTAAAGAAAGTTTTAAATATAATTTTTTAATGTTTCTGATCCTAATACAGACAATTTCTTAAAAGGACATTAGTAGGAGGTCCATTCTTCAGTTTTATAAACATTTTTGTGTCTCACTAAGGCCCACAAGGCCTGGGATAAGGCCAATGTAGACCAAAAACAAGTTGCTTGATACACGTGCAGGATTTAAGGCCAATATAAATGCATCTATGAAATGCGTGTGTATGAAAAACCTAGGGAAAACAGTTTGAAGAAGACCACCAACAAGCAGATCACACATGAACATTTCTTTCGTGTGCCTAAAAGAGAATCATTGCAGAGGTGTTTAGGCAGTGTTATCTGTAGATTGTAACTTAGCATAGAGCAGGAGAGAAAATCATGTTTTCCACCTATGTCCAATCTGAGAGATGCAAAAAATAACCGATTATGCCACGTTGGAGAGAAACATATCCATTTTTTAAAAGAAGTTTTTGTAAGTGAAGCCTCCATTAGAATGCAAGAAATCCATATCTAAATTTATGATGTTACTTTGCAGTATATCTCTGAAGAAATATTTAATCATTTAGCAAATGCCATAAAACTTTGCCAAGCTGAACTGATTAAATAAGTGGAAGTTACCATTATGAATGCTGTACTTCATCAGAAAATTTTAATAATGCTTGCAAGAAAACCCAAATATAAGAAAACTGTTACGTAGAAAATGGAAGTGTGGTTGGTAAAAGACCCAGGGGCTGTACTCCACTGTCATGTTCACATGAGTCATTCTGAAGTATGTGACAGTGAGCACTATTCCGCTTCAGTGAGGGTTGCAGATTTGCACTGTTTATTAGGATTAATTCTGTACTTCAACTTTCAAAGGGAAATGTCACACTAATGCCAGCATTTATTGGTATCCAGCAAAATCTAGAGACAATGAGTCCTTGCTCTTTCAAAATCAAACACTCCATGAAGCAATTCTTTCCCCAGAAAAGGATTTGATCTCATTGTCGCATCTGGCACATGCAAAGCCACATCTAACTGTTTTGGGTTTTTTCTTTGCTTCCAGGAGAAAAAAGCCCAAATGCAAAAAATCCAAACAAACAACCTTCCCTCACAACCCCAGCTACAAAAAATGTATTGTACCCTAGCTGCCCCTCCCTTCCCAACTTTCCCTGTTCTGTCCTTTGTTGTAGGAGATAATGCTTTCTTTTCATTGTGAATAATTATTAGATACTTATTTTGTACATTTTTTATAATTAAAACCTATTAGTTTATTTGAAAATCTCTGCAATTTTAATGACATTTAAGATTTTAATTTTTGACTTTGCAATTCAACTGTCAGTAAAAATTCAATATCCAAACTATATCATTTCATGGGGATATATGTAGTACTAAATGAACTAAGTTAATTTTCTCATTAGGAAACATAGTGATAAGACACTATTTTTCAGGTTTTTGAAGAAAATAGAATATATAGAGTGTATTTCATAGTATAAGTTTTGTCACATACTTCAAATACAAGTTGACCCCTAATGACATCAAGCCATATTAAATGGGATGCACATGCATGCCACTGCCAGGTAGAAACTGTCATGGGAATGTTGGATATTATTCTCTGGGAAAAATTCATTACCACCTTATTTTGGACTGCAAGCTCTCATCTGATAATTTAGAAGTTAATCACCTTTAGCTTTCTCTGCAAGTGCTAAAGAAGGCAAAGGAATAACTTCATTAAGATGTGCTTCACTAAAAACAGAGGAAACCAAGGGAGCCCAGCTTTCTTTTAACCTGGGAAACCCTTACTAGTGTGGCTGATATCTGACAGAGAGAAGATGATAGTATGAATGAGATGAGGTTCAACTGGGTAAAGTGCTGCACCCTACACGTGGATCGCAGCAACCCCAAGCAGTGCTACAGCCTTGGGGTAAAGTGGTTGGAAAGCTGCTCAGTGGAAAAAGACATGGAGGTGCTGGTTGACAGCTAACTGAACCGTGAGCCAGCAGTGTGGCCAGGTGGCCAAGAAGCCAATGGCATCCTGATCTGTATCAGAAATAGGGTGGGCAGCAGGACTAGGGAAGTGACCAGCTCCTGTGCTCGGCACTGGTGAGGCCACATCTCAAGTACTGTGTCCAGTTCTGGGCCCCTCACTATGAGAAAGACACTGAGGTGCTGAGAAGGGCAACGAAGTTGGTGAAAGGTCTAGAGAATAAGTCATATGAGGAATGGTTGAGGGAGCTGGGGTGGTTTAGCTTGGAGAAGAGAAGGCTCAGGGGAGACCTTATTGCTCTCTACAACTACCTGAAAGGAGGTTGTAGCAAGGCGGGGGTTGGCCTCTTCTCCTGGGAAACTAGGGAAAGGACAAGACGAAATAGCCTCAGGCTGCACCAGGGGAGTTTCAGGCTGGACATCAGAAGAATTTCTTCACTGAAAGAGTGGTCAGGCATTGGAATGGGCTGCCCAGGGAAGTCACCATCACTGGAAGTGATGTAATGACAGGACATGGCACTTTGTGTTATGGTTTAGTTGACAAGGTGGTGTTTGGTCAAAGGTTGGATTAAATGACCTTGGAGGTCTTTTCCAACCCTAAGGATTCTATAATTCTGTTCTATGATCCTGTGATTTAGGAGATGATAGTCCTCTCTTCCATAAATAAGTACCTTTACCGGTCTTCTGCCTGGGATCCCATTTGCTGTTTCCTGCCATGATGGGGTGACCCCGGGATTCTGGACGCTCATGAATATTCTGTCTCCACAACTGGTAGGAAACAAAGCATGGACTTCCACCATGAATGAGAATTATGGAAAAGACTATTAAATGTGTGACATGATTTTGCATTGAAAGCTGAAATCAGGGTGGTGGTACAGTGACAGATGACGGTTTTCATATGCTAGGGGTAGATTGGGTGTTAGGGGGTAGAGGAGTAGGTAGGAAAATTAGAGGTGAATCTACAGGTGTTATACATGTAGCAACAGACCGAAGGAAGTAGTCTGTACATATCAATGTATATACATGGATTGGCTTTTTTGTGGTTTTGTTTAAAAACCTGATGTTTGTACTTATATGTATCTACACATAATATATAGACATGTATTTATAAAGTGTGGAACCTAAAAGGGTAAATATGATGGGTTTAGCATGTTAAGGATAACAGAAAATAACATGCAGTGAAAATATTAACACCAAAATTTTTAGGGGCAAATTCAAAAGTATTAGCATCGTAGATGAGATGTATTGCTAGAAAGTTCTGCTGGGTTGCAGATGTGATTTTTTATGTCTGATGCTGCTGTGGCAACAAGATGTCACCCAGAGTTCAGAAAAAGAAGCAGCAAATTGTTGAAAATGAGGGTGAGATCAAGTGAGGAAAACAGAGAAAAAGGAAGAGGCAGAGAACGAGGTGTTGAAAAAAAATGACAAGTGGGATACATAAGGAGAGAAAAGGTAGGAAAAAGAGAACTGACTGGATAGGTGGTATTTGTTGTTCCTTTTCCCTGCTTGCCATTTGAAACATTGCTCTTATTGTACTCTCCTCAAATACTTTGAGGCTTTTGTCCAACCAGGAGTTACAAGAAGGAGTAGGCAGACATCGTGAATATTTATTGACTTAACTGGAGCATAATATTTATAACAAGGCAAAAGACTTTTAGCTACATGGCAAAGAAACAGGATTAAATAAAACCCCAAATCCTCTTTGGCTGCAATATCAATCCCAGATCAGTCTCAGTAAGAATTGCAAAATTATTAAAAATAATCTAAAATTAAAGACTAAAATAACTGAAATTGATGTCCTATTTAGGCACAGAAGCACTAATTTAATCAACTGAAAAAAGCTTGTTTATGCAACCAGTCCTTCAAACAAGCAGCCAGGGGTAAAATAACTGTTGAAAAATGCATGGAAGTGCTGAGAGAAAAGTCGAGGATGTGGGTTTTTCTCTCGCTGCTGTTCTCTGAGCTAGGAAACTTCCTCTTTATTAAAAAATTCCTCATAGCAGCTACTTCCCGGAAGCCTGGAGAAGGGAGTTGCTTCTGAGAAAAGAGGAGTAGGAATCATCAATCAACAAATAAAAGAGAGAGCTTCTTAGGAAAAAGTTTTATCTTCCTCCTCCTAGTGTTTATTCAGTGCTCATTGTGCAAGTGCACGGACACCTCTTCTGCCTCTGTGCATAGGAAAGCACTGGCAAGTCCCAAGTACAAATCTACTCTCCCATTTTTTCAGAGTGGTGCCCTCCTTCATTCATGATTGAAAGTGTCTTATTTTTACCATTGTGCATGTATTTTTACTTTTTTTCTGAAAGGTACTACTATTCCTCTCTGTGACACCATCATCAGAAAAGTGGTCTAAAAGGTGCTGTTACTATCACTGAAATTAAGTGCTTCTGCTGTGGGTAACAGCCATGCAATTTATTAGCAGAGATTTCTCTTGTGAATATCTCTAACATGCTGTGACTCAGTTTTGATGGAGTCCTTTAGAAGAGGCAGTTAATTAAACTGAGAGGAAAAAGAAAGTGAGGAAATAGTTATTCAATACTGCAAGAGATCTCTCTGTATATATTTAGCTACAGGGACAGAAAAAGAAAGGAAAAGTATTCTAATGACTTTCAAGCATTTTGGAACTTCATTGTTCTGTCATGGCTATGACAGAAAGACCTGTATTCTTTCTGCTGTGTATATTGTACACACAGTTGTTAAACATGGATGTAGTTTCACAATTCACTGCCTTTAGGGGAAAAGCCACTGCATTCTCCACCCTCAGCCATGTTATTGGCTATCCATTATCCTGCATTTCAACACACCCCCATATGCACAATGGCTTGTGAGGTCACCCTGACACAATCTGAAGGGGTCCAGGTTAAAAATAACTCTCCTCAAGGGTTATTTTCAGCGATCCGGTTTACTCTGTGCTCTTGCAAGCAGTTGTTGTGGCATAGCTGGAGAGAGGAAACTGCGGCGGAAGAGCGGGACCACGCAGCCGGAGGTGGGAAGGAGCAGCTGATGCCAGCCTCCTGTGGCCCAGGATGGACTCTGCTGCCATTAACACCTTTGGAGCTGTGGGTTTGATCCTGTTCTTGCCAAAAACACTAGGCATTAACCAAGGGCACGAAGGAGGTGGTCTTCTCATCTCAACTCACTAAAACTGCAAAGGTTGTTCGGTGTTGGATTTTTCTCTCTGAGAATCTTTGGCTGTATCTCTCCTAGTTAATAGTTCTGCAGCAGTCTCACATGAACCATTCTTTTCCATGCACTGGATTGTTTGCATCGATTGAATATTCGTGTGTAAAATTAGAACTCCAAAGTAAAAAATTAGCAACTGAGAATATTCTGCATCTGCAATAAACCAATACAAAATTCAGTTCTGATTGGGGTGCATAACTGAAGAATATGTCTTTTAATAGAGTTTTTTGGATGTCTTCAGGATCTTTGAGATCTCAGCAGAGTGCATTTTTTATGTCAACAATTTTTTCCTGTTTCTGAATGATAAAATTAACTGGGAAAAAGTTATAAAATTATGTTTAAAATAGTTTTTAATTTACAATTTTTAAATTTAAAATTTTAAAAATAGAGCTTTCAGTCATATTTACTTAGTCACTTTTTATACAAACTGAATCTATTTTTTTTTTCTAAAAGTTTATTCCCTTGGACTGGGATCATGTTTTGCATGTTGCTTAAGTGTCATGTCATGGTTTATTTTTATAATATTAAGTTTGGGAATATTTATGTATAGTCCACTTGGCTGGGAAGAGAAGGCTTGTGAAGGTGTGTAAGAACAGGAAACGTGAATTCACCCAGTTTGAGTGTAAGTAAGCAATGCTTGCTCTCCAACCTGACCAGCTGGGCAGACTTAGAAACCACTGCACAAATCAAAAGAAAAAGAAGCAGAGGGAAATGCATTTCATTTCATTATGAGCACTAAAAAACAAATGTACTCTTTTAATTCTTGCCTGCTCACTTATTTAAAATGAAAATACTGCTTGTATTAATCTTGTTATGGATTAAGAACTGACATAACTTCCAATTCTTCACAGTCTCATGGTCTTGTGGTTACAAGGTTTGGTTACACTTTCTCTTCTGGACCACCTCAACTGTATTAATTTTCAAGCTTCAATTCAGAAAACTTTTCTGAATCATTTTGATATCACCAAATTCCTTCATCTACCCTCTGCCCTTTATCTGCTGTTGTGGAGGAGACTGGTTGTTCCCAGACACATCCAGCCCTCCGATCCAAGGAAATGAAATTTCCTCCTGGTGGCTCCATCAGCTGTCTTGTCCGTGTTGACCTGTTTCACATTTTTTGCACAGTAGCCTCTTCTCTGTTGAAAGACAAATTCCCTTGTCTCCCCATATCAGCATCAGGTTGATCATGCCTATTCTGTCAGACCTGCAACAGCTGTATCCTCCTGATGATATGTATAGAACAGTCAGAAACTGATCCCAGGGATTAAAAAACAGCAAGTCCTGTGTTTAATAGGTGTCAGCCTACACAGGGATGAATTTCCAACCCTCTGACCACCTGTCACTCCCATCAAGTGCCATGGGAGTTAACAAACCTTATGGGATTTGGCCCAGGGATAGGAAGAATTTATAAAATGAGTTGTCAGGTGTGAATTCCCCACGCGCACGGTGACCAGTCTGTAAAGTTTGTTGTGTGCAGAAAAGTTGAGATGCTGATAGAAAACTTGATTCTTATGCTACAAAACCAACTGGTTATCAGTGTGGGTATTAAAATAATTTCTACAGTGCTTCCATTGTATTTCAGCAATATTTAATGGGATAATTAAAAATTAAAGCTATACTAAGAGGAAATTAAAAAAAACCCTGCTGATAAATTATTAAAGTTGTAGTTGATGTGTTTTATTATACCTCAAAAAATATTAACTGACATTTCAGTAAAAATGGGGTTCATTTTACTGTTTTGTCATTTCTGGTACTGGGATACATACAGCTTCAGCCGTGGGAGAGCCTGCTACTTGTCTTAGTGCAGATGCTATTTCATGGAGGGAGCTGAGGTATAGGAATTTACATTTTCATGGACTTATAAGTATATATTAATAGAGGGATCATGTGTTTTTTAAAGGGAGAATAATGAGCCAACAATGGAAAGTTAAGTGTCTTACAAGTGCTGTTGAAGAAAGAGATCTATCATGTTGCCATTTTAATGAGGCCATTACAGTGCCAGTAATCCCTGCAAAAATAATCTGTTGACAGACACTCACAAAAATGAATAGAAAGAAGCCAGTAATCAGTTATAAATGACTGCTGCTAAAACCACAGTTCTAACACTGATCTGTTCATCAAAAACAGCAGAAGATGCTAAGCTCATCTGAGATTGATTCTGATATCGAGAATTACTTGGAAGAAACTTAGAATTTAGCTTTTAAAATTAAGAAAAGAAAACTTCACCAAAGGAATACTAGCAATGTTGAGTTCTGAGATGATTTCCTGCAATGATTGAAGGTGATACTGAATATAAGTTTCAAATATTTTGGCTTTTTTAATAACAAACTACACTCCTGATTTCTGAGATCATCTCATTGGGAAGCACTGCATTAACATAGGGGTGATTCAGCTGAGTTGTGGAGTTTCTGTTCACATAAGGCAGATTGACTTTAATGCAGTTCTGTTATGGTCATCATCATGAATAATTATACTCCAAATTTCAACATTACACTTCTCCTTATGTTGCTAAAACCTGTGATCCATCGTCCTTAGTTGCATATGCCTCTCTTGCTCCAGTTTCCTGCCTGCAAAGAGATGACTAAGTGTAAAAATAGGTGATTATAAGTGTGTCTAGATGCTTGCCATCCAGATCCAAACTGCACACTACATGCAAACTGAGTTGAGGGCTGAAGCAAGCCAGCTGGATCAGTAAGCAGTGAAAATCTCAGTGGGCAAAGGGATAATAGGAACAGAATGGGTACAGTTCAAAGTCAAACTTCACAATGTCTGCAGAAACAATCTGAGGAACTACGTGAACATAGGTAATTATGGATATAATCTATATGCCTAGAAAACTATATGTCAAACCTAAGAGTCTTTAAACTTAAGGTTTAATTAAAAGGTTTAATTTTCTCAGCTTACATGAAGATTTTCATACTTTGTTTTCAAAAGTAAAATCCAGTGACATTTCTCTTCTTATTCTTCATAAATAGAGACAGATTTATATGTAAATGTCCTCTTGTAACTAATCCTAGAGCCTTGTGTCTGCCAAACTGCCAGAATTTTGTCCAACAGCTACAAGCCTTGGCAGAAAAGACATATGTACACACAGGCACATACACATGCACGCACACACACATATAGGTTTACAGAATGCTCTGCCATCATGTTACTCTGTGGCCTGGAAAAAAGTGGTACTTGGAAGTTTATGAAATGTTACTAAGAAACTCTTGACTTATAATGTAGATGTATTCTACCACAGGAATTAGAAATCTTTCACAAGATTTTAGAGCATGATAGGTCAACAGTTTATTTCACATGCATTTGTGAGAGCTACAAAGCAAGAGATGAAACAATTTGTTTGCAAGAATACTGACTAGTTTCTGTGGTTTTCCTGATTCTCAGGAGAAACTGATTTCTGAAAGGGCCAGATGAGACTGAGGTCTGGTCTGACAGCACAGATCCTTGTCAGCAGTATGGAAGCCTCTAGTCTTGTTGGCCTTGACCTCTTGCACAGCTTGCATCAGTCCTCTCTGCTGAACCACACAGCACGCTCTTGGGAG
The DNA here is from genome assembly GCF_022539395.1 of Myiozetetes cayanensis. Classification (NCBI taxonomy): domain Eukaryota; kingdom Metazoa; phylum Chordata; class Aves; order Passeriformes; family Tyrannidae; genus Myiozetetes; species Myiozetetes cayanensis. Next base: position 25,960,489 of record NW_026087853.1, read on the forward strand.
ATCGAGGCTGTGCTGTTGGCTTTGCTAGTTTTCAAAAGAAGCCAGCTAATCTCCCAATACATCAGTTTTCTAGTATCTAGAATAGGGATAATAGGTTTCTCTTTGCTGAGGTTGCTGTAAGACATCTGTACATGTACGTGTTGCTGCTGTTATTATATGTGAGTTTGGGATCAGTGTGACAGGAATAGTCAGAGAGACCTACAAACCAGGCAAAACCTCAAATCTTCAAACATTCATTTATGCTCAGATAATAGACATTTTTTTCTAGCAGCTACTAAAATCTAGATATTAATCAGTTTACTAGTCAGTCCTTATGTATACAATGATGCAAGTCTGATGCCACGTTGCTGGCTCCGAGGGCTTTGGTGGTTCTTCCTTCCAAGACTGAGATGGCTAGGCTCAAGAAGTTTTCTCCAACAAAAGCTTTCATCTTTCTGAAGCCCCACAGTGTATCGCTGATCTGTGGGTCAAGATCTGCCTGGTCCAAAGGGTTGTTTTCTCCTGTCAAGGATCAGCCTCTGTTCTGGCTTGTCAAGGGGTGTTACCAGCTGCATTCCACCACTTGAATGTCAGTCTATTCCAGTTTGTTCAGAGCACTGTTATCTGCTGGCAGATGGTGTGCCAGTTCTCTGATTCCATCTATAGTTGTGGACTGAGTACTATTAACTTAATTTTAACAATTTTTATGCATTTAAGCCAAACGAAAGATATATTTTGCTTCCTACTCTAAATCAATGTCATGATAAGTCAAAAACAGAAATAAAGTGCAAATGAGCCTTCATGCTACATTTAGATCATCTGAAGAAAACACTATAAAAATGTAAAATGTTAGCGTGGTAGTATAAGAATATAACATTATGAATGGGGATATAGAAAACTTAGTTTCAGAATCCATTAGAAAATGGAAGTTCAGTAGTGTTTGAAATGGGGTGGCATGTACAGCTACGACACTTTACTGCCTTTTGGTGTACTAGCAGAAATACTTCATACTTTGTGGAGGGGAAAATGGCTGCACTGGTACTGTAGAGGAGTTAATCTCTGCAGGTTTGATTTCTGATGTGTCCTCTCTGTGTCACAGGCAAATAGCGAGTGTGTGCACTATCCCATCACATGTTCTGTTTTCCTGCAGAAGGAATGAGAAGCACATTAGCATGGAAGAAGATAAAATCCTCCCTCATTGCTTCCTCTGGATAGGAGGAAGCAATTCCTCAGGACTGTGGAAATCCACCTGTCATAGTGCTGGGCTGTGCCCCCAAGAAGACTACAAAGTGCACTGTGAAGCATAACTGCCTTAGCTTGCAGAAGTAGCCAGAAAAAGCTGTATCATGGTGATGGCCCAGCTCACCTCTTTGCTTCTATGAAACTTGAATTTGTTCCCCCTGTTTTCTTTCTCCAGTTCAAGCACACCAGTGTGCAGACGTGGTAGCTGCTCCTTGCCCAGCAGCCCCAGGTCGGCAGGCTGCAGACCACTTGTTTCAGGGCACACAGCTTTTATAGCCTGACATAAATGAAGCAATTTACTTCAGCTGAGGATCCTGCTTGTCTGCTAGTTTTTTCCATAACCCCTTCTGTAGTTTGGCTAATTAGTTCCTTTTTCTTTTCAGACAAGTGAAAATCTCTAGGCTTAAACTAAAGCTTTGTGTCTCAAATGACTTCTCCCTCCCCCCCCCATCTCTGTTGAAATAATTGCTGTATCTAAGGACATTCTGAAGATTTGGATATAACACCCCACAGTAAGTTGATGTCTGTTTTACTTGTGTTATATCACATTGCACTATATCTGTTGACGTTTAGTTATTCCAAATGCACTCTTTATGCAGACAGAAGGTGTGAAACATAGTCAAGAATGAGAACTTGTTGTATATTTTGTTGTTATATTTTGTTTCAGTGAAACAGTGTACCTAGAATAAATAAATGTAAGTGATACTTGGGATTTGGGTTTTTCCCTTGTTGGGAAAAACTCCACTTCATGGAGTGAAAAGCTGTATTATTCCTTCATGTCATTAAAAAAAATATTACAACTTGGAAAACTGATATTCATGACTGTGACAGAACTGTTTATCTGAGTTTTCAGGTTCTCTGGTAATTAAAACTTTCCCTAACTAATCCGATTTCTTCAAAGTTCTTCATTGAAGCTAGAAATCATATGCTCAAAAAAATACATTTATGTGTTTTAGAAAAAGGGATGAGAAGAAGTAATGTGGCAGGAGGCAGGATAATAAGAAGGACTGGAAGAAGAGAGCAGTGGGAAAACTTATGAGATCAAAGCTTAGCACTGTTTCAATCACTTGTTTTGCTGGTTTCAGTTATCAAAATGCTAGTGTAGTTTTCTGGGAAATATTATCTTCTATAAAGCTTTGTTTCTAGTGACAATTTAGTGTGTCAGCTAAGTAGTAGCTGGAATTATTGACTGTGGTCTTCTGTGTGATGAAAAAGTCTTGGGCTGTGATACCTGGGAAGACAGGAATACACTGTGGAGAAATGGGTGCTTTTGTAAATAAGGACAGGGTGTAACTGGGCTTTTTTTTGTTGTTGTTGGTTTTTTTTGAGAAGCTGGGGAAGGATCCAAGAAACATTCTTGGGTTATTTGGAAGGTTAGAGGATGAAAAGAATTTTATTAGAACTGTAGTAGTTTGGAACATTTACTTAGCACATAATCTTCAACTACCTCTTATTATGTTTTCCATGCTGGTAAAGTAAATGAAGAATTTCACCAGCATATTTACAGGTGTGAGGGAAGTGCTAGTGAAGAATAAGCAGTAATAAGCATGTTGCAGGGGGTCTCTCTTAACCAGATGTACACTGTGGAAAGTATTGAGTGTTGACAAAGGAAATGTACTGTAAAGTAAAGGTATTTTCTCTGTTGCTTAATTGTGTCATCATGAACAAGGAAACATGACCAATGCATGATATGTTTTCTAGTGTGAGAACAGGCCCCTTGCTCTTCAGATCCTTGTAAAAGCCTTGCTATAAACCCATAAAACCCACATTTCTCCCTTCTCTGGGGATAATTGCTCCACCAACTGTAATGTACTTCTGGTGATATCCACCTGAATGAGAGTTCTGGTGGGAGCTAGTCAGGTATCGGCAGAGCTGGAATACCAGAGTTTGCTTGGATGGGTTGGAGATAAGGAGGACAGGGAGAGGCATGTAGGAGTAAGCAGAAAAATGACATCTGCATCATGTGGTAAATACATGATCCAGCTGAAACAAGTCAGCTTTACCTTGAACTTCCAGCTGCTTTTCAACTTGTATCATCAACTTTTGTCACCAAATTTCATGCTGTCAGCCAAAATACTAATGAGCCACACACTTCCATAGAGCTTCCTATTTGAAAGTGCTTATATTGAAACATTACAAAGACTGTATTTTAACAGGATTAATTTTTTGTGCAAGTCAATCAAAGGCATGTTTGTTTGATTTTTCATGAGATCAGTCTGGCATATACTATGACATTGTTAGTTATATGTTGCATTTCACTTCAATTACATCCTTCATCAAACTATTTAAATAACATATTTAATAGAGTTAATTGTTCTCTTTGAGTGAAAAAGATAAGAACATATTATGAATCTAAGACTAGTGGGACTGAGGGAGAGGAAAAAATGAAAATTACAGTTTTCAGAGGGCTAAATCCAAGCCAAAGTCCTTTCAGATCTTTGGCTCTGAGAGTTGTCTTCTGGAGAGGTCTCTGGAGTACTCTGTCACCAGATCTACTCTAGTTACTGTGGAGGTAGCCCTGAAGTCTGCTGGGTTTGGGTATGTGCTCTGAAGAATGTGCCAGTTTCTGAGGTAAGTGATTTGGATTAGCTTGTACCCTTCTCGGAAAGCCTGTTAGTGCTGATGGAAGCTCTCCGCAGTGCACAAGCAGTCCCACAGCTCCATTTTAACAGCAAAGCCTTGTTTGGCACTGGCTTCCCTGCCTCTTCTGTACCCTGTGACCAAACCAGCGAGGCATTAGGGATTTAGCCTCAGAGTTTACCAGGTTCTCCTTTGCATTTGCTGCATCCTGCAGTTGTTGCAGCTGGTTACTAGGGTGTGAATGGTGTGGGAACATCCCTCATAGCTGTTGACACCCTATAGAGCAAAGGACCCTATAGAGCAAAGTGATTGATGGCCAGGAGTGCAGGATCATTAGTCTCCCCTTAACCCTAGACAGTGAAGGCAGATATCCTTGCCCTGCATAAATCAGCTCAGCTCTGGCTTTTATTCCAGAAAGCTTGATTTACAGGGTCAAAGTCCTCACTGTCACCTCGTATCTGTCACTGTAGAAGAGGGAGACTAGAGAATCAGTGTAGAGTGTGGCAAAGGGTAAATCCTTTGTAGGGCCTGGAAGTGCACAGCTTTGATTGTTTTGCTGTTAAATCAGACAGAAGAAAAGCTACAAAAAAACTAGAGGAAAAAGAACAACGCTTTGCAGGGTGCATTGAAGAATATCAGCAATAGGCTTTATCTGGAAAGAGGAGCAGTGTGGAAACATGAGATTTTCCTGTGTACTTACAGACATACATACATACATGCATACATATATGTATACACACACCAATACAATCCTCTGACAACACTGGAAGTGTTGTCATGTAAATCCCCTTTTCCTCTAGTATCTTCCCCGATATGTTCATCAACCTCATAACTAGCTCATGAAAGAAATTTAGGATGAAAGAAAATAAATTTGTGTAAGTAAAATTATTTTTTCATATTCTGCCTTTAATATCTCTCATAATGGCAAGTAGCTTCACCAACTGTGGCTGCAGTGTTCAGTGTGTTATTAAAAATTTACTGTCACTGCTATACTCACTAAGCTTCAACAGAAAACAGAGCATTTTAGGATGTGGATAACTCCAAATCCATGATCAGCCAGAAAAAAATTGGACTTTTAAAACCAACCATGTTTCAGGAAGAATACAAATAGTCCTCTATCCTTATTTCACTGAACTGTTTATTTATTTATTTGATATTTGTCTCATTTCTCAGTGACTGATTTTTTTCAAATTCATTCAAGATTATTATTGTTATTAAATTACTAATAAACTTGATCCTATTCAAGCAAGTTGTGAAGAATACTTCCCACCTGACAGTCTCAATATTAACTCATCCACCAACAAGTTCTGAGCAAAATTCCTTCCTTTACTGTGATAAATATCTACTCAGTATTTCCAGCTGAAATTCAGGAATGCTACCTGGTTGGCCCAACATCTAGTAACAAGTTTTTTCCCCCAGACTTAGTTCTTTAAAGACTTTTGCTTTATTTTAAGCATGAGTTAAGTTTAACACCTCTTTGTCAGGTGTTATGGAGAGGATCTTTCCTGATGCCCATTAATGAAACAATTAAATTTGTTCCTTAGTGCCCAGATATTTTGTTCTCCATATGAGTTTCTTCTCAGATTTGTTCTGCCCACTGAATTTTACCTTTCCTTTTGTGTCACCTCTGAGTTATTTGTTCTCTACTTTGGACTTAATATTCCTTGCCACAAGGATAGGCCTCTGGAAGAGAAAGTGATCAATTTCCTTGCCTGAAATGTGAGGTTCTTTCTTTTCTCCCCTTTTCCCAGCCTGAATTTCCTGCAAAATCAAACTCTTGGCTAATGAGAGGGAGAGAATACCTGATTCTTGTAATATTTCTACTTGCGTACCTGTTAGGAAATGAATGTTCTCTCTCCTGTGGTTTGGGGTAGTAGGTAGGTATCAAAAATTTCTGTGGAAAGTGTATTATGCTTATAAATAAATTTGCTTTTGTTTTTCTTCCACATTCACTTTTTCTTAACATTTCACTTTTCAGAGACTGACCTTACTTCAATGTTTAAAAATGGTTTTCACTTTTCATATTCACTGACCAAAATAATTAATCCAGCACATTTGTAATCTTCCACTAACGTTCCATTTATTTTATTTTATTTCATCTTATTTTATGAAGACTGAGACAAACTAGAAAAGGCGTTTGGGAACTTTTACTTCTTCAGAAAATAAGATTAACTCACTGCTTGAACACTTTCTGAACTGTTTGGCTCATTGTACCTCCAAAATAGCTTGATATAGGATTTCCAGATGAGTACGTTGGCCTAATCTGTTAGCATTGGCAACTGTCAGTAGTGTTGAGTGGACTCTCTTTTCACTGATAATGGTTAAGCTGTTGTGACTAAAATTACTTTGTTGCTATAACAGTTTCCACATACATAAAAGGCTCTGATAGGCTCATAAATAAAGCCTGTGGTAGTACAGGAATCTGACACACAGTTCTGTGGCACTATTTAGAAAGTCTGGAAATTCTGTAGAAACGTCAAATAATTTTGTTCCTGTGTGTTATTTTTAATTATTAACTTTTAGTCTAGACTGTGAACCTTTTATCTTCTGATTTAGAATTTGTGAATATTACCCTTACTTTAAATTAAGGCCAGGATTGCTCGAGGTTCGGCAAGAAATGGTAGGGGTGGTGTCTGTAATTTCTTCATTATTGGTGGAAATAATTAAACTGACCATCAAAGGTTTTAATAGGTGCAGCAACTGATGCACTTCTGTAGTTTATGGCTGACTAAATGGCTGAACATAGTGGCTTTCCTGCATGTCATCTTGCTGCAGTGCATGCATGGTGCTTGCCAAAGAGGCTGCTGGAAGTGGAATTTCCTCAGGAGCATGGACACCACAAAGGCATATGCAGCTGGACAACGTCCCATTTATGTCAGGACTGCTTCACCCCTCAGACAGGAACTATAGAAAACTCTCTTTCTCCTGTGACTTTCATTGTGGTTGTAGCTTGTGGGATTTTAAATAGATTTAGCTCAGCTGATTTTTCTGAAATGTTTGGACTTTTTACAAGAAACATGATGCATTCAAAAGCTCCTGGCATTAACTTAGGACTTCAGATAAACTGAGTGTCTTCAGAGGTAATGCTACAGCTTCTGGACAGTTGTCTTTTCTTAAGGGCACTGCTTGAACATGACACAGCTTTGTGAGTTCAATCTCTGAATGAAAGTGCTCTTTTCCAAGTGTGTGCTGTGGATGGAAATAGTTCAACAATAAATATTGCTGGCCACAATCAATTTTTTTCATAAACACATATCTGCATTTTAAATTATAACATATGTATTTTAACATTTTACTGCTGCTGGTGCTGGAGAGAGATTTCAAGTTATGCTGATTTCGTCCTGTAAAAGCATTGATGGTGGAGCAGCATTAGGACAAGGTTTTTTGAGCAAGGGTTTTTCAGGCAGTGATGGGCAAGAACAGCTCTGGAAATAGTTCAGTCATATTTATGTGAAAGTTACCGGTCAGGCACAGAGGTTTGGTAGCAATACACTTATGGTGGGCTCTGAGAGCAAAAGAAAGTGCTTTGCCACCCACAAATCTGCTTAAGATGTGGGTATGACTTCAACACTGACTGCCTACAGCCTGAGCACTGCAGACAGGCTCTGTGGCACTCCTGGGCCTTTTGTCACATAGGAAGAACTAATGAGATTGGGGAAATTATTGAATTTCTTACTACTTAAACAGCAGTTCATTTATTCAAATTTCTAGAAGGGTAGGTTCATGCTGAGCAACTTTGCTTAATTTTTTCATTATGAATAGCGCCATTGCTTCAGTGAAGGCCCATTTCAATATGAGAGCTGTTTAAGGTCAAATGTGGTTTATAGCATCATTATTCACTTCATGTGCACGTTCTTTGGGAAGTGCATTCAGATACCTGATTGCTGAAAAAATATTTTTGCAAAGCAAAAGCTCTTTGTCTACGTGCTAGAAATACTAGTTTTGAATTCAAGTTAAATACATTATTTTACTAAGGCTGTAGAACGATGTATGAAAAACAGATAAGATTAGTACTTTTTGTGCACTTTGATTTAATAAAGGCCATTTTCCTTTTGGAGGTACCTTTCTTGGCCTCCCACTGCTATTCCTCAAACAAAATTCTTAAGCTACACATAGCTTACCAGCTTAAGCACACTTTAAAAAATGGTAATTTAAAATCCCTGTATAGCCAAAATAGCTCTGTTCCGGAACGACTCACAGCATGGTCTTTAAAACAGAACACCCAGCTACTAAACTGTTCTGTGTCACCTCAAAACATCTGCTGGAAAACAAGGCTATAATAGATACATTGTTCTCAGACGCTTTTTTCTTTTTTTGTTAAGTCCTGTTAAGTAGCCAGTATTTCATTTCAGTAGAATAGGGCCCTTTTCTCTTGCAGTAGGAAAAACTTTCCTCCTACAAGGATAATTCTGTATGTGTGCGTGCCTGTACTTTCTTTTACGTCTTTTCTTTTAGGGACTCCAGTTAAGAGCTATTCGAACTTAAATGGGGGCTGGTTTACCCCTCTCAGCTGTTCCTTTCCTATTGTGCATATGAGTCCATACTCCTTTCCCATTCCTTCAGATGTACCAATGCTCTTGCCCCACTGTCTACAAAAGGACAGTGTTCACACGGGTGGCTGTTGTGCATTTTCCCTTTGCTCTTTGTACCATCATGCTAAATGTCTGCTGTTCGCTAGGTTCTGTTCTGCATGCACAGCCCTCAAAAAAAGTGCCATGCATTTTTCCTGCCAACATAACCTCTTCTGTGGTCCATGGAGCAACACCACCATCCTGCAGAGATGACCAGATCAATTGGGTATTTACACTATGGCATTGGCTTCCATCCACAATTTGCCTGCCCTCTCTCATTAAAAGCAGCGTGTGAAACAAGATGAAGTATGACAATTGTATGAAGTATGCTCAAAGGAATATTTGTAGTTGCTTTTAGGTCTACAGGTCTAGAAATTTAGAAGATAAAACCAGAAACTAAAGGTAGCTTTGAGACTCAGAGAGCTCGTAACCCGAGAGGACCCTTTGGAGGTAGTATGCCGAGAAGGAATCTCCTGAGGCCTTCCTTTTTATTCATCCTTTGATCAAGAGTGTTTGCCTCTGAAATGGCAAAGTTTAAAGACTATCTACAAAAGCGTCCGCTATGAGCCAGCCCCTGAGAAATGACTGTATCTGTAGGCAAACTGGAAATAACATTTCCGCTGCCAGATGAACTTTCAGACAGTTACATTTTGATCACAGTGGGGAAAGGAAAAAGGAACACTGAGTTATGAAAAACACTTTTATTAAAATAATAAAAAAAATCTATTTCAAGTTAATTGCATTCCATTTTAAGTATGGCTCATAATACCCACCTAACAGTCAGGTTTTAAGTAAATAGCAAGCAAAATAACTTGTTGTAATCTGAATAGTAATAATTTTATTTTAATTCACGTCATCATATCAACTCTTTTCCCACTTCAAAACAACTGACTACTGACTTCTTAAATTTAGGCATGTGGATCTTTCAAACATCTAATGCAATAAAAGCACTTGCATAAGGAAGGCAACACATTATTCTAATTATAACTCTGATATGGACAATGTTAAGATTCCTAAAACCATGTTTTGTGTTTATTAATGAAATTTGTGTGTGCAAATATATATTGCAGGTCTGTCATTGTAGTACATAAAGTACTGATGTTTCTTATGAAGTCTGATGAACAAAAGAACAGACAAAACAGTGTAAGATACTGCAGGTAGATATTCCTTGACTGTTGGTCTTTCATTACTTTTAAAGAATTAGCTCCTCACAGAGTTGCATGTCATGTAGGTACTTGTTGGAGTACCAGTCTCTCCAAAAGACTTGGGAACCTGACTGTGTGCATTGCAAGGCAGTCCACTGGCAAAATTCATGTTTTCTTATGCTTCGTTTCAAAACAGCTGCAGTGGTATTTGGAGCAAAAGATGACTTTAGTTTATAGCCAGCTTTTGTCTAATATGTGGGCCTGGTTAAGATATTCCTTTCCAATCTAGGCTTTCCAATACAACAATAGCATCAGCCTAATGTTTTTAATCTTTTTTTGTATACCCACAAAGTTTTATATAGTGGAACTGTAGCTGTGGCACCAAACAATGTGCAAGATCTCAGAGCCACCTAGAGTCACTCCAACTGCATTTTCTTTTTAATTATAGCTTCAGCTGGGAAGAAATCTGCAAATACTCTATGTATAGGTGGCATTCATATTTTCCTTATATTTCATACTGTGCCTAAATAAATGTGAATTTATTCACTAGTTCCTTGGTAGCTGATTCTTCTAGTAAAGAATGCCAGTGTGTACCCACTCTTACTCCTGGCTTAGCAGGGTGTCATTTCTGGATAGTGCAGTCTTCCCCCTGATTCTGTTTGGTGATGGATGTTACCAACCATATGTGGTCACTTGGGGTTCATGGGTTAGTTCTCTGTTCTTCTGGCCATCCTCCTGTGGAGGAGAGAGAAGGGAGAGAGATGGTTCCTGTCCTTGGACAACCCCCCTGGGATGGAGCCCACTTTATTGCTGGGTCCCCTATTCATGACTACTGTGGGAAGAGCATGGGAGCCTGTGTAGTGTCTCTGTAGGTTTGCTGACTGATAGCATTACTTTCTCTCCTTGACTTTCATTTTGGGGGAGAATCTCCCTCTTGGATTTGTGCTGGAGTCTTTTTACGATCCCTCCCACTCCACACACTGCTGCCTGAGTGATCTCTACACCTTGATGCCTTGGGAAGGGCCATGTTCTTCTTTTCCTTTTTAGAAGACAGGCTGAAACCCCTTCAGTTACCAATCCTCATCACACAGAACAAAGTGCATTTAATATTTGACTCTTCCAGAGCTTTCTGTAAACCAAGTAACATGGTTCCAAGCCCTGCCAGATGCATGAACCCTTCCTCATGCTTTTGTCATCCCAATCCTTCTGATCTGGGTCTTCTGCTGAAAGAAGGAAGGTGGCTTATCTGAATGTGCCTCCCAGAGTCCCTCCTGGCCCCCCTTGACTACAGCTGACTTCTCCCCCCGGCAGCTGAGCTCTCTGTGCTGTCTGGCTTAGCCACAGCACCACAGTTCCCAACACAGCTTCTGGTGCCGTGGCTGTGCTGAAGTCTGAGCATCCATGGAGCCCATGTCACACATGCCCTGGCTGTCATAGGCTGCGATTCCAGCCATGCTGGGCCGGGGCTTCCAGCTCAGGCAGCTGTGAGGTTGCAGATCCAGCCAATATTGTTGTCCAATAAGCAAGGGAAATGACGACGGTAAGCAAGTGGCATCTGCAAATTGCAATCAGTCCTGCCATCCCTCTCCAGTTTTATATCCACTGTGAGGAGGGAAAAAACCCAAAACCATATTTATGGTAAACCTGATTGAGAATTTGAACTTGGACACAGTGGCAGCTCACTTACAGACTTCTTCAGGATGCAGCTGCAGAAGTGGAAATCTTCTTACATCTAAGAGCACTAGGCATCTTAAAAATTGGAATTTTTTGCATAGAAGGGGTAAATTTTGGGGAACTGGTAAAAACACGTGAACAAATGGAATCCCTTTAATGTAATAATTTTAAGCAAAAGGAAGGAGGAGACTAGAGTAAAATTGCTTTTCAGTGAATACCCTTTGAGGTCACTTTTCTATCGTCATTGTGGGAAACATAAATATATGTGTATGAACAGCATCAAAATGTGACATAACAACTAAATGATAGAGACATTTGCTCCTAATTTCTTACTGGGAAAATTCTGAAAGAATGCAATCCAGATATCATCCTTTCTGTATCTAAGCCAGAGCTGCATTTATTTTCTTAGCACTGTTTTCGTTCCCAAAATGAGTGTTTATTAGAAACAGGTAACAGAAATCAAGGTCATCTTGTGCCAAAGGATTCTTCTAAATGTGATGTGTTTTTGCTTCAGGAACTTTAGCTGTACAAATATTTCTGTGGGTTTGGGAAGGGAACTAGCTGTTTCCTTTGGGGTATCAATACGCACATTTTGGGACTAAATCCTTGTCTCTGCTGGGATACTGGGTCCTGGCTGGGATACAGGTGAGCTTGGCACTTGATGCCCAGATCCTGACCAGAGATTGCACACAGGGAGGCCGGGCGAGGAGAATAGCAGAACAAATTACTAATGACACCTAAATGAGGAAAAAGAATTTGGAAAACATCATGGATTTGCTGTTCATGATTTGACTGCCACAATTATAAAACATCAGTTTTCATCACGTTTTCACTGTTTGACTAAGCTGGATCCTATCCTAAAGTATAGGGACTGTGCTTTTGATCATTGATATTGCAGTGGATTGAGAGGGAGAGATAAGAAAAAGAACATGAATTCTAACTAATAAATGACAGATATTATCATTAAAAAACCTAATTAAAATTAATTAAAAATTAAGGGTGACCTCTTTTAGGTTCACTTGTTTTCATGTTGGGCCCTGAGCCTGCACAAATTCAACTTTTCCAGTGAGGAGTGAGTGTGGCGCCCACTCTCCCCCCTGAGAGTCCTGTGCTGGCAACAACAGTGCTGTTCCTTGTCCCATGCAAGGCAAGGGTAACAGACCGGATTCCTCCCCTGAGGAGAAACACAGTCTCCAGAAACATCAGAAAGCCTGTGATGTGGACAGTGAAGACTTTCCCAGTGAACAATTTCCCAGTAAGAGTTGCAGAACATCCTGCAGCATAATGTGGGGGTCTACAAAGCATGTTTGTCTTCTTTGACATTTACTCCTGGGTATTTCCAGTTGCTTATTTTTTTTCCTCCCTCTTCTCCTTCAGACTACCACCTATCCCTCATATGATAGAGGTGACTTCCAGCCTGACAGAGATATAAAACCCACACAAGGTAGATTTATATAGTTACCTTCCCTGTGGAGTAGTGTTTACCTTCACATTGTTTGTTCATGGTTTGACTGCCACGATTATGACATTAGTTTTCATCAGGTTTTCACTGACTGTTTGACTAAGCTGGATCCTATCCTAAAGTATAGGGACTGTCCTTTTGATCATTGATACTGCAGTGGATTGCGAGAGAGAGATAAGAAAAAGGCAGAACATGAATTCTAACTAATAAATGACAGATATTATAATTAAAAAACCTAATTAAAATTTAATTAAAAATTAAGGGTGACCTCTTTTAGGTTCACCTGTTTTCATGCTGGAGGCCCTGAGCCTGCACAAATTCAACTTTTCCAGTGAGGAGTGAGTGTGGCGCCCACTCTCCCCCCTGAGAGTCCTGTGCTGGCAACAACAGTGCTGTTCCTTGTCCCATGCAAGGCAAGGGTAACAGACCGGATTCCTCCCCTGAGGAGAAACGGAGTCTCCAGAAACATCAGAAAGCCTGTGATATGGACAGTGAAGACTTTCCCAGTGAACAATTTCCCAGTAAGAGTTGCAGAACATCCTGCAGCATAATGTGGGGGTCTACAAAGCATGTTTGTCTTCTTTGGCATTTACTCCTGGGTATTTCCAGTTGCTTATTTTTTTTCCTCCCTCTTCTCCTTCAGACTACCACCTATCCCTCATATGATAGAGGTGACTTCCAGCCTGACAGAGATATAAAACCCACACAAGGTAGATTTATATAGTTACCTTCCCTGTGGAGTAGTGTTTACCTTCACATTGTTTGTTCATGGTTTGACTGCCACAATTATAAAACATCAGTTTTCATCACGTTTTCACTGTTTGACTAAGCTGGATCCTATCCTAAAGTATAGGGATTGGGCTTTTGATCATTGATATTGCAGTGGATTGAGAGGGAGAGATAAGAAAAAGAACATGAATTCTAACTAATAAATGACAGATATTATCATTAAAAAACCTAATTAAAATTAATTAAAAATTAAGGGTGACCTCTTTTAGGTTCACTTGTTTTCATGTTGGGCCCTGAGCCTGCACAAATTCAACTTTTCCACTGAGGAGTGAGTGTGGCGCCCACTCTCCCCCCTGAGAGTCCTGTGCTGGCAACAACAGTGCTGTTCCTTGTCCCATGCAAGGCAAGGGTAACAGACCGGATTCCTCCCCTGAGGAGAAACACAGTCTCCAGAAACATCAGAAAGCCTGTGATGTGGACAGTGAAGACTTTCCCAGTGAACAATTTCCCAGTAAGAGTTGCAGAACATCCTGCAGCATAATGTGGGGGTCTACAAAGCATGTTTGTCTTCTTTGGCATTTACTCCTGGGTATTTCCAGTTGCTTATTTTTTTTCCTCCCTCTTCTCCTTCAGACTACCACCTATCCCTCATATGATAGAGGTGACTTCCAGCCTGACAGAGATATAAAACCCACACAAGGTAGATTTATATAGTTACCTTCCCTGTGGAGTAGTGTTTACCTTCACATTGTTTGTTCATGGTTTGACTGCCACGATTATGACATTAGTTTTCATCAGGTTTTCACTGACTGTTTGACTAAGCTGGATCCTATCCTAAAGTATAGGGACTGTCCTTTTGATCATTGATACTGCAGTGGATTGCGAGAGAGAGATAAGAAAAAGGCAGAACATGAATTCTAACTAATAAATGACAGATATTATAATTAAAAAACCTAATTAAAATTTAATTAAAAATTAAGGGTGACCTCTTTTAGGTTCACCTGTTTTCATGCTGGAGGCCCTGAGCCTGCACAAATTCAACTTTTCCAGTGAGGAGTGAATGTGGCATCAACTCTCCTCCCTGAGAGTCCTGCACTGGTAACAACACACAACCACAGAAGACAGATTTATATAGTTACCTGCTCTGTGGAATAGTGTTTACCTTCACATTATTTGCTTTCAAAGAGCATGGCCACAGTGAGGGAAGGCTGGCTAGCCAAAGCTTTTTTCACTGTAAAGAAAATAATACCCTCAGTACTGCAGTTGGACAGACCATGATATTTAGGAGTAGGTATCTTTCCCTGTGAGTTACCAATTCAAACTGTATCTGAATGAGACCCATGACTGATTGATTAGTTATCTATGGGAAATGGACTGATGTTCCAATTCAAGGGTGAATTCACATTCCAGCTGGAGCTTAGTTTAGTTGTCAACAATCCCCGGAAAATGGCATATAGAAACACATACAGAGAGGGTTTATTTCAGTGCTAGCAAAACTGGCAATACAATTGGCTTTGCTATTGTACAAGCTCTACATAAAAAAATTGTGTGGTTGGCTGTGAAACATTTTGTCTCATAATCCACCATCTTGGCTGGTATCTCTCCCTCATATGATTTTGTGACCTGATCTGATAGTCTTTGTTAGGGACACGTAACAGAGAACATCGCTGCTTAAAAGAATGAACAAATCAAGTAGGAAGACACCAATCATATGGCATTTATAAATGGAAGAAAATGTTGCCCTTACTCAATCTATTTCACACGATATATATTTGTGGTCTAGAAAAAGTGTACAAACAGTTATTTGCACTTGAAACACAAAAATTGTATGTGTTGATTTATGGTTTAAAAAGTCTTTTGAGAGGCATGTATCAGATTAAATGTAATGAACATTTCAGAACAGACCTCCCAATGCCATTTGGCAACTTATACAAGGCGTTGCAATTATTTTCTAGGTTTAGAGATGCAGTAAGAACCCAAAAAACTTTGCCATTGTAGCTGAATGTACAAATGGTCTTAGCTCATTTCAGGGAGTAAATTTAACAGCTCAATTAAGTCTAACACAAAAAAAAATATTGAGCTGACCTGTGTAATTTTAGTTTCCAAAATGAAGTAGGAATAATCCTATTATTTGTTAAAACTGTATAGTCACTATGATTTCTAAATCTCTGAATGTTTGTATGTAGAGAAGATATTACAAATTCATGTGGATGAGGGAGAAAATGGTGGGGGAATGGTTTTAGCTATAGGAAACACTATGGAGAACTGTATTCATATCAGGTTGTGGATTTAGGAATGTGGAAGGTTGCACATATCACATCTATGGAGAACTGTATTCATATGCTATTAGGATTAAAACCAAAACAAACCCCCCCAGCAAATACAGAAAGAAACCACACCACACCCCTCTCTACACACCTCTCTGGGACTTAATTTTTATCCATGTTAATTTTCACCCATTTATTTTCATGATACATGCATAATACAAGAAAGAATTCAGAGCACTAAATGATAGTTTTATTGCATGTCCATGCTGAGATGTTAAAGAACAATTTTCTGTAAAAGCATTATGCATATGATCTACCTTTCTTACTTTGCCAGAAATAGGACTGCACACACATGAGACTGGAGTAGGACTTGGTATGGATAGTTCTGAGACTTTTGGGCATGTGTTTGCTTTCACAGGATAAAGATCATTCCTCCATTACCAATTTGAGAAAGTCAACCTACGCAATCATGAGAAGCAGTCGGAATAAGTTAATATAACCTTTTAAAAATGTAAAATTTATTCCTGCTTGGTTTACAGAAGGGGAAAGACACTGGCAGGTAAAGAGAAAGCTACAAAGTTTATAATTTAAAATTCCTGTGGCATTTTAACTACCTAACTGTAGAAAAAAAAAATTATGATGTATCGGTAGATTAAATATTCAGATTTTTGTATGCTGTTGAAGGAGGGCATGTGTGCTTGCAGTGACATGTGACCACATTAAGAAGCAGAATATATCTGAATGTTGCTAAAAACAATTGAGACTGTTGCACAGAATAGGGTTACTAAACCACTTCCAAATAAAACAGAAGTGGGTTAAATCATCTACTGATTCACAGCAAGAAAATTATTAACATCTCTGATCTCTGAAGTTACATAGAAATCATCAACACTGTGGCTAACTTTTTTGTACCATCAGAACACTGGCCAGGCTTAACTTTCTCTGATCCAGAGCCATCTGTCAGCAATGAGTCACAACAAACGAACCATCCAAACAAAGAGAGTGAGTGGTCTCTCCACTGTCAGTAAACAAGGGATAACGAGGTTGTTCCAGCCCAACATCTTTTATTTCAGATCTGAAGAATGTAGCTGTGATAATTTTGAAGTAAATTCCTATGTACCTATTTATAAACCTTTTACATCTTAAACTTCTTAGGATTGCTCCAGCCAACACACTGGATTAACCACTAAGCAATTTTGGAGTGTATCATTTAAGCAAAAAGAGAAGTGCTGCACTTTCTTCAATCTAGTCCTGGAGCTCTCTGTGTGCAGCAGTGTTGGCTCAGTAACTGTGACTGACAGCAGTGTTCCTACTCTCTACTACTTTACATTCCATTCAGACTGATGTAAATGCCATCAATCTTAGCAGAATCTCCTTCTAACATAAGAATTATTTGTATCTCATTTCTATCAGAGAACGTTATACAAGTAAGGGCATTTAACACAGATGGTGGTCTCCAGAGGCTTCTTTAACTCATTCTGATTGTTTCATTTTTTTAATTGTTACTTTTTTTTAGAAGTGTTTAATTCTGAAAAACAGAGGCACTAAATTCATCAGTAAATCAAAAAATATCAATCCAAATATTCTAAAACCTTCAAATTAAAGCAAGAAACCAAATGAAGGGTTATAATTTCAAAATGTGGATTAATTTTGAAGTACCTGCAATGATTTTTAAGATCTTTCTATACTTCCTGAAATATAGATGTGCCAATTTCCTACAGCTGAAGACCAGACTTCTAATTTTCTTCCTGAGAACAGGTTTAGCACTTTGAAAGTCAGCCTCGTGCTGTTTTTACTTACCTACATGGGAAGGCAGATGCCAATGAAGAATTGCCTGTCCTGAGACGTGGAAGTTGGAACTGCTGTGCCGGAAGGTGGCGCTGGCGCTGGCCCTCTCAGACGCTTGTTAACAGAAAAGGAGCTAGAAAAGTTCCAAACCTCCCCGTCCTCTACGCAGCTGCTCAACGTATTTATTAGCAGCATGAATGCTGCTGCTATTATTTTATTTAAAAGACCCACTGAGCCACGGACAACCTCTCCTTTCAGCACAGGCCTTTGAGGATATGAAGGGCACGGTGACTGGCTATAAATTGAACAAACTTACCAAAGAAACAGCTTGCTTTTAACATTGTTTGCCTCTGGATTAACCATAGAGACTTCTTGTACAACCTTCCACATTCTCTACATCCACAAGAGGTACTCGGGGAAAAAGAGCCACATAACAAGCACCAGCACACCATAACTCAAACTGTGTCAGCAGGGAAGAGGCATGATGTAGGTAATACCCCTACAGAGACAGAGCTGTAAAGCCCTACCTTATTGGTAGCAAAGAGCTTTAGCACTACTACTACAACAAAACCAGAGTTTAGAGAGGAAGAAGAATGTTTGAAGTACAAAAATGGTATTTATTAATTTTTCCTTTAAAAACCCAAACCTCCAATTGTCCAGTGCAGACGTGAAGACCCAGCCATAAAGCTGGGCAAAAATGAAACATTTCTCCAGAGGCAGTGTAAAGACTGAAAACTGAGATTTTCTGAATGTAGCCACTGAGGTAATTTCTGGTATCTTTACACAGTTTACTGAAGGAATGAATTCTGTAAGCTGTGATTGAGGAGTGCTCCTGGTTTAAGTGAGCGGTGCCACGATCTGGACAAAAAGCAATTGGCAGGTTTTTGATAAAACGGTTCTCAGCTGCAAGGTTAAAACTCTGCATAGGAAGCACAGTTGAGAAGGGATTATTTCAAGAGCCCAGAATGAACTCCCACAGGAAGCAATAAACACCCTAAATGTAATTTTCTTTTCTAAACACACTTTGACCTTTTTTTTTACTAACAAATATAGTATATGCTTAGGGAATTAGAACAACAAGCTGCATTTGACAGTGAATCCTTGCTTACTGAAGTCTGGGAGAGTGCTCACATGCAACAACTACAATAAACAACATAATAAATATATTTATTGACCTGGCAAAGTTAGAAATTTATACTAGTAGCATGGAGTAGCTTACAATGCTCAGGTGAGATAATTAAATAACATTATTACTTTTTGATAACATGGTCCAGATTATGCATATTTTTCTTGTGATACTTTCAAGGAATAGATCAACTGCATTTCTTGTATAAATGTTATGAAAAACAATCTAGCTGGGGAAAAGGTATTGTGTTTAGTTAAAAATCAACGTTCAACATAGAAGAATGGTGTAAAAAACACTGCTGAAGAATTTACAGTAAACCAGTAATTCTTATGATTTCACAGTTTGTTGTTCCACAAGAAGTGCTTTCTTTGTGCTTTTTGTGTGTGTTAAGCCTCATTTTGAAGGCATATTATTACTTCACCTGTAGCAGTGCTGATTCCAGAAAGGCCATTTCTAGAGGCAGAGACTTACATCTATAAAAAAAATTTTGTTACCTTCTTTCAATTCCTCTATGCACTCTCCAGAGCTATCATTACTGGCAAAACATAATTATATAACGAGATTCTTTGAACTACTAAACTGCCTCTGCCTAATGGAATTGTTAAAAACTGTATTTTAAATATGTGCTTATAAAACAGTTAAGAACTGTTTTGTGAGTATGATTTGGTTTCTTCCCAAACATAACAGTCAAAGCAGTTACAATAAAAAGTGCAGAAAAAATTAAAGATTTAAGTTCTACAGTTTGAAACTGTGACTGTGTAGACAAGCAATTTTCTCTCAAGAGAAAAGCTAAATTACTGCACCAGAAACTTGTATTGAAGGTATCTTCAAGTACATCTTTTGACTACTAAGCAAAGACTGCACAAATCTAAGTATAATGACTTTGGATAAAATAAAAGGGTAAGAACTAGAAGTAGTTCTCTAGCACTAAGGCTGTTTGTTTGTGGCCCTAAAAGGTAGTTCTGTCCTTTTCAATTTTATCAAATAAAGATATTCTGGCTTTCAAGAAGAACATATCGAAGGACAGACTTGACCTTTTCTTGAAACTGTTGCCCATTTACTGTATCAGAAACTTATATATAAGAACTTGAAAATGCCATGCTTTTCAGCCATCTCTGTCATAAACCATAGTGAATACTGCATTTAAAATTTAATCATGTAAAAGTGACCCCCACCAAAAATATAGCAGGTTTTAAGGTTTATTTCTGAAATAATACACCATATTAATTACACATTTTTTTAAAAGTTATCATATTAGTGAAACAGGTTTAAGTTTTAATATAATGACAAAACTAAAGATATGAAGATATCTGAATATGGTAACAATTCTGTTGTCACATTGCCATCCAGGTGTTTCAGTCTTATTTCTGGCCAAGCTGGGACAGCTAAACATGAAGAGACAGAAAATCATTAGGTTGCTAACCTTAATCTTTCAGTCAAACTAATATCCAGTTCATATAGTAAATATTTCTGTCCTATAAGCTTTGTTTGTGTCTGACAACCAAAAGTATGCTGTTAATAGAATATTTAATGCATTCCCTCAAAGAAGAGGATCTGAGCTTCAAATCTTCAGATCTGAATAAATCTCAGAGGTAAAAATACAGTGTATAAATCTCACAGTCAAAACAACAAAAATGCTAATTAAGCTGAATGAGGAGTTAAAAGCTGGTAAGTACCATTTGTCTCCTTCAAGTGCAACAAAAAATAATTTAGTTTTTTTATATGTAGTTTTGAATAACAACTTATCTCATCTTAGGACATAAAACCATAGCTGGTGATAGATACTGAAGGGTTCCTATTTGCTGACTACCATGAATAATTTTTTTTTTTGGTATTATAATGGAATGAGGCATAGAGAAGTAATGGTGATGATGACGTTTAAAAACAATAAAATACAGATTTTAGTATAGGTATGGACAACTAGCTTAAGCTAGGCCAGCATTTATATATATACACACACATATTTATAAACCAGGGCAAATGTTAAACTGTTGCAAGAATAGCCTGGAAAGACATGTTATTTGTGAATGTATCAAGAAATAATACAATTTTTTTCACTAGGATTTATAAAAAGGCAATTATGAACTTGTTCACCTGCATTACCTGTGAATTCACATGCAAAATATAGCCTTCAAAAGCTAATTAAAAATAATGGCTTCAAACCCCCACTTCAAGCAAACAAAAATGGTTAACAAGGACATGTATTAATCCTTCACAAATTAGTTTTTTTTGGTACAAATCCATGGAGAGATGTAGAGTTATATAAGTCAATACACAGTTAAAGAAGGAATAAATATTACAGAGGTTATCAAAGTTATCTACCTGTTTTATAAACTGTGTAGCATTAAAAAGTTCACTGCAGCCATACAGGACATGTTTGCCTTGTTTACCCTAAAAAAGAAAAATACATAAGAAATAAAGTGTTTAACAGAGAGCAGAAGTGGCTTAAACTAATTATATACTCAAAGAACTCAGTAAAATCTTGATGATGTTGAAGTCTTACACTTCTGGGTGGAAAAAGGATAGTTGCTTCACTGCAAGTAAAAACCCTGTAAATAAACTGAAGTGCAAAATAAGGGACCAGAGGCAGAAAGTGGAAAAATGGGACATCTTATACATTTAAACTCACTAGAATGCAAAGCTCTCTGATGTATCTAAGAACAGCTTAGGGAAGCTAACAACCTTACATGAGCAAAGCCTTACTCCCTAAAATAACTGGGTGATTCTCTAAGAATAGTGCCAACATATTTACTCCTTCTTCTGGGTTAAAGCCTGAAAACTTCAACCTGTAATTTATTCCATATGACGATGATATTAAAAACAGCACTTTTTTTTGTTTTACAGGGATTCTGAAACAAAATGTTTTGTTGATTTCACTCAGATGCATAATAAACTTAGTTTGCAGTTCAGCAGTATTTGCTTGATATAGTAAGGCTACTATAAAGTGCTATGTTAGCATTTGGGAAGTGAAAATTAGTTTAAGTTATACATAGTTTCAGACTGAGTTTACTTCCAGTGTTGGGCAATAATCCCCTGGGTTTTCAAAGTTCTAGCACAGGCTTGAGAAATCTGTTTCACTGTTAAATTATTTTGCCTTTTTCCATATTAGTTAGGTAAAATTTACCTATTAAAGAGCAAAATAGGAATATAAGCCTTCACAAAATGATTCACATAAACTGCTAATTGTGTCATTTCAGCAGAAAGTACCAGAAGCAGATTTAAACAGTCCTTAGCTGGTGGGGATGCTATTGGGGAGATGGTAATCCTGGTTCAAGTTCTCATCCTTATTGAGTGTTTTGTAGTAATAAGCTATTCTTGTTGCTGAGCAAGATCTTGAGCTTTCATCTTCGGACGTTTCAGGCCATTCTTTCAAATCTTGATATCTGTGTTCTAAACTCTTCTAGTATTTTGAAAGATTCCCCTTTCCATACTGTGATTGAGCAGCATTTGCTTCTGCCTCGTACTAAAATTTTAAACTATACAAATAACTGTGAAATGAGACTGTTACCTTCCAGACAGCTCTAAGAAACATGAATGTACACTTCCAGTTCGTCACAGATGTTCCTCTAAAAGTGTAATTTTAAATATGTGTATGTAATTCATGTTCACTTCTTAGTTTATTCAAACAAAGAACTATATCTGCAAATAATGACTGGAGCCAAGTTGAAACTGCTTAGTATCTAAAAAAACCCCAAACCTCAGTACTCTTCAAAGTCCAGTACTTTTTAATGACTGAAAAACTATGATTGATTTAAATGTTCTTGTGATTGGAACAGATTAACAAGTAGTTTTCTAACCATCTACAAAAGGAAATCAAAGGATATGCTACATTCTTTTGTACAAAGCAGTATGCTAGGCTGCTCTTGGAGGCTCCCTATGGATTGCAATTCTGGTGACACAGTTTCAGCATGTTGAACTGATCTTGGCCAATATATCCATTTTAAGGCACAATCTGCCTTAATGACATTATAAATATTTGCTTTTTGATGTTGTGAGATAGTCCATTCTAGCAATGAACTGCAAATAATTGGATTTGAGTGTTCCTCTTAATTCTTCTACAAAAAACCCCTCAGAATGTCAAAGCTGAATGAACATTGCTTCCTGTTTTAGAAAGTTTTAAAATACTTTCTCTGTGCTTTCAGATGCAAACTGGCAAAACAGATAGTGCTTAGAAAAATAAAGCAGTGAATAAAATCTCTGTGGTATCTGCTTGCAAGAACATGTTGATTTTTCTCAAGCAAGAGATGTTGACTTTTCTCTTTTTTTTATTCTGGGGGAAGACTGATTGAATATGAGAATAATTAATAAGCTACATACATCTGTCTTAACTATAGATGCTGGAAGTGTGCCATATGGAAAAGCAAATTTTACTGAATAAGCCTGTAAGAGTCACCTATGAGAGGCACACAGTCTCTAGGTGGTGGGAGGTAGAATTAAGGTTTTCATTAACCTTGTCTTCTGAAGAGCAAACAGCTAAGAGGAATAAAGGTGAAGGAGTCTTTCCCCTTGGGAGGTCATTTCCCACTGCTCACGGTACACTGTCTGACTGGAGAAACATACAGCACCCTTCAGCTGTGACAACTGCTCACAGGTTCCAGGAGAAGAAAAAGTATGTTCAACTTTTGACTCTCCATAAGATCTAATTAACATTACCATTCATGTAGTTTTCAGTTCCTTCTGTACTCTCCCTCTGTTTATCAAATGACCTCCTGTTTGCCCTCTTATTTCTCAGAAACTTCAGCTTCCTGTCACTTCATATGAAGTGCCGAGTGCTTAACCTGTCACCTTACAAATGCCCTGTATATACAAACCTCAGTTCTGTCAGTGTGCTGCTACATTCAGAGAAGAGTATTAGCCTCTAGGGAATTCAGAGATTTATTTAGTAGGAAGTAACAAATATACACCACAAATACACATGTTGCTGGGCATCTTTTGAATTGGTATTGTACCTGAAGTGGCCTTGGGTAAACTAAGGAGCAAGCTAAATGTTTGACAATGCACTCTGCTACAGGCAGATGCCTCACTGAATTAGTTATCAAGGATGGTGGTAAGTGCTAAGCAGAATCTAAATGACTTATTTAATTTACATTCCTCTTCTATCCTTTCCCCTCTCCAGACCACCTTTGTTCCAAAATGGCTGCCTGTTAGAGGGAAAAAATCAGCACACATGTTCTGACTTTTCATTCTTCATGATCTACCTGGACATAAAGCCCTCATGTGCTTGTTTTTTGGAAGAAGTGTTTTTCAGTGATTAGTGCTTCATATTTATTTTGTGTGAAAAGCCTCAATCCAGTCTACCACAGGACAGGACAACTGTACCATGAACAAGGTTAGGATCAGGAAGAAGAATGGTATGCTGCTGCTCTTTAATAATTTTTTACTTTCTTTAAAATTTTACTAAGATTCCTTTTGTATTTTTTTTATTCTTGGAAGGTGCTGGAATACCATCTCTGCTGCCCAGGAACAGTAATGATTTAGTTACTTTTCTCCATCCCCTGATTTTGTGTTCTGCTAGACTAGCCATCTGAAACCAGAGAAACCAGATCCGTTACACAGTTGGTTATGTATTTTCTTCTTTGTGCGTATGTTTTCTTTCTGCATATCCTATGATTTCTACACAGAATTAAATGATGCAGTGTAACAAGAATGAGCTTCCATTAACTCAGCAGTGAAAACTTCTAAATGTGGGTAACTAATAAATGCTTAGATATTGATGCCAATTTGATATTTGCTTTGACAGATAGCACAGTATTTGAACTATGTTGGCTTTTGAAACCCTTTACACTCATGGAAGATTGTCATAAGATACTTGTTATCTGCAGGTTGTATTTTGAACTGACTCCACATTCCTAAGCTGCATACAAAAAAAGCACTGTGGTATCTCTTTTGCAATATTTATGAAAACGAAAGAATTCTGAGCAGTTCCTTACTTTCAAGGTTATGATACACTACAGCTGCTTTATTTAAGAAGAGCAAATGAAAACTAGTAACAGGACTCTAAAACAGTATGAACAGCCAAACTGATAGCATTTGATGTATCAGTACAGAAGACAGGTTAATTCACTTAGCTACATCTGCTACAGTTTTCAACCATGCTCATGCATATGAAGACAAAATAAAGAAGAATGCATATTATTTACTCAATTCTAAAGTGCAACATAAGCAAAATACCAGAAACAGGTCTTTCTTGGTCTGAATTAGTAATCCACAATTTCTACTGCTTTCTTACATAATTTTTTCCCAGACTCTGTATAGAATAAGGATGTTAAGGCTAATTTCATAGACTTGATCTTCCAAATACTAAATATTACAGAAAAGCTGCTATGACTGGTCTATCAGTAAGTTATACACTACAACCAAAGAAGTACACGTACCTTTATGTAGTCAATAAGATTTTGATACTCAATATAGTTTCCTCCTCCAACTATAAACACTATGGCCTAAAAGGCAACACACACATTATCAAAGTATGCATTGAAATTCTCATAATTTCAGTAGTAAAACAGCACATCTTTAAATCCAAAACAGAAATAACCACAATCTTCTATTAAGAAATACTTGATACACATGCTGTTTCAACACATTACTTTTTTTGTTCTTTCCCTCCCCACTTACTACTGGTAATAATCTATAATATTACAGGTAAAGGCCATCAGTATTTTCTAGGTTGTGCTTAAAAGAGAACAATTAATGACTAGAAAAAGGAGACTTAATAGTTGTATTATTGTTATTATTACTGATATTTTTGCTATGACCATCTGTTAGCCATACATATGATACCACATGGTATTTCTTTTGTCTTGGAGGATAATTAGAATATTCAGGAGAAATCTGAGACATTTGTATGTCTTTGACAAGGCAAAGATTTTGCTTATGAAACTTGGTAGTAAGATTCCTACTATTTGCAAATATTTATGTTGAAAAATACTGATAGTTACAGGCATTTGTATGAAATGACAACATTAATGATTTTGCCTTTTTCCTTTAATTGCAGAGACTGTTTGCGATAGTCATGTACATCAGTGTTCAACACTGCTGTTTAAGGCTGGACAGAGGATTAAATCTAGAGAGCATTCTCAAGATTTGATATAAAAATGGGGGTTTAAATTGCTCAGTACTCAATTAGGATATTAGTAAGTCCTTGTATTACCTTCAGAAGAATTTGCTAGATTTTTTTTTCTCCAGTATTAGTTCATGCTTACACAGTTCTTTGAAGATGAAAAACCTTCTTCACAATAACAGCTAATTATAATTAATACTAGATATAATTAGTTTTAAGTGCCTTTTTTTTTCAAACAAGACCTCTCATTTTCTTAATCATGATTAGCAAAAATGACTGGTGTTTCAGGATTTATTTTTAACACATGTACACTGAAAAATAATTCTTATGTGACTTACCTCCTGGAATGGATTTTTATTTCTTGGAACTGAGCTATAAAAAAACCACACAGAAACATACAGCTCAAATTTTATTAGACATGAATATAAATATGCAAAATAAGTAATGTACACATCATGTTTATGAAATACTATATAATATTAGACAAAAGTATAAAATAGAACAATAATTACCATTGTGCATTCATCCTCCAAGTATTTTATGTAAATTATTTGTTATAGAAAATCATTCATTCTACAGGACTGAATACACGAGTAAATACTTTTACTTCGTCATTTTTAAGGTTGCTGTTTGAATCATAAGCTTTATGACAACAGCAAGTCAGTTTGCAGTGGCTGCATACAGCTTCAAAATCTCAAAAACTACTATAGGCAGGAGGTATGTAGGATTAAAATTATCTAGGGAGGAAAAGGTAAATTACAAGTTGGGTGGTTCAGATTCTTCCTCTCCATTTGAATTCACAGGCAGGTAGCATGGACAGAGGGAGAAACCTTGCACCTTCAAGAGGAAGGGGAAAGTGAAGAAAAGGCTATGAAGGGTCAGTCTGCCCTCCTGCCCTTTGCTCACACACTACCACTACCTTCCTACCTGCAGCCCCAGGTAGTCAAATACATCCTATGTTCTAACACAGATTAAAAGCATTACATTTTCCCTTTCAACTTACCTCTTCTCTTATTCCAAGAAGTTTTTTCAGAGTGACCAGCAAAAATTGACTCAACACAGATTATTCCAGTGTACCAGAAAAACGGGTTTTAAAAGGGAATGGCTATGTCTAATATATTGCTTTGTCTGTCATGAATACATGCAGACTTCCCATAAGTAGAAGTGTTACCCCAATGTTGTCTTTTAAACATGATATAGCAAATCCACAAACATTTTGTGTCATCCTTTCAGAGGACAAGGCCTGTTTATATTTGACATAAGCTTTACACAGGATATAAAGATATCCTTTAAGACTGACTTGAAGTAATGCAGTTTCTACTCTATTTAAAACATAATAGATAACAATGCCAATATTTTTTAAAATAGGACTAGATTAGAAAATAAAATTAGTCACTTCTTAACACTGTCCCATTAATTATAATATTTGACATCAGTATTTTAAACAAGTAATATTTTGTCAAGCCAGCTAACCTATGTTTTTTATCATCTACATAAATATTTGAAGGGAGAATTAGATAAACCCCTATATGGCTGTATTAAGAGTTTTGCTGTCATGCTCAAATATGATTTAAGGAATATAACTTAAGTTTACATACAAAACTCAAAAAAACCCCAAACCAGAAATTAAAAGCTTTTCCCTGTGATGACTATTATAGCTCCACAGACTGGCACGTTTATGAACTGCTGTAAATGCTTATTTCTACGCTGTTTAAAGCAACATAAGAACTATACAGAGTGGGTAAAAAAGCATATTTACATGAGAAAAACTCTTTGGCTTTAGTGAAACAAATCTTTGCACTTTTGCACAGAATCCACCAGAAATGCTACAAAAGTATTACAAAACAATGGAAGTTAAAATTAAAACATAAAATACTAGCAATTTTCTTCTCCGATGCTTTCAAAATCTGCTCATCTTTGAAATTATATAATCTCCAATACTTTGCAGTAAAACTTGCGTATTATCTTAAATTTATTTCTTATTACTTTCCATGTTTCAAGAACAGATGCTTCATGCAAGCAACTAAAACCAAGCCTGGACCTATTTTATCCACAATTGTCCTGTAATAAACTCCTGCAACTAAATGAGCTAATGATTGTTTTCTCATAGGTTTGATGAAAATTATTTTTAGAAGGTATATTAAAGTATCTTATCTGTTTCTTGGATATTAGAGTAGGCGAGACCATTACACAGCTACTGGTCAAAGTTATAATGCAAAAGATAAAAACTGATAAACTTCTAGTGTAATTCCTCTTCCTCTCTTTTATTTTTGGTAAAATAAACTACATCCAAATCTCCCTTCATATGCACGTGAACACAAAACGTGCACTTATCAACACAAAAGCAAATGCAGTCAACTTTCAGTGTGGTTTTTTTTTTTTTTTTCAAACAGTGGAAAGCCACAAAGTTTCAGAGAACCAAGCAGCACAACTATGAAGAACTCTAACATTTATTATTACTAAATACAAGTACAAATTCCCATGACTGAACTGATGTACATGTTAGCAGCATGTTCAGTCACTGGAACAAAGATTTTTTTTTGCAGTGTTACAAGATTTATCTGGTTGATCCAAGTTCCCATTGTGAATTCCTTCAACACCAACTGTCTTGACTTAGAATCAATGACTAAAATTAATTACTTGTAGTCAGCAAGTAAATAAAACCAGGTTTCTTAAATTAGCCTTTTTACAGGGTACAAAGAAAGAAGCAAAACTCATAGTAAACTCACCTGTCACTGCCTCGTAGCATCTTGGGGTCAAAATACCGGTAGTCATCTGTCTCCTATTAAAAAGTATGTTTTTATCTCAAAAGATTGGCATTTTGGCTTGTATCTATTATGTTAAACATAGTTCAAACCAACATAATTTCCCATCACATAATTCAAAATTAATTGTGGTGTCCACTAATATTTACAAAGTTCGGATGTAACTGAACCAGCACAGAATAAATAGCAGTGAGAAGCTGTAAGGGTACTATTAAGCTTTTTATTTCTGGTTCATCTAAAATTGACTATCACACACTTTCCAAAAAATACACTGGTTGCATAATAAATCCCAACAGAAAGGCAGTATGCAGAAAGAAAAATTACTGTGTTACCAGCTTTAGAGGAACACCACACGGTTAGTTATAAATGCTAAAATTTTCCAGCTTACAGAGATCTTCTATTGTTTTAACATTATAAAACAAAACACTTCTGTGGCAATGAATGCTAAATACAAGACAGATTCTGCTACTGTTATGTAACTTATCCTTCTCATTTCATGATTTATGACTACTATTAAACCAAAATTAAGCTCTTGAAGAAGAAATGAGTTCCACAAGCATTTGAAAAGTCTGTCTAAACTATAAAAAAAAATTTTTTCTTCACACAAAACACTGAGGCACTTCCAGTATTTTTATTGGCAACAAGCAGGATTTTTGCCAATTATAACGGATGAAAAACAAAACTTCTTAGTAACTCCTTTTGACATCCCCTTGGCTTTCTGTTGTTTCTATACTACATTTTCATCCAGGTACTCTGTGGATAAACTGTATGCAGAACTACAGTTGAGTTCACCTGGGTGCATACATGCAAAGACCTCTGTTTTGATGATTCGGTACTACAGAAATAATATTTTTTGAGTATCAGACAGATTATCTGGGAAATTTATTAGAGCTCACAAAGCATAACTACCTCTAATAGTAAAAAATATTTAATATACACATGGTTACACACACACAAAATAAATCTATTTTATATTAGGAACTTTTATGTAGTTACATAATACTCCTTATCCTGAAGTTTGGCTTTTAAAAAAAATTAATTTAGGTCTAATTTCACACTGAACCTCTGTAAAATGCTTTTATATGCTCCACTGGGAATTTCAACTACATTTGTAGTCTTCCAGTATTCATGATTTTGGCAGATTTGTACATAAAGGTGATATAGTGACTTTAAAGTAATGAGAGAGCTGGGAATGGACAGAGATTGATAGACTAAAACTGAGAGATATGGGAGAAACGTTTACCAGGGATAAAGAACTGCACTTTCTCTGCTTGTTAGAATGAATTACAGATTAATGCCAGAACTAAAAATCAGAGTTAATACACATATTACAAACGTTTACTCCTGAATGTGTTACTCCTGTGTCTGTTCACTGCGGGCTTGTATAAGTAGACACATGAAAAGCGGTTAAGAAATCTAAATGTTATAAGTTATGTTGTTGTTGTTTAAATACCCCATTCCTGCTGCAATCAGTTCTGAGGGTGCAGGGAAAAGAAACTCTGCTCGATTTTACGTGCTTTAAGAAACAGCTAGCCTGCCAATAAAAACAACTGTATAGCTGTTCCTTACACACAACTGAATTTGTGACTTCCCGAAACAATTCAAGAAGAAAATGCATACTTTTGACAGTATAAACTTAATTTTCAAGATTTCAAATTAAAATGGAAAAAATCCCATGGAAGTGTCATTAACTTTCAGTATGTATTTGTTTTTCTGCAGAATCTAAGATGACTAATTTGGATTAAGGAAACTCTCTATTTTTAGAATTTTTCTTTGTAATGCATGAAAGGTAATCCTACATCCTAAATCTGAAAGATATCATATACACTGAAAGGGATGGTGTTAACCAAAATACAGTTTCATTAATATATATCACAAATAAGATGTATCTACCTCTTAAGTCAATACAATTGTACATACTGTATTCACAGAAGCTTAACTCCTTTGTAAAGCTTTACTTATGAAAGACTGGCCTAACTCAATAATCAAACCATTCTGTAAAAGGCACTTAAAAGAACCTCCATAATTCTATAGTAAATACGGGTCATTTTCATACCTATAGGTTAAAATTTGTGTATACTTGACAAAAAGATTTTTTTTTTGTTCTAGGAAGATTTAAGGTTTAAATCAATCTCTATTTAGGGACACCAAAACAAAGCAAGTATGTTAGCAGATTTATGAACAGAACATTCCTTTGTGACAACATAATCTTAAAAGCAATTCCTTAAAAACCTGCTTTGACCAATAAATATTATTATTTTAAAAAATCCCAAGTAATGGATTACTTTAAGGTCATCAAGGAATGCTTCTGAATAAGTATTTCAAGAAAAATTGTAACTATAGTTAATCTAGACAAATTAAAAAAATTACAAGATGATATTATTGCCCATAAGAACTGTTCCAGCTGTTACTGCTTCTGAAAAACTTGGAAAGCACAGGTATAGACTCATTTGTCCTTGCTGGTAAGCTTGTCCTTATGAGACAAAAGAAACAGCAGGGACAAGTAACATACAGTGATTTACAGACAACCTTACAGAGTTTTGCATAGGGTATCATTCTAAATAGGTTTAAGATTTCAACTGACAATAATATTTGTGAATGTTTATGGTACAAGTTGTACACTTTATCTATTTATTGTTGCAATTCATATCTAGAAATTAATTTAAATTATTTACGTTCATTGTAATAATTGTTTGACTTTTCAATAATATGCTCTAATCTTGCATTACACCTTTTATTCATAAACTAATCACCGTGGTTAATAAGATCTATAATGGAGATTTTTTTCTGTGTTGTAAAAATATTAAATCACGAGGGTTTTTTCCCCCCTCCCTTTGTATTTTGCCTGCACTGCAACAGTTTTCTATTCTGGGGAATAGAAGAGGACTCCAAACATCAGAAGATAAGCACAGAAGAAGCCACAATGGTGTACATCTACACATTGACCTTTTCCAGATACAATTTCACTTCTGTTGATGGTACAGCAAATCTAAATATATTCCACAATGACTCTCTGGCTTGCTTCTGTTAGCTGAAATTTACTCCAAAACTTGCTGTCAATTTTCCTGCAGGTTAGGAGAATCATTCTTTAGGGCTTGCCTGGTCTCCTATGACTTGAAAAGTAGGACTCCCTGTTTCAGGCCATGAATATCAGTCTCTGACATGCCAGTGGAACATGAAGCTGCTGATTGACAGACTGACTCAATGGCTGCTTTTTTAATTCAGAAGATCAATATTTTTTCCAAATCATCAAAGCGGTGCTGGCTGTGTGGCAATAACAGTTCAGAACCCCCACTCCATATGATTGCAAATTTTTCCAGATCAACTCCTAAACTTGTAGCCTAATAAAGCTAGTGTTTATTTTGAAAAAAAATTGTTTTATTTTTCACCTACTTGTAAGTTACCTGCAGTTTTAATTTCAGCTTTCTGTGGTAAGTGTTCTGGGTGACATCTACTGGTTGACTACCTAAAATTAGGCCTGTACATGTTTTCCAACTCTTGCAAATAGGAATAAGAATCCACAGACACTGAAAACAGTATCAGTTCCTTTGTTTGTTAAGAGATAGCAAATTATCAGCCAAGAATCATGACACGCATCATCAATGAAGTACAGTTTAAGAAAATAAAGGATTAACTGCATATTGATAACGTTCATATTTTACCATTATTTGTCTCCCTTTACATGTAGTTAATACCTGAAGGAGAAAGTGGACTAAGAATGTTTTAAATCTACTAACAAATGTGAGATACTATAATTATGCAATTATAATATAGAGATATAATACATATATAAATATAATGTCTGATTCTTATGTCATTAAAAGAGGAAGATTGATATAATGTGGGAAACATATTAAAGCTTTCTAAATGACTTTTAACAAATGATTTTTTCAGGACAAGTATGTGAACAGGTTGATCATACGTAAGATTTCTGCAGGAACTAAGTACATGGAAAGAAAAATGACTGCTTTGATTATATACTAGGCATAAACAGACACAGGGCTATTTTTAGTTGTAAATTCTAGCAAATGCCTTGATTATCTAGCTAATACATAAGTATTTCAGAAGTTTGTAACATGAATTTCAAACAGTCTGACTAAATTTTCACAGAAACGAGCCAAAAAGAGGACTTTTCTGACAACAACCATCTCTGTTTGCAAACAGAACAACTGAATCAGCAGTAAAATGTTTTCTGCTACACAGCAGAGCTTAAAGATGTGGGAAATGAAATTTTCTCTAATATACCTCTCTGTAACTACTTTACTTATGAAACTGTGCTCTTTTAAAAAAAATCACCTTGATGCAAAGAAAATTTCAACCCACAGCTTAACGCAGAAATTTAGGAGCAACAGAAGCTCAGTACAGCAGAAGAGTAATAGAAGCTCAGACTAGAAAAAACCTCAAAAATACTAGCTCCAATGAGACACAATGAATTGTCATTGTTTAGAAACTATTTTAATAAAAAAAGTCTTAGTAAATAGTTATGAAAAAGGTTCTATTCTTGAAACACAGCATGATTGGATTTAACTACATTATCATGAAAAATATTAGCCCCAGCATATTATATATCACTGCCTCAAGATTTCATTTGTTCCACCTCTCTCCGTGTGAACGCAGTTGTACTCACAGGGTTTGACTTCATCTCCATAAGACTGTCCAAAATGCGCGTGACTGGCAGATTCTGTCAAACATAATGTGAAGTTAATGGAATGCTGAAATGCTTACTAAGAACAATTTGCAGGCACACTATTATTTATGGAAGAGTTTACAGAGCATTTGAAATACCAATTTAAACATTTCTCCTCTTATATTTTGTAAAGGTTAAGCTTATTTATCATCACCTAAATTACTTTTCTGTATAGAAAATGCAAACATCTGAGGGGCATCTAACCAGGGCCTGAACATAAAGCGCAAAAACATGTGAAGATGGGAACAGAACTTTAGGCATAAGCAAAATATGCAGACGTGACCACACATGAATTCTTATTAAAAAAATTCTTTGCAGTTAAGGAAAGAATTTTAAAGCTGAAGATGATAATTAAGGGTGTGATTCTAAGCAAGAACTAATGTTGTCAAAGAAATGGGTAAAAAGAGCAACCCTGGCAACAAATGTTTGGATGAACTGTAAAGGAATAAACTGAGCCGAGATTCAGGATTACTGTTCTGTATTTAAGATGGGAAATTTTAGCTTAGACAGAAGATCTGAAGTATTAAATAGTCAAACTACTTCAGTTATAGTAAACTGAGGGTGAGTTTACGTAGCAACAGAATTGGAAATGTGTCTTGTTGACCGAATATATCAAGAGGACATTCCAAAGGACGATCTACATATTACCCTGAAATGCTTCATAAAAAACCAATGTAAATCCCTGAATGACTGAAGGAGAATAAAGTTAACTTTAATAGAAATAACACAAACTTACATTAGGCTTAAAAATATGAGAGGAACAGCATTTTGTTTTGCTACTCTAAAATACCTGGAGAAAGAATTAAAAGCCAGAAAAGGCATATCCTGAAAACATTGGTAAATTGACTTCTTGCTCACTCAGAACTCAAAACAATGCAAGTCATTTTGTCAAGAATAATACTAACTCTTTAAAGCCATACATTTAAAGAAGTGACAAAATGTTAAATAAAAGAAGAACAGGAAGTCTCCTTTAGAATATAATTATTTTTTATTATTACAAGTAACAGTTTATCTGAAGAGTTCTCTATAAAATATAACTTACAAGCAAGCTGCATATTTAAAAGTTTCCTCAGTCACGTTTTGTGCTATACTAGTGATTTGTAACTTGTGATGCAATTTATCGTATCTAGTCACAGTTAAATTCCTGCAGAATTAACTTCATTGAATAACCTACAAAAGCAAGATCCCATTTTTACGAGATAGCTGATAACTTTCATGCATAAATAATGTGTTTAAGAGGGTGAATAAACAAACAATGGCAATGATAAGATCAAGTAAGTCAAAAAGATAACCATTTAGTTAAGATTTCATATTATTTAGTTCTGATATGCTGTATTTCTAAAGTAAATTCTGATTCTTCAACTAAGAATTTGATGAATGATCTTTTTCTTAGAAATCTTAATGTCAAAATATTACAGAATTAAGATTATAAATTCTAAATATTGATTTACTGGCATCTGATGAAAGTATATATGGGGAAAAATAATGTGTCCTCTACAGGGAAGCAGGCTTCTGGGAATCACAATTCAAAACTTCAGCTACAAGTTATACAACCAGTTTCTTTGTTGTTGTTGTTGTCGTTTGTTTTCTTTTGGGGGGTGTACATTGAAATTCGCATGCAAGTTATGCTCAGAAATATTTTATAAAGCTAAGTGAATATTTGACAGTGGCCATGTCATTACAAACACACTTTGATTTTCAGGCACGTTACAAGATTATGGTTGCTGTACATTACTTATGTGGGAAAACTAGAAAGGCTTGAGCTGTAACTGAACAGAGAATTAACACTTTTCAGCCTTTCAATCACTCTGGAATAGATTCACTTAATGCATACTGTTCTAAGTAAAGACATATATTTTTTTGTTTATGAAGGTCTAATCTATTTTGAGTATTCCACAGCTGCCCTTAATGCTGAAATCAGTCTTAATTGCACATACTGGAATCTAATTCCTTATAAAGAGGTATTCAAAGAAAATGTGAACATTATTTGTTACTTATCTAAAACCAGGAAGTTACAAAGTGATAGATCTATCCATCAGCAGAGATTTATGTTTACTTTTTTACTGTACAATGGATTTTATTAATATGATAGAGATACCAAAATACATAATACTCATGTAACAGACTTTTAAATTGTTTTTTTAAACTTACTTGTTGCTTCAGTACCAAATTCTTCACTCCTTCCATTACAAACTGTGATCCTGTATTCATAACACGTGAAAACAGACTGAAGAAACCAAAATAAAGATGATGTGTAAGAGCTTTTTAAAATTTTTATTCTTAAGCTTTATACTGAAATCCAATTTCCATTAACATTGATGGGACTTAAGTATCAAGTAATTTAATTTTTCATAAAATATATTCTTCATACCACACGGCAAGCAAGTATATGGGAATACACCTATAATCAGACAGTTAGATCCTTGCCTATTGATAGGAGTCTTGACCTCTAGTCTTTAACCCACTGAACAGTTTATTTTACAATTTCAGCAAGCATTTGAGTGTTCCTTTCAAGTGGGTGCCCTAATCAGAGTTAAAAGAGTCTTAATCAGAGTTAACAGAGATGCTGAGCACCTCCAACAACTTTTTCCAAGTGAAACAGCACCGGAGTTCTCTCTAACCATAATGCGCCACAGATTCCTTATGACAGTGACAGTGCATTCCTGAAAGTGATGTTGGCAGGAGGATTCAAATCCTCTCAAACATAGAAAAACCCAAGTCCTATACCCTGTATGGGATATATGCATCCTTAGCACAAATAACTACACCTTTCAACAAGCAGACAGACACCCTGTCCATGACATTTTAATGAAAGAGCGGTGTGTTCTTGCATCCCTGACAGTCCAAGACCAAGGGAGAGCTGATTTTGAATATATAGGGTTGTTCTTATCTTCTACCATTGATTATGTAAGGGTTAAAATGATGGCTGTCACAGATCCAGTTCCTGGTGCTGAATTCTACTCCTATGAGAATGAATTTAATGTGTAACTGAAGATAGCACAGTATTAAGATACTTTGTGGATTTAGTCACAGATCCTTTTACTTTCCTCTGTGTGTTTCCTATGCACTGTTAAGGGAACATGAGTGCTTGTAATTGTCTGTAACTTAAAACTTTTACACATAGAGAGATACTTTGTTCTGAGCTGTGTATAGTACTAATCACACTTCCAGTACTACTAAAATAATGTAAAAGAACTCAAAGGCTTACAGAAGATTAATCAAAAGCGTACCCCAATGGTTTAGGTGTCGTGTTTCCGTAGCTGGTTGGAGCTGAAGCCATCTTAGTGAAAGCCCTGTGAAAGCAGTAAGAGAAATCAAATATCTATCTCATGGCACACAGGGCTGTAGAATATTCCCCTCTAGTCATCTGAAAGTGAAAAAACTTCTCCATCTCAAACTCTTTTGGGAAGTAACTATTTATTATATGCATTCCTCTTGTCTACAAATTAAATAAGAATTAGATTTGATACTTAAAAGACAAACACTTTATTTTGCTACCATGTAAAACTAGAGTAACTGATAGGCAGCATCACCCTTTGGTATGAACAAAAAAACCTTCTGGAGTCTGAATTAGCACAACTTTTCATTTAATTCAGTAAGTTGTTTCTGTCCTGGATCATTAAGGGCACTACTATGTGTTATTGTTCAGTAGTGTTCTGGCATTACTGGAGTTTAGTCTTAAAATACGATTTGCCTGTATTACCATAACAGTAAAAAATTATACCAGAATGAATGTTTAAGGACAATTTATGATGTATGAGAAGTAACACAATTCTTGAATATAATGCTGGGTTCTGTAAAATGACCCAGTTAGCTTCATATAGGAGAAAAAGGAAAATACTTACTTCCACTGTTTTATGTAGCTCAAAGGAGCGAGATTACAACCTGCATCCATCAATGCTTTTTTATACTGCTCCAAATCAATCTGCAATTATGAAGTTGAGAATTACATGAGGTTGAAGCTACTCTTACATCCATATCTAAATATTAAGCAAGCAGTGCTAAGTTATAGCATTAACCAAAGCTAAAAACTAATTATGAATCTTAATTCTGTTAAGTACCAAGTATGAAAATATAACTTAAAATAAAATTTGCCAAGAGCAGCTCTCATTGAACTTAAGAGTATTTGTGGAATTAAATCCTGTGCACTTTCAGATATGGGAACAGTCTTTATATCAGTATTTTTTAAAAAAACCTGACAGAATGTTGGTTTCTGTAGAATGTCACAATGGCAGATAATAAATGAAGAGGAGTTAATATACATTTATAAGAACACTTTCTATTTGCCTAACCAAACATTCTCCCATCACATAGTATTTCTACAGTGCAAGAAGATTTTTCCTTGAAATTAATAATCCTAAATTCAAAAGAAATATTAAGAAATTGTTTCCTGAATTATTCAGATACTGGCACAAGATGTATTTCTCCTTTATTCATCTGCTAGTCAACTGACTCAATTATTCTTTAATATACAAAGATAGAGTGAAAAGAGACATATTGCTTTATCTACTTCTACTGAGCAGTGGAGCAGAATAATAGCATGCTAGGATGAGTCTTGTAGTAACTCTAATCTAAGTATTTCAGAAAAATATTCCTGCTTACTAGCCATTCATATCCTTTGAAATGGTGGCTAAAGCTTTGTGAGCAGATTTCCTTGTAACACTACAAAAGTTAATTAAAATTTTAATATTTCCTGGGCATTTCATACTTCTCTTTAAAAAGAAGCAGAAATATCTACTTACTGCTGAAACAACATAGAAAAATCCAGTGTGGTAGAATATGGTGTTGGAAGCTGTAAAGAACGTACATACCTCTGAAGGTGCCTGAGCTGAGCTTATGTAATAGATGAGAAATAACCGCATTTTATCTTCTGGGGTTCCCGCTGCAGTAAAAAAAATTTATAAAAAACTACAATTATAACTATGCTGCTACATTAATTGCTCTTCAGTAACCATATATATGTACATGCAGACCTTTAGTTACGACAATAATTGTTATATCTATAACCAGGGGCTTGTTCAATGTATAGAACTGTTAGAACGACATATAGCAACGTTATTACAGGCGTTATTATTATTGGGTTAGATGTACTCATTCTTTCTGAAAGTTTTACACTTTTCCCTTTTGCTTGCAGTGAATACTATTCTTCAAATAACTTAATAAATAAGTTATGTAGTGGAATTATTACTTGTTTCATGTGGAGATTGCAAGCATTAGCTAGGAGTAGGTCCATGAAAAAGTAGACTAAAGAAAATCATAAAAGTAAAAGCCACAGCACATTTTTTACCTCTACAACTTGTTTACACAGCTCTATGGTTGACTGTACCGAAATACTTGAGATTTGCAAAAGCACTTTCATGAACTTTTGGTCAGGAAAAAAATGCCTGAACTTCCAACTTCCCTTCAGAAAGGATTTCACCTCCTGAATCATGTCACACCATCTGTCGGAGAAAAACACTTCCCATTCATAGGAAGCATTATTAATATGACAATCAAAATTTGCCTCTCCAGATCAAAATGATGATGTGGCCATGACTTCAACTATAACCTACTCCAGCAGATTTTGAACACCATCTTTTATTTTGGTGATAATCACCAATAGAAGAGAATCACTGTTAATAAAGACTATAGTTTCAAATGAAGATTTCAGAAGTACAACTTCTCAAAACAAACATTTCAAACTAAAATTCATTTAAAAAGTCTGATATCTTTAGTACAATATAAGAATGCACTTATGTTTGGTTAAGAAAACAGACTTTTTTTCTGTTTTGTTTTTGTTATTTTTTCTTTTCCTTTTTCTGTTTTGTTTGTTTGTTTTGGGTGTTTTTCTCCTGTTATGGAATGTGGATCATGTCAGCAGGAGATCATCTAATCTAATCTGCAACTTTTGTTTATAAGGGAGCATATATTTAGTTTGGCAGAAGTTAAGAGTAAGTGCCGTCAGAATGAACATTTATGACTTGGTACAATCTTCTCTGGAAAGTAGATTTTACTAACCTTTACCAAATACCAGTAAGTCAAAAGATCATGAACTGAAGAAATTTTGTTTCCTAAACCAAAAGGCAGCTTTCAAGGAAGACATCCACATTCACTTAAACATTCTAAATATACAGTGGAACTGAATTTGGTTTTTGTAACTGACTTGGAACCTTGGATTCCAGCATGCCTCTTTTGTGGCTTGTTTCAGTACTTTGCTCACCACTAAGTTTCAGTTTCAACTGGATTAGGCTGGCATGCAATAGTGTTTCCTCTCCAGGCCTGTCTACTGTGCCTACAATGCTCCTAGAAAGTTTGTGGCCACAGGAGTGCAAGTGGTCTCACTCACATACGAGTCTAAGTGATATTTTATCTTACTAAATAATAATTAAAAAAAAAGTGACTGCATTGTGTATACTTTACTAAACCGCAGGAAAACCACCCTTGCTTAGAAGAAGTACTTTACTCTTGATATACTACTGATGTAATCATAGTAAACTTTACGCTTAAGCTTTAAGTCTTAAGCTGTAAGACTCAGGTCAGCTGCCTGTAAAATATTCACTACTTTTTTTCTAGGCTGTGGTCTGTGACAGCACAGAGAGCCAAATGGCTAAACAGTCTGAAGAAAACTTAACTTAGCAAATGCAGAACAGACTGATTGTATTTTCCACTCAAAAACCAGCAGGCAGCCTTTAGCGCTAGTGATCAATTACTAGCAAAGAAAATCCAGTAGCTCCCACTTTATCACTCCAGGATACAGTAATACTCACTGAACTGGGAGGCAACTAATAGCCCAGAGTGGCAGATTAGTCCACGAATGTTAAGTGAGCACATCTCAGTACTTTTGTAAAGAGCTCTGCAGATATCATAGTCCACAAGACAAGTATCTCCACAAATAATGCAAACAAACAGTTCACTGCTAGAAGCACCAGAAGACTTGATGTATTATTCCTTCAAAATGTTTTGAGGTAGTATTTCTCAGTGAATCACACAACAGAAGCCTGGACAGTTTTACAATAAGCATGCCTGAGAATAATCACTGTGATTTCACTTAAATCCCTTTGTTACATAAACTTATCTTAAAACTAGGCAACGGATATAAAATGCTAACATACTACCATGAAAACCTGAATACTTAGCTTATGAACTAGAACTCTAGCTCGTAAATGTTATCTTTCTCTTGTGTAAAACCCAGGAACCTTGCTAATGGGAATGTTGATATGATACATCAGGCTTGGAAAACAATTTGCTTTATACTGCAATCTAAAAAGGCATAGAAAATGTGGATTCATGTAAAAAATAATTGATCCAGTAGGACATAAAAGCAAGCATAAAAATTTCTGTTTCCATATCTAAGTTTATGCAAACATAAAAGCTGAATCAAAATAGTACATGAAAAGTTAATTCTTAACGTTGAAAAGGACTAGTTTGTATTGTTGCTTAATAAAAGTACAGATTATACATTTTCTTATTAGCTTCATATTAAAAACTAATGTATGTACTGAATTACAGATTGATGTTTGACATTAGATTTTCTGAAAATTTTTTCATTTCTAGACTTGATCCAATACAAGTTCTGTAAATTTTTAGCTCAAGACTTCTACCTATCTTCTACTGCCTTTGATTATATAGCACAGACACTACTTTTTACTTTGTAGAAAGTCAGCAGGACGTATATATAACTCTTTCTATAATAATGCATCATTATACAAACTCCAAGCAGACATAAAGTCCAGTAGGCAGCTAAAAGGCTACACACATAAGCATGCAATAACAAAGCATTTTCTAAAGAGTATACTGGGAAAAGTGCAGGAACCTTGGGTCTCCAAGTACTTGAGGTCTGCCAATATACTTTGCCAATATGCTGACAGGTCAGTGATTCTAATTTAAGTTTTACAGTCTTGGTCTGCAGATTATTTTGTTCCATCCAATTAATATTCGATTATAATGAAATCCATCAGAAAGTTGTGACATACCTCAGGTTTTAAGAGACTGAAATAAGAGTTGATGCTACGATACTATGAAAAGCTGAGAACTCATTTGGATCTCAACCTTTCACAGACAGACCTTAATGACTCCTGCTAATCGAGAATCTGAGTAACCTCAGTGTACAATGCTCTGTTGTGTATGAACCACATCTGAAACAGAAGCTGGGATGCATTGCTCTTAGACAATGAAAACAGATATGCCACAGCTGGGTCAATGCATGCAAAATTTCAGGTGAGTCTCAGTGAACTGGTCAATTTACATCTAGCATCCCTTCTCTTCACCTTCTCCCTCTCTCTTTTTCCTCACACAAGCAAAAGCTACCTATATTCCAGCCCCTTGATCTAACCAAATTCTATGAAATGCCATTTTTTGTCCTGTTTGTGAGGTATATATACAAAACATGCAGTGGGATTTTAAGGGATCAGTACTCTTCAGACAACAGAATTTCCATGCTACACTAATAAATACTGGAAAAGCACAAAAATTAAAATATTTTGACCTTCGGAAACAAGGAGCTGGGAAAGGATTTTACTGGAGCTGCAACTGTTACTAATATTTTGGATTGTACTCAACTGAAATCCTAAACTCTCTAGACTGCTGCTGAAGATCAATCAAAAGCTGGTTTCTTTACAAGTCTTGCACAGGTTGCACATAAGCTCCCTACCAACCCTGAAGTCCAAGCAGGTACAGATTTATTGTGTATCTTAACAAATTTTATACAAAGTTCAGATTTAAAGTACTCACCATCTGGGTCAGAAATCATGTCCAGAAGAGATTTATCCAGGGTAGATTTGCTCATTATTTTCTCCTCATATTCAAAATACACATCCAGCTTTCGACTCTGTTTAGGAGTAAGTGTTAGGGTTAACATCTCAATGCTGTGAAAGAATATTTATTTCCTCTTTTAAAGGGTATGTACCAAGATTGTTTTAAAAATTTTATTTTAAAATAAATTATCAGTAAAAGTATAATCCTTGCATTGTGATATGCTTCTATTAGCTCTCAGGATGTTGATGTACATGTAATTTTATTATACTAAAAGTGAAAATGCAAGTTAAGAAAGGGATATCCAATGTGAATATTGAACCAGAAGAGAAGATTTGTTTTCAACTATGGTTTTGCCATAGCTGAAAACTACATGCCATCATACACAGAGCTATGTTGTAAAAGGAAAAAAATAATGGCCAAGTGACTAGTATGTCAGATTTATGCTGAACTTCCCATCTCTCAGTCAAGAAGATAATTATTCAATGCAGATAAGTGGGGAAAATTCCTTTATATATTAAGGCATTATCCCAGAGAAAGCTGGCAATTGCCAACTTGGGCTGGTAATGGAATACTATGTCAGATCAAAGACTTACAATAACTCCTTCACACCAAAGATAGGTAAGTTTATTATTAGGTTATCTTGCCAACACTGGAAAACAAGTCTCTCATTGCACAATCACATATAGGTGTTGTGAAAATCCTCTTTTAGGGAGGGTGGCACAGGGACTGCATAAAACTATGGAGGCAAAAGTTTTGTGGAATACATCACATGGCCATGCAACGAATGACTGCATAGCAGCACATCTGCACAAACAAACAAGCTTTGCACTTCTTGATCATGGATTTACAATCTAAAAGGAGAAAAATGCAATCCAACACTTATTTTAAAAATTACAATGCAAATCATTATGTGTGTCTGAATATTAACACGTAGCATCAAAACAAATGTTACAACTACTCAGCTTACAAAACCTTAATATCTGGTAACTAACTAAATCCTGGTGTTTGGACATATTCAGCTATGTACTGGCTCAAAAAGGAAACTGTCAGAATAGATCTCCATCTTAATGCCTTGGAAGTGTTTCAGTTCCACAGCATACCCATTGGGAGACTGAAATGATATTGCCAGAGTGAGGCAAGAGTCACCCCTGCTTTTCTTGGGTTAAGTGATTCAGGGAATTTTGCCTGATAATGCCGAAGCATGCAAAACTGCTATGGGACCTTCTACCCAGTGCAGCAGTTGTTGTTAACAACAGCAATATAAAAACTTCAGAAGTCTGTTTTTCACATGTTGCTGAATTTAATTAGAATTATTCCTGAGATCACAAATAGCAAACTGGAATTTCTAAAAAGTTATTTCCCCACCCTTCAAAAAAAAGGTACTTCTCTAACCTAAGGATATTAAGATATTTCACCTTCTGAGTACTCTAAGGAGCTGGAGTGGATAAATAAAAGAATATTTTTGCATTGAATGCATTTGGCAATCAGCCTATGATGCAGGTGATACAACATTTCCGTTTCTCAGTCACCATTTACTGAAGCCCTTAACAAGAACAATTACTCGCAAAACAGCAACTTAGTTTAAACCTTTTGTGGAAACTTGTAATTACAGCTTATAAAGTAAATTACCTTGAAGAGTGCTCAAAAAATGACCCTTTGCTACTTTTAGGGGCAGAAGACAGTCTTCTTTTGATTGTCATAGAGACTGTAACTACATAGAAGGTGCATGAACTGAAAAAAAAAAGAGAGCTAGAGCTTCTTTTAAGGTACATGTTGAGCTTATGTTAAAAGAGCAGTTTGCCAAAGTTACTGTGATTATCAGTTGTTACGTTACACTAGTTTAAAGTCTGAATAGAACTGAACTACCAGCCTTTTTCCAAGTCCTAAATTCAGATGCAATTTGGTATCTGGCACATCAGCCGTGTTCTGAGACTTCAATTCTACAGCATCTTGGACAGAATCTGCATTATTGTTTCCCATAATCTCTCTAGAGACATAAAACAATTGCAAAGAAACTACTACAATTTTTCTAGTCTTTCCATTACATTCACTTACTTTTTGTGTTTTAACTACATTTGTATCTCCTTATGTGAAGCTAAATTTAATGTTTTTAAGTTTAAAATGTTTTTCCCAGACAAAAGGTATCCAATAAACAAAGGATTGTCTTGAAATGTGGAAACTTAATCTTGCTAAGATAAATATATTATTGTTGAATTTGGCCATGCCCATATTATCTTAGCTGGTCGTCTGCTTCAGATAAGTTTATTTAGATGGCATGTAAAAATGTACAACATAAAAAGATTCACTACTTCTCTGTATTTGTTTACAGATCAACATTTAAATAAAATTAGGTAATTCAAACATGGATTACTTTGAATTGTAAGAACAGATTCACAATTGTTAACTTACTTGGAGCACAAACTAGGTAAAATTCTTCTCAGTCATGTGCAACTTTATGACTGTTTGACTAAGACTGCCGAACAAAACAGATTAACAGCAGCAAAGAAAATTCAATGGTTGCATATATGTGCAATATATAGTATACTTTGATTCTAAATTGAAACACTCACTCTCTTAAAAAATTTTTCACAATTAGTTTTGAAATGTGAACTTTGCATTCTTTGGGGAAAAAACCCAAACAAACTGAAAATCCTAAAACTTCAGGTCCACATTTTTTTTCTATCCACAATAGGGACATCAGAGATAAGCAGCATTTTTGAGGCTCTTTTTGATGCGATGGAACAGAGATGGATCATTACGATATGTCTAATCAGTTGCTTCTTCACTAGATAACTAATGAAAGTTACTAGCAAAGATGCTAATTAGGGTAGTATTTTTTTTATACTGGTTTGCCAGGAATTAGATGGACACCTAATCAAATTTTATATGGATTACTGAATAGCCTTAAAC
Organism: Myiozetetes cayanensis; assembly: GCF_022539395.1. Taxonomy (NCBI): domain Eukaryota; kingdom Metazoa; phylum Chordata; class Aves; order Passeriformes; family Tyrannidae; genus Myiozetetes; species Myiozetetes cayanensis. Next base: position 26,005,207 of record NW_026087853.1, read on the forward strand.
ACTACTAGTTACCTTTTGATAGATATCCCAGACATGCCACATCAACGAGACAGTTACTTCTCGAAGAGCCAACTTGTCTAGGAAGTACTGGTAAGAAGCAGATGTCCCATTTAATTTAAGTAAATGCAATTTTGCTCACTCAATGGCAAACTCACAGACGTGCCAAGAGGAAAAGCTGGGGAATAGGAGCTAAACAACCCTGCAAATTCAATAAAAAAACACAGCAAAGGAGAGGTTTTTATGGGTGCTAAACTGGCAAGCAAGGTGAAGAAAATCAATGATAATAAAAAATAATAAAATAAAGATGCATTTACATTTACAGTTATTCCTTTTCTGTCTCCTGCTCTTGATCTCTTACCATGACATCTTGTTCCATACCAGTCTCATTCAAGAGACCTTTCTGGCTGCCAATTCAGGGACACGATCTGTATTGCAGTTAAAGTGCCAGACTTTAGCTTGCTTTTTTTAAAATGTATTTGTGAAAGCTTTCAACTTCTCATCTTTAGAAACAGGCTGTTCATAAACCAAAACGTATTTTAGGGAAAATTACTGAAGCACATGGGAAAGTTTACTCGAGTGCTGTACTCCAAAACGAACAAAAAATTCCCTCTTTTTTAAGCAAAGAAGTAGAAGCAGGACCCATTGAAATATCTTAGGGAGTCATTTTTGTAAGGACTTGTTGGAAGCTCTCCTATCCTCTTTACAGTACAAAAGTTCTTAATTTTAGGGACAAAGAGAGAGAACATGCAGAAGAAGAGAGAAGAAATTAAGAAACTACTTGAGGAATTTCTCAAAGATGCTGACAGAAAACAACCAGAAATAACTGCCCCAGAACAAGTGAGGCTGGTCAGGTAATTATAGTGTGCTCCTATTAAGAGGAAGAGAAACTCTGGAAGAAGGCTCGAAGCGGTAATCATAGCCAGTTCTCCTTCACTGAACTGCACAGAATGATCATGGAAAGGTCATCGTAACTGAACGCAGAAAAAGCTGTTTTTACTGGAAAATTACTGAATTATCAGTTCTGAATGAGAGAAAACTATCATGGACCACTGTAACATATATTTCATGAACGCGTATCGTTTCTCTTCACTGAACAATGAACAATGTTCACGTTACTGAACAACGTTAGTGAATGAATGCAGCCCACAGAGGACCATGGGAGTGAGAACATACTGGGTCTGGCTGGGATGGTGTTCATTTCCCCACAGCAGCCCTCACAGGGCTGTGCTTTGCATTGGTAGCTAGAAGGGTGTTGATAACACATCGGTGTTTGGGCTTCTGCTGAGTGGTGCTGGCAAAAGCATCAGCACTATCTCTCAATATTCCTTCCCCCATTGACAGCAAGATCTTGGGAGGGGACACAAGTAGGCACAGCTGATCCAAACTAACCGAAGGGATATTCCATACCATATGATGTCAGCTCAGATACAAAAGCTAAGAAAAGGAGGGTGAAGGGGGGCATTCATTGTTTACAATGTTTGTCTGCTGAGCAACTGCTACGTGTGCTGAAGCACTGCTTCTGGGGAAGTGGCCAGACATCACTGCTGACAGCAAGTAGAGAATAAACCTTGTTACTTTCCTCTTTGCTTGTGTGCGTGCAAACTTTCACTTTTACTTTATTACAATGCCTTACCTCAGCCCACAGGTCATTTTCCACCCTGTCCAGCTGGGAAGGGAAGAAATAAGAGCAGCTTGGTGGGCACCTGGCATCCAGCCAAGGTCAACCCACTACACATGGTATAAGACAAAAATATAACCTTATTCAAAATACAGCAGTTCAAGTAGTGGGATTCCTTTATAAAATAAGAATTTGAAAATCCAAAAGGCTATTGTCAATCCCAATAAAGGAGTCAATTTCCTGCATAATTTTTTTCATGTATCTCTGCTTTTGTTTGATCTCAAGGTCTGATACTTTGAGTGACTCCATTAGCAGATGAAAAAAAATATGTAGGAATTAAAATAAAAAATAATTCAAACAAATGTAAGTAATTTATAACAGATAATAATTCATGTAAAAATCTGCCACATAAATTCACATATTTCTAGCTAGAGGTTACCTAATCTATCCCCTCTCCAACTAATCATTTGAGGAAAATGTTTGTGTACACCTTTTTGTATGTCATGATTAAACATACTTCAGTAATCTGAGTATTCAAATTACAATGGCATGCAAAGATAAGCACTACTTGAAACTCTAAAGCAGCTAGGTATTCATAATTCTAGCCCTAAATCTGTTATCTGTTGGGACTGTCCTTCAGTCACCAGCTTCAGCAGAGAAAAAACCCATCAACACAAAACAAGGATGCATTTGTTCTAAGCACTGACAACAAATATTTGATGGTTCACTTAGTGAAAAAGTGATGTATACTTTCCATTATTTCACTAAACATTTAAGCCAGAAAACTGCCAGGGCCCCTAAGTATGTGATTAATTTCTGGTTTCCTCTTTTTGTGTCTTAGAAAATGATCCAACAGAATGTAGAAAGCAGCTGTAAACTGAACATTAAAATATGACAAGAAAGACTAAATTCACTTAGTATATCTAAAATAGGTCTCATAGTACTCTTTGCATTGATCCTCATATATGCAGTGAAGAAAAATGCTCAAATCATTAATATAGCAAAAACCCACAATGGACAATGCCTATAGTCTATTTTAAAGTATGAATGCACTCCCAGATTATTTTAGAAGAGAAACCATAGTAACCTGAAGAAGAGTATGGTGCCTCACTAGCTCCTCATGACTTCAGCACTTGCAAAGAAAATTCTCTCTTATCCTGATCTGGTTTAATTATTTAACTGTACATAAAACCTATTAACCATAACTTCAAGGTGCCATGGGAATTTCTTTTAAAAGTACTGGCTGAGACAATGTCCTTTTTGACAGTATTTTTGAGGAATCCATTAGGTAGCATAACACCCTGCATATTAAAATGCCACAGCTCAAGACAGAAAGGTACTTCTTCTAACACCAGAGGGTGAAAAAAGAGGAGAAAATGGTCATGAGAAAGCAGTTGGAATACACTTGACATTCATTCAGTGAAAAGGCTTTAGTGTAGGCAAATGTCAACAGGAAAAAAACATATGCTTCTACATTAATTTAAGACAGTTTCCTAAGTATCTGGAGATGAACTGATACTTTCTAAATCAAAAGATGATAGAGATGTACATATTAATGTATTGAAGAAACTGCATGGTCATTTGTTTCATAATCTTCTTTGACATGTATACAAAAACAAGGTAAGGAGCCTGAGCACCTGCAGTTCCAGAATTAAGAATCATGGAGAAACAGATGACCAATCCTACAGAACTCTCTAATAGCAGGCTCTCTGTCAGAGCAGCGAGCCAAAGGGCTAGTTGAGTGCTGTAGTGCTCTGTAGAAGGACCCAAAGTTAATTCCCTCCACCGCTAGTTAACCAAAAGTGTGCTGCTATCACCTAATAGAGGATGAACAAG